>NC_140591.1:1149440569-1150040569 GCF_964204655.1 Triturus cristatus | reverse complement strand
CTCCAATTAACCCTTACCACATGTGCTCTTACATACATCTCTGCAGTCTTCATGCAGTTGTGGAAGCGTCCATGCAGATCTTTCTTGCACCTGACAATACACAGTCTCCAGAAACACACTCTTAGCACACAGGCATCTGCTTCTCCTGCACTCCCATGCTTACTATTCAGCACTGTGTGGTATTTCAGATAGCAGGGTGTAACGCTAACACATTCAACATCACCAAGGCTTATTTCCTTTGCTCTAGTCTAATCACTCACCCAGGTTCCACATGCTCATGGTCTCAAGTAGCTGTTAGGACATGTGCTCTTTTCTGCCTCTCTAAACTATAAGGAAAATGTGTCAGGCTGTTACAGTAATTATCACTTGCTCTACAACAGTAGTAAATGTGCTTTGAAATTGCCAATCAAATATCATTTTCTTCCTAGAATCACACCATGAGTCTGTGTGCACACAGGAATTGTTGTCGGAGATTTAATTTGTGTTGCTCTTGTTCTGTAAGACTTGCACTCGTAGGAAAGGGGCAGCTTGTTTTCTTGAACTGTGATGGTTAGCGTACAGCACACATCACCATCTCACAGATGAGAGGCAAATGCTAACACATTTGAAAAAAACAGGGTAGATTTTCCTTGCAGTACTGTAATGAGTGAGGTAGTTCCTACATGTTCATAAGCCCAATTAACCCTTACCACATGTGCTCTTACATACATCTCTGCAGTCTTCATGCAGTTGTGCAAGCGTCCATGCAGATCTCTCTTGAACCTGACAATACACAGTCTCCAGAAACACACTCTTAGCACACAGGCAGCTGCTTCTCCTGCACTCCCATGCTTACTATTCAGCACTGTGTGGTATTTCAGATAGCAGTGTGTAACGCTAACACATTCAACATCACCAAGGCTTATTTCCTTTGCTCTAGTCTAATCACTCACCCAGGTTCCACATGCTCATGGTCTCAAGTAGCTGTTAGGACATGTGCTCTTTTCTGCCTCTCTAAACTATAAGGAAAATGCGTCAGGCTGTTACAGTAATTATCACTTGCTCTACCACAGTAGTAAATGTGCTTTGAAATTGCCAATCAAATATCGTGTTCTGCCTAGAATCACATCATGAGTCTGTGTGCACACAGAAGTTGTTGTCAGAGATTTAATTCGTGTTGCTCTTGTTCTGTAAGACTTGCACTCGTAGGAAAGGGGCAGCTTGTTTTCTTGAACTGTGATGGTTAGCATACAGCACACATCACCATCTCAAAGAAGAGAGGCAAATGCTAACACATTTGAAAACAACAGGGTAGATTTTCCTTGCAGTACTGTAATGAGTGAAGTAGTTCCTACATGTTCATAAGCCCAATTAACTCTTACCACATGTGCTCTTACATACATCTCTGCAGTCTTCATGCAGTTGTGCAAGCGTCCATGCAGATCTCTCTTGAACCTGACAATACACAGTCTCCAGAAACACACTCTTAGCACACAATCAGCTGCTTCTCCTGCACTCCCATGCTTACTATTCAGCACTGTGTGGTATTTCAGATAGCAGTGTGTAACACTAACACATTCAACATCACCAATGCTCATTTCCTTTGCTCTAGTGTTGCACAGGCCACACAAAGGGCTTGCTCCCTCCCCGCACGACAGGGCCCGAGCTCCGGCCCGCCAGGCATAACCCACGGAAAGCACCTGCACCCCGTCTCCCGACGGATCTTCTGCCCTCGGACCTCTACTCATCACGGGCCCCAGCCCCACCGGCTTCCCCGGCCGGGTCAAGCCGCCATCTTGGGCCCTGCACCACGAGGCCGTGTGGCCTCGCCCCGACCCTAACCCCGGGCCTGGCCGGCCCCGACATCCCGGCACCACCATCCACCCAGGAGGTGAGCAGACCACTTGGCAGGTCAATGGGAGAACGAAGCATCAAGAGCTCTTCCCCCGCCAGGTGCCGATCGCCTCCAGCTCCCCCAGGCGCTGGCTCCACCCCCTGCTGGGTGTCTGGACACCTTCATCCCGGGCCCTCCGACCTCCAAGTGCGAGGGTCCGGACATCAAAGGGCGCCTGCCCTATAACTGGGGCAACTCCGGAGCAGGAAGGCAGTTGTATCCTGGAGTCGAGAGACACCGAGAGAACTCAGCCTTGACGGACTACTGGCGCTGCCGTAGCCCTATCCTGCGAACCCTCGTCCTGCCTGCTGGCGCTGCCGCGGCCTTCTGCAACATCTATCCTCGTCGGGACCTGCTGGCGCTGCCGCGGCCCGTTGTAACGACCATCCTCACCGGGACCTGCTGGCGCTGCCGCGGACCGTACATCGACCATCTTTCCGGGACCTGCTGGCGCTGCCGCGGACCGTGTACCGACCATCTCGACCGGGACCTGCTGGCGCTGCCGCGGCCCGTACCAGCTAAACCACCAAGCTCGAGGATTGTGAGCTAATCATCATCTCATCCGAACTACCTGACTGGTAAACAGACTGTCCCGCTACCCCCTTCCCTACTTTGAGAGACTTGAATCGAGGGGACCCCTGAGTCCAGACCTCCTTGTACCATTCAACCGTACCTTAAGAAGTGCTTATAAAGAACGCTGAATCTTATCCTTGTGTGGTATCTGTCTGTGGGGGGGGAAGTTACTTGTCTGTACGATCGCTGGAGACGGCTCTCCCCGGAGACCTCCCCCCCTGACCTCGGCCGACCCTCCCGGTCCGTCTAACCTTTCTAACATTGGTGGCCAGTGGCGCGATCCGAATCAACGCGTAATCGTACAGAGAGTAGCTCACCCCACGACAAAACCACGATGTCAGCCAAAGATAGCGGTTCCACTGAGAAATTCCAAATGGATAAGTTAGAAGAATACAGCCACCGCGAACTGAAACAATTCTGCATAGAACTTGGCATTGCTACCACCGGCCTGAGTACCAAAGAGGATCTAAAGCACGCCCTTGAGTCGTGGACGGAAACTGGGATCGCCGGACCCTCCGACCAAAACAGTGTCGCACCAGAGGGGAACGCCACGGCTCCCGAGGAGCGGGGAACGGGCCTCTCGCAGGAGGAGATCCGAGAGAGAGAAAGAACCAGATTGCACGAGTTGGAAATGGCACGACTCAAGATGGATGGGGAACTCAAGTTAGCCGAACAGAAACTCAACCTAGAGCACCTGCGGCTCCGAGAAGAACGAGAAGAAAAGCAGAGACAGAGAGAGCTGGAGGAAAAGAGAATAACACTCGAACACGAGCGCCAACTGGCGGAAATAGAACTTCGGAAACAGAGTAAAGAACTGGGGGTGCCTGAGCGACCGCACACCCCGGGGCCAACCGAGAAAAAAGTCCACATCCCCAAGGATGTTGTCCGCGAGTATGTCCAAGAAGACGACATACAACAGTGGTTTAAAGCCTACGAGATCGCCATGACCTCCCACCGGATCGACCGGAGCGATTGGGGAGCCGGACTATGGGGGAGGTTCGTCAACGAGGGTCGCAATGCCCTGCTGCAGCTCCCAGATCACCAAATGTCGTCCTACGACCACATGAAGGCTGCCCTCCTCACCCGCTACGGCCTCACACCCGAGATGTACCGCCAGAGGTTCAGAGATTGCACCCGGATCCCAGGTACAACTTGGGTAGAATACGTGAACTATTTCAGCCGTGCCTTCGAGGGTTGGATCAAGGGGAGCCATGTCACCACCTACGAACAACTCTTTAACCTTATGGTATGGGAGCACCTGTCGAACAACTGTTTCGTCTAGCTCAGGCAGCACCTCCTCGACAGTAAGCTGACTGACCCCCGGCAGCTCGCCGCCGAAGCTGACCGATGGGAAAGCACCCGAGTGGGCCGGAAAGGGCCACACGAGCAGAACAGAAGCAACCAAGGCCAGCACCGTCCTCGGGGAGGAGGAGGGGGCCAGGGGCGAGGGAGAGACGCCTTGCCAGCAACACCCGTGGCCAGCACCCCGCCTCCGGCCGGCCGGGGCAACCCCCCGTTGCATCCTGGGTTCCGAGCCAACGTCACGTGCCACCGATGCCAGCGAGTCGGCCACTACGCCAATGACCCGAGCTGCCCGCAGAACCAAACACCCAAGCCCCGCCAGGTAGCTGCCGCCGCCCTGGGGGAAGAGCGATTATCGGAGGAACAAGAAGAGTATGAGCCGGCCCAGCAAGAGTGGGAACCGGCCGCCATGGTCCTGGCGTGCTTAGGGGGAAGAGACATGGTCCCGCGGGCTCCCCTACCCGCTAACACCAGGAAATACGGTCAGTGGGTGACCATTAATGGACAGCGAGCCGAGGCCTTGCGTGACACAGGCGCCAGTGTGACGGCCGTCCGCTGTCACCTGGTGAAGCCCGAACAGATCCTGCCGAACATTCTCTGCCCCGTCCGCTCGGAAGACAACTCTGAGAGTATGTGTCAAATGGCCTGCGTCCCATTCGAATGGGGAGGGGTCTCCGGCCTGTTGAAGGTGACGGTCCGGGACGATGCCCCCGTGGACTGCCTCCTGGGGAATGACCTCGAGAGTTCCCCGTGGGCCACCGTTGAGAAAAGAGAGCACCTAGGGATGCTGGGCCTCCCGGACTGGGCCTCCATAACCACCCGGTCCATGGCCGCCCGTGCCGTCCCCCGATCAGAAGAACCGGAATGGCCAGCGCCTCCGCCCCCGGTCGCCCCAGTAGAAGACAACGATGAGGCCAGCCTCCCAGACCCGACGACCGAAGGGGACGCGCAACCCTAGGACCTTCCTGACCTGGCTCAGTGGTGTCAAGAAGGGGGGCCCACCCAAGAACAGTTCCGCCAGGAACAAAAGACCTGTCCCTCCCTCGAGGGACTCCGCCAACAAGCCAGCGCCCAGAACGCAGGGGACTCCACCGGAACTCACTGGGTCTACTGGGATAACGACCTGCTCTACAGCGAGCAAAGAATCGCCGAGCTGGGGGCCGGTCGAGTACTGGTGGTACCTCTCCGCTTCAGAGACTTTCTGCTCGACCTGGCCCACGATGTCCCCCTGGCTGGACACCTGGGCCAGGACAAAACGTACAGCCGCCTAGTGACCCACTTTTTCTGGCCGAAAATGAGGAACGACGTCCTGACCCACTGCCGATCTTGCCCCACATGCCAATCCAGTGGGAAGAGTGGTCGGAAGCTGAAAGCCCCTCTGCAACCCTTCCCTGTGGTCACCACTCCGTTCGAGAGGGTGGGGATAGACATTGTGGGGCCTCTGGACCCCCGCACGGCACAAGGACACAGGTTCATCTTAGTACTGGTGGACCATGCCACCCGCTACCCCGAGGCGGTGCCCCTACGGACCGTGACAGCTCCGGTGGTTGGCCGGGCCCTAATGGGGATCTTCTCCCGGGTAGGCTTCCCCCAAGAAGTCGTCAGCGACCGAGGCACGAACTTTATCTCCAAATACATGAAGTCCCTCTGGCAGCAATGCGGGGTCACCTACAGATTCACGACCCCTTATCACCCCCAAGGGAACGGACTAGTGGAGCGTTTTAACCGCACTCTCAAGGGGATGATTGGGGGATTGGAAGAGCCCCTCCGTCGCCAGTGGGATGTACTACTCCCGTGCCTCCTCTTCGCCTACCGAGAAGTCCCCCAGAAGTCCCTCGGCTTTAGCCCTTTCGAACTCCTGTACGGGCACCCTGTGCGAGGGCCCCTCAGCCTAGTCAAGGAAGGTTGGGATATGGCCCCCCTAAAGACCCCTCCAGACGTCTTCAAATACATCCTGGCCCTACGCAATCAGACCCGGCGCTTCAGGGAGATGGCCAAGGCGAACCTCGAGGCCAGCCAGGAGGACATGAAGAGGTGGTATGATCACAATGCCTCCTCCGTTGAGTTCGAGCCTGGTCAACAAGTATGGGTGATGTCCCCCACCGAACCATGTGCCTTGCAAGATAAGTGGACGGGGCCCTTCAAAGTGGTCGAGCGCAAAAGCCCCGTCACTTACCTCATCGACATGGGGACCTCCCGGAACCCCCTTCGGGTCCTCCACACCAACCGACTCAAACCACACTTTGTGCGCTCAGAACTCAGCCTCCTGATGGCTATGGACAGTGGTGCAGAGGAAGACTCCGAACCCCTCCCGGATCTCCTGAAGACTCAGGAGAATGACGGCTCCGTGGACGGGGTCCGGCTCTCTGACGCCCTCACTTCGGAGCAACGCCAGGGCTGCCGGAACCTCTTGCTGCAGTTCGCTGCCCTGTTCTCCCTCACCCCCGGGGTCACCCCTTGGTGTTTGCACGACGTGGACACCGGGGACAGTCCCCCTGTCCGACACCGGGCCTACCGCGTACCAGATCGGGTACGGGCCTGCATACAGGAGGAAGTGGCCAAGATGCTCACAATCGGGGTCATCGAGCCCTCGGACAGTCCCTGGGCCAGCCCGGTTGTATTGGTTCCCAAAGCCGCTGCCCCCGGCACCGCACCTGAACTGAGATTCTGCGTCGACTACCGGGGCTTGAACGCTGTCACCCGGACCGTCGCTCATCCAATTCCCCGAGCAGACGAGCTGATCGACCGGCTGGGGGCCGCCCGCTACCTTAGTATCTTCGACCTAACAGCGGGCTACTGGCAGATCGGCCTCACACCCAGGGCTCAGGAACGGTCAGCCTTCTCTACCCCCGATGGCCACTACCAATTCAAGGTCATGCCCTTCGGCATGAAGAATGCCCCCGCCACGTTTCAACGCCTCGTGAACCAGGTCCTGGCAGGGCTCGAAGAGTTCAGCGCTGCCTACCTGGACGATATCGCTGTATACAGCCGCCACTGGTCCGACCACCTCCGTCACCTCCAAGAGGTCCTACAGGCCCTCCAGCGGGCCGGCCTCACAATTAAGGCCGGCAAGTGCCAAATTGGCCAAGGGTCCGTGACCTACCTTGGGCACCAAGTGGGAAGCGGGCTGGTTGCCCCGCTGCAACTTAAGATTGCTGCCATCCAGTCCTGGCAGCCCCCCGTCACCCAGACCGAGGTCCGAGCCTTCTTGGGGCTCACCGGCTACTACCGGCGGTTCGTGAAGGACTACGGCAGCATCGTGGGGCCCCTCACGGGTCTCACGTCCAAGAACCAACCGAAGCGGATTAACTGGACCCCCGATTGTCAAGCGGCCTTCGAGAAGCTGAAGGCCGCCCTGTGCACCGCCCCTGTGCTCCAGGGCCCCGATTACAGTCGGGAATTCGTGGTACAGACCGACGCCTCCGACCACGGCATCGGAGCCGTTCTTTCTCAGTTAAACCCCGAAGGTCATGACCAGCCGGTGGCCTTCATGAGCCGACGTCTCCTGGCCCGAGAACAGCGCTGGAGCACCATCGAGAGGGAGGCCTTCGCAGTGGTGTGGGCCCTCAAAAAGCTCCGGCCCTATCTCTTCGGTACCCACTTCCGGGTACAAACCGACCATCGACCCCTGCAGTGGCTGATGCAGATGCGGGGGGAGAACCCAAAACTCTTGCGCTGGTCCATTTCCCTGCAGGGAATGGACTTCACCGTGGAGCACCGACCAGGCCAAGACCACGCCAACGCGGATGGCCTGTCCCGCTTTTTCCGCCTCGACGAAGAGAGTCCCCAAGGAGATGGGTGACTCTCCCCGCCTTCAGCTGGGGGGGACGCATGTTGGACAGGCCACACGAAGGGCTTGCTCCCTCCCCGCACGACAGGGCCCGAGCTCCGGCCCGCCAGGCATAACCCACGGAAAGCACCTGCACCCCGTCTCCCGACGGATCTTCTGCCCTCGGACCTCTACTCATCACGGGCCCCAGCCCCACCGGCTTCCCCGGCCGGGTCAAGCCGCCATCTTGGGCCCTGCACCACGAGGCCGCGTGGCCTTGCCCCGACCCTAACCCCGGGCCTGGCCGGCCCCGACATCCCGGCACCACCATCCACCCAGGAGGTGAGCAGACCACTTGGCAGGTCAATGGGAGAACGAAGCGTCAAGAGCTCTTCCCCCGCCAGGTGCCGATCGCCTCCAGCTCCCCCAGGCGCTGGCTCCACCCCCTGCTGGGTGTCTGGACACCTTCATCCCGGGCCCTCCGACCTCCAAGTGCGAGGGTCCGGACATCAAAGGGCGCCTGCCCTATAACTGGGGCAACTCCGGAGCAGGAAGGCAGTTGTATCCTGGAGTCGAGAGACACCGAGAGAACTCAGCCTTGACGGACTACTGGCGCTGCCGTAGCCCTATCCTGCGAACCCTCGTCCTGCCTGCTGGCGCTGCCGCGGCCTTCTGCAACATCTATCCTCGTCGGGACCTGCTGGCGCTGCCGCGGCCCGTTGTAACGACCATCCTCACCGGGACCTGCTGGCGCTGCCGCGGACCGTACATCGACCATCTTTCCGGGACCTGCTGGCGCTGCCGCGGACCGTGTACCAACTATCTCGACCGGGACCTGCTGGCGCTGCCGCGGCCTGTACCAGCTAAACCACCAAGCTCGAGGATTGTGAGCTAATCATCATCTCATCCGAACTACCTGACTGGTAAACAGACTGTCCCGCTACCCCCTTCCCTACTTTGAGAGACTTGAATCGAGGGGACCCCTGAGTCCAGACCTCCTTGTACCATTCAACCGTACCTTAAGAAGTGCTTATAAAGAACGCTGAATCTTATCCTTGTGTGGTATCTGTCTGTGGGGGGGAAGTTACTTGTCTGTACGATCGCTGGAGACGGCTCTCCCCGGAGACCTCTCCCCCTGACCTCGGCCGACCCTCCCGGTCCGTCTAACCTTTCTAACATCTAGTCTAATCACTCACCCAGGTTCCACATGCTCATGGTCTCAAGTAGCTGTTAGGACATGTGCTCTTTTCTGCCTCTCTAAACTATAAGGAAAATGTGTCAGGCTGTTACAGAAATTATCACTTGCTCTACCACAGTAGTAAATGTGCTTTGAAATTGCCAATCAAATATCGTGTTCTGCCTAGAATCACATCATGAGTCTGTGTGCACACAGGAATTGTTGTCAGAGATTTAAATCGTGTTGCTCTTGTTCTGTAAGACTTGCACTCGTAGGAAAGGGGCAGCTTGTTTTCTTGAACTGTGATGGTTAGCATACAGCACACATCACAATCTCACAGATGAGAGGCAAATGCTAACACATTTGAAAACAAAAGGGTAGATTTTCCTTCCACTCCTGCAATGGGTGAGGTAGTTCCTACATGTTCAAAACTCGAATTAACCCTTACCACATGTGCTCTTACATACATCTCTGCAGTCTTCATGCAGTTGTGGAAGCGTCCATGCAGATCTCTCTTGCACCTGACAATACACAGTCTCCAGAAACACACTCTTAGCACACAGGCATCTGCTTCTCCTGCACTCCCATGCTTACTATTCAGCACTGTGTGGTATTTCAGATAGCAGTGTGTAACGCTAACACATTCAACATCACCAAGGCTTATTTCCTTTGCTCTAGTCTAATCACTCACCCAGGTTCCACATGCTCATGGTCTCAAGTAGCTGTTAGGACATGTGCTCTTTTCTGCCTCTCTAAACTATAAGGAAAATGTGTCAGGCTGTTACAGTAATTATCACTTGCTCTACCACAGTAGTAAATGTGCTTTGAAATTGCCAATCAAATATCGTTTTCTGCCTAGAATCACATCATGAGTCTGTGTGCACACAGGAATTGTTGTCAGAGATTTAAATCGTGTTGCTCTTGTTCTGTAAGACTTGCACTCGTAGGAAAGGGGCAGCTTGTTTTCTTGAACTGTGATGGTTAGCATACAGCACACATCACAATCTCACAGATGAGAGGCAAATGCTAACACATTTGAAAACAAAAGGGTAGATTTTCCTTGCAGTACTGTAATGAGTGAGATAGTTCCTACATGTTCATAAGCCCAATTAACCATTACCACATGTGCTCATATATACATCTCTGCAGTCTTGATGCAGTTGTGCAAGCGTCCATGCAGATCTCTCTTGCACCTGACAATACACAGTCTCCAGAAACACACTCTTAGCACACAGGCAGCTGCTTCTCCTGCACTCCCATGCTTACTATTCAGCATTGTGTGGTATTTCAGATAGCAATGTGTAACACTAACACATTCAACATCACCAAGGCTCATTTCCTTTGCTCTAATCTAATCACTCACCCAGGTTCCACATGCTCATGGTCTCAAGTAGCTGTTAGGACATGTGTTCTTTTCTGCCTCTCTAAACTATAAGGAAAATGTGTCAGGCTGTTACAGAAATTATCACTTGCTCTACCACAGTAGTAAATGTGCTTTGAAATTGCCAATCAAATATCGTGTTCTGCCTAGAATCACATCATGAGTCTGTGTGCACACAGAAATTGTTGTCAGAGATTTAATTTGTGTTGCTCTTGTTCTGTAAGACATGCACTCGTAGGAAAGGGGCAGCTTGTTTTCTTGAACTGTGATGGTTAGCATTCAGCACAAATCACTATCTCACAGATGAGAGGCAAATGCTAACACATTTGAAAACAACAGGGTAGATTTTCCTTCCACTCCTGCAATGGGTGAGGTAGTTCCTACATGTTCAAAACTCGAATTAACCCTTACCACATGTGCTCTTACATACATCTCTGCAGTCTTCATGCAGTTGTGGAAGCGTCCATGCAGATCTCTCTTGCACCTGACAATACACAGTCTCCAGAAACACACTCTTAGCACACAGGCATCTGCTTCTCCTGCACTCCCATGCTTACTATTCAGCACTGTGTGGTATTTCAGATAGCAGTGTGTAACGCTAACACATTCAACATCACCAAGGCTTATTTCCTTTGCTCTAGTCTAATCACTCACCCAGGTTCCACATGCTCATGGTCTCAAGTAGCTGTTAGGACATGTGCTCTTTTCTGCCTCTCTAAAGTATAAGGAAAATGTGTCAGGCTGTTACAGTAATTATCACTTGCTCTACCACAGTAGTAAATGTGCTTTGAAATTGCCAATCAAATATCGTTTTCTGCCTAGAATCACATCATGAGTCTGTGTGCACACAGGAATTGTTGTCAGAGATTTAAATCGTGTTGCTCTTGTTCTGTAAGACTTGCACTCGTAGGAAAGGGGCAGCTTGTTTTCTTGAACTGTGATGGTTAGCATACATCACACAGCACAATCTCACAGATGAGAGGCAAATGCTAACACATTTGAAAACAAAAGGGTAGATTTTCCTTGCAGTACTGTAATGAGTGAGATAGTTCCTACATGTTCATAAGCCCAATTAACCCTTACCACATGTGCTCATATATACATCTCTGCAGTCTTGATGCAGTTGTGCAAGCGTCCATGCAGATCTCTCTTGTACCTGACAATACACAGTCTCCAGAAACACACTCTTAGCACACAGGCATCTGCTTCTCCTGCACTCCCATGCTTACTATTCAGCACTGTGTGGTATTTCAGATAACAGGGTGTAAGGCTAACACATTCAACATCACCAAGGCTTATTTCCTTTGCTCTAGTCTAATCACTCACCCAGGTTCCACATGCTCATGGTCTCAAGTAGCTGTTAGGACATGTGCTCTTTTCTGCCTCTCTAAACTATAAGGAAAATGTGTCAGGCTGTTACAGTAATTATCACTTGCTCTACCACAGTAGTAAATGTGCTTTGAAATTGCCAATCAAATATCGTTTTCTGCCTAGAATCACATCATGAGTCTGTGTGCACACTGGAATTGTTGTCAGAGATTTAAATCGTGTTGCTCTTATTCTGTAAGACTTGCACTCGTACGAAAGGGGCAGCTTGTTTTCTTGAACTGTGATGGTTAGCATACAGCACACATCACCATCTCACAGATGAGAGGCAAATGCTAACACATTTGAAAACAAAAGGGTAGATTTTCCTTGCAGTACTGTAATGAGTGAGATAGTTCCTACATGTTCATAAGCCCAATTAACCCTTACCACATGTGCTCTTATCTACATCTCTGCAGTCTTCATGCAGTTGTGCAAGCGTCCCTGCAGATCTCTCTTGCACCTGACAATACACAGTCTCCAGAAACACACTCTTAGCACACAGGCAGCTGCTTCTCCTGCACTCCCATGCTTACTATTCAGCACTGTGTGGTATTTCAGATAGCAATGTGTAACACTAACACATTCAACATCACCAAGGCTCATTTCCTTTGCTCTAGTCTAATCACTCACCCAGGTTCCACATGCTCATGGTCTCAAGTAGCTGTTAGGACATGTGCTCTTTTCTGCCTCTCTAAACTATAAGGAAAATGTGTCAGGCTGTTACAGTAATTATCACTTGCTCTACCACAGTAGTAAATGTGCTTTGAAATTGCCAATCAAATATCGTTTTCTGCCTAGAATCACACCATGAGTCTGTGTGCACACAGGAATTGTTGTCAGAGATTTAATTTGTGTTGCTCTTGTTCTGTAAGACTTGCACTCGTAGGAAAGGGGCAGCTTGTTTTCTTGAACTGTGATGGTTAGCATACAGCACACATCACCATCTCACAGAAGAGAGGCAAATGCTAACACATTTGAAAACAACAGGGTAGATTTTCCTTGCAGTACTGTAATGAGTGAAGTAGTTCCTACATGTTCATAAGCCCAATTAACCCTTACCACATGTGCTCTTACATACATCTCTGCAGTCTTCATGCAGTTGTGCAAGCGTCCATTCTGATCTCTCTTGAACCTGACAATACACAGTCTCCAGAAACACACACTTAGCACACAGGCAGCTGCTTCTCCTGCACTCCCATGCTTACTATTCAGCACTGTGTGGTATTTCAGATAGCAGTGTGTAACACTAACACATTCAACATCACCAAGGCTCATTTCCTTTGCTCTAGTCTAATCACTCACCCAGGTTCCACATGCTCATGGTCTCAAGTAGCTGTTAGGACATGTGCCCTTTTCTGCCTCTCTAAACTATAAGGAAAATGTGTCAGGCTGTTACAGTAATTATCACTTGCTCTACCACAGTAGTAAATGTGCTTTGAAATTGCCAATCAAATATCGTGTTCTGCCTAGAATCACATCATGAGTCTGTGTGCACATGAAGTACTGGGTATTTTAGTCCCAGCGGTGCAGGGGCACACACCCTATGGGTTGGGGAACTCTCCTCGTCAAGGCGGAAAAAGCGTGACAGGCCATCTGCGTTGGCGTGGTCTTGGCCCGGTCGATGTTCCACGGTGAAGTCCATTCCCTGCAGGGAGATGGACCAGCGCAATAGTTTTGGGTTCTCCCCCCGCATCTGCATCAGCCACTGCAGGGGTCGATGGTCGGTTTGTACCCGGAAGTGGGTACCGAAGAGATAGGGCCGGAGCTTTTTGAGGGCCCACACCACTGCGAAGGCCTCCCTCTCGATTGTGCTCCAGCGCTGTTCTCGGGCCAGGAGACGTCTGCTGATGAAGGCCACCGGCTGGCCCTGACCCTCGGGGTTCAGCTGGGAAAGAACTGCTCCGATGCCGTGGTCGGAGGCATCTGTCTGTACAATGAATTCCCGACTGTAATCGGGGGCCTGGAGCACAGGAGCGGTGCACAGGGCGGCCTTCAGCTTTTCGAAGGCCGCTTGACAGTCGGGGGTCCAGTTAATCCGCTTCGGGTGGTTTTTGGACGTGAGACCCGTGAGGGGCCCCACAATGCTGCCGTAGTCCCTCACGAACCGCCGGTAGTAGCCGGTGAGCCCCAAGAAGGCTCGGACCTCGGTCTGGGTGACGGGGGGCTGCCAGGACTGGATGGCAGCAATTTTAAGTTGCAGCGGGGCCACCAGACCGCTTCCCACCTGGTGTCCGAGGTAGGTCACGGACCCTTGACCAATTTGGCACTTGCCGGCCTTAATCGTGAGGCCGGCCCGCTGGAGGGCCTGCAGGACCTCTTGGAGGTGGAGGAGGTGGTCGGACCAGTGGCGGCTGTACACAGCGATATCGTCCAGGTAGGCGGCGCTGAACTCTTCGAGCCCCGCCAAGACCTGGTTCACTAGACGTTGAAAAGTAGCGGGGGCATTCTTCATGCCGAAGGGCATGACCTTGAAGTGGTAGTGGCCATCGGGGGTAGAGAAGGTGGACCGTTCCTGAGCCCGGGGTGTGAGACCGATCTGCCAGTAGCCCGCTGTTAGGTCGAAGATGCTGAGGTAGCGGGCGGCCCCCAGGCGGTCGATCAATTCATCCGCTCGGGGGATAGGATGAGCGTCGGTCCGGGTGACAGCGTTCAAGCCCTGATAGTCGACGCAGAATCGCAGTTCAGGAGTGGTGCCGGGGGCAGCGGCTTTGGGGACCAGTACAACCGGGCTGGCCCAGGGGCTGTCCGAGGGCTCGATGACCCCGAGCGTGAGCATCTTGGCCACTTCCTCTTGGATGCAGGCCCGTACCCGATCTGGCACGTGGTAGGCCCGGTGTCGGATAGGGGGGCTGTCCCCGGTGTCCACGTCGTGCAAGCACCAAGGGGTGATCCCGGGGGTGAGGGAGAACAGTGTAGCGGACAGTAGCAGGAGGTCCCGGCAGCCCTGGCGTTGCTCTGGGGTGAGGGCATCGGAGAGCCGGACCCCGTCCACTGAACCGTCGTTCTCCTGAGTCTTCAGGAGATCAGGGAGGGGCTCGGAGTCTTCTTACGCCCCACTGTCTGTAGCCATCAGGAGGCTGAGTTCTGAGCGCACAAAGTGTGGTTTGAGTCTGTTGGTGTGGAGGACCCGGAGGGGGTTCCGGGGGGTCTCCATGTCGATGAGGTAAGTGACGGGGCTCTTGCGCTCGACCACTTTGAAGGGCCCCGTCCACTTATCTTGCAAGGCACATGGTTCGGTGGGGGACATCACCCATACTTGTTGACCAGGTTCGAATTCGACGGAGGAGGCATTTTGATCGTACCATTTTTTCATGTCCTCCTGACTGGCCTCGAGGTTCGCTTTTGCCATCTCCCTGAAGCGCCGGGTCTGATTGCGTAGGGCCAGGAGGTACTTGAAGACGTCTGGAGGGGTCTTTAGGGGGGCCATCTCCCAACCTTCTTTGACTAGGCTGAGGGGCCCTCGCACAGGGTGCCCGTACAGGAGTTCGAAAGGGCTAAAGCCGAGGGACTTCTGGGGAACTTCTCGATAGGCGAAGAGGAGGCACGGGAGTAGTACATCCCACTGGCGACGGAGGGGCTCTTCCAATCCCCCAATCATCCCCTTGAGGGTGCGGTTGAATCGCTCCACTAGTCCGTTCCCTTGGGGGTGATAGGGGGTCGTGAATCGGTAGGTGACCCCGCACTGTTGCCAGAGGGACTTCATATATTTTGAGATAAAGTTCGTGCCTCGGTCGCTGACGACTTCTCGGGGGAAGCCCACCCGGGAGAAGATCCCCATTAGGGCCCGGCCAACCACCGGGGCTGTTACAGTTCGCAGGGGCACAGCCTCGGGGTAGCGGGTGGCGTGGTCCACCAGTACCAGGATGAACCTATGTCCTTGTGCCGTGCGGGGGTCCAGGGGCCCCACAATGTCTATTCCTACCCTCTCGAACGGGGTGGTGACCACTGGGAAGGGTTGCAGAGGGGCTTTTAGCTTACGGCAGCTCTTCCCACTGGCCTGGCACGTGGGGCAGGACCGGCAGTGGTTAAGGACGTCGTTCCGCATCTTCGGCCAGAAAAAGTGGGTCACTAGGCGACTGTAGGTTTTGTCCTGGCCCAGGTGTCCAGCCAGGGGGACATCGTGGGCCAGAGTTAGTAGGAAGTCTCTGAAACGGAGGGGTACCACCAACACTCGACTGGCCCCTAACTCCGCGATTCTTTGTTCACTGTATAGCAGGTCGTTATCCCAATAGACCCAATGAGTTCCGGTGGAGTCCCCTGCGCTTTGGGCGCTGGCTTGCTGGCGGAGTACCTCGAGGGAGGGGCAGGTCTTTTGCTCCTGGCGGAACTGTTCCTGGGTGGGCCCCCCTTCTTGACGCCACTGAGCCAGTCCGGGAAGGTCCTGGGGTTGAGCGACCCCTTCGGCCGTTGGTTCTGGGGGGTCGGTATCGTCGTTGTCCTCTACTGGGGCGACCGGGGGCGGAGGTGCTGGCCATTCTGGTTCTTCTGGTCGGGGGACGGCACGGGCGGCCATGGACCGGGTAGTTACGCAGGCCCAGTCCGGGAGGCCCAGCATCCCCAGGTGCTCTCTTCTTTCGACGGCGGCCCACGGGGAACTCTCAAGGTCATTCCCCAGGAGGCAGTCCACGGGGGCATCATCCCGGACCGTCACCTTCAACAGGCCGGAGACCCCTCCCCATTCGAAGGGGACGCAGGCCATTTGACACAGACTTTCAGAATTGTCGGCTGAGCGGACGGGGCAGAGAATGTTCGGCAGGATCTGCTCGGGCTTCACCAGGTGACAGCGGACGGCCGTCACACTGGCACCTGTGTCACGTAAGGCTTCGGCCCGACGCCCATTAATGTTCACCCACTGGCCATATTTCCGGGTGTTGGCGGGTAGGGGAGCCCGCGGGACCATGTCTTTTCCCCCTAGGCACACTAGAACCATGGCGGCCGGTTCCCACTCTTGCTGGGCCGGCTCATATTCTTCCTGTTCCTCGGATATTCGTTCTTCCCCCAGGGCGGTGGCAGCTACCTGGCGGGGCTTTGGTGTTTGGTTCTGCGGGCAGCTCGGGTCATTGGCGTAGTGGCCGACTCGCTGGCATCGGTGGCACGTGACGTTGGCTCGGAACCCCGGTCGCATCGGGGGGTTGCCCCGGGGCGGGGTGCTGGCCGCGGGGGTGGCCGGGATGGTGTCTCTCCCTCGCCCCTGGCCTCCTCCTCCTCCCCGGGGACGGTGCTGACCTTGGTTGTTTCGGTTTTGCTCGTGTGGTCCTCTCCGGCCCACTCGGGTGCTTTCCCATCGGTCAGCTTCGGCGGCGAGTTGCCGTGGGTCAGTCAATTTGCTGTCGAGGAGGTGCTGCCTGAGCTCGATGAAGCAGTTGTTCGACAGGTGCTCCCATACCATAAGATTAAAGAGTTGCTCGTAGGTCGTTACGTGGCTTCCCTTGATCCAACCCTCGAAGGCTCGGCTGAAATAGTTGACGTATTCCACCCAAGTTGTACCCGGGATCCGGGTGCAGTCTCTGAACCTCTGGCGGTACATCTCGGGTGTGAGTCCGTAGCGGGTGAGGAGGGCAGCCTTCATGTGGTCGTAGGATGACATCTGGTGATCTGGGAGCTGCAGTAGGGCATCGCGGCCTTCGTTGACGAACCTCCCCCATAGGCCGGCTCCCCAATCACTCCGGTCGATCCGGTGGGAGGTCATGGCGATCTCGTAGGCTTTGAACCACTGTTGTATGTCGTCCTCTCGGACATACTCTCGGACAACATCCTTGGGGATGTGGACTTTCTTCTCGGTTGCTCCCGGGGTGTGCGGTCGCTCAGGCACCCCCGGTTCTTTATTCTGTTTCCGAAGTTCTATTTCCGCCAGTTTGCGTTCGTGTTCGAATGTTATTCTTTTTTCCTCGAGCTCTCTCTGTCTCTGTTTTTCTTCCCGTTCTTCTCGGAGCCGCAGATGTTCTAGATTTAGTTTTTGCTCGGCTAACTTTAGTTCACCGTCCATCTTGAGTCGTGCCATTTCCAACTCATGTAATCTGGTTCTTTCTCTTTCTTGGATCTCTTCCTGCTAGAGGCCCGTTCCTCGCTCCTCGGGAGCCGTGGCGTTCCCCTCTGGTGCGACACCGTTTTGGTCGGAGGATCCGGCGACCCCGGTTTCCGCCCACGACTCAAGGGCGTGCTTCAAATCGTCTTTGGTACTCAGGCCGGTGGTAGCAATGCCTAGTTCCATGCAGAATTGTTTAAGTTCGCGGTGGCTATATTCTTCCAATTTATCCATTTGGAACTTCTCAGTGGAACCGCTATCTTTGGCTGACATCGTGGTTTTGTCGTGGGGTGAGCTACTCTCTGTACGATTACGCGTTGATTCGGATCGCGCTGCTGGCCACCAATGTTAGACGGACCGGGATGGTCGGCCGAGGACAAGGGGAGAGGTCTCCGGGGAGAGCCATCTCCAGCGATCGTACAGAAAAATAACTTCCCCCCCACAGACAGACACCACAAAGGGAGAAGATTTAGCGTTCTTTATAGGCAATTTCTTAAGGTACGATGAAATGGTACAAGGAGGTCTGGACTCAGGGGTCCCCTCGATTCGAGTCTCTCAAGATGGGGAAAAGGGGGTAGAGGGACAGTCTGGTTACCAGTCTGGTGGTGGAGATGGTATGGTGGATAGCTCACAATCCTCGAGCTCGGTGTTCTAGCTTGGACGGGCCGCGGCAGCGCCAGCAGGTCCCGGTGAAGATGGTCGATACACGGTCCGCGGCAGCGCCAGCAGGTCCCGGTGAAGATGGTCGATACACGGTCCGCGGCAGCGCCAGCAGGTCCCGGTGAAGATGATCGTTACAACGGTCCGCGGCAGCGCCAGCAGGTCCCGACGAGGATGGATGTTGTAGAAGGCCGCGGCAGCGCCAGCAGGCAGGACGATAGTTCACAAGGCAGGGCTACGGCAGCGCCAGTAGTCCGTCAAGGCTGAGTTCTCTCGGTGTCTCTCGACTCCAGGATACAACTGCCCTCCTGCTCTGGAGCTGCCCTAGTTATAGGTCTGGCACCCTTTAATGTCCGGACCCTCGCACTTGGAGGTCGGAGGGTCCGGGATGAAGGTGTCCAGACACCCAGCAGGGGGTGGAGCCAGCACCTGGGGGAGCTGGAGGCGATCGGCACCTGGCGGGGGAGAGCCCTTGACGCTTCTTTCTCCCATTGACCTGCCAAGTGGTCCGCTCACCTCCTGGGTGGATGGTGGTGCCGGGATGTCGGGGCCGGCCAGGCCCAGGGTTAGGGTCGGGTGGAGGCCGCGCGGCCTCGTGGCGCAGGGCCCAAGATGGCGGCTTGATCCGGCCGGGTGAGCCGGTGGTGGTTCGGTCCCGTGATACATGGAGGTCCGGGGGCAGGAGTTCCGTTGGGAGACGGGGTGCGGGTGATTCTTGTGGATAACACCTGGCGGGCCGGGGCTTGGGCCCTGTCATGCGGGGAGGGAGCAAGCCCTTCGTGTGGCCTGTCCAACACTATGACTTCTGGGTTCACCCTGTTCCAGACCTACAGAAACACAGAGTCTTCTGGGTGAAGTCAAAGATCGTTTATTGGCTGCAGACCAATTACAGGTATCCTAGAAGTACAACAGCGTGCATGTTCTCAGGAGACTGCTGAAAATCATAGAAACGGACTTCATCTTAAATACGCTTTTCCCTGCCTCAAGCATACATTCCTAGGTTTTATGATACGGTAATAAACAAGTGTACATTACAAAGGAAAAGGCAGAGTCATGATGACCATCCCACATTCCAGTTCGGCCAGCCCACAATGATTTACACAGTAAGGTTCAGATCCCACATTTGATATCAATAGGCCTCAATAAAACACGGGCAGCTCTTGTTGATAGAAACAAGTCATAAAGCAGGAACAGTCAGGTGTGAAAGAAATTAGCCGGAGGTTCGTGTAGAATGAAAGGGTTTTATGATGGGTCAAGCCCTGATGCTAATCACAGGTGGACGGAGGAAGGGGAGCTCGTGAGACCAGTTTGACCTGGGGCAGCAGAGCCAGCTGCCCAGGTCACAGAGAAGTCAAAGGAAAGCACATGTACTGTGAGGCCCGTATTTGCTCCATTATAGCCTATGTGAGGGCAATGACAAGATGGCCACCGCTTCCAAAATGGAACCCGCGTAGTAACGTGAAACAACGTGTACACAGTGCATTCATAGCTAGAACGATATTAAAGCACTCGTACATGCCGCATTAACCATTTGCGGTTTGCTGATACCAAGATAGACAGGGGTAGGGCCCTGTCCCCTACGCGGTCCCGAATATTAAAGTATGACCCACACAGGAATTGTTGTCAGAGATTTAATTCGTGTTGCTCTTGTTCTGTAAGACATGCACTCGTAGGAAAGGGGCAGCTTGTTTTCTTGAACTGTGATCGTTAGCATTCAGCACAAATCACTATCTCACAGATGAGATGCAAATGCTAACACATTTGAAAACAACAGGGTAGATTTTCCTTCCACTCCTGCAATGGGTGAGGTAGTTCTTACATGTT
This sequence comes from Triturus cristatus, assembly GCF_964204655.1. Taxonomy (NCBI): domain Eukaryota; kingdom Metazoa; phylum Chordata; class Amphibia; order Caudata; family Salamandridae; genus Triturus; species Triturus cristatus. The sequence continues at coordinate 1,150,020,617 of NC_140591.1, read as the reverse complement.
CAAAACTCCAATTAACGCTTACCACATGTGCTCTTACATACATCTCTGCAGTCTTCATGCAGTTGTGCAAGCGTCCATGCAGATCTCTCTTGCACCTGACAATACACAGTCTCCCAAAACACACTCTTAGCGTACAGGCAGCTGCTTCTCCTGTACTCCCATGCTTAATATTCAGCACTGTGTGGTATTTCAGATAGCAGTGTGTAACGCTAACACATTCAACATCACCAAGGCTCATTTCCTTTGCTCTAGACTAATCACTCACCCAGGTTCCACATGCTCATGGTCTCAAGTAGCTGTTAGGACATGTGCTCGTTTCTGCCTCTCTAAACTATAAGGAAAATGTGTCAGGCTGTTACAGTAATTATCACTTGCTCTACCACAGTAGTAAATGTGCTTTGAAATTGCCAATCAAATATCGTTTTCTGCCTAGAATCACACCATGAGTCTGTGTGCACACAGGAATTGTTGTCAGAGATTTAATTTGTGTTGCTCTTGTTCTGTAAGACTTGCATTCGTAGGAAAGGGGCAGCTTGTTTTCTTGAACTGTGATGGTTCGCATACAGCACACATCACCATCTCACAGATGAGAGGCAAATGCTAACACATTTGAAAACAACAGGGTAGATTTTCCTTGCACTACTGTAATGAGTGAGGTAGTTCCCTAACATGTTCATAAGCCCAATTAACCCTTACCACATGTGCTCATACATACATCTCTGCAGTCTTCATGCAGTTGTGCAAGCGTCCATGCAGATCTCTCTTGCACCTGACAATACACAGTCTCCAGAAACACACTCTTAGCACACAGGCAGCTGCTTCTCCTGCACTCCCATGCTTACTATTCAGCACTGTGTGGTATTTCAGATAGCAGTGTGTAACGCTAACACATTCAACATCACCAAGGCTCATTTCCTTTGCTCTAGTCTAATCACTCACCCAGGTTCCTCATGGTCTCAAGTTGCTGTTAGGACATGTGCTCTTTTCTGCCTCTCTAAACTATAAGGAAAATGTGTCAGGTTGTTACAGTAATCATCACTTGCTCTAAAACAGTAGTAAATGTGCTTTGAAATTGCCAATCAAATATCGTTTTCTGCCTAGAATCACACCATGAGTCTTTGTGCACACAGGAATTGTTGTCAGAGATTTAATTTGTGTTGCTCTTGTTCTGTAAGACTTGCACTCGTAGGAAAGGGGCAGCTTGTTTCTTGAACTGTGATGGTTAGCATACAGCACACATCACCATCTCACAGATGAGAGGCAAATGCTAAAACATTTGAAAACAACAGGGTAGATTTTCCTTGCAGTACTGTAATGAGTGAGGTAGTTCCTACATGTTCATAAGCCCAATTAACCCTTACCACATGTGCTCTTACATACATCTCTGCAGTCTTCATGCAGTTGTGCAAGCGTCCCTGCAGATCTCTCTTGCACCTGACAATATACAGTCTCCAGAAACACACTCTTAGCACACAGGCAGCTGCTTCTCCTGCACTCCCATGCTTACTATTCAGCTCTGTGTGGTGTTTCAGATAGCAGTGTGTAACGCTAACACATTCAACATCACCAAGGCTCATTTCCTTTGCTCTAGTCTAATCACTCACCCAGGTTCCACATGCTCATGGTCTCAAATAGCTGTTAGGACATGTGCTCTTTTCTGCCTCTCTAAACTATAAGGAAAATCTGTCAGGCTGTTACAGTAATTATCACTTGCTCTACCACAGTACTAAATGTGCTTTGAAATTGCCAATCAAATATCGCTTTCTGCCTAGAATCACACCATGAGTGTGTGTGCACACAGGAAATGTTGTCAGAGATTTAAATTGCGTTGCTCTTGTTCTGTAAGACTTGCACTCGTAGGAAAGCAGCAGCTGCAAACATCACCATCTCACAGATGAGAGGCAAATGCTAACAGATTTGAAAACAACAGGGTAGATTTTCCTTGCAGTACTGTAATGAGTGAGGTAGTTCCTACATGTTCATAAGCCCAATTAACCCATACCACATGTGCTCTTACATACATCTCTGCAGTCTTCATGCAGTTTTGCAAGCGTCCATGCAGATCTCTCTTGCACCTGACAATACACAGTCTCCAGAAACACACTCTTAGCACACAGGCAGCTGCTTCTCCTGCACTCCCATGCTTACTATTCAGCACTGTGTGGTATTTCAGAAAGCAGTGTGTAACGCTAACACATTCAACATCACCAAGGCTCATTTCCTTTGCTCTAGTCTAAACACTCACCCAGGTTCCACATGCTCATGGTCTCAAGTAGCTGTTAGGACATGTGCTCTTTTCTGCCTCTCTAAACTATAAGGAAAATGTGTCAGGCTGTTACAGTAATTATCACTGGCTCTACCACAGTAGTAAATGTGCTTTGAAATTGCCAATCAAATATCGTTTTCTGCCTAGAATCACATCATGAGTCTGTGTGCACACAGGAATTGTTGTCAGAGATTTAAATTGTGTTGCTCTTGTTCTGTAAGACTTGCACTCGTAGGAAAGGGGCAGCTTGTTTTCTTGAACTCTGATGGTTAGCATACAGCACACATCACCATCTCACAGATGAGAGGCAAATGCTAACACATTTGAAAACAACAGGGTAGATTTTCCTTGCAGTACTGTAATGACTGAGGTAGTTCCTACATGTTCATAAGCCCAATTAACCCTTACCACATGTGCTCTTACATACATCTCTGCAGTCTTCATGCAGTTGTGCAAGCGTCCATGAAGATCTCTCTTGCACCTGACAATACACAGTCTCCAGAAACACACTCTTAGCACACAGGCAGCTGCTTCTCCTGCACTCCCATGCTTACTATTCAGCACTGTGTGGTATTTCAGATAGCAGTGTGTAACGCTAACACATTCAACATCACCAAGGCTCATTTCCTTTTCTCTAATCTAATCACTCACCCAGGTTCCACATGCTCATGGTCTCAAGTAGCTGTTAGGACATGTGCTCTTTTCTGCCTCTCTAAACTATAAGGAAAATGTGTCAAGCTGTTACAGTAATTATCACTTGTTCTACCACAGTAGTAAATGTGCTTTGAAATTGCCAATCAAATATCGTTTTCTGCCTAGAATCACATCATGAGTCTGTGCGCACACAGGAATTGTTGTCAGAGATTTAATTTGCGTTGCTCTTGTTCTGTAAGACTTGCACTAGTAGGAAAGGGGCAGCTTGTTTTCTTGAACTGTGATGGTTAGCATTCAGCACAAATCACTATCTCACAGATGAGAGGCAAATGCTAACACATTTGAAAACAACAGGGTAGATTTTCCTTCCACTCCTGCAATGGGTGAGGTAGTTCCTACATGTTCAAAACTCCAATTAACCCTTACCAAATGTGTTCTTACATACATCTCTGCAGTCTTCATGCAGTTGTGCAAGCGTCCATGCAGATCTCTCTTGCACCTGACAATACACAGTCTCCAGAAACACACTCTTAGCACACAGGCAGCTGCTTCTCCTGCACTCCCATGCTTAATATTCAGCACTGTGTGGTATTTCAGATAGCAGTGTGTAACGCTAACACATTCAACATCACCAAGGCTCATTTCCTTTGCTCTAGTCTAATCACTCACCCAGGTTCCACATGCTCATGGTCTCAAGTAGCTGTTAGGACATGTGCTCTTTCAGCCTCTCTAAACTATAAGGAAAATGTGTCAGGCTGTTACAGTAATTATCACTTGCTCTACCACAGTAGTAAATGTGCTTTGAAATTGCCAATCAAATATCGTTTTCTGCCTAGTATAACATCATGAGTCTGTGTGCACACAGGAATTGTTGTCAGAGATTTAATTTGTGTTGCTCTTGTTCTGTAAGACTTGCACTCGTAGGAAAGGGGCAGCTTGTTTTCTTGAACTATGATGGCTAGCATTCAGCACAAATCACTATCTCACAGATGAGAGGCAAATGCTAACACATTTGAAAACAACAGGGTAGATTTTCCTTCCACTCCTGCAATGGGTGAGGTAGTTCCTACATGTTCAAAACTCCAATTAACCCTTACCACATGGAGGAGGAGCCTAGCGCGCAACCAAGATGGCCGCGTAGGTGCGCGGCTCCCGAGGACCTCCGCGACCTCCTACGTTTATCCTGTCTTCATCCTAAATCGGTTGAGGGGACTGTGTCGGTGAACCTGAGTCGAGGTGGTACCCGTTTTCCGTTTTTGAATCGGACCCCGTGTGCCGTGATGAGCATCGACTGAAGTTTGCGGCCTGCTCCTCTCCTGACCCCGGACTTGAGTTGGGAGTGATCCAGTGGAGAAGTGAATAACAACCGCGAGACGAGCCTGGCGGGTCGCGTACCTCACACTTTCACTTTTGCTTTTGATTCCCTTGCCGTCATCGCGAGTGGGATCACGGCGCTTCTTTGTGTGGTGGTTGCCTAGCTGGGGGATCCTGCCTGCCTGCGGGGACCTGCTCCGCCTTCCTGAGGTGACCTCCGGGGTCCTCGGCCTTGATTGCTCGTTCTCCGCTGCATGACTCGTGGGGGTGCGAGATACAGGACGATGGCCACGAAGCAGGATGGAGATCGGCTGAAGGCCAAATCGACCCGGCGTGGCGCCGCACTTCAAGTCAACATTATGGATCGCTACACCCTACCGAAAGGTTCTCCCGGCGGGTCGCATAAGTCTTCCGAGTGCCCCGCGGATGCCCTGGATTTGCCGACGGATCTGACTTTGCAGGACGTCATGGGCGCCATAGCTGAGATGAAGACCTCGGTGGGTCAACAATTCGACACCCTGGCGCACAAACTCGATGCGGTCCTCATCGATGTCAACCTTGTTAGAGCAGATCTGTCCAAGACAAACGACCGGGTTGACTCTTTGGCCCATACCGCGTCGGGCCTCACGACTGAGGTGGCGGCCCTCCAGACCGAGGTACGCCGGCTCCGGCAGGCCAGTGCGCTCACGGATCGGCGACTGGAGGACTCCGAGAGCAGGGCCTGGAGGAATAACGTTCGCATTATCGGGGTGCCTGAGGGACTGGAGAATTCGGCGGCGGATCTCTTTGTGGAGGATCTGATCTCTACTCATCTCCAGCCTCGAGGACTGAGTAAATTCTTTGCTGTGGAGAGGGCCCATAGAGTTCCTGGCGGCAAGCCGAAGGTCGGAGCTCCCCCGCGGCCTCTTATTGCCCGTATCTTCAACTTTCGGGACAGGGATGCGATTCTACAAGCGTCTAGACTGCGGGGGCCGCTTAAGCTGGAGAACATGGAGGTGAACTTTTATCCTGATTTCACGCAGGCGGTCCAGAAGCAGAGACTGAGTTTCATGGGCGTCAAGCGGCGGCTTCGAGATATGAACTTAAAATATGCAATGCTTTTTCCGGCCAGGCTGCGTGTGGAGTCTGATGGTCGCACTCACTTCATTGACCGTCCTGAGACGGCCGGGGACTGGTTGGACACTTTGTCTGGGGGACATGATCGGGATGGGATGGGGGCAGCGGGAGGAGAGTGCCCACCGGACCGGGTATGAGGTGTTGACACTGGGGCTAATTCCTGATGATGCCACTTTTCGGCCAAGCTCAGGGTTTCTTGACTGTTGTGTCTCGTTCCCCCTCTAATGGAGGTTGTGCTGTGTCTCGAGGGGGTTCTCTTTCCTCCTCTAGGGGGTCTTTGTAGCTTAGTTCACACAGGGGCGACAGGCACACTGCAAGTTGGGGGGGGCTGTTTGGGCTCATGCAGGGGTGCAGGGAGGGGGGAGTTTTCTTTGGGATGTTGGGTTGGGGTTGGGTATTGATTGTTTGTACCACAAGGCAGAAGTATTGTTGTGCTATATCTAAAGTGCTCTCTGGGGGGAGACTGATCGGTTTTGGCTGTGATGGGGGGTAGGGAACTGAGACTTCTGTCCTGGAATGTTAATGGACTGGGGGACAGGATAAAACGGGGGGTGGTCCTGCAGTTCTTAAAACAGATTTCACCTGATATTGTATTCCTGCAGGAAACACACCTTATTGGTAATTCCTTCCGTGCCATGAACAGGCGGGGTTATCGCCTTGTTGCTCATTCCGGCTTCACCTCTGGTTCGACGGGTGTGGGCATTATGGTTAAAACCTCTCTCCCGTTGGAGGTTGATGAGGTGCTCCATGATGATAGGGGACGGTATACGGCTCTACTGGGTAGATGGGAGGGTAAAGTGATTGTATTGGTCTCTGTTTATGTCCCGCCGGGGTTGCAAACGACTACTTTTGCTGATTTGGGGCGCCTTCTTCTTGGGCTGCCGGAGGGGACTCTAGTGGTTGGGGGGTTTTTAACGCTGTAATTTCCGGAACTGAGGATCGTCACCCACCCAGGGATCTCCCCCGCGCCCAAACTTGATTGGCTGGCCTCTTGGACACCCTGGGACTGGTGGATTGTTGGCGGCTGAAACACCCTGCGCAGGTACAATACACCTTTCATTCCGGGGCTCATGGTAGTCTTTCGAGGCTTGATTATGTTCTGATGCCGGCAGCACAGGCGGGGAGGGTTGGGGAGGTGCGGCATCTTGCTCGGGGTATTTCAGACCACTCCCCGCTCTTGTTGCACTTCGATATTGTCCCGAGGGGGGAGGGGAGGGTGGTCCCGATTAACCCCTGGTACCTGCGTAAACCCACAATTCGCGCAGATTTGAATAAATCCCTTGAGCAATATTTTGGAGATAATGTGGGATCTGTGTCGTTTGCTGTTTCTTTGTGGGAGGCGTTCAAGACGGTAATCCGGGGGGAGGCCCTGTCCCTCATTTCCCATTCCAGGAGGCGCGAGCGGGAGGAGGTGACCCGTATCGAATCTGAGATAATTGAGTTGGAGGGTGATCTGGATTGTGGTGTCACAGACGACAAACTGCATGCTCTCAGACTCAAACAAGCGGACTACAAGGCCTTAGTCACCGAGGCGGCCAGGGGCCTGAGTAGGGAGCAACAGGGGCGACTGTATGATGTGGGTGATAAGGCTGGAAAACTGATTGCGTGGCTGGATAAAAAGGAAAGAGTGAGTCGAGTTGTCCCGTCGATTGAGAGACTGGATGGTGTGTGTGTCACTGAGCCGGAGGAAATTGTTGATTGCTTCGCTGAGTATTTCCGCGGGGTGTATTCCCCGATATCTTCCCGCTCGGAAGAAGATTCCCACGACCTGCTTAAAGATATTGCGCTGCCTTCCCTTTCGGAGGAGGATAAATTGTTGATGGACGCGGCTCCGACATCTGAGGAGATTGCCCTCGCCATACGTTCAGCCGCCTCTGGCAAGGCCATGGGTCCTAATGGCCTTCCCATCGAATTGTACAAGTTGCGGCCGGATACACTGGCTCCGCATCTCCATGATATGTTCCTCGCGGCCCGCTCGGCGGGCTCCCTCCCGCTGGACCAGCGTCTAGCCACTATTGTAGTTATTCACATGGAGGGGAGGCCGCGGGATCGGGTCACGTCTTATAGGCCCATTTCGCTGTTGAATGCGGAGCCGAAAATTCTGGCCAAGGTACTGGCTAATCGGCTGGTCAGCGTGGTGTGCGATCTGATCCATCAGGACCAGTCCGGCTTTATCCCTCATCGAAACACCGCGCTTAACCTGCGGCGTCTGCATGGGTTGCTCTCAAGGGTCCTGTTCATACGTGAGCCAGCCATTTTGGCGTCCTTGGACGCCACTATGGCGTTCGACACGCTCGAGTGGCCGTATATCTGGGCGACGCTGGCGAAGTTTGGGTTTGGCCCGGGATTCATTGGCTGGGTGAAATTGTTGTATTCCGGACCGCTGGCGCAGGTGGTGGTGAATGGTAGTGTATCGGCTCCCTTTGAATTGGGCAGGGGCACGCGGCAGGGCTGCCTGCTGTCGCCGCTCCTCTTTGCGCTCACCTTGGAGCCCCTGGCGGAGTGGCTGCGGTGGCACCCTTCGATTCGTGGTCTCCGATGGACTCCTGAGTATGAGGATCGCGTCTCCCTTTACGCGGACGATATTCTTTTGTACCTTGCTTCCCCGCGTGAATCGTTGATTGTGTTAGTGGATGTACTGTGTTCATTTGGCCGCAACTCCGGCCTAGTCATCAACTGGGCTAAATCCTGTGTATATGTCCTCTCAGGAGAGGCTCCTATCCTTCCGCGGGGTTGTCCTATCCAGGTTGCTCCACAGGGATTTAAGTATCTGGGTATCTTTATTACCCTGGACTCTGCGGCCCGATATAAACAGAACCTACTCCCCCCCCTCCAGCGTCTGAAGGAGGATGTGGCGCGTTGGATGCGCTTGCCGCTCTCGCCACTCGGCCGTGCGGCGCTGTTTAAGATGATGTCGTTGCCACGTTTCTTATACGCTCTACAAAACACGATGGATGTCGCCCCGGCTCGCTACTTTCGGGAGGTAGAGGGTCTGCAGCGCCAACTGTTTTGGGATGGGAGGCCGCGTATCGCACTCGCGAAGCTGACGCTCCCGTGGTATGACGGGGGAGTCGCCCTCCCCGACATCAAACGGTATTACTGGGCCTCCCAGCTGGCTGCGATAAACCACGGGCTTTATGGGCCCGCCCTTAACCCGGCTTTTGAAATGGACAAATTGTTGTTGCCAGGTGGCGACTACAATCGTGCGCTCTACTCTAGATCGCTCGACGCACGTTTGACGGGTCCTACACGGGTCGCGGTACGGGTGTGGCACGCGGCAAACTTGGCGATGGGGTGGAAGGATCGGTTGACCCGGGCGACGCCGTTGTATGCATCTGAGCGATTGGGCTGCTTGTGGACTACGAAAGGCTTTGAGAAGTGGGACACGATTGGCATCAGCAGGGTGGGCGATCTTTGGACGAGGGGGGGATTTAAAACATTTGATGTGCTGCAAACGGAATACCAGTTGCAGGACAGGGAGTACTTCCGGTATATACAGGTTCGTCACGCGCTGTGTTCCGTATTCCCGGATGTGGCGTCCATCCCAGAGTGCTGCCCTTTGGAAGATAGAGTACTAGATGGGCATGTACCGGATGGCACTATCTCATTGATTTATAAAAAGCTCATCAACGATCGCACGGGACTGCTGGCTTGCCTTCGTGAGGCATGGGTTGCCGACGGATTGGAGCTGGATGACGAGGATTGGGTATCTGCGGTGGCCTCCCCGAAAGAGGTGGCCATACCGGCCCGCCTTCGTTTCGTCCAGCTCAAAATACTCCACAGGGTCTACGTTACGGGGCTGGGTCTGATGCGTATGGGATTTGCCGTGGATGGGATGTGTAAGCGTGGGTGTGGTTTGTTAGGGACCTTCTTCCATACTTTGTGGGAATGTCCGGAGGTGGCTCGATTCTGGCGTGGTGTACATGCGGTGTTGCAAGCGGTCACGCATGTGACGCTGTTTCCCGAGGCGAGGAGATGTTTGTTGAATGTGTGGGAACTGACTGATTACACGGCGACGCAAATGTGGTGGGTGACACTGGGATACATGGTGGCCAAGCGTGACATAGCACAATTGTGGGGCTCCCAGAGGTCACCAACGCTTTCGGTATGGAAGGACAACATGGATTGGTGCATGTTTCGGGAAAAGGTAGTGTATGTGGCGAGAGGTAAGCCTGGGAAATGGGTGAATGTGTGGGGCCCCTGGAACTCCTATCGTGGTGGGATCTGTACCCCGCCACTGACGCCTGACTTGGCGGCAGCCCAGTCTCCCTAGTCTGCTTGTGCCCTTGATTCTGTGTCTTCGTGCCCACTCTGTTTCTGTCCCTGCCCGCCCCCCCTCCTATTCCTGTAGATCGGTGGGGTCCTCCCGAGGGGAGCACATATTATTGCTTAGACTTTTGCTGCCTTGTGGGTTTGTTTGCAGTTTTTCATTAAAAATGGAACCGCCATTTGGGGGGCCTGGACAGTGTGGCCGCAAACGCTTCTTTCGACTTCTGGGACCTTTCCCACTTGCCGCTTGTGTTCTATAACTGTGTTTTATGATCTCACTGTCTACTAGCGGCCGGCCTGAAGGTTGTAGGCCCATATTTGTATATCTATTGCATTCTGTAATAAAGGTTTAAAAAAAAAACAAACAAAAAAAAAAACCCTTACCACATGTGTTCTTACATACATCTCTGTAGTCTTCATGCAGTTGTGGAAGCATCCATGAAGATCTCTCTTGCACCTGACAATACACAGTCTCCAGAAACACACTCTTAACACACAGGCAGCTGCTTCTCCTGCACTCCCATGCTTACTATTGAGCACTGTGTCGTATTTCAGATAGCAGTGTGTAACGCTAACACATTCAACATCACCAAGGCTCAGTTCCTTTGCTCTAGTCTAATCACTCACCCAGGTTCCACATGCTCATGGTCTCAAGTAGCTGTTAGGACATGGGCTCTTTTCTGCCTCTCTAAACTATAAGGAAAATGTGTCAGGCTGTTACAGTAATTATCACTTGCTCTACCACAGTAGTAAATGTGCTTTGAAATTGCCAATCAAATATCGTTTTCTGCCTAGAATCACACCATGAGTCTGTGTGCACACAGGAATTGTTGTCAGAGATTTAATTTGTATTGCTCTTGTTCTGTAAGACTTGCACTCATAGGAAAGGGGCAGCTTGTTTTCTTGAACTGTGATGGTTGGCATACAGCACACATCACCATCTCACAGATGAGAGGCAAATGCTAACCCATTTGAAAACAACAGGGTAGATTTTACTTGCAGTACTGTAATGAGTGAGGTAGTTCCTACATGTTCCTAAGCCCAATTAACCCTTACCACATGTGCTCTTACATACATCTCTGTAGTCTTCATGCAGCTGTGCAAGCGTCCATGCAGATCTCTCTTGCACCTGTCAATACACAGTCTCCAGAAACACTCTCTTAGCACACAGGCAGCTGCTTCTACTGCACTCCCATGCTTACCGTTCGGCACTGTGTGGTATTTCAGATAGCAGTGTGTAACGCTAACACATTCAACATCACCAAGGCTCATTTCCTTTGCTCTAGTCTAATCACTCACCCAGGTTCCACATGCTCATGGTCTCAAGTAGCTGTTAGGACATGTGCTCTTTTCTGCCTCTCTAAACTATAAGGAAAATGTGTCAGGCTGTTACAGTAATTATCACTTGCTCTACCACAGTAGTAAATGTGCTTTGAAATTGCCAATCAAATATCGTTTTCTGCCTAGAATCACACCACGACTCTGTGTGGACACAGGAATTGTTGTCAGAGATTTAATTCATGTTGCTCTTGTTCTGTAAGACTTGCACTCATAGGAAAGGGGCAGCTTGTTTTCTTGAACTGTGATGGTTAGCATACAGCACACATCACCATCTCACAGATGAGAGGCAAATGCTAACACATTTGAAAACAACAGGGTAGATTTTCCTTGCAGTACTGTAATGAGTGAGGTAGTTCCTACATGTTCATAAGCCCAATTAACCCTTACCACATGTGCTCTTACATACATCTCTGTAGTCTTCATGCAGCTGTGCAAGCGTCCATGCAGATCTCTCTTGCACGTGACAATACACAGTCTCCAGAAACACACTCTTAGCACACACGCATCTGCTTCTCCTGCACTCCCATGCTTACTATTCAGCACTGTGTGGTATTTCAGATAGCAGTGTGTAATGCTAACACATTCAACATCACCAAGGCTTATTTCCTTTGCTCTAGTCTAATCACTCACCCAGGTTCCACATGCTCATGGTCTCAAGTAGCTGTTAGGACATGTGCTCTTTTCTGCCTCTCTAAACTATAAGGAAAATGTGTCAGGCTGTTACAGTAATTATCACTTGCTCTACCACAGTAGTAAATGTGCTTTGAAATTGCCAATCAAATATCGTTTTCTGCCTAGAATCACACCATGACTCTGTGTGGACACAGGAATTGTTGTCAGAGATTTAATTTGTGTTGCTCTTGTTCTGTAAGACTTGCACTCATAGGAAAGGGGCAGCTTGTTTTCTTGAACTGTGATGGTTGGCATACAGCACACATCACCATCTCACAGATGAGAGGCAAATGCTAACCCATTTGAAAACAACAGGGTAGATTTTACTTGCAGTACTGTAATGAGTGAGGTAGTTCCTACATGTTCCTAAGCCCAATTAACCCTTACCACATGTGCTCTTACATACATCTCTGTAGTCTTCATGCAGCTGTGCAAGCGTCCATGCAGATCTCTCTTGCACGTGACAATACACAGTCTCCAGAAACACACTCTTAGCACACACGCATCTGCTTCTCCTGCACTCCCATGCTTACTATTCAGCACTGTGTGGTATTTCAGATAGCAGTGTGTAACGCTAACACATTCAACATCACCAAGGCTCAGTTCCTTTGCTCTAGTCTAATCACTCACCCAGGTTCCACATGCTCATGGTCTCAAGTAGCTGTTAGGACATGGGCTCTTTTCTGCCTCTCTAAACTATAAGGAAAATGTGTCAGGCTGTTACAGTAATTATCACTTGCTCTACCACAGTAGTAAATGTGCTTTGAAATTGCCAATCAAATATCGTTTTCTGCCTAGAATCACACCATGAGTCTGTGTGCACACAGGAATTGTTGTCAGAGATTTAATTTGTATTGCTCTTGTTCTGTAAGACTTGCACTCGTAGGAAAGGGGCAGCTTGTTTTCATGAACTGTGATGGTTAGCATACATCACACATCACCATCTCACAGATGAGAGGCAAATGCTAACACATTTGAAAACAACAGGGTAGATTTTCCTTGCAGTACTGTAATGAGTGAGGTAGTTCCTACATGTTCACAAGCCCAATTAACCCTTACCACATGTGCTCATACATACATCTCTGCAGTCTTCATGCAGTTGTGCAAGCGTCCATGCAGATCTCTCTTGCACCTGACAATACACAGTCTCCAGAAATCACTCCTAGCACACAGGCAGCTGCTTCTCCTGCTCTCCCATGCTTACTATTCAGCACTGTGTGGTATTTCAGATAGCAGTGTGTAACGCTAACACATTCAACATCACCAAGGCTCATTTCCTTTGCTCTAGTCTAATCACTCACCCAGGTTCCTCATGGTCTCAAGTAGCTGTTAGGACATGTGCTCTTTTCTGCCTCTCTAAACTATAAGGAAAATGTGTCGGGCTGTTACAGTAATTATCACTTGCTCTACCACAGTAGTAAATGTGCTTTGAAATTGCCAATCAAATATCGTTTTCTGCCTAGAATCACACCATGAGTCTGTGTGCACACAGGAATTGTTGTCAGAGATTTAATTTGTGTTGCTCTTCTTCTGTAAGACTTGCACTTGTAGGAAAGGGGCAGCTTGTTTTCTTGAACTGTGATGGTTAGCATACAGCAAACATCACCATCTCACAGATGAGAGGCAAATGCTAACACATTTGAAAACAACAGGGTAGATTTTCCTTGCAGTACTGTAATGAGTGAGGTAGTTCCTACATGTTCATAAGCCCAATTAACCCTTACCACATGTGCTCTTACATACATCTCTGCAGTCTTCATGCAGTTGTGCAAGCGTCCATGCAGATCTCTCTTGCACCTGACAATACACAGTCTCCAGAAATAACTCCTAGCACACAGGCAGCTGCTTCTACTGCTCTCCCATGCTTACTATTCAGCACTGTGTGGTATTTCAGATAGCAGTGTGTAACGCTAACACATTCAACATCACCAAGGCTCATTTCCTTTGCTCTAGTCTAATCACTCACCCAGGTTCCTCATGGTCTCAAGTAGCTGTTAGGACATGTGCTCTTTTCTGCCTCTCTAAACTATAAGGAAAATGTGTCGGGCTGTTACAGTAATTATCACTTGCTCTACCACAGTAGTAAATGTGCTTTGAAATTGCCAATCAAATATCGTTTTCTGCCTAGAATCACACCATGAGTCTGTGTGCACACAGGAATTGTTGTCAGAGATTTAATTTGTGTTGCTCTTCTTCTGTAAGACTTGCACTTGTAGGAAAGGGGCAGCTTGTTTTCTTGAACTGTGATGGTTAGCATACAGCAAACATCACCATCTCACAGATGAGAGGCAAATGCTAACACATTTGAAAACAACAGGGTAGATTTTCCTTGCAGTACTGTAATGAGTGAGGTAGTTCCTACATGTTCATAAGCCCAATTAACCCTTACCACATGTGCTCTTACATACATCTCTGCAGTCTTCATGCAGTTGTGCAAGCGTCCATGCAGATCTCTCTTGCACCTGACAATACACAGTCTCCAGAAACACACTCTTAGCACACAGGCAGCTGCTTCTCCTGCACTCCCATGCTTACTATTCAGCACTGTGTGGTATTTCAGAAAGCAGTGTGTAACGCTAACACATTCAACATCACAAAGGCTTATTTCCTTTGCTCTAGTCTAATCACTCACCCAGGTTCCACATGCTCATGGTCTCAAGTAGCTGTTAGGACATGTGCTCTTTTCTGCCTCTCTAAACTATAAGGAAAATGCGTCAGGCTGTTACAGTAATTATCACTTGCTCTACCACAGTAGTAAATGTGCTTTGAAATTGCCAATCAAATATTGTTTTCTGCCTAGAATCACATCATGAGTCTGTGTGCACACAGGAATTGTTGTCAGAGAATTAATTTGTGTTGCTCTTGTTCTGTAAGACTTGCACTCGTAGGAAAGGGACAGTTTGTTTTCTTGAACTGTGATGGTTAGCATTCAGCACAAATCACTATCTCACAGATGAGAGGCAAATGCTAACACATTTGAAAACAACAGGGTAGATTTTCCTTCCACTCCTGCAATGGGTGAGGTAGTTCCTACATGTTCAAAGCTCCAATTAACCCTTACCACATGTGCTCTTACATACATCTCTGCAGTCTTCATGCAGTTGTGCAAGCGTCCATGCAGATCTCTCTTGCACCTGTCAATACACAGTCTCCAGAAACACTCTCTTAGCACACAGGCAGCTGCTTCTACTGCACTCCCATGCTTACCATTCGGCACTGTGTGGTATTTCAGATAGCAGTGTGTAACGCTAACACATTCAACATCACCAAGGCTCATTTCCTTTGCTCTAGTCTAATCACTCACCCAGGTTCCACATGCTCATGGTCTCAAGTAGCTGTTAGGACATGTGCTCTTTTCTGCCTCTCTAAACTATAAGGAAAATGTGTCAGGCTGTTACAGTAATTATCACTTGCTCTACCACAGTAGTAAATGTGCTTTGAAATTGCCAATCAAATATCGTTTTCTGCCTAGAATCACACCACGACTCTGTGTGGACACAGGAATTGTTGTCAGAGATTTAATTCATGTTGCTCTTGTTCTGTAAGACTTGCACTCATAGGAAAGGGGCAGCTTGTTTTCTTGAACTGTGATGGTTAGCATACAGCACACATCACCATCTCTCAGATGAGAGGCAAATGCTAACCCATTTGAAAACAACAGGGTAGATTTTCCTTGCAGTACTGTAATGAGTGAGGTAGTTCCTACATGTTCATAAGCCCAATTAACCCTTACCACATGTGCTCTTACATACATCTCTGTAGTCTTCATGCAGCTGTGCAAGCGTCCATGCAGATCTCTCTTGCACGTGACAATACACAGTCTCCAGAAACACACTCTTAGCACACACGCATCTGCTTCTCCTGCACTCCCATGCTTACTATTCAGCACTGTGTGGTATTTCAGATAGCAGTGTGTAACGCTAACACATTCAACATCACCAAGGCTTATTTCCTTTGCTCTAGTCTAATCACTCACCCAGGTTCCACATGCTCATGGTCTCAAGTAGCTGTTAGGACATGTGCTCTTTTCTGCCTCTCTAAACTATAAGGAAAATGTGTCAGGCTGTTACAGTAATTATCACTTGCTCTACCACAGTAGTAAATGTGCTTTGAAATTGCCAATCAAATATCGTTTTCTGCCTAGAATCACACCATGACTCTGTGTGGACACAGGAATTGTTGTCAGAGATTTAATTTGTGTTGCTCTTGTTCTGTAAGACTTGCACTCATAGGAAAGGGGCAGCTTGTTTTCTTGAACTGTGATGGTTGGCATACAGCACACATCACCATCTCACAGATGAGAGGCAAATGCTAACCCATTTGAAAACAACAGGGTAGATTTTACTTGCAGTACTGTAATGAGTGAGGTAGTTCCTACATGTTCCTAAGCCCAATTAACCCTTACCACATGTGCTCTTACATACATCTCTGTAGTCTTCATGCAGCTGTGCAAGCGTCCATGCAGATCTCTCTTGCACGTGACAATACACAGTCTCCAGAAACACACTCTTAGCACACACGCATCTGCTTCTCCTGCACTCCCATGCTTACTATTCAGCACTGTGTGGTATTTCAGATAGCAGTGTGTAACGCTAACACATTCAACATCACCAAGGCTTATTTCCTTTGCTCTAGTCTAATCACTCACCCAGGTTCCACATGCTCATGGTCTCAAGTAGCTGTTAGGACATGTGCTCTTTTCTGCCTCTCTAAACTATAAGGAAAATGTGTCGGGCTGTTACAGTAATTATCACTTGCTCTACCACAGTAGTAAATGTGCTTTGAAATTGCCAATCAAATATCGTTTTCTGCCTAGAATCACATCATGAGTCTGTGTGCACACAGGAATTGTTGTCAGAGATTTAATTTGTGTTTCTCTTGTTCTGTAAGACTTGCACTCGTAGAAAAGGGGCAGCTTGTTTTCATGAACTGTGATGGTTAGCATTCAGCACAAATCACTATCTCACAGATTAGAGGCAAATGCTAACACATTTGAAAACAACAGGGTAGATTTTTCTTCCACTCCTGCAATGTGTCAGGTAGCTCCTACATGTTCAAAACTCCAATTAACCCTTACCACATGTGCTCTTACATACATCTCTGCAGTCTTCATGCAGTTGTGCAAGCGTCCATGCAGATCTCTCTTGCACCTGACAATACACAGTCTCCAGAAACACACTCTTAGCACACAGGCAGCTGCTTCTCCTGCACTCCCATGCTTAATATTCAGCACTGTGTGGTATTTCAGATAGCAGTGTGTAACGCTAACACATTCAACATCACCAAGGCTCATTTCCTTTGCTTTAGTCTAATCACTCACCCAGGTTCCTCATGGTCTCAAGTAGCTGTTAGGACATGTGCTCTTTTCTGCCTCTTTAAACTATAAGGAAAATGTGTCAGGCTGTTACAGTAATTATCACTTGCTCTACCACAGTAGTAAATGTGCTTTGAAATTGCCAATCAAATATCGTTTTCTGCCTAGAATCACACCATGAGTCTTTGTGCACACAGGAATTGTTGTCAGAGATTTAATTTGTGTTGCTCTTGTTCTGTAAGACTTGCACTCGTAGGAAAGGGTCAGCTTAAGATGTGAAAAGCTCAAAAAAAATATAGTAATATATTTAAATTACATAAAGGTATTTTTTTTTAGTTTCCTTTAGGTATTGCTGAATAACACTGAAATAAATTAAACATGCCTATAAAACCAAGAAAGAGAAAAGAACAGCAAAAACATCTATATTTGAAGACAACCGGACAACAAAAATTAGTTGAAGAACCTCATGTTGGAAAAAAGAAAAAGTCTTCTGGTAAGCAGACTAAGGATTTTTTTTTAAATATCCTCAAACATAGAAAAAATGTAAAAAATATATCCACTGCAAATAGTTGTTTCAAGAAGAAAACAACAAGACAATAGAAAGAAAATACTAAATGCTAATGTACAATCAGAAGCAAGAAAGAATGACTTAAAAAGAAAAACAGAACTTCAAAAGATTCGTAAAAAAATGTTTCAGAGAAGAGTGATGTACAATTTGCTAAAGGATGTGAAAAAATATAGGAAGAAAACAATATTTTATAAGAAAAAGAAACATATTGAATCAATTGTTGCAAAGGCTTTGGAATTAAAAAGAAAACTATTCATTTTAATTTTTAACAGGATCCGTACATTAGATAAAATAGTCAATGTAATGAAGTCAAAAAGCAAAAGGAAAAGAGTAGTGAAAAAAAATAACTTTTGTAATGTGTTCTTAGGAGAATGGAAGCATAGTTCAAGTACTGAACCATTTTTTAATGAAGAGAGTTATCTTCAAAGTAATAGTTTGCTGCATGCAGTTGACATCAGTGGTCGAGCTTATGAAGTTAAAGATGGTTGTGTAATGGAAAAGGAGAAAATGGTTCCAAGAAATGAGGAAGAAGTGTTAGCTGATGAGGTTATGGGGAAACGTCCTAAAGCCCCAGTGTACACTTGGAATTGTAGTAGTATTTGTACTGTACGGCAAGAATCTATTGATAAATTACGTGACATTCTAAGAGAATATAGTAAAAAAAGTGTTAAAAAGAAGATTAATGTGCTTCAAAGACTAGATCCATGCAGAGTGAGAAAGAATACTGGTTTGCAAGGACATTCTCTGGCTTGTCTTTCTAGGAAAGTTTGTCAAAGTGTTTTTCACCATTTTAGGATGCTGGCAGTACATCATACTAAAATGAGAAAGTTTGTGAGAAGATTGTATTTTGCTAAAAGTCCAGCACTAAAGTTAAATGAGTTGAATAGTGCTCTGTTGCGTGGATCTGTATCAGAAGTGAGACAAGGTTACTGATGATATTCAGTTTTGTTACTTTGGTCCAGAACAAGAAAGTGCAGGAAATTACACAGTTATTGAGGAAAATGTGGAAGAGAATGTAGAACCCACTGTTAGTAAAATTTTTGAAGATCAAATGACAAAATTTACTATCATCTCTAATGAAAGACCAAATATTACTTGTATTTGTTGCAGGAGAAGCCATTATAAAACACAAACAAGGAATTCTGATCTCTATAAAAAAAGTGAAAAAGAAAATAATTATGAGTGGAAGGATTTTGCTACATATTTATTTCTGGAAAATTGTTTTGATTTGGGTGAAGATCAGCGTATTTGTAAATACTGTTATAACAAGTTAGAAGAAAATAAAATGCCAGCTAGAGCTGTGCATAATAATTTAGAATTGGTTGATATTCCTGCAGAACTTTGTGATTTAAATACGTATGAGTCTATACTCATTCAATGTGTCCATCCGTTTCAGAGTATAGTTCGTATGGAGCCCAAAACAGGTAAATTACCTCCTTCAGATTTACAAAGAGGTTTAAAAGGAAGAGTTATCTATTTGCCATTAGATTTGAAAAAAAATATTGAAACAATTGATGCAGATAGTTTGGAAACTGAACCATTAGTTATTCTGTTTAATGGTCTACCTACAAAGAATTAGAAAATTTGGCAGGAGCTAGTAGATGTACGAAAAGTACAAAGAGCAAATTTATATTTGAAAAAAATAATAAGTACTATGAATCAATTTATTTGGATGAAGATGACGAGTTTTTACTAGCAGACACAGGAATACCAACTGGGCATATTGAAAAAGTGGATAAGTTAAAAGAAGAAGAAATTTATGAACATTTCAGCATACATCCTCTTCATTCTAAAGAAGTTATGGGAAACACTATTGATCTGTTTCAGATGAAAAAAGCAAAAGGAACTCCCGTGAGTGTATGGGAGGAGAGCTTGGAAGCTCGTTGTTTTCCCCAGCTGTTTCCTACAGGAAAAGGTGGACGATATGATGAACGTCCAGTACAGATTCCTGCTTCTGAGTATCGGACTACAAGATTATATGCAGAAGATCCAAGATTTCATCAAAGTTTTCCTTATTTGTTCCATCTTTTATTTGAAAGTGACTTGTCTGCACTATCTTATGAAGTAAATCACATTTTAAAAACTGGAGTACATCTACATAATGTGTCTGCAAAGAATTTTATGAACAAAGTGCAACAGCGAGATGATCATTTGGAATCTCAATGTATTAATCTGATGGCTTGTCAGCGTGGAACTAATAAATATTGGTACCGACGCCATGGAGAATTGAAATGTATGTTACGGAATTTAGGAACTCCTACATGGTTCCTTACCCTAAGCTGTGCTGAGTACGCTTGGGATGATTTACTGGATTTTCTTCCAGAGGCAAATTCAAATATTGAAAACATCCAATACAAGACAGCAGGAGAATTGTGCTCATTGGATCCGGTTAATGTTTGCAGATACTTCAATCATAGATTTGAGGCTATGATGTCCTTCATCTGCAATAAAAAAATCCACCTCTTGGAGAAGTTGTGGATTTCTTTTGGAGAAAAGAGTACCAAGCAAGAGGTGCTCCTCATATTCATATGCCGTTGTGGATCAAGGATGCCCTAAAATTTGGAACAGATTCTGATGATGCAGTTTTATCTTTCATTGAAGAATATGCAAAATGTGCTATACCTAAAAGCACAGAAGAAAAAAACTTAAAAGAGCAAGTTTTACATTTCCAAAGTCATCGGTGTGGAAAATACTGTCGACGAAAGTACAAGAGTAAAGATGAATTCTACACAAAATGTCAATTTGGATTTGCACGACCTGTTCTCTCAAAAGGAAGAGTAAACAGTTTTATGTCAACTGTGCGACATACCATTACAAGAAAGTCTCCGAAAAATACCTACAACCTAAGAAGAAAAGAAGAGTCAAAACATATAAATGACTACAACCCAGTCATTTTATCCATGTGGAATGCTAACATGGATATTCAGTATGTAGCTGACAATTCTATTGCTGTTGCTCGGTATGTCACATCTTACATCACTAAATCTGAGAAAACGGAATTGAAAGAAATGTGGGAAGAGATTTCTCACGAGAAGACTGTCAGTAAAAAGCTATACAGTTTCAGTTTAAAGATGTTATCGCATCGAGAAATTGGGTCATATGAATGCTCAGATAGGTTCTCATCTGCAAGTCTGTACTCCAAATCCAGAAGAATAATTTGAGTAAGTTTAGGCCTTGCAGGAATGTGAAATTGGGTACTGAAATCTATTCGAGAAATTGAATATTTAGCAGAGAACGAACCAGAAAGTACAGACATTTTGAAAACAAATATGTTGGACACATATTACCCAAACAGAAATCATCATCTTGAGAACATGTGTCTCTATGAAGTGCTGCAGAACTACATTTTTACACGGAATGCCACAGAAGACATCAACAATGGAAAATATAAAGTCAATGGTGAGGAAGGATGTTTGGTGAAACAAACAAAAGGAAGTTTGATTAATCACAGGAAGCTGAGTTGCGACACTACTGACAAAAAGGAATTTTACTACTTAGCACTTTTACAGCTGTTTAAACCATGGCGTTCAGAGGATTAATTACTTGGAGATATTCAGAGCTATGAATATTCCTTTAATGCATGTAAAGATAGCATAGAATGCAGTACTTTCACAAATTATGTACAAATGTTAAATGAAGAAATTGAACAAGAAGCTACAATTGCAGCTGAAGTAGCTAGAGACAGTTCTCAAGACAGTCAAAGTGCTGGTACGCTCAGTCAAGATCCTCTAGGACAACCAATCGCAGAAAATGAAGCTGCAATAGCCATGACTGAAGTGGAACCAGCTATGAATCAAGCTCAGGAAGATTTAATAAACTTACCAAATTTGGAACAACAACTGAATGATGAACGACAACAAATTTATAAAGAAGTCACAAAACAAATTGATCATGGATTACTACATGAAAATAAAGAGTCCTCATGCACATCATTTGAACCAATCAGAATGTATGTGAGTGGATAAGCTGGAACTGGAAAAAGTTTCGTAATTAAAGTAATTATAAGCTACCTACAGAAAAAACTGATTCAACTTTGTCTTGTGTTGTTACTGCTCCAACTGGGTTAGCAGCATATAACATAAAAGGAATTACCTTGCATCGTTTGCTAATGTTACCAGTAGAGCATGAGAACAAAATAGAATACCACAAGCTAACAGGAGAAGCATGTTTTGAAGTTTAAAGAGTGTTGAAGAAAATGAAAGTTCTCATTATTGATGAGGTAAGCATGGTATCAAACTTAATGCTTGCCTTTGTGCATTTAAGAATGCAGCAAATTCTAAAGACGGACTATGACGTGTTATTTGGAGGAAACATGTTATAGTTTTGGGGGATCTACTGCAGCTCACTCCAGTTAAAGGACAACCAGTATTTAATACTCTTGCACATGAAGACACGAAAAAGTCATTAGGAAGTATAGGTAATGTGAATATTTGGTCATACTTTGAGTACAAAGAACTCATTACCAATATGAGGCAAACAAATGATGATGATTATGCAAGTATTCTCAAAGATATCAGAATTGGACTACTCACAGAACATGGCAGAAAAGCTTTACAGAGTTTATTGCTATGTAATTTGTTTCCAACAGAACAAATAGTTCCAGAGAAAATATACAAGAAAATTGCAGAAAAAAAACTGTAATCTGCTTAATGCCAACACTACATGAATGCTCTATATTCAATGAAGAACTTTTGAAATTGGAAAATGAAGAGATTATAAAAATGGAAGCCGTGGATAAAATACAGCATGAAGGAATAACTATTATATTGACAGGCAAATTGAAAACTAAATTGGATTCTCTAGAGAAAAACATATCGAAAACAGCTGGTTTAGAAAAGAATCTTTATGTATGTATGAACTGTCGAGTAATTGTAAGACGTAATTTGAATGTAGAAAAAGGTTTAGTGAATTGAGCTATGGGTAAAGTTGTGGGTTTTGTTAATTACCAGAAAAAAGATGGAATTGAATTTTTTTAAATAAAATTTGATCAGATTGAAGAGGTTAAACACATTAGTCGTTGTTCAGTTCGTTTTTTGCTTGTGAAGGACTTATATGTACATAGGAAGCAGTTTCCGTTTTAACTAGCATATGCTGTTCACAAATCTCAAGGATTAACTGTAGATAGTGCTTTTGTAAACATTGGATCTAGTGTGTTTAAAGAAGGTATGGCATATGTTGCTTTGTCACGAGTGAAAAAATTATCTGGTTTATTCATGATAGACTTTGATGACTCAAAAGTTAGTGCTGATGAAAATTGTGTAAAGGAGTATAATAGATTAAGAAGAAGCTATGCTCCTCATTTAGGTCAGAATCCTGTGTTTGAAAAATGTGTTGTTTGTTGGAAAAGGAGAATTGAGAATATCTGTAATGAGGATGTACAGAAGAGAAAACAAAAAGAGAGTGATGTGATTGCACGCAAAAAGAAAAAGGACAATGTTGAAGAGGTTGTTGGTTGTCATTTTGAAAATAGCTCTGGTGTCAACTGCTACGCTAATGTAGTGCTGAATGTTGTTTTTTATCTTGAAAGTTTGCAAGAGCAGATAATACTAAATCATGAAAAAAGATTTTGTTCTCTGCTGAGTTTCCTTCATGAGAAGTTGAGTAATGATAAAACTAAAATAGAAAGTGCTTCTGATGTTAGAAATCTTTTAGATGTATGTTCTGGATGTACACAGTTTACACAAAATGTCCAGCAAGATGCACAGGGATTCTTAATGTATATGCTTATGGTACTGGAAGATGAAGGGGTAGAAATAGAAAATATGTTTGGTCTCTCTTATAAATGGGAACATTGTTGTGAAAACTGTATGAACATATGCAGCACTAATGTTGATTCTGAAAGGTTCATACATTTAACATTACCAGAGAGTAAATCAGTGACTTTTAGTAAATTAGTTAAAGATGCAAATCACAACATGGAATGTTCTCAATGTAAATCAAAAATGTTATCAACATTATTTTTAAAGAAATATGGACAGTATATAATTTTAATGATACAACGTTGTAGAGCTGATGGAACAAAATTGGACACTTTAATAAAGATATTTGTAGGAAATCAATTATCAATATCAAGAAAGACTTTTGTTGCAGTTGCAATAATTTTCCATGATGGACCTTCTATAACTTCTGGTCATTACACAGTTTATCTAAAATGTGAAAAAGGCTGGACACTGTGTAATGATTCTCAATTGATTTTCAAGCAACGTTTGCCTGCAGAATTACCAAATTGCTACTTAATTTTTGTAAAACCAAGATTTTAGATACAAATTGCAGCACCTGAAGAAACCATTATTTCAATTTTATAGGATTACCATTGGATATTTCACCTAAAAAGGATTTAAAAATTACCATTTGGCCTCATGGAAAGGTAAATGTTTCTATTGTGGACTTCTTTGACAGATATTATATTGGTGTATGTGCTTAAGCAACAAGATTTACAGACGTTATTTATTGCAAATAGTTATTGTTCTTAGAAGATATTTTTAATATATATGTTACATTTCAATCAAGGTATGTTTTACTGAGGATAGATTCAGGGCTTTTTTAAACAATCTTTCAGATTGTTTATTTTTGTGCCCGCTGTTAAGTGATGAATACTATTGATACCACTATTTTCAGTGAAATTCAATATATTCTGAAAACAGCATAAAAAGGGCAAAAAATTACTTTGTTAAATATGAAAATATGTGTACTGTTTTCTAAAATGTATTGTTAAATATTACTACTTTTTTCTTTTTTTCAGATCTAGAAAGAAAATTTAGGAAATTGAAGCCATTTTTCTTGCAATTAAAAAACCCATTTATTTCTAATTTAGTTATTTTGTTGGTCAGGTAAGTTTAAGATATCTGTATTTCTCACCCCTTCACTTTCATGCTCCCTTTTCTTCACTTCTCCTCACTCTGCTTTTCTCATTCCCCTTCCCTCTCTCTTCTTCCTTTACCGCTCTTTCGTAACTCCCTCACTCCTTCTCTACTACTCCCCTAGGTTTACTGCCTCCATCACTATTTTTTCAACCATGTTTCTCTCCCTGTCTCCATATGTCTCAGTCATTCTAACTGCCTTACTCCTTCTCAGTTCCTTGCTCTCTGTCTCTGTTTCTGTCTCTCTCCCTTTGTCTGTCTTACCCTTAATTTCCTTAACATCTCTGTTTCTACCACTCCTCCTCTCTCCATCACTCATTTTCCATCTATGTTAATTTAGTAACCTTCTCCGTCATTCTCCTTCCCTCACCTTCCCTAACTGTCACTATCCTTTACTCATAGTCACTCCTATTCTCCTACTTCACTTCCTCCTGTCTGTATCTCACACCCCTTTACCTTTTTGCATTCTTTCCTTCACTCTCCCTCACTCTCCTTTGCTCATTGAAATCCTGACTCCCTTTCTCTCACTCCAGTTTCCTAAATCCCTCCATCCCCTCACTCCCCATCTCTCATTTCCCTTACCCCCTTTTCTAATCCTCATACCCCTTATCTCACCATCACTCCACTTCTCTTACTTTCAATCCCTTTACCCTGCTGTACTTCATCCGCTTCATCTGTTACTCCCTTTTCCTATCTCTGTCCCTTACTCCCCTTTTCTCACTCCCCCTCCCTCACTCTCCATTACTCACTGCCATTCCCTTACTCATTCACTCTTCTTACCTGCATCCTCTACCCTTAGTCCTTTTGTTGCAGTCAGTCTTTCACTTCCCTTTCATGACTGATCATACTTTCCTTTTCTCACTCATTCTGTCAGTCCTTTCCTCCTCTTCACTCAGTCATTTCAATCATTTCAATCATTCATGTATACACTACACATTCATACAATAAAATTACAACACAGTATATTAGGAATATAGCTCTTCTTGGAGAAGTGAAGTGAGTTCTGAAAAGAACTGTTTTTTTGTTGTTTTTTTTGTTTTGTATTTTTTTTTTGTTTTTTACCAATTTTGTATTTTTTTTTATTTTTTTAGAGCATCAAAAACAAACTGGTAATGAAAAACTGTTCAACAGGAACAAAAACAATAAATGAAAACAAATATGAGCTGGAGCATGTGTGCTGCTGTATTTTGTTTTCAATCAAGTTAATACTGCTCTCACCGTAGCAAAGAACAGCATTGCACACATTACAATGTATGTGCACCTTCTGGAAAAGTGGGCGGATGTCCAGTGACCTGGTACACGGAGAATCTGCGGCCGCAGATGTTGTGCTCGGCTGAGCAGGTGGAGGGTTGTCTCTTAGGGCTCTAGTTGTCTCTCGAGCATAACGTACAGGATGCACTGTCTTGAAGTGTCTCAACATTGTATAAATACTAAACGAGTATTTCTTGGTGGGATCTCCTCTGGGCAACACACTTCCACAAATAGTGCATGTCACCTTCGGTGCATTGACCTTCTTTTGGCCCTCTGGAAAGGTGAAGAATTTCCAGATAAAAGAGTCTTTTTGTTTGGTCTGCCTTGGTGGTACCACAAAGGTCTCCTCCTCACTCCCTGAAGTAGACTGCTGTTCTGCCATTTTCAAGTAAAATTGATAGCTGTTCAGCTCCCTGTCCCAGGAAATAGGAAGAAATAGTGAGGGGAGTGGGTGTGGTGTTTGAAGATTCTGGAACAGAAACTACTATGAACCAATGAAAAGTGTTGTTTCGTAATCACATGACTTGCCGTGCTCGCAAGTCATGCGCGCACGGCAACTCCCTGACCCCCTAGACCTTCTCAGGGGGTCCCTAAAGGACCTTGTAAATCAAATAAAAACATTTTGTTTATAAAAACAAAATCGCAGGGTGCGCGCCCGGTGCGCACACCCCCACGGCAGAAGATAGCCAAAGAGAAAAGTTAAGAACATGAAAACAAGTAACGGAAGACACTTCCTAACACCCTAGGCCTTGTCACAGGGTCTAAAAAAGGACCCACAAGAGCAAAAAACAATACTTTAAAAAAAAAAAAAAATTGCGGGTGCGCGCACGGTGAGTGCACCGTGAAAAACCCTACAAAAAAAACAAAAACATTTTAAACTGTTTATAAGTTTATAGAAGATATTAACTATGCTGTTCAACTTTATCCAAATAAAAAAAAAAGAGCTGAACCATTCCATATTACAGGATACAGTCAATCTATAACTATATACATAGGTAGTTTATTGTAAAATAAATTTAAAGAAAATATAATAATACATACATAAGTTAGCATTTAAAAAACCTTGCAAATTCACAAAAAAAACCATAGGTTTCACACACGTTATAGTTAGAAATTAGCATTTAAAAAACCTTGCAAATTCACTAAAAAAACCATAGGTTTCACACACGTTATAGTTTGGAATTAGCATTTTAAAAACCTTGCAAATTCACTGAAAAAACGATAGATTTCACACACTTTATAGTTAGGAATTAGCATTTAAAAAACCTTGCAAATTCACTGAAAAAAACATAGGTTTCACACACGTTATAGTTTGGAATTAGCATTTTAAAAACCTTGCAAATTCACTGAAAAAACGATAGATTTCACACACTTTATAGTTAGGAATTAGCATTTAAAAAACCTTGCAAATTCACTGAAAAAACCATAGGTTTCACACACGTTATAGTTAGGAATTAGCATTTAAAAAACCTTGCAAATTAACTGAAAAAACCTTAGGTTTCACACATGTTATAGTTAGCTGGACATTTCACTCGTACAAAACCATTGAAATTCCCCGTTATAGTTAGTTCAGCTAACTATAACTCGCGCGCCCGCAATCCACTGCTGATGACGTCACATATTACATCACTCATGACATGGTCAGTGACATCACTGATGACATCTTTGATGACATCATCCAGTGAATATGTGTCTTTCTGAAAAATAAATATTTTTTATATATGTATATCTAAAGGTTAATGGAAGAATAAATGGGTAAATAAGTGTCTAAATGGATGTTTTTTTGTAAAATTAATTGTATAACTGACTTATTAACAGTATCTTAGTGAATACAAGTATTAGTGAGTAATGTTTAAATATTTAAATATCTGTATCAGTGTCTCACTTTGTGTATAAGTGGCTGCATGGGTTGGTGAGTAGCTACATGAGTGTGTATATGGGTTATTAGTTCGTTTTTAGAGTATCAGTATGAGTGTCTGTATTGTTCAGTGGGGGATGTTACTTAGCGTATAGATGCATGAATGAGTGACTCAATGTTTGTATGTGTTTTGAAGACAGTATGTGAGCAGGACAGTATGGGTGGATGAGTGTGTGTATGGGTGAGTAAGAGAGTGAATGACTGTCTCAATAGTGTCTTTATGAGTAATTCCATATGTTTCTTACTAGTATATGTGAGTATTGATGTATATAAGTGAGGAGATATGAGAGTGAGAGATTGGAAGAGTTCCTGTATAAATAAGTATGTGTTTCTATAAGTGATTGTTTTATAGAGTAAGTATGTGTACGTTTCTGTAGAAGTAAGTGTAGTGGTGTGTGTATAGCTGTATATGCAAGTAAATGGATGTTTATTTGCATGTGTGACTATGTGTGTGAGTAACTCTATGTATGAGTGTAGGTGTTTAACAGGATGTATAGGTGTATGAGTACATATGATGACTGAGTACATGTATGAGTGACTATATAGAAGTGTGGATGAATGAGTAGATGCGTATATAGATTTTGGAATTACTGAATAGGTTGTTCTAACTGGTATTGGTATCTCTATAGTTTTCAAAACTTTAGTTTGTATTTTTCAATGTGTGTATCAAAGTTTATATTAGGATAAGAGGAGGTCTGCCACTCTTACACAAGGAGGATGTCATCAGTGATGTCATCAGTGATGTCATTTGAGATGTCATCAGTGATGTCATGAGTGATGTCACTGACCATGTGATGAGTGATGTAATATGTGACATCATCAGCAGTGGATTGCGGGCGCGCGAGTTATAGTTAGCTGAACTAACTATACTGGGGGAATTTCAATGGTTTTGTACGAGTGAAATGTCAAGCTAACTGTAACATGTGTGAAACCTATGGTTTTTTCAGTGAATATATATATATAGCACTTTATTGTGATAGCATTGCGATTTTTGCACTTTAATTAAGCATTGATTGCACATATGTTTGTACTGTATAAAGCACTAGCATTTTATCAATACAGAGTTGAATCCTATTGTTATGGTATTTTATAAATGTATGTCCTAATATGACATTATTATGTCTTCTTTTTCCCTTGTCCCTTCTCTTGGTTCCTGGATGTAAAGGCTACCAAAATGGATTGTAAACGAATCATTCATCGGAAGCTACTTTAATCATAATTTAAGAAAGATGGACAATTCAACTGTGACAAGGGACTTAGATTTATACGACTAGACAATGATCTGTGTAATAACTTTATAAATGATTTTTAGTATGGAATTATAAGAATGACACACTATTGAAATGAGACTTAGAGTACTCTATCTATGTATCAAATAATGTCACTCTCTCTGAACTCCCTTTTCTTATTAATGGATGTTTTGATTTGAATGTAAATATATGAAATATTTTGTATTTTTAAATCCAATCCATTGTTTGATTCACTTGAATGAGAACAAATGTTGATATAAGAGAGACTTTGGCACTATGTCAAGATAACTTTGAACTGAGAAACACTAGGTATCACGGCAATAATAGTCTGTTTTTTATGTCTAGTGAGGAGCTAATCATGTGACTTTGTATTTTTGCTTTAAATGGAAACGTTTGGTTCACATTAGATTGTGTGAGCAAGGGATACGTCCCGAAACGCGTTACGAGAAGGAAATAAATACCCAAGCCGGATGGCTGAAAGCATTTCCAGTGTCGGTGTCTGATTTGGAAAAGGTCGGATTTGGTTGGAAATATATATATATATATATATATATCCACTCCAACGGTTCTTTGTTACCGAGTGTTTGCAGCGCTCTTCGTGGGTGCGTATCCCTGCGGCCGAACCACGCCGCTTAATATTCACCAACAATCCCTCCAGCCTGGAAGAAATTGGGACGCACTCTCAACAACTTGAATTTAACGCATTTAATTCTCTTAGCTTCAAAAGGGAACAGGCATGCGAAGATCTTGCTCACGATCAACTGTTGCTTTGGGTCCACCCCCTATAAGTTCAAATGTTGTTACATCATTTCCTGATTGTGACCCAAGCTCCCTAAGCATTGTGGAGAATGTAGTGTTCGTGAATTTGCACAATTACTTCAAATATCATGTTTGTATTGCAAAACCTTATGTAGTGCACTATTTACAAAAACAAATGTTTATGTCCTTTAAAAGTCTTTGGCATGAAACTTTAACCTTTTTTTTGGTATGTCTTTGCCCCCCTGGGGGGCAAAGACATACCAAAAAAAAGGTTAAAGTTTCAGTCTCCCCACTGGAGGGGCAACAACGCAAAGAAAGCATAAATAATGCAGATGAATCTTGCAAAAAACTTCGAATTGATTTAAAACTTTATTTTGGGAACAAACCCCACCGGAGGGGCGACAATGTGAATATAAGTATCACAAAGGCATCATGCCAAAGACTTTTAAAGGACATAAACATTTGTTTTTGTAAATAGTGCACTACATAAGGTTTTGCAATACAAACATGATATTTGAAGTAATTGTGCAAATTCACGAACACTACATTCTCCACAATGCTTAGGGAGCTTGGGTCACAATCAGGAAATGATGTAACAACATTTGAACTTATAGGGGGTGGACCCAAAGCAACAGTTGATCGTGAGCAAGATCTTCGCATGCCTGTTCCCTTTTGAAGCTAAGAGAATTCAATGCGTTAAATTCAAGTTGTTGAGAGTGCGTCCCAATTTCTTCCAGGCTGGAGGGATTGTTGGTGAATATATATATATATTTATATATATATATATATATATATTACCTACTGGCTGTCGCCAGTAGGTAGTTATAGTTAGGACCTATTTTCCATAGGAAATCTGCAACATTCTATTTAGAATAACGTTGGCGACGATTGATGAATCTTCGCGAAAGTTTCCAAACTTTTGGCCAGCTCCGGTCCGCTCCTATCCTGAAAATTTCACGGTGATTCGTCAAGCGGGGGCCGAGAAAAAGGGGTGTCCTAAAACGCGTTTTCCCCATGCATTTTCCCATAGGACCTGTTGACGCAGCTACAGCCCGAAGTGCTTAACGGAATTACACCAAATTTGGCAAAGAGGTAGTCCTCAGTACAGACTTGTGCCTTTTGCTTAAATGGTGTAAATCCGTTCAGTAGTTCCTGAGAAAATCAAAAGTAAAATCACATATATATCTGGGCGGATCCTAACCACACATCTCATCGTGAGATCTGATTGGCTATCAGCACTTCATTCAAGAAGTGTTGGCAGCCATCTTGGGACCAATATACATGATAGCACCTCATTAAAAAGCATTGGAGTTAATATAACGCTTTAAGACTTTAGTTACATTATAAATCATTTGTTGATGGTACCATACTCATTTTAGGAATTGTGGTGTGTTCTAAGGTGATTTTACCATGTGAAAAAGCCTTCTGCTGTGATATCATGAATCATGTTTGAGAGAAAACTATTTTCTCATGCTTTTCCCACAGAGGTTTGGAAGGTGATCTATAAGCTAAACTGAGAGCATATTTTCTGTAAATTCACATTATCTTTCTCAGTCATGTGAGAATGAAGTCTGACATTCTCAGTAAAACATGTACATCCAACATGGGCAGAGACTGTCAGTATGATTAGTGCTGCAGAAAGAAAAATTAGGGCACATTTTGACTTCTCAAATCCTCTTCTATTTCATAAAAATATTCTGACATGCAGACTGAAACATGCACTTTGAATACCAACAGCAGACTTCCCTGGTGAGCAGTAGCTTTACTACAGTGATCTAATGAGCAACTAGAGTGCTAACATTCAGAATTCATGGCAAATGTGTAACACATCTGAATGCCTTCTTGATGGAACCAAAGTAAAAAACTGAAAGTATTTCCTACTGAAGAGACTGCAGTAAATGAGGAAATTAGGAAACTGAAAATTACATATGTTTTATATATGTATATCTCAAGGTTGATGGAAGAATAAATGGGTATATAAGTGTCTAAATGGATGATTTGTTTTTGAAAAATTGATTGTATAACTGACTAATTAAATGTAACTTAGTGAATACATGGCTTAGTGAGTAATGTTTAAATATGTAAATATCTGTATCATTCTCTCACTTTGTGTATAAGTGGCTGCATGGGTTGGTGAGTAGCTACATGAGTGTCTATATAGGTTATTAGTTGTTTTTTTGAGTATCAGTATGAGTGTCTGAGTGTCTGTATGGTTCGGTGGGGGGTATTACGTAGTGCATAAGTGCATGAATGAGTGACTCACTGTTTGTATGTGTTGAAGACAGCATGTGTGCAGGACTGTATGGGTGGATGAGTGTGTGCATGGGTGTGTTAGTGAGTGAATGACTGTCTCAATAGTGTCTTTATGAGTAACTACATTTAAACTAGTATATGTGACTATTGGTGTATATAAGTCAGAATATGTGAGAGTGAGAGATTGAAAGAGTTCCTGTATGAATAAGTATGTGTTTCTATAAGTGATTGTTTTAAAGACTAAGTATGTGTAAGTTTCTGTAGAAGTAAGTGTGATGGTGTGTGTATAACTGTATATGCAAGTAAATGGATGTTTGATTCTTTATTAGCATGAGTGACTTTGTGTGTGAGTAACTCTATGGATGAGTGGCATTGTGTAACAGGATGTATAGGTGCATGAGTACATATCATGAGTGAGTACATGTATGAATGACTCTATAGGACTGTTGGTGAATGAGTGGATGTGTATGTGGATCTTAGACTTACTGAATAGGTTGTTGTAACTGATATTGGTATGTCCATTGTTTTGAAAATTGTATTTTCTATTTTTGAATGTGTGTATCAAAGGTTATATTAGGGGGAGAGGAGGTCTTCCACTCTATCACAAGGATGTTGTCATCAGTGATGTCATCAGTGATGTCATTTAAGATGTCATCAGTGATGTCATGAGTGATGTCACTGACCATGTCATGAGTGATGTAATATGTGACGTCATCAGCAGTGCATTGCGGGCGCGCGAGTTATAGTTAGCTGAACTAACTATAACGGGGGAATTTTAATGGTTTTGTACAAGTGAAAATTCCAGCTAACTATAACACCCCTTTCTGTGAATTTCTGAGGTTTTTTAAATGCTAATTCCTAACTATAACGTGCCTGAAACCTATGTTTTTTTCTGTGAATTTCAAAGGTTTTTAAATGCTAATTTCTAACTATGCCTACAGAGATAGAACATGTGAAGAAAGAAGAAAAAATGCACAGAAAGAAAAAAAAGAAGTGCAGAAAGAAGCAACAGAAGTCCTCAAAGACGAAGAAAAGTGCAGGAAGAAGGATAACGTGCAGAAAGAACAAAAAGAAGAGCAGAAAGAAGCCTTGTTGCAAAATCATCCTGTGCCCTCAACTTTTTCAGACAGATACTGGTGGTAACGGAGTCTGACTAACCAGTCCTAGAGCCAATGCTATGTTAAAAGACACTTAGAATACACTGAAAACACCTACATACACTAGGGAACATTATGCATTGGGGTCCCCCTGTGATTAGCATGACCTCCTCTGTAAGCCCCTAGTATATAATAGGGCAGGGGGATTAAAACTACCTCTTAAAACAGGCCACAGGGCATTTTTGCACACGTTAACTCAGGCCCCATCCCCTCCCTTCACCACTGTGTAAACACGCCCTGTGTCCGTTTTTAGTTGGGAGATTAAGTTCATTTGAATCCTGAGGGTCCCTAGGGTCCAACTAGCCCACTAGGTACCTCCAGTAAGTGTCACAGAGCTGCGTTGCAGAGAGGTGTAAAAAGTGGCACGGCCTGGACCACCTCTCTGCAATGCAGCTCAGTGGCGCTTACTGGAAGCACTTGGTGGGCTAGTTAGCCCCCAGGGACCCTCAGTATTGAAGGGAAATTATATCTCCAATTTAAAACGTGCCATAGTGCGTGTTTGCACACGTCACCTCAGGCCCCGTCCCCTACCTTCACCACTGTGTAAACGCGCCCTGTGGCTGTTTTAAGATGAAAGATTAAGTCCCCTTGAATCCTAAGGGTCCCTAGGGTCAAACTAGACCACTATGTACCTCCAGTAAGCGCCAAAGAGCTGCGTTGCAGAGAGGTGTAAAAAGGGGCTTGGCCTCAGAACACCTGTCTGCAGCGCAGCTCCCTGGCGCATACTGGAGATGCCTGTTGGGCTAGTTGGCCCTCAGGGACCCTCAGTATTGAAGAGGAATTAATTCCCCAACTTACAACTTGCCAGGGGGCGCGTTTGCAGAGTGCTGCAAGGAGGGGGCGTGGCCTCCAGCGCGATGCCAGTCTTTTATTTATTTTCATTTTTTAAGAAGGGGGGCTGTGTGGTTCCTCTTCTTATTCTAATTTATTGGCCCTGATGACCCCATCCCCCAGGGCCTGTCTCTTAATTATAATTTTTTTTACCCCAATCCCCAGGGCCGGCCACTTTTTGTAAAATTATTTTTTAAAAATATATATTTATAGACACACCTAGGACATGCTGGACAAACCGCACATACCTATCACCATGACGATTTGCGTGATATTCATTAAAAGGCAACTATGCATACAATGAATCCACGTGGAATGTATTTACACCACTAGTGAAGCTCTGACATGTCTGATGCCCTACTGTGCCTAATCCCGGTAGACACCCTTGTCGTTTATTTATACAAACATGGGTAGCTATTGACGGGCACATATAATACACATGCACACCAAGCCATTCAAAGGGGATTCGTCAAAAATTCGACCAAAACTACGCAAGAAACCCCCCTCACGGTTAATAAAACACACATCCACTGCCGGATGTGTAATACATTTTATTTTACTCTCTGGAAAGGGGACGAACATCACTTGCGAGTCACAGCGCGCTCCTGGCAGAGCCCAATGCTGTGTTACACCCACCATTGCCTGCTGAGTGCCACACACCTCTGTGTCGTATTCCATTAGCTAGTGCATATGCTATGACACTCTCTAGCCCATGTGCACTGTAACACCACCCCGTGAATATGTCATGCCACACTTGTCTTCGCACGGGTTATATTGCCCCATCTAACGTGCCTTCCTCGATGCCTATGTTATAACGCACAGTGCTATGCCATACATATTACAATCTGGGATCCATATCTTTGTCACAGTGCATATGCAACGTTACACTCCCCAGCACATATTTTATATTACAACTTTAGAGACTAGTTAGGTTACACAACACTGCCCTGTGCATATTACATTCCAAGGCGCATATCGCATAGCACGCGCTAGTGCCTGTGCTATCTCGCGCTCTCCAATGAATCTGTCATTGCGCACAATGTATTGCATATTATATTTCACGCCCGGTTCATCTTATATCACACTTTTTGGTGCATAGTTTATACCATACACTATATCTAGTTTTCATTTTCAATCGTGCTCTCAGGACTATGTTCTATATAACACTGTGTTCACCTACCCTTTTCACGGGCATTACATTTTGCGATAGGGGGTGGAGGGTCAGGGGGTGTTTCTGCCAAGTGAGCCCGGAGTCACAGTCACAAACGTCCTCTTCTTCCCGAATAAAAGTGAGATTATGCTGCATACTTGTTCATATTTTAAGTAGTTCGCACAGACACACATTTTAAAAACAATAAAGTTCCTAATACCCGCCTTCTCAAACGGTTAGTCTGCTGCCCCATCCCCCTCCTCCCTATCCTCTGTTGTGTGAATCCATGGACTAAGGGTGGGCGTAGTGGGCGTAGTGGGGCTACGTGAAGCAGCACGTAGTGTGCCCAAATCTACGCACACTACGCGCTTTGCGTAGCCCCACTACGTGCCACCCACCTCCCGCCCGCCCTCCTTGTAAATAATATCAGCAATGTAAAATAAATTAAAGTAAAGCGACTTACCGTAAGCGCGGCGTCTCCGGGTCTCCCTCTTCTTCGTTTCTAATTTCTTCTGGCAAATGCGCATGCGCGGACACCCGCGCATGCGCATTTCTTGCGATATTATTAAAAGGAGGGCAGGCGGGAGGTGGGTGGCGGGTGGCAGGCAGCTACGCTTCGCCCTCGGCGTGTGCGTAGCGCTGCCCTGCTTCGCCCACTTCGGAAAGTGCGAAGCAGGCAGCGCTATGTACACTACGTGGGCGAAGCGTAGTGCTACGCCCGGGGTTACCATGGACTAGCCTCCTCCCTCCTGCCATGCATGGTCTGATGTTCTGACACTGCCCTCAATTTAGTATGATGTACCAGTCTACTCCTCCTGCCCTCCATTGCCCAATTCTATGCCCCATCATTGACCTCCTGCTTAAACTCTGTGCTTAGCTTGCTGCCCCTATTCTCCTTCCCCCTGCCCTCCGATGTCTTTGTGCATGTCCCTGCTCCATCCTTTTTGCCCACCATGTTCCATGGACCTGCCACTCCTATCTACTCTGAGTGTTCTGTTGAGCTGCCACTCCCCTCCCACCTGCCTAGCATTATCAGATGACTGTAACCTGTCCCTGCCACCTCCACCCTGCCTGTACACATGCCATGCCCCTATCCTCTTCCTCCTGTCCTACAAGATCCATTGTACCTCCACACCCTTCTGCCCTCCCTGGTCTGTTGTGCTGCAACTGCTCCTCCTGCCTGCCCCTTGCGGTCTGTTGTGAGGCCCCTTCCCCTGAACTTTCTTGTCTGTGCACAGGTCCTGACCCTCCCTTCTATCCTCCATCGTCCTTTGTGCATGCCCCTGCACCCTCCTTCTTGCCCATCATAGCCATTGTGCTGCCACTAACCCTCCCACTTGCCATGCATGGTCTTCTGTGCTGCCATGGCCCCTCCCACCTTCCCTGAGTGGTCAGTTAGCTGCCCCTGACCCCCTCCCACCTTCCCTCCATGGTCTGTGTGTATGCCATCACAGTCTCACTGTTGCTTTTCATGGTGTGTCTTGCTTCTAGTGCCCATCCTGCCTGACCTCCATGGCGATCTTGCTGCTCCTGCCCTGCCCCCTTGCCCCAAGCCCTCTGTTTACATGTGCAGACCCCTACTCCCTCCCTCCTGGCTTGTCTGTTCCATTGTAATGCCCCTGATCCGTCCCTCCTACCCTTTATGGTCTGTTATGCTGCAGCTTTCTCTCCTGTCTGTCCATTATGGTCAGATAGCTACCATTGCCTCTTGCCCCTCTGTTCTCTGTTGTCCATGTGCATGGTCCTGTCCCCTCCCTCTTTCTTTCTATGGATTGTTGTGCTGCACTCCCGTCCCGCATGCCCTGTGTGGTGTATTGTGCTGCTACAAACCCTGATGCCTGCCCTGCAGGGTCAGTTTGGTGCACCTCTCCATGTCCCTCCTGTCCTCTGTTATCCAAGTCCATGTCCCTACCCCATTTCCTTCCATGATCCAATGTACCATACTTGCGAACATTTTGAACTTGGTAAGAGGGAGATTTTGAAAAAAAACTGGGGTATTGATTTTCCCCTTTGAGTTACATTGAAAAAGAGGAGATTGTAGACAGGAGACAGATCAAATAAAGCCCATTTGAGCTTAAAAACATTGGACGTTTCCTGGCTGAATTGTGTCTGTTGGCATGTATGGTTGTACTACCATTGCCTCTTCCTTCTGCCCACAATGGTCTATTACATTGCCACAGCCTCTCTTGCAAGTCCTCTATTGTTGGTTTGTTGCCCCTGCCCCCCTTTCCACTGCCCTCCATAGTCTGTTGTGCTGCCACGGCCCTTCCTGCCTGCTCAGTGTGGTTAAATTGTTGTCTTTGCACCCTCCTACCTGCCTTCAATTTTCAGAGTCCGTGCCCCTGGCCTCTGCCTCTCAACAGTATCCTAATGAACAACTAGATTGCTAACATTCTATATTTATTACAAAAGTGTGGAACGCCTGACGTCATCTTGATGTAATCAAAACGGTAATACCTAGAGCATTTCCTTTAAAAATTACATATATGAGAGGGTCTTATTTGCATCAAAATTATGGTTAGTGCTCTAAAAAACTAAAATGAGGACATATTTTCTGAGTTTTCAAATAGCGACAACGCACTTTTAAATTATTTGTTATCTTTAAGTTTTTTTATCCAGTTGACCACTTGATTAAATGTTGCACTTAGGGGAGAGGATGTGGTGTTACTTCCAGAACTGCAGACTTTGCAACTGAGGAACCAGGTTGGAGTTTCTGCTTCAGCTCAACATTCTGTGATTCTGGTCAAATCACTTAATCTCTCCATGTCTAAAACCAAAATGAATTTGTTCTTGTGTGATGTAACCAATGCTCATGTAAAGCACTCCAATACCTGACAAGTCTGCACTATATAACACCGCAAAAAAAGTGTTTTGCACACTTCTGTCATTGGGCTATATTTGGGCAATATCTGGGTGATTTGGGGCTACATTTGGGCTCTTTTGTCTCCGGTGGCCATCTTGGGAGATTTATTTGTTATGAAGTTTCCTAATTTCCTCATGTACTGCAGTCTCCTCAGTAGGAAATGCTTTCAGTTTTTTACTTTGATTCCATCATGAAGGTATTCAGATATGTCACACATTTGCCATAAATTCTGAATGTTAGCACTCTAGTTGCTCATTAGATCACTGTAGTAAAACTACTGTTCACCATTGAAGTCTGCTCCTGGTATTAAAAGTGCATGTTTCAGTCTGCATGTCAGAATTGTTTAATGAAATAGAAGAGGATTTGAGAAGTCACTCAAAATGTGCCCTCATTTTCTTTCTTCAGCATTAATCATAATTTCTATGGCAAAATGAACCCCCTCATTGTATTCCTTTTTAAATTAAATGTTTTAAGTGTTACCAGTTTATTCCAATCAAGATGGCTTCAGGTGTGCCATACTTTTGTCATAATGAAGACAGTAAGCGCTCTAGTTGTTTTTAAGAACACTCTGGGACATTCTGTCATTGGGCTATACTTGGGCTACATCTGGGTGATATTTGGGCTACATTTGGGCTCTTTTGTCTCTGGTGGCCATCTTGGGAGACTTATTTGTTATGAAGCTTCCTAATTTCCTCATTTACTGCAGTCTCCTCAGTAGGAAATACTTTCAGTTTTTTACTTTGGTTCCATCAAGAAGGCATTCAGATGTGTTACACATTTGCCATGAATTCTGAATGTTAGCACTCTAGTTGCTCATTAGATCACTGTAGTAAAGCTACTGCTCACCAGGGAAAACTGCTGCTGGTATTGAAAGTGCATGTTTCAGTCTGCATGTCAGAAGTTTTTAATGAAAAGTGAGTGAGAAGTCACTCAAAATGTGCCCAAATTTTTCTTTCTGCAGCACTAATCATACTTTTTATGGAAAAATGAACACCCTCATGTTGTTCCTTTTTAAATTAAATGTTTTAAGAGTTACCACTTTAATCCAAGCAAGATGGCTTCAGGTATGCCATACGTTTATCATAAGTAGGACTGTTAGCGCTCTAGTTGTTCTTTGGAACACTCTGGGAAGCTGCAGTAGAACACAAAGGAATCAACTGACAGTCTCTGCCCTTGTTAGATGTACATGTTTTACTGAGAATGTCAGACTTCATTCTCACATGACTGAGAAAGATAATGTGAATTCACAGAAAATAAGCTCTCAGTTTCGCTTATAGATCACCTTCCAAACCTCTGTGGGAAAAGCATGAGAAAATATTTTTCTCTCAATCATGATAACCCAGCAGAAGGCTTTTTCACATGGTGAAATCACCTTAGAACATACCACAGTTCCTAAAATGAGTATGGTACCATCAACAAATGATTTATAATGTAACTAAAGTCTTAAAAACTTCTATTAACTTCAATGCTTTTTAATGAGGTGCTATCATGTATATTGGTCCCAAGATGGCTGCCAACACTACTTGGATGAAGTGCTGACAGCCAATCAGATCTCAGGATGAGATGTGTGGTTAGGCTCCGCCCACATATATATATGATTTTACTTTTGATTTTCTCAGGAACAACTGAACAGATTGACTCCATATATGCAAAAGGCACATCCCTGAGCTGAGGACTACCTCTCTGCTAAATTTCAAGAAATTCTGTTCAGCCGTTCGGGCTGTACCTTGGACTAAAGGTCCCTATGGAAAATTGCATGGGGAAAACGCGTTTTGGGACCCCCCTTTTTTCTCAGTCCCCGCTTGACGAATCCCCCCGAGACTTTCAGGGTAGAAGCGGAGCGCCCCACCTATTTTGAAAATTTCGCGAGGATTCGTCAACCGGCGTCAAAGTTATTCCAAATAGAATGTTGCGGTTTTCCTATGGAAACACGGTCCTAACTATAACTATCTACTGGCGACCGCCAGTAGATAATATATAAATATATATATATATATATATATATATAATAAATATATTACCTACTGGCGGTCGCCAGTAGGTAGTTATAGTTAGGACCCCTTTTCCATAGGAAATCCGCAACATTCTATTTTGAATAACTTTGGCGCCGGTCGACAAATCCTCGCGAATTTTTCAAAATAGGTGGGGCGCTATGCTCCGCTCCTACCCTGAAAGACTCGGGGGGATTCGTCAAGCGGGGGCTGAGATAAAAGGGGGGTCCCAAAACGCGTTTTTCCCATGCATTTTTCTATAGGACCTTTAGACAGGGCTACAGCCCGAACGGCTGAACAGATTTACTTGAAATTTGTCAGAGAGGTAGTCCTCAGGTCAAGGAAGTGCCTTTTGTAGGTTTGGTGTAAATCTGTTCAGTAGATTCTGAAAAAATAGCCTTTAAATCAATATATATATCTGTGGCAGCTTACGGTGCGCTTACGGTGCGCTTACCGTACGCGTACGGTGGCGTGCGCGAGCGCGATTCTGATTGGCTCTTAGATCTTAGTAAACATTCGAATCGGCCGAAACCAGGAAGAGGCGTCTGCCATTTTGTCTCTCGCACTGAGAGTGATTTTTAAAATATGAAGCCCAAAAACATGTAAAGGGGCTGTTTTGACAACTCCCACCCACATAGCCATGTTGAGGGAGTCCCCAAAGATCCCCCAAGAGCAAAAACGGGATTTTTATTTTTTCGGTAATTTCGCCGATTATGCTTACCGTACGTGTACGGTAAAAAAATTATAATAAAAAAAACACTATCCACACGCACCCCTCCCCCTGTGCTTTTGGTGGCTGCAGGCCACCAAATGTACAGGGCTTATTAAAGGTGTTAAAAACTAAATAATGTAAACATGGAATTATAAACTAGAAATAAAAAAAACACTATCCCCACTCACCCCACCCCCTGTGATTTTGTTGGCCGAAGGCCACCAAATGTTCAGGGCTTATTCCAGGTGTTAAAAACCGTGCACGGAACGAACTGCGTTAAGTGGGCGCGCACGCCACGAATGGCGTAAAGTAACTTAGCATTTAAAAAACCGTACAAATTCACTGAAAAAACCATAGGTTTCACACACGTTATAGTTAGGAATTAGCATTTAAAAAACCTTGCAAATTCACTGAAAAAACCATAGGTTTCACACATGTTATAGTTAGCGGAAATTTTACTGATAAAAAACCAGTGAAATTGCCCCGTTATAGTTAGTGCTGGCAACTATAACTCACGCGACCGCAATCTTCTGCTGATGACATATGTGTCTTTATGAAAAAAAAATATTTGTAATATATGTATAGCTAAAAATGTATGGAAGAAGACATGGGCAAATAAGTGTCTAAATACAGTATTAGCATCAGCAGAGGATTGCGGTCGCGTGAGTTATAGTTGCCAGCACTAACTATAACGGGGCAATTTCACTGGTTTTTTATCAGTAAAATTTCCGCTAACTATAACATGTGTGAAACCTATGGTTTTTTCAGTGAATATATATATATATATATATATATATATATATATATATAAAAATATATATATATATATATATATATAAAACGTCTCACCAAGTGTATCTCGTACACAGAGGCACTCCTCCCCAGAAACGACACAGCAAATCCGAAGTTCCTTTACAAGATTTTAATGTGCTTCAAGCCAAGATTTTACCCAACGCGTTTCGACGAACATATCGTCTTGGTCACGGGTAAGTATCTGTTTAATTTCCACAGTTAAATACAATTACACGAAAAGAAAGGACAACGGCACTTTGCACAAGTTTGGCATTCATTAACATAAAAAGAGGACTGTTATTCATGTTCATGCCTGATACAAATTTTGGCGGCCATCTTTGAATGGTAATGTACTCGTAATCATGCCGACTACATTCTCAATAAAGTTGTATAATACAATAACTAAGACTTTGGCGACCATCTTTAAACAATAGCATACTAATAGTGCCAAATTTAGTGATTCCATCTTCATAAAGTTGTATCTTTCGAACACAACCATAACGAGAACAAAAATTAGCGAGAACAATTGTAAATTCATATTGCTGCAAACATATTAGTATGGGCAGTTAATCAATAATAAATGATAAATTAATCCTATATTCTCCTTTATGTGTGTCAATCACACATTATAATTCATTCAACTTAGTTCTCAGGTTGCATTACAATCATGTTATGGGTCTAAAGTCAGAAGGCACGCTTCATCATCATCGTATCATCCCAAGTGGGTAAATATTCCCAGACTTAAATTAAATGAATAAGGGATATTATATCCAAGTGGATAGCCTGAACTAGTATCTGAAACAAGATATCACTCTAATAATCTTTTTCTATTGTACATAATCTAATTTTTTACTTATTACTTCTCAATACACTAACATCAGTTTTTCAACTTAAATATTCAAATATTGTGTCTTGAAACAAGATCATGCCCAAGTGGGCACGCGTTATTCTGACTCTTGCGATTATGCTTCAATTGATACTTTCAATCTTGATTGTTGTCTCTTTCATCCTTTATTCTACTTCTGGGATCACCTAATAACAAAACAAAATTCGATCAGACTAGTCCTCTTAAAATTCTAGCGCCGGTATTGTCCAACTGAAAGGATTAATACAGATTCAACGTAGAGTCCCGGAGGACTGAGGAAGTGGAAAGTGATATATATATATATATATATATTCGACTATCCAATTCAGACAATATTGAAAAGGGGCTGACACCGTGGGAGATTTCGTCAAGAGTCAAGAAAAAATGTGTTTAATTCACACCAAAGCCAAACGCGTTTCGACGGACTTGCCGCCTTGGTCACTGAACACAGGTAGGACGTAATTGTCACGTTTACTTTAAATACACCAATGGCTTGACTGCCCAAAGTGGTTAATCATAAACATAGAAAGCGTCACAGTCGCGAGTGCGAGTCTTGTAAGAGAAACAATATTCAAATGAATGTAATCTCCTATCGGGAAACACTAAGTACATAATATACGCATCAATGTTATTAATTGACTCGCCTTTTTTTTCCTCCCTCTTTTTTGTATATATATATATATATATATATATATATTATCTACGGGCGGTCGCCAGTAGATAGTTATAGTTAGGACCTATTTTCCATAGGAAATCCTCAACATTCTATCTGGAATAACGCTGGTGCCGGTTGACGAATCCTCGCGAAATTTTCCAAACTTTTAGCCAGCTCCGCTCCGCTCCTACCCTGAAAGTTTTGCGGTGATCCGTCAAGCGGGGGCGAGAAAAAAGGGGGGTCCCAAAACACGTTTTCCCCATGCAATTTCCCATAGGATCTGTTGTCGCAGCTACAGCCCGAAACGCTGAACGGAATGACGCCAAATTTGGCAAAGAGGTAGCCCTCAGTTCGGACTCGTGCCTTTTGCATATATGGTGTGAATATGTTCAGTAGTTCCTGAGAAAATTAGGGTAAAACAATTAGTGATATCTATGGCCGGGGAGGATCCATGGACCCTACCCGCACCGTAAGCGCACCCTCCCCGAACCGAGCACGCACCCTCCCGATCACGCACTGAATGCTAATTTGTTGACGAGTGTCTCCCTACATTCGAAACCAGGAACTGTTGCCGGCCATTTTCTGCCTCGGTAGAAGCGAGGCTGAAGATGCAAGGGGAATAAGTGTGTAAAACATATAAAGGGGGCAGAGTGGAAATACTCTGACCCTCTAGAGGTGCTTAGGGGGCCCCAGAAGGACCCCCTGGGGTCCCCCTT
This sequence comes from Triturus cristatus, assembly GCF_964204655.1. Taxonomy (NCBI): domain Eukaryota; kingdom Metazoa; phylum Chordata; class Amphibia; order Caudata; family Salamandridae; genus Triturus; species Triturus cristatus. Next base: position 1,149,977,080 of record NC_140591.1, on the reverse strand, counting down.
TTTTTTAAAAAAAACGGCAATATGCGCGCATGGTGCGCGCATCCTATCGCGTTGGATGCACGGATCCTCTTGCGGTGGGTTCGCGGATCCAAGGGAAAAAAAATGAAATTGTTGGGAGATAAAGATTAAGCTTAAGTGTTTTGTTCTTGAGTACCTATACAGAGTCTAAAGTTGTTGAGGAAGACTCTGTTTCCTTCATCAGTAAAGTGTACTTAATCTCTCCTATACATCTCTTGCATATGAAAGCGCGGATTGTTATTGTAAATGGACCCCATTCTGTAGTCTCAGAGAAAAGCAGAAACAGATTTATTCACATGTTTCCTAGCTTTCTCAATCTGTGGACAAAAATGATCGGACCAGTTCCATTTCTGCCTTTGGCATATGTTAGAGTACACAAAGGCAGTTTTAGGAAAAAGTGAAATCAGTTGTGCAAAGGTGTCCTTCATAAGCATTTCCAGACCTACCCCAGTCAAAGTGCCTAGGTCATTGCCACCACAGTGCACTATTATGAGGTCAGGGTGTTGGATTTGCATGAAGGATTTCACCAATGGCATCAATTGGTGCCACTTTAACCCTCTCTGTCCAATCCATTTAATGTCTACATTTCGCAAACCTAGGTCTTTGTGAATACCTTTGTTTTCTGCATACCTTTGGCTCCAGAAAATGTAGCTGTGTCCCACAATCCACACTGTAAGCATCTTATCTGGATGCACACAGATGGTCTCTGTAAATTAAATGGCAGTTTGGAAAGTAAGATGTTTCTAAAATGGTGGCTAAGATGCAATTTTGAAAAAAGACAAGAAATCATTGGTTGTTTAACAACCTTCTACACTGAAAGGTAGGGTGCATGTTTCTGTTTTTTAAACGCATGATTCTTATTGGTTAACAAAAAGTGCGTGAAAGGAACATTATATATGATAAGCTGATATGTTGAGAAGTCAAGCACACCTGCTTTTTTGATTAGCAACATTGAGTGTGCTGAACTTGTGACCTGTGTGCTCAGTACAGTGGTCTATGACCTGCTTCTATGGTAACGAGCAGAAGGCAGATTGGGGGAAGGGTTGAAGTTTATGTCAATTGGAAAGGGTTGAAATGTTTAACCAATAGAAATGTGTGTTTGCTTTTGAATTTATGTGGGAAGGAATGTGATTTGATGTTAACATGTATATGTGTGGAAAATGAGAGGGAAACTTTGCCATTCTTTGGTTCTGCTGACAGGTGCACAGTGCAGAGATTCTGTATAAGAAAATCTGGAGTGTGACTGATATCTGGTGTGTGACTGATATACTTCTTAATCTACAAAACATCTTGAAAGGTGAGTTATTTAATTGTGAGGGGATGTATGTAGACTATTTTTATTTTAATCAGACTAATGTATTTCTTCTGCTAAAGTGTAGGTTGTACTTTTTTTTCTCTACAATCTTATTGACAGTGTGTGCATGTAGAAACCATTTTGTGATAAGGATTTGTTTTTTTCATGTGTTTGTAGACACATAACTATGCAGTTTTTATATTTTGGTAGAATTAGAAACCAGTCATTGTTTATGAATTTGTGAAATGAGTTATGTTTCTGCAGTAAAATGTACTACTCATTGTAGATGAAGAAATGTGTTTTGGTATAGTACAAGGGATAGTGTTGTTTGTCTAGAATCACACAGAGAGCCTGTGTGCATTTGGGAACCACTGTGAGAGAAGCATTTAGTAATATCTTGTATTTGCTGAAAGATAACTCTTTTAAAACCTGTCATGTTGTCAAGTTTTAGTAGCATGAGAAGCCAGTGTTTGATTATGCGTTGATTAAATGAGTCAGGCAATGATATAAAAGTGCACTTTTGAAATATGCACATTGTGTGCAGTTCTCTTACCACTTCCATAGTAGTAAATAAGCTTTGGTAAACTCGTAGGGATAGTGGTTGTTGTCTAGAATCACACTGTGAGTCTGTGTGCATTTGGGAACCAATGTGAGAGAAGCATATGGTAACATTGTTTATTTGCTGACAGATAACTATTTTAAATCCTGTCGCGTTGTCAAGTTTTAGTAGCATTAGAAGCCAGTCATTGCTTATGCGTTGATTAAATGAGTCAGGCATTGACACTAAAGTGTAGTCGTGAAATATGTAGATTGTGTACAGTTCCCTTACCACTTGCACTGTAGTGAATGAGTTTTGGTAAACTCCTAGGGATAGTGGTACTTGTGTAGAATCACTCTGTGAGTCTGTGTGCATTTGGGAACCACTGTGAGAGAAGCGTTAGGTAACATTGTGTATTTGCTGACAGATAACTGTTTTAAAATCTGTCATGTTGTCAAGTTTTAGTAGCATTAGAAGCCAGTCTTTGCTTATGCGTTGATTAAAAGAGTCAGGCATTGACACTAAAGTGCAGTTGTGAAATATGTAGATTGTGTGCAGTTCCCTTACCTCTTCCACTGTAGTGAATGAGTTTTGTTAAACTCCTAGGAATAGTGGTGCTTGTCTAGAATCACACTGTGAGTCTGTGTGCATTTGGGAACCACTGTGAGAGAAGCGTTTGGTAACATCGTGTATTTGTTGATAGATAACTGTTTTAAAACATGTCATGTTGTGAAGTTTTAATTAGGCCTGGGCAAAATTTCCGTTCCGTTCGCGGAATTTGCGATAATTTGGCATTTCCGCATTCCGCGGAGAGCTCAGAAATGTCAAAATTTCCGCATTCCGCAGCTTATCGATAATTTGGTTCTTGCTCGCGCTGTAAAATATTACATTCTCGCGCGCGCGCGATCGCCTTACCTGAATCCTTGCGCTCGCCAACAAGTTTTCCCGATCCAGTCGCGTTCTCCATGAGATGTTGTATTGTTTTAGCCATTTGCGCTGTCTCGCGACAGTTCGCGTCTGCAGTGACGTCATGAGTCGCGCGATCACGTCTTTCTTCTCGCGATCATGCACCGCGAGACAACTGAAAACAAGATGGCCGCGCCCGCGAGCAACCGCAGGGGTAAGTTAGCGACCCGCAATCATGCAGAAAATATCGCGAACGGGCGGGAAAAAAACTTCCGCATCGTCGCGATTTTTCCGCTTGTTTGCGGAGATTTTTAACATTTTCGCGATAATTTGCGAAAGTCGCTTTCGCAAATTCCGCCCACCCCTAGTTTTAATAGCATTAGAAGACAGTTATGGCTTATGCTTTCATTAAATGAATTAGGTATTGACAGTAAAGTGTAGTCGTGAAATATGTAGATTGTGTGCAGTTCCCTTATCACTTCCAGTGTAGTGAATGAGTTTTGGTAAACTCCTAGGGATAGTGGTGCTTGTCTAGAATCACACTGTGAGTCTGTGTGCATTTGGGAACCACTGTGAGAGAAGCGTTTGGTAACATTGTGTTTTTGCTGACAGATAACTGTTTTAAAACATGTCATATTGTCAAGTTTTAGTAGCATTAGAAGACAGTTATGGCTTATGCTTCCATTAAATGAGTTAGGTATTGACAGTAAAGTTTAGTCGTGAAATATGTAGATTGTGTGCAGTTCCCTTACCACTTCCAGTGTAGTGAATGAGTTTTGGTAAACTCCTAGGGATAGTGGTGCTTGTCTAGAATCACACAGTGAGTCTGTGTGCATTTGGGAACCACTGTGAGAGAAGCGTTTGGTTCATTGTGTATTTGCTGACAGATAACTGTTTTAAAAGCTGTCGTGTTGTCAAGATTTAGTAGCATTAGAAGCCAGTCTTTGCTCATGTGTTGATTAAATTAGTCAGTCATTGACACTAAAGTGCAGTTGTGAAATATGTAGATTGTGTGAAGTTCCCTTACCTCTTCCACTGTAGTGAATGAGTTTTGGTAAACTCCTAGGGATAGTGGTGATTGTCTAGAATCACACTGTGAGTCTGTGTACATTTGGGAACCACTGTGAGAGAAGCGTTTGGTAACATCGTGTATTTGCTGACAGATAACTGTTTTAAAACATGTCAAGTTCTCAAGTTTTAGTAGCATTAGAAGACAGTTATGGCTTATGCTTCCATTAAATGAGTTAGGTATTGACAGTAAAGTTTAGTCGTGAAATATGTAGATTGTGTACAGTTCCCTTACCAATTCCAGTGTAGTGAATGAGTTTTGGTAAAGTCCTAGGGATAGTGGTGCTTGTCTAGAATCACACTGTGAGTCTGTTTGCATTTGGGAACCACTGTGAGAGAAGCGTTTGGTAACATCGTGTATGTGCCGACAGATAACTGTTTTAAAACCTGTCATGTTGTCAAGTTTTAGTAGCATTAGAAGCCAGTCTTTGCTTATGTGTTGATTAAATGAGTCAGGCATTGACACTAAAGTGCAGTCGTGAAATATGTAGATTGTGTGAAGTTCCCTTACCTCTTCCACTGTAGTGAATGAGTTTTGGTAAACTCCTAGGGATAGTGGTGCTTGTCTCGAATCACACTGTGAGTCTGTGTACATTTGGGAACCACTGTGATAGAAGCGTTTGGTAACATCGTGTATTTGCTGACAGATAACTGTTTTAAAACATGTCATGTTCTCAAGTTTTAGTAGCATTAGAAGACAGTTATGGCTTATGCTTCCATTAAATGAGTTAGGTAGTGACAGTAAAGTTTAGTCGTGAAATATGTAGATTGTGTGCAGTTCCCTTACCACTTCCAGTGTAGTGAATGAGTTTTGGTAAAGACCTAGGGATAGTGGTGCTAGTCTAGAATCACACAGTGAGTCTGTGTGCATTTGGGAACCACTGTGAGAGAAGCGTTTGGTTCATTGTGTATTTGCTGACAGATAACTGTTTTATAAGCTGTCATGGTGTCAAGTTTTAGTAGCATTAGAAGCCAGTCTTTGCTTATGCGTTGATTACATTAGTCAGGCATTGACATTAAAGTGCAGTCGTGAAATATGTAGATTGTGTGCAGTTCCTTTACCACTTCCACTGTAGTGAATGAGTTTTGGTAAAGTCCTAGGGATTGTGGTGCGTGTCTAGAATCTCACTGTGAGTCTGTGTACATTTGGGAACCACTGTGAGAGAAGCGTTTGGTAACATCATGTATTCTCTGACAGATAACTGTTTTAAAACATGTCATGGTCTCAAGTTTTAGTAGCATTAGAAGCCAGTCTTTGCTTATGTGTTGATTAAATGAGTCAGGCATTGACACTAAAGTGCAGTCGTGAAATACGTAGATTGTGTGCAGTTCCCTTATCTCTTCCGCTGTAGTGAATGAGTTTTGGTAAACTCCTAGGGATAGTGGTGCTTGTCTAGAATCACACTGTGAGTCTGTGTACATTTGGGAACCACTGTGATAGAAGCGTTTGGTAACATCGTGTATTTGCTGACAGATAACTGTTTTAAAACATGTCATGTTCTCAAGTTTTAGTAGCATTAGAAGACAGTTATGACTTATGCTTTCATTAAATGAGTCATGTTTTGACAGTAAAGTGTAGTCGTGAAATATGTAGATTGTGTGCAGTTCCCTTACCACTTCCAGTGTAGTGAATGAATTTTGGTAAACTCCTAGGAATATTGGTGCTTGTCTAGAATCACACTGTGAGTCTGTGTGCATTTGGGAACCACTGTGAGAGAAGCGTTTGGTAACATCGTGTAATTTCTGACAGATAACTGTTTTAAAACCTGTCATTTTGTCAACTTTTAGTAGCATTAGAAGCCAGTCTTTGCTTATGTGTTGATTAAATGAGTCAGGCATTGACACTAAAGTGCAGTCGTGAAATATGTAGATTGTGTGCAGTTCCCTTACCTCTTTCACTGTAGTAAAGGAGTTTTGGTAAACTCCTAGGGATAGTGGTGCTTGTCTAGAATCACACTGTGAGTCTGTGTACATTTGGGAACCACTGCGAGAGAAGCGTTTGGTAACATCATGTATTTGCTGACAGATAACTGTTTTAAAACATGTCATGTTGTGAAGTTTTAGTAGCGCTAGAAGACAGTTATGGCTTATGCTTCCATTAAATAAGTTAGGTATTGACAGTAAAGTGTAGTCGTGAAATATGTAGATTGTGTGCAGTTCCCTTATCACTTCCAGTGTAGTGAATGAGTTTGGTAAACTCCTAGGGATAGTGCTGCTTGTCTAGAATCACACTGTGAGTCTGTGTGCATTTGGGAACCACTGTGAGAGAAGCGTTTGGTAACATCGTGTATTTTCTGACAGATAACTGTTATAACACCTGTCATGTTGTCAAGTTTTAGTAGCATTAGATGCCAGTGTTTGCTTATGCATTGATAAAATGAGTCATGATTTGACACTAAAGTGCAGTACCATGTAGTATTGTCTTCACTGCACCAGAGCTGAAAATTTAAAATTTGTACCCAGGCACTGTCCTAGAAGTAGTTTGATGATTTAGTCAGTTTCTAAGTACTTATGTTGTGAACCATTCATTACCAAATAGACTGCTTCAAATGTTTATGCAGTATGCATGTAGTTCTCTAAACCCCTACACAGTTGTTTTCACACCTTCAATTCCCTAGTCAGTATCCATACACCTTTAGGAAACACCCTGTCAGTTCCTTTGCAGTCTCCTAGTGACCCATTCAGTTCCATGTATTAATCCATTCACTGTGCCAAAACCCAAACACTTATAAATTCACTAAGACACTCTCTTTACAGTATTCTAATGATTCAGTCACTGTCTAAGTATTCATGCACTGAGCCAGGCCTTAGCACATGGACTGCTTCAAACCCCTATGCACTATGCATGCAGTCTTTTAACCACCTACAGACTTGTCTTTTACACTTTCAATTCCCTAGTCAGTATCCATATAGTCCAGCAAACATCATGTCACTCCCTTTGCACTCTTCTAGTGATCCATTCAGTACCAAGTACTAATCCATTCCCTGAGCGAAAAGCCCACCACTTATAAATTCATCCAGGCAGTCTCCTTGCTGTAGTCTAATCATTCAGTCAGTACCCAAGTACTCATGCAGTGAGCCGGGCCTTAGCACATGGACTGCTTTAAATGCCTATCCAGTATGCATTCAGTTCTCTAATCAGCTACACAGTTGTCTTTCGCACCTTCAATTTCCCAGTTAGTATTCATATACTTCTAGCAAACACCCTGGTACTCACCCAGTGTGTCTCCTTTTAGTAGTGTAATCATTCAGTCACTTAGCATGTATTCTTTTAGTGAGGTAGGCTTTAGGGCATGAACTGCTTCAAAGTAGTATGCACTATGTATGTAGTGTTTTAATCATCATCACACTTGTGGTTCAGGGCTATAGTTTCTTAGTCTGTTTTTTATATAAAATGTGTTTGTACAGTAATGGAATACTGTAAATTTGAAAGTTATTAATATACATTTATTTGTGATTCTTTTTTGCAGATACTGTTTTTCAACGTTAAAATCGAGAAATTATGCCAGAAGAAAAAGAAAAAGAAAAGAACAGAGACAGGAGGATTATTTGAAGAAACATCAACCACCAGTATTGAATGAACAAGATAATGTGGGTAAAAGGAAAAAAAATTCTGGTAAGATCACGAAGCAATTTATTAAATATGTTTGTAGGAGCAAACAGAATGTCGAGAATGCTGCAACTTCAGAAAATGTTTTAAGTAAGAAAAAAATCAAAATAGGAGGAAAAGTAAAAAAGCAAATGTTCAGTCAAAGGAGATAAAGTATGGTAAAAGAAGACAAAATCAGTATAAGGAATTACGCAAACAAATATTTTACAAGAGAGTAGTGCATAACTTGCTGAAAGATGTGAAGAAATATAAAAAGAGAGCTTTATTTTTTAGAAAGAAGAAGCATATTGAAAGCATTGTTGAAAAGGCTTTTGAAGTAAAAAGGAAACTGTTTATTTTACTGTTAAACAGAATTCGATCACTAGATAAACCAATATATGTAATGAAGGCCAAAAGTAGGAGGAAAAGAGTCATTAATAAAAAAAAAAATGTGATGTTTTTTAGGGAGAATGGAAACACAGTTCTAGTTCAGAGTAGGCCTGGGCAAAATTTCCGTTCCGTTCGCGGAATTTGCGATAATTTGGCATTTCCGCGTTCTGCAGAGAGCGCGGAAATGTCAAAATTTCCGCATTCCGCAGCTTTGCGATAATTTGGTTCTTGCTCGCGCTGTAAAATAATACATTCTCGCGCGCGCGCGATCGCCTTACCTGAATCCCCGCGTTCGCCGACAAGTTTTCCCGATCCGGTCGCGTTCTCCATGAGATGTTGTATTGTTTTAGCCATTTGCGCTGTCTCGCGACAGTTCGCGTTCGCAGTGACGTCATGCGTCGCGCGATCACGTCTTTTTTCTCGCGATCATGCACCGCGAGACAACTGAAAACAAGATGGCCGCGCCCGCAAGCAACCACATGGGTAAGTTGGCGACCCGCAACCATGCAGAAAATCTCGCGAACATGCCGGAAAAAAACTTCCGCATCTTCGCGATATTTCTGCTTGTTTGCTGAGATTTTTAACATTTTCGCGATAATTTTCGGAAGTCGCTTTCGCAAATTCCGCCCACCCCTAGTTCAGAGCCTTTTTTTAATGAAGAGAGTTATTCACTAAGTGAAAAATTATTGTATGCAGTTGACACCAGTGGTAAAGGTTTTGAGGTTAGTGATGGTTGTCCAATGGAGAAAGAGAAAATGGTTGAAAGAAATGCAGAAGAAGTGATAGCTGATGAAGTTTTAGGGAGACGTGCTATAAACCCTGTGTACACTTGGGATTGCAGTAGTGTTTGCAGTGTACGACAGGAATCTATTGAAAAATTATGTAGTTTTTTACGAGTCTATACTAAAAAAAGTGTAAAACAAAAGATTAAGCTGTTGCAAGGACTAGACCCTTGCAGAGTGAGAAAACATACTGGTTTGCAAGGTCATTCTCTGCCTTGTCTTTCTAGGAAAGTTTGTGAAAGTGTTTTTCACCATTTCAGAATGCTGGCAGTACATCATACTCAAATGCGAAAGTTAGTGAGAAGATTGTATTATGCAAAAAGTCCAGCACTACAGTTAAGTGATTTGAACAGTGCTCTTTTACATGGGTCAGTTTCAGATGTGAAGCAGGTCTGTGAGGATATTGAGTTTTGTTACTTTGGGCCTCAGCAAGAGAGTGAAGAAACTGACACATTAGTAGAACAAAATGTTGAAGACAATGTAGAACCTGTAATTACAGAAAAATTTGAGGATGAAATCACAAAGTTTAAGGTAATTTCAGGTGAAAGACCAAATGTTTCTTGTATTTGTTGTCGGCAAAGTCACTATAAAAATCAGACTAGGGGTGTCAATCTGTATTTAAAAAGTGAAATAGAAGATAATGATAAGTGGATGGAATTTGCAACTTATTTGTTGGTAGAGGTTTGTTTTGATTTGGGATGTGAGCAGCGTATTTGCAAATATTGGTATAATAAATTAGATGAGAATAAAATGCCTGCTAGAGCTGTTCATAATAATCTAGAGTTGGTTGCTATTCCTCCAGAGCTGATTGATTTAAATACGTATGAGTCTATTCTGATACAATGTGTTCACCCGTTTCAGGCTATTGTTCATATGGAGCCCAAAACAAGTAAATTACCTCCATCAGAGTTGCAAAAAGGATTGAAAGGAAGAGTTGTGTATTTACCATTTGATTTAAGGAAAAATGTTGAAACTATTGGTGTAGATCATGCAGAAAATGAGCCACTAGTCATTCTAGTTAATGGTGTTCCTACTAAGAATAAGAAAATCTGGCAAGAGTTAGTGGATGTTAGAAAAGTGCAAAAGGCATCATTAAAAAATAATGAGTACTATAGAAATGTGTTTGTTGGAGAAGAAGAAATAGATTTAGCAGAAGATAGTGAAACATTCAGTGGACAAATTGAAAAAGTGGACATGTCCAGATGTGAAGAGATCTATGAACATTACAGTGTACATCCACTTCTTTCCAAAGAGGTGATGGGGAATACAATTGAGTTGTTTCAAATGAAAAAAGCAACCGGAAGTCCCATGAGTGTTTGGGAAGAGAGCTTGGAAGCTCGTTGTTTCACGCAGTTGTTTCCAGAGGGAAAAGGTGGATGATATGATGAACGTCCTGTGTAGATTCCTGCATCTGAATATCGGACAACAAAATTATATGCAGAAGATCCAAGATTTCGACAATGTATCCCTTATATGTTTCATCTTCTGTTTGAAAGTGACTTGTCTGGACTTTCATATGCAGTAAATCACATTTTAAAAACTGGAATGCATCTTCAAAATGTAACTGCAAAGGATTTTATGGATAAAGTGCATCAGAGAGATGATCAATTAGAATCTCAGTTGATTAATCTGATGGCATGTCAGCGTGGGACTAATGAATATTGGTACCGTCGACATGGAGAGCTGAAATGCATCCTATGAAACTTGGGAACTCCTACATGGTTTGTTACACTAAGCTGTGCTGAGTATGCTTGGGATGATTTACTTGAATTTCTTCGAGAGGCAAATTCCAATATAAAAAATATTGAATACAAGACACCTGGAGAATTGTGCTCTTTGGATCCTGTCAATGTATGCAGATATTTCAATCATAGATTTGAAGCTATGATGTCTTTCATCTGCAATAAAATGAATCCTCCTCTTGGAGAGGTTGTGGATTTCTTTTGGAGAAAGGAGTATCAAGCAAGAGGTGCTCCTCACATACATATGTTGTTATGGGTCAAGGACGCCCCCAAATTTGGAACAGATTCAGATGAAACTGTTTTGTCTTTCATTGAAGATTATGCTACATGTGCTCTTCCAAATAGCAGAGAAGAGAAAAACTTAAAACAACAAGTCTTAAGATTTCAAAGCCATTGGTGTGGAAAATACTGTCAACGAAAGTGCAAGTCAAAGGATAAGTTCTATACCAAATGCTGTTTTGGATTTCCACGTCCTGTATTAGCCAAAGGAAGAGTGAACAGTTTTATGTCAGCTGTACGACATACCATCACAAGAAAGTCTCCGAAAAACACCTACAACTTAAGAAGAAGCGAAGAATCAAAATACATAAATGACTACAATCCAGTTATTTTATCCATGTGGAATGCTAACATGGATATTCAGTATGTTGCGGAAAATTCCATTGCTGTTGCTCGATATGTAACGTCTTACATTACTAAATCAGAAAAGACTGAATTGAAAGAAATGTGGGAAGAGATTTCTCACGAGAAGACTCTAAGCAAGAAATGATACAGTTTCAGTTTGAAGATGTTATCGCATCGTGAAATTGGAGCATATGAATGTTCAGATCGGTGATCATCTGCAAGTCTATATTCCAAAAGTAGAAGAATCATTTGGGTGAGTCTAGGTCTTGCAGGAATGCGAAATCGGGTACTGAAATCTGTTCAAGAAATTGAATATTTAGCAGAAAATGACCCTGAAAGTACAGATATTTGAAAACCAATATGTTGGACACATACTATCCAAAGAGAAGTCCTCATCTTGAGAGCATGTGTCTCTATGAAGTGCTGCAAAACTACACTTTTAAACGGAATATTACAGAGAACATCAACAATGGAAAATATGGAGTGATTGGTTCTGAAGGATGTCTGGTGAAACAAAGGAAAGTCAATTTAATTAATCACAGAAAAATGAGTTGCAACACTGCTGACAAAAGGGAATTTTACTCTTTAGCCCTTTTGCAAATGTTCAAACCATGGCGTTCTGAACTGGAATTACTTGGAGATTTTCCCAGCTATGAAGATTCATTTAAAGCTTGTAAAGATAGCATACAATGCAGTGCTTTCGCAAATTATGTGAAAATGTTGAACGATGAAATTGATCAAGAAGCTACAATTGCAGCTGAGATTGCTAGAGACAGTTCTCAAGACAGTCAAAGTTCTGCTGCACTGAGTCAAGATCCCCTAGGTCAACCAATTGTTGAAAATGAAGCAGCGATTGCAATGAATGAGGTGGAAACAGAAATGTATCAAGCACAAGAAGATGCAATACAGTTAGGAAACTTGGAAGAGCAACTAAATGTTGAACAGAAACAAATATATCAGCAAGTGAAAGAACAGATTGACCATGGATTACTTCATGAAAAGAAAGTGTGCTCATGGACATCATTTCAACCTATCCGAATGCATGTGAGTGGTCAAGCTGGAACAGGAAAGAGTTTCTTAATTAAAGTAATTACAAGTTATCGGAAAAAAACAACTGAGTCGCATTTGTCTTGTGTTGTCACTGCTCCAACTGGGTTGATAGCACATAACATTTAAGGAATTACTTTACATCGTTTACTAATGCTGCCAGTAGAGCATGAGAACAACTGGAATACCACAAGCTATCTGGAGAAGCTTGTTGTGAAGTTTCAGGAGTGCTGAAGAAAATGAAACTTCTCATTATTGATGTGGTGAGCATGGTTTCAAACTTGATGCTTGCCTTTGTGCATTTAAGAATGCAGCAAATTCTTAAAACAGAGTATGACGTGTTATTTGGAGGAAAACACGTCATGGTTTTTGGAGAACTACTGCAACTGACACCGGTAAAAGGACAACCGGTATTTAAAACACTTGCCAATGAAAATACCAGAAAGTCTCTTGGCAGTGTTGGTAATGTAAACATTTGGAGTAATTTTGAATACAAAGAACTGACAACAAATATGCGACAGGCAAATGATGCTGAATATGGAAGTATTCTTCAAGATATAAGAATTGGAATTCTTTCAAAAAAAGGGAAAGAAGCTTTGGAGAGTTGATTACTTTGCAATGTCTTTCCAAATGAAAATGCAGTTGCTGCAAAAGTGTATGTGGAAGTTGCTAAAAATAAGTCAGTGATTTGCTTAATGCCGACACTGCGTGAGTTTTCAATATTCAACGAAGAATTATTAAAATTTGAAAATTAAGAAATTGTTAAAATGAAAGCCATCGATAAAATACTACATGAAGGAATCACGATTATTTTGAGGGGTAAGTTGAGATTAAAACTAGATTGTTTAGAAAAAAAAATATCTAAAACTTTTGGTTTGGAAAAGACACTGTATGTGTGTGTAAACTGTCGGGTAATTTTAAGGCGTAATTTGGATGTAGAGAAAGGTTTAGTTAATGGTGCAATGGGAAAAGTGGTGGATTTTGTGAATTATCAGAAAAAAGAAGGAATTGAATTTTTTTAAATTAAATTTGATCAGATTGATGTAGTTAAAGAAATTGGCCGTTGTTCAGTTCGTTTTTTGCTTGTTAAAGATTTATATGTCCGTAGGAAACAATTTCCATTTTCTCTGGCATATGCAGTGACTATTCATAAATCTCAAGGATTAAGTGTAGACAGTGCATTGGTGAACATTGGATCTACTGTATTTAAAGAGGGTATGGCATATGTTGCTTTGTCGCGAGTCAGAACATTATCTGGTTTGTTTTTGATTGATTTTGATGAGACAAAGGTTACTGCAGATGCAAACTGTGTAAAAGAGTATAATAGGTTAAGAAGGGTGTATGCTCCAAATTTAGGTCAATATCCTGTATTTGAAAAGCGTGTGGTTGGTCTAAAAAGAAGGTTAGAGAATATCTGTACTGAAGATGTCAAGAAAGGAAAAGAAGAAGATAATGTTGCGATTGCAGGTAAAAAGAAATTGTACACTGTTGAAGAGATTGTTGGTTATCAGTTTGAAAATAGTTCTGGTGTCAACTGCTATGCTAATGTAGTGGTCAATGTTGTTTTATATATGGAAGGTTTGCAAGCACAAATTATGCAGAATCGGGAAAACAGATTTTGTTCTCTGTTGCATTCTGTTTATGAAAAATTGACAACAGATAGAAGTAAAATACAATCTGTTTCAGATGTTCGTAATCTTTTGGATGTGTGTTCTGGTTCTACACAATTTACACAAAATATCCAACAAGATGCTCACGAATTTTTAATGTATATGCTTACAATGTTTGAAAATGAAGGTGTAGAAATAGAAAATATTTTTGGCCTTTCTTACAAATGGGAACATTATTGTGAAAATTGCATGTATACATGTAGCACCAATGTAGACACTGAGAGATTTCTGTATTTAACATTACCAGACTGTAAATCAGTGTCTTTCAACAAATTAGTGAAAGGTGCAATTCAAAACATGGAGTGTAGCCAATGTAAATCAGAAATGTTATCCACATTATTCTTAACAAAATATGGAAAATACATCATTTTAATGATGCAACGTTGTACAGCTGATGGAAGAAAATTGGATACTTTAATAAAGCAGTTTGTAGCAACACAAGTATCAATATCAGGAAGGACTTTTGTAGCAATTGCAATAATTTTCCATGATGGTCCTTCCACCACACTGGACATTACACTGCCTATCTAAAATGTGACAAAGGCTGGACACTTTGTAATGATGCCCAGTTGGTTTTCTTTTTTTCTTTTTATTTTTTTTATTGAGAATGTATTGGTGTCATACATAGATTTATACAAATACATAGTCTTATCAGTCCTATAGATCATGAAGAAAGCACAAAGTAAGATAAGCCATAGCACATACCTATAATACAAAACCAGGTTGAATATAAACTAAAGCAGTGGAATTACATCATTCATGATCAGGAAATAAAAGCTGCGAGGATTATGTACTTGAGCTTCTCCAGCTAGCGATTGGTGCCCATATATTTCTGCCCATTTCCCGTACTTTATTGTTTTTTAATTCGTATAAACAAGATTCAATATTGTGTATCCCAAGCAGCCTTGCCATCCACATTTGGAAGGTGAGGGGGGAGGATCTTTCCATCCTGCAGAGATAAGGATACGCAACACAGCAGCAGAAATAAAGACCAAAGCTTCCGCAGTGCTTCACAGTTCAATTTTCCTATCTACACCTAATAACAACAGTGTAGGGGATAGAACAATTCTACATTTTAACAGCCCCACCAAAAAATTAGAAATTTCCCTTAGTGTCGTAGATAACTTATCGCACTGGTAAAGCATGTGAATTAAATCCGCAGGGCCAGTCTGACACCTAGGGCACTTATCATTCTCCACCACTCCCCACGCATACAACTTCGCCGGAGTAAAATACAAGTTGAACAATGTTTTGTAATGCTGAGCCCGTAGGTTAGATGAGTGCAGTAGTTTCTTATTTAATGTAAGAGCTAAATCTAAATCCACATCGGGATCGCCTAATTTAGCTGCCAATGCGGATTCTGTTTTCTCCGTCGCCTTGCGTACCCGCCATTAGGTGATTATAAATATATTTTATTTTATTTCCCCCATTCCCTAAGTAGTCCAACAAGGGGAAGCGAGTTGATGTCGAGATTCTCGGTCTAATAGCCATCAGCGTTTGGACTAACTGACCATACAAAAGCCAGTGGTTAGACGGAATCCCATATTTAAGCTGAATCGCTTCAAACCCAATAACCGCCCCCCCTCCAGTATATCCCCTATAGTCCTGATTCCTTGTTCATTCCAGAGCGGGCAGTTCATGTCCATACCCAAGTACAGGAACAGGTTAGAGTTCCATAAAGGAAGATGCACATTAAACTTGGGAATCTCCAGCTGCTTTTGAATAGCTTTCCACGTCCCCCAAACCCCGCCCATGATCTTAAACCTAACCTTCTTATAATATCTACGATCTACCTCCATCAGAAGTAACCCTACGGCCTTCTTCCCCAATAAGAGATCGAAAATAGTTGGGAGATCCCAACTGTCTCCCTGGGCCACTGTTAGACTAGCGTCCTGTTGAAAAAGTATTGACATATGAGCCAGAAGGCATGAGAGATGATATAAACGAAGGTTTGGAAGGGCTATGCCCCCTCTTTCATACGGGAGTGACTTGAGCTTCATAGAACGCCTGGTTTTCCCAAATTGCCAAATAAACCTGTTAAAAATTGCTTCCAGATTTTTTAAAATGTTTTCCTCCAACAAAAGGAAGATGGCACGAAACAGATAAAGGACCTTCGGAAAGATTGACATTTTAAGGACGTTTACCCTCCCTACCAGAGAGAGCTGTAAAACGTTGAGTCTTTTTATTTCCTTTTCAATCGATCCCATAAGGGGGCAATATTTTCAGTATTGATCTTATCCACTGCTGCATTGATCCTTACCCCTAACTGCTGTGTCCACATATCTGCTATCTGACTTGATAATATTCTTGGTACAAATAATCTGGGTCTTCCCCTCATTTAGCAGATACCCAGACCTTCTACCAAAGTCCTTTGCCAACTCTACGAGTGCAGACATCACCTGCTGTGGATCGGTCGTAAGAATCGCCAAATCATCAGCATACGCTAACAGTTTATTAATATACCCATTAACTATCACTGGGCTAATCCTTGGACAGTCCATAATTCTATGAATCAGGGGATCTATATATAACGAGAAGAGTATCGGGGAACAGGGGCAGCCCTGACGCGTTCCTCTCTTGATCATAATTTTGTCCGAGCTCTCTCCCATTACCACCCTAGCCACCGGATCTTTATACATGGCTCTAAGAGCTTTAATAACCTTGGGGCCGAATCCCCTCCCTACAAGGATACCCCAGAGATATTCCCAGACTACGCGGTTTCTCTGCATCGAGGAGAATCTTGGCCATCTCTCCCCACCTAGCGGCATGGGCATCAAACAAAGCAATAGCTCGACGAGTATGATCCGTAGTGCCCCGCCCGGGCACAAACCCATGCTGCCAAGGGGAGACAAGACCGCCAATGACCCTCCCCAGCCTTTTGGCCCAGATTTTTTAATATAATTTAGTGTCCGCGTTAATAAGTGATATAGGCCTATAAAGCCTGGGTTCTCCTTGGGTTTGCCCTTCTTGTGGAAGATGATTATATTGGTCTCTTTCCACAAGTCTGGAAAATCGCCTGTACACAGAATACCATTAAAAAGATCTAGCATAATAGGAACAATCTCGGATTCAATACTTTTGTAAGCTTCTAAGGGGATTTCGTCGGGGCCTGCAGCCTTCCCAGCAGCAAGTTCGCGTAAGGCATCCTTGATCTCACTTCCAGTGAAGTCTCTGTCTTGCTCTTCTCTAAGTAATTCATCGAGGACTTGGCCACCATTACCATTCTCCCCCATTTGTTGATCTTGCTGATCAACTTGAAGATTCTCGTAATCATACAATTTTTGATAGAAATTTTTCAAAACTTTTAGAATATCTTTAGACTCTGAATAATTCTTGCCATCCTCTTGTATACTCGTAATAATATTCCTCGTTCTATCCTGTCTAATACAAAGTGCCAGAACCCTACCTGCTTGCTCCCCTGTCTCATACCGCTTAGTCCTTGAGGCCTGATAATCACCTACCGCCTTCTGTGTGACTAATTTTTGTAGATCGGCTTTAATAATCGCAAGACTTCTTAGACTCTCCAACCCATCCATACCACTACCAATATCCCTAATATGGAACTCCTCTGCCTTCGCTAGATCAACCATAAGCCTATCAAGCTCTAACATATCCGCCTTCCTTAAACTCGCTGAGCAACTAATGGTTTCCCCCCTAAAAGCTGCCTTAAAAGCTTCCCAGACACCGTTCCTAGATGTGCTGTAGCGATTTGCGTCAAAAAACTCCCCTGTCCATTTTTTAATGTGTTCTAAAAATCTTTGATCCGATAATAGCCTTCTTTCAAAGGTCCAGTTAGTGCGACTTTTCCCTACAATATCTAAACTACAGGATAGGAGCAGAGGATTATGGTCAGATATTATTCTTGGGATCTTCTTAATACAGACCTTGTTCAATTCTGACATTGAAATAAAGAAGTAATCTAATTTAGAATACTTTTGAAACGGGTTCGAAAAATATTTATAACCCGGGTTCAGTGGTTCCTTTATACCCCATACATCTTTTAACCCATGAGAACTAATAAGATAGGAAAAAGCCCGATACACCCTTGGTTTTCGTCCCGTATAATTCAGGTCACTATGCCAGTCAGTTGAAATATTTAGGTCGCCGCATACTATCATTGGGGTTGGCCAGTCCGCTAACTCTTCCTCGAGGAAATCAAATATATCTGGATCGTCATAATTTGACCCATAAATCGAACAGATTGTATATCCAATATTCATTTCTGCGATAACCCACCTACCCAAACTATCGCATTTAACCCTCTTCGCCCCCCCAATGAATTCTACCCAAGATTGCGACCCCCCTTATCATAGAGGTCTGTGTTGTACAGGCTATAAAATCAAACCCTCTTATGCAAAGTAAATTACGTTTAGCCCATGGCAGATGTGTCTCTTGCAAACAGATTATGTCTAACTTATTGTATCTAGCAAAGTGAGACAACTTTTGGTGCTTCTTCCAATCATTCAGTCCGCTAACGTTAACAGTACAGATATTAACGTTAAACATGATCTAAATTCCTAACCTTTCTTACCATTCGAAGCCCGCCTAAAATCATCATATTTTGTAGCAAAAACTGAGACATAAACCACCCAGACAAGAACACTACACCAAATCGAGACCATTCAAAACATCCTATCTCCCTGCAACACCAGATTATCTCTTTTTTACTTTTTTCCACCCACTCCCGATACTCCCGCCCCACTCCCCCCACCCTCCGCCTGCCCCCCAACCCCCCCACCCCCTCCCCTGCATCCCCATAAATGAGGCGCTCAGACCTAGTCTGTGCATGTGATGAAAGCCCGGTCGCAAGTGAGGAGTAAATAAAATGAAACAGCCTGAAAATCTAAGAAAACCTATAAACCATGAAAGGAAGAGACAGGGAGAAAAGCGCTATAGCCTTGCAAGTGAACCCTAACAAACATGAAAGTCAGACTGTTTCTCTTTGTCAAAAAAAAACCCAGCATCTATTAGCCCAAAGAGTCAAGGAACTCCTTTCCCTTTATCTCAGAGGAAAAATAATTAGTCTTCCCATCATTAATAACCTTTAACTGAGCAGGGTTTATCAAATAGGCTTGCAGTTTCTTTTCCTGGAAAGGTTTGATAAGCTGGCGAAGTCTCCATCTCCTTTCTACCGTGGCATGGCAGAAATCTGGGCGAACAAAGAAAGACAGCCCCTCACTAGTCCTCCTTGCCTCAGGTCTCGCCTTCTCCGCAATTAACTGCCTTAATACAAAGTTGCCAAAAAATATCAAAATAGCCCTTGGCTTGTCCCCTTCTCTCGCATTTCTCCGAAATTTGAAAGGAGTGCGATGTACCCTCTGAATTTCGCAGGGCCAGTTCCAACTGGAGAGCTCAGGGAACGCTTGGCCGAATAGTTTGATAATGAACGCTCTAATATCTAAACCTTCGGCCCCTTCCGGGATCCCCAGGACCCTGAGATTGTTCCGTCTCAGTCTATTCTCCATGTCCTCAAGTTTCCATTGAATATCTGACATTTGAGACCAGTGGGCATCTATTTAATTACTGCTTCGGTAGCCTGGGCCTCTGTTGACACGACCCTCTCCTCCAGGTTCGAAACTCTATCACCTAATGTCGTACACGCCTTAGACAGCTTCCTCACGGCCCCTTGCATTTTCCTCAGGGCATCTTGGGATTGCAGTAGTGTTTGTAGTGTATGACAGGAATCTATTGAAAAATGATGTCATTTTTTACGAGTCTATACTAAAAAAAGTGTAAAACAAAAGATTAAGCTGTTGCAAGGACTAGACCCTTGCAGAGTGAGAAAACATACTGGTTTGCAAGGTCATTCTCTGGCTTGTCTTTCTAGGAAAGTTTGTGAAAGTGTTTTTCACCATTTCAGAATGCTGGCAGTACATCATACTCAAATGCGAAAGTTAGTGAGAAGATTGTATTATGCAAAAAGTCCAGCACTAAAGTTAAGTGAGTTGAACAGTGCTCTTTTACGTGGGTCAGTTTCAGATGTGAAGCAGGTCTGTGAGGATATTGAGTTTTGTTACTTTGGGCCTCAGCAAGAGAGTGAAGAAACTGACACATTATAGGACCGGGCGTAGTTCGCGAAGTAGCACTTCGCGAAGCTACGCAAAGTGAAGTTCGCACTACGCGAGCTACGTGTAGCACTTCGCTAACTGCGTAGTACCTTGTTCGCACTATGCCAGATGTCGTTTTCAATGATTGCACAGTGCGGACAAGCAACCGGCACTGTGCAATCATTGAAAATGGCATCTTGCACAGTGCGAGCTGTAGATTTCTGCTGCTCGAGTAGATTTTTACTCGAGCTTCAGCTTTCTCAACGCGAACTGGTAGTTTCTCATCGCGAGCGGTCACGAGCATACGCGACCACTCGCAATGAGAAACCTGACCTCCTCGCGTTGGGAATCTTGCCGGGAGGTTTATATTCCATGCTCGCGATCGCCAACTTGAAGTTAAGGACCGCGAGCAAGCAAAAAATGACCGCAGCACTACGTAACACTACGCTACGCGTGTTCACACTGTGCTACATGCAGTTCGCGTAGTGCGAAGTAGCGCGAAGTAGAGCGAACTTCGCAAACTTCGCAAGCGTAGCGTAGTGCTTTGCCCAGGCTTAATTAGTAGAACAAAATGTTGAAGACAATGTAGAACTTGTAATTACAGAAAAATTTGAGGATGAAATCACAAAGTTTAAGGTAATTTCAGGTGAAAGACCAAATGTTTCTTGTATTTGTTGTCGGCGAAGTCACTATAAAAATCAGACTAGGGGTGTCAATCTGTATTTAAAAAGTGAAATAGAAGATAATGATAAGTGGATGGAATTTGCAACTTATTTGTTGGTGGAGGATTGTTTTGATTTGGGATGTGAGCAGCGTATTTGCAAATATTGTTATAATAAATTAGATGAGAATAAAATGCCTGCTAGAGCTGTTCATAATAATCTAGAGTTGGTTGCTATTCCTCCAGAGCTGAGTGATTTAAATATGTATGAGTCTATTCTGATAGAATGTGTTCACCCGTTTCAGGCTATTGTTCGTATGGAGCCCAAAACAAGTAAATTACCTCCATCAGAGTTGCAAAAAGGATTGAAAGGAAGAGTTGTGTATTTACCATTAGATTTAAGGAAAAATGTTGAAACTATTGGTGTAAATCATGCAGAAAATGAGCCACTAGTCATTCTAGTTAATGGTTTTCCTACTAAGAATAAGAAAATCTGGCAAGAGTTAGTGGATGTTAGAAAAGTGCAAAAGGCATCATTGTATCTGTTAAAAAATAATGAGTACTATAGAAATGTGTTTGTTGGAGAAGAAGAAATAGATTTAGCAGAAGATAGTGAAACATTAAGTGGACAAATTGAAAAAGTGGACATGTCCAGATGTGAAGAGATCTATGAACATTACAGTGTACATCCACTTCATTCCAAAGAGGTGATGGGGAATACAATTGAGTTGTTTCAAATGAAAAAAGCAACAGGAAGTCCCATGAGTGTATGGGAAGAGAGCTTGGAAGCTCGTTGTTTCACGCAGTTGTTTCCAGCAGGAAAAGGTGGACGATATGATGAACATCCTGTGTAGATTCCTGCATCTGAATATCGGACAACAAAATTATATGCAGAAGATCCAAGATTTTGACAATGTATCCCTTATATGTTTCATCTTCTGTTTGAAAGTGACTTGTCTGGACTTTCATATGCAGTAAATCACATTTTAAAAACTGGAATGCCTCTTCAAAATGTAACTGCAAAGGATTTTATGGATAAAGTGCATCAGAGAGATGATCAATTAGAATCTCAGTTGATTAATCTGATGGCATGTCAGCATGGAACTAATGAATATTGGTACCGTCGACATGGAGAGCTGAAATGCATGCTATGGAACTTGGGGACTCCTACATGGTTTGTTACACTAAGCTGTGCTGAGTATGCTTGGGATGATTTACTTGAATTTCTTGGAGGCAAATTCCAATATAAAAAATATTGAATACAAGACATCTGGAGAATTGTGCTCTTTGGATCCTGTCAATGTATGCAGATATTTCAATCATAGATTTGAAGCTATGATGTCTTTCATCTGCAATAAAAAGAATCCTCCTCTTGGAGAAGTTGTGGATTTCTTTTGGAGAAAGGAGTATCAAGCAAGAGGTGCTCCTCACATACATATGTTGTTATGGGTCAAGGACGCCCCCAAATTTGGAACAGATTCAGATGAAACTGTTTTGTCTTTCATTGAAGATTATGCTACATGTGCTCTTCCAAATAGCAGAGAAGAGAAAAACTTAAAGCAACAAGTCTTAAGATTTCAAAGCCATAGGTGTGGAAAATACTGTCGACGAAAGTACAAGTCAAAGGATAAGTTCTATACCAAATGTCGTTTTGGATTTCCACGTCCTGTATTAGCCAAAGGAAGAGTGAACAGTTTTATGTCAGCTGTACGACATACCATCACAAGAAAGTCTTCGAAAAACACCTACAACTTAAGAAGAAGCGAAGAATCAAAATACATAAATGACTACAATCCAGTTATTTTATCCATGTGGAATGCTAACATGGATATTCAGTATGTTGCGGACAATTCCATTGCTGTTGCTCGATATGTAACATCTTACATTACTAAATCAGAAAAGACTGAATTGAAAAAAATGTGGGAAGAGATTTCTCACGAGAAGACTCTAAGTAGGAAATTATACAGTTTCAGTTTGAAGATATTATCGCATCGTGAAATTGGAGCATATGAATGTTCAGATCGGTTATCATCTGCAAGTTTATATTCCAAAAGTAGAAGAATCATTTGGGTGAGTCTAGGTCTTGCAGGAATGCGAAATCGGGTACTGAAATCTGTTCAAGAAATTGAATATTTAGCAGAAAATGACCCTGAAAGTACAGATATTTTGAAAACCAATATGTTGGACACATACTATCCAAAGAGAAGTCATCATCTTGAGAGCATGTGTCTCTATGAAGTGCTGCAAAACTACACTTTTAAACAGAATATTACAGAGAACATCAACAATGGAAAATATGGAGTGATTGGTTCTGAAGGATGTCTGGTGAAACAAAGGAAAGGCAATTTAATTAATCACAGAAAAATGAGTTGCGACACTGCTGACAAAAGGGAATTTTACTATTTAGCCCTTTTGCAAATGTTCAAACCATGGCGTTCTGAACTGGAATTACTTGGAGATTTTCCCAACTATGAAGATTCATTTAAAGCTTGTAAAGATAGCATACAATGCAGTGCTTCGCAAATTATGTGAAAATGTTGAATGATGAAATTGATCAAGAAGCTACAATTGCAACTAAGATTGCTAGAGACAGTTCTCAAGACAGTCAAAGTTCTGCTGCACTGAGTCAAGATCCACTAGGTCAACCAATTGTTGAAAATGAAGCAGCGATTGCAATGAATGAGGTGGAAACAGCAATGTATCAAGCACAAGAAGATGCAATACAGTTAGGAAACTTGGAAGAGCAACTAAATGTTGAACAGAAACATATATATCAGCAAGTGAAAGAACAGATTGACCATGGATTACTTCATGAAAAGAGAGTGTGCTCATGGACAACATTTCAACCTATCCGAATGTATGTGAGTGGTCAAGCTCGAACAGGAAAGAGTTTCTTAATTAAAGTATTTACAAGTTATCTGCAAAAAACAACTGAGTCGCATTTGTCTTGTGTTGTCACTGCTCCAACTGCGTTGGCAGCACATAACATTAAAGGAATTACTTTACATCGTTAACTAATGCTGCCAGTAGAGCATGAGAACAACTGGAATACCACAAGCTATCTGGAGAAGCTTGTTGTGAAGTTTCAAGAGTGCTGAAGAAAATGAAACTTCTCATTATTGATGTGGTGAGCATGGTTTCAAACTTGATGCTTGCCTTTGTGCATTTAAGAATGCAGCAAATTCTTAAAACAGAGTATGACGTGTTATTTGGAGGAAAACACGTCATGGTTTTTGGAGAACTACTGCAACTGACACCGGTAAAAGGACAACCGGTATTTAAAACACTTGCCAATGAAAGTACCAGAAAGTCTCTTGGCAGTGTTGGTAATATGAACATTTGGAGTAATTTTGAATACAAAGAACTGACAACAAATATGTGACAGGCAAATGATGCTGAATATGGAAGTATTCTTCAAGATATAAGAATTGGAATTCTTTCAAAAAAAGGGAAAGAAGCTTTGGAGAGTTGATTACTTTGCAATGTCTTTCCAAATGAAAATGCAGTTGCTGCAAAAGTGTACGTGGAAATTGCTAAAAATAAGTCAGTGATTTGCTTAATGACGACACTGCGTGAGTTTTCAATATTCAACGAAGAATTATTAAAATTGGAAAATTAAGAAATTGTTAAAATGGAAGCCATCGATAAAATACTACATGAAGGAATCACTATTATTTTGACGGGTACGTTGAGATCAAAACTAGATTGTTTAGAAAAAAAAATATCTAAAACTGCTCGTTTGGAAAAGACACTGTATGTGTGTGTAAACTGTCGGGTAATTTTAAGGCGTAATTTGGATGTAGAGAAAGGTTTAGTTAATGGTGCAATGGGCAAAGTGGTGGATTTTGTGAATTATCAGAAAAAAGAAGGAATTGAATTTTTAAAAATTAAATTTGATCAGATTGATGTAGTTAAAGAAATTGGCCGTAGTTCAGTTCGTTTTTTGCTTGTTAAAGATTTATATGTCCGTAGGAAACAATTTCCATTTTCTCTGGCATATGCAGTGACTATTCATAAATCTCAAGGATTAAGTGTAGACAGTGCATTGGTGAACATTGGATCTACTGTATTTAAAGAGGGTATGGCATATGTTGCTTTGTCGCGAGTCAGAACATTATCTGGTTTGTTTTTGATTGATTTTGATGAGGCAAAGGTTACTGCAGATGCAAACTGTGTAAAAGAGTATGATAGGTTAAGAAGGGTGTATGCTCCAAATTTAGGTCAATATCCTGTATTTGAAAAGCGTGTGGTTGGTCGAAAAAGAAGGTTAGAGAATATCTGTACTGAAGATGTCAAGAAAGGAAAAGAAGAAGATAATGTTGTGATTGCAGGTAAAAAGAAATTGGACACTGTTGAAGAGACTGTTGGTTATCAGTTTGAAAATAGTTCTGGTGTCAACTGCTATGCTAATGTAGTGGTCAATGTTGTTTTATATATGGAAGGTTTGCAAGCACAAATTATGCAGAATCGGGAAAAAATATTTTGTTCTCTGTTGCATTCTGTTTATGAAAAATTGACAACAGATAGAAGTAAAATACAATCTGTTTCAGATGTTCGTAATCTTTTGGATGTGTGTTCTGGTTCTACACAATTTACACAAAATATCCAACAAAATGCTCAGGAATTTTTAATGTATATGCTTACAATTTTTGAAAATGAAGGTGTAGAAATAGAAAATATTTTTGGCCTTTCTTACAAATGGGAACATTATTGTGAAAATTGCATGTCTACATGTAGCACCAATGTAGACACTGAGAGATTTCTGTATTTAACATTACCAGACTGTAAATTAGTGTCTTTCAATAAACTGATGTGGGGATATGATTCCAAGATGTGTGACACCAAACATGACATGTTTCCGTGCAGCCAGTCCAAAGATAGCATTAACCGTTTAAGATATAATGCACTTAAGAGTCCATGGTCAGGCTGCACCACTGACAACCCCAGAGAAGAGATTCTGAGGGCTGTAGAGGGGCTCAGCTAATGCCTGGTCACCCTCTCACATGTAACCAAGCACCCTGCCTTCAGGATTGATAAGGCCTGCCAGAGGGGTGACTAATAGGTTTGTATGTGCAGTGATAAGTGAGGTATAGTGAACCTATACCTCAGTAAGGGGTGCATGCACCACCTTACCCAGGCTGCAGTAACAGACCTGTGGTGTCATTTTGGGTGCCTTTTTAGGGGTGTCATAATATATGCTTCAGCCCCTGGTAGGCTTCTGGGGTACCTATGCCCCGGGTACATAGTATGCCATAATCTAGGGACTCACAAGGGTACCTCAGGATCCAATCTAAGGTGTACCTAAAGTACATGCAATTAACTTAGAGAGGAAGCAGCTAGGCTGGGGCCCTGAATAGCAGGGTCCCAGCCGAACTAAATTGAAAAACAGTGAAACACCAGCAAAAAGTGTGGGTAAACATGTGAAGCAGATCCTACTCCCCTACACCAATTCCCTCTTTTCACCCGTCTGATGCATCTTTCTGCACTTCTCTTGCTTCTTTCTGTACTCCCTTTGCCTCTTTTTGCACCATTCTTCCCTCTTTCTGCACCCTTCTTGCATCTTCCTGCACCTCCTTTCCTTATATCTGCACTTCTTTTGTTTCTTTCTCCAGCTCTCTTGCTTCTTTCTCCATCCCTCTTGACTCTTTCTGCAACTCTGTTCCTTCTTTCTGCTCTTCTTTTGTTTCTTTCTGCACATCTCTTGCTTCTTTCTGCACCCCTTGTGCCTTCTTCTGCACTCCACTTTCCTCTTTTTGCACCCCTCTTGCCTCTTTCTGCACATCTTTTGCTTCTTTCTGCACTCCTCTCACTTCTTTCTGCAGATCTCTTGCTTCTTTCTGCACCCCGTGTGCCTTTTTCGGCACCCCTCTTGCCTCTTTCTGCACCTTTCTTGCTTCTTTCTGAACCCCTCCTATCTCTATTTCCACCCCTGTTACCACTTTTTGCATCTCTGTTGCTTCTTTCTGTACCCCTCTTGCCTCTTTCTGCACCCCTGTTACCCTTTTTGCATCTCTGTTGCTTCTTGTTTCACTTCTCTTGCCTTCTTTCTACACTCTCATCCCTCCTTCTGCACCTCTGTTGCTTCTTTCTGCACTTCATTTGCTTCTTTCTGCACCCCTCCTGCCTCTTTCTGCACACTCCTTCCCTTTTTCTGTGCCACTCTTGCTTTTTCTGCACCTCTGTTCCTTCTTTCTGCACTTCTTTTGTTTCCTTCAGCACCTCTCTTGCTTCTTTCTGTACCCCTTTTTCGTCTTTTTGCACCCCTGTCTCCCCTTTCTACATCTCTGTTGCTTCTTTCTGCTCTTCTCTTGCCTCTTTCTGCACCCTTCTTTTGTTTTAGCACTTCTTTTGTTTCTTTCTGTACCTCACGTGCTTCTTTCTGTACCCCTCTTGCCTCTTTCCCCTCTCCCCTTCCCCCTTTCTGCATCTCTGTTGCTTCTTTCTGCACTTCTCTTGCAGCTTTCTGCACCTCTCTTGCTTATTTCTGCACCACTCGTGCTTTTTCATGCACCCCTTATCCCTCTTTTTTTCACCACTCTTTCTTCTTTCTGCACCCCTTGTGCCTCTTTCCGCATCCCTCTTTCCTCTCACTGCACCTTCCTTGCTTCTTTATGCACCCCTCTTGCCTCAATCTCCACACTTGTTCCCCCTCTTTGCATCTCTGTTGCTCCTTTCTGCACCCCTCTTGCCTCTTTCTCCATCCCAGTTCCCCCTCTTTGCATCTCTGTTGCTTTTTTTCTGTACTTCTCTTGCCACTTTCTCCACCCTCATCCCGACTTCTGCACCTCTGTTGTTTCTTTCTGCACCCCTCATGCCTCTTTCTGCACACCTCTTCCATTTTTATGTACCACTCTTGCTTCTTCCTGCACCTCTGTTCCTTCTGATTTCTTTCCCCACCTCTCCTACTTCTTTCTGTATCCCACTTGCTTCTTTCTCTACTCCTCTTCCCCTTTCTGCATCTCTGTTGCTTCTTTCTGCACTTCTCTTGCTGCCTTCTACACCTCTCTTGCTTCTTTCTGTACCCCTCTGGCCTCTTTATGCACCCCTTATTCCTCTTTCTGCACCACTCTTGTTTCTTTCTGCCTCTCTGTTCCTTTTTTCTGCACTTCTTTTGTTTCTTTCTATACCCCACTTGCCTCTTTATGCACCCCTCTTCCCCCTTTCTACATTTCTGCTGCTTCTGTTTGGACTTCTCTTGCCTCTTTATGTACCCATCTTCCCTCTTTCTGCACCACTCTTGCCTCTTTCTGCACCTCTCTTCCTTCTTTCTGAACTTCTTTTGTTTCTTTCTGCCCCCTATTGCTTTTGTGTACCCCTCTTGCCTCTTTCTGCACTCCTCTTCCCCCTTTCTGCATCTCTGTTGCTTCTTTCTGCACTTCTCTTGCTGCTTTTTACACCTCTTGCTTATTTCTGCAGCCCTCTTGCCTCTTTATGCACCCCTTATTCCTCTTTCTGCACCACTCCTGCTTATTTCTGCACCTCTCATCCTTCTTTCTGAACTTCTTTTGTTTCTTTCTGCAAATTTCTTGCTTCTTATTGCACCCCTATTGCCACTTTTTAGGTCTCGCCTGGCCCAGCGCTTGCGCTGGTCTGGCGAGACTTTAAGTAAGGGGTTAAAAAAATGCTACCGCCGGCCAGAGCTTGCAGTGCATGTGCGCGGGCACGCGCTTGAGCAGAGGCACCATATGGCATTCCTCATGCTCATCAAGCGCATCGCTCGCCGCGCGCCTGATCGCGATCACTTTCGCATCACGCAACGGCCGCGCGCGCACCACTCGAGAGACTACCACTGCCACCCTGTGGCCTTAAATAGCAACGGCATCTCCTGTATTTAAAGGCTTGCAGGTACTGGTTGTGTAATTCAGTGATATTATGCAATAATAAACATTGATATTATGCAATAATAAACATTTTACAATAACTATGTGCAGATCGGATTCTTCTTTGAAACCAATCCCTTAGTCAAGCCATGACAACCCCCAATGTGCTAAAAAGTTTAATAATACTAAAGTTAAGATTTTAATTAACTAGTGTGCATATTTACATCTCGTAATTAAATCATGCGTAACAAGACAGCTTCTTAAAAGTTCAATACATCAAGCCAGTACAGGAATCCAAGTCTAATAACCTATGATACAGAGCCACCCGATTCATCTAATCAAAACCAATGTAGACCTTCATCCGATTAGAAACCTCCGTGCTTCAGTGCATTGTATTAATTGTGTTTGTAATTAGCAGAGTTAACACCCAGTCTACTGTTCTGGGATGGCAGGGTGCCCTACATATGCCTACAAACCTCGAGTTGGAGTCATATTCATGTTTTCCACGAAACACATGTCTACAGGAGTTCGAGGGTTGCTGTGGGATCCCCAACATGCTCTACCATGCAGAATAAACTCTCTCTCTCTCTTTCACGCACACAAGCTCTCTCTCTCCCTCTCTCACACATGCTTGCATGCACACATGCATGCTCTTTCACTCTTTCTCACACACACAGGCACACATGCATGCTCTCTCGCACTCCCACACACACGCATACTCACACATGCAGGCTCTCTGCTCTCTGTCTTGCTCCCCCTCTCACACACATGCATGCACATATGCACACTCTCTCTCTCACACACACACACAGGCATGCACACATGCACATTCTCTCACTCACACATACACACGCACAAACACATGCACTGTCTCTCTCTTTCTCTCACACACACCCACGCACGGACACATTCACGCTCTCACTCTCTCACACGCATTCATGCACACATGCACACTCTCTCTCCCTCTCTCACACACACACACATGGACACACCCATGAGCACGCTCTTTCTCTCTCTCCCTCTCTCTCGCACACACACAAAGGTACTCACACACATAAGCCTTCTCTCTCTTTCTTTGGTGTGTAGTGCCGAAGCACCATTGATTCCTGCTACACGCGGTAAGTCATTCATTGGTGCTTGTATTATGATACAAGGACCCCTTGCTCCCTGCCAGGCCTCCAGCACTGGTGGCGTGGTGGGGGTAGTTACAGTAAGACCTTCACTTGTGCTTTTAGCTTGACTGTGGTATGATACAAGGACCCCTTTGCTCCCTTTCAGGCCTCCAGCACTGGTGGCGTGGTGGTGGCAGTGTGCAGTGCTGAAGCACTTTTGACTTCTGCTATGCACGGTAAGGCATTCATTGGTGCTCACTGCTTTCAATACGGCCATGGATTGACAGCAGGCAGGTCTCTACTCCCTGTCAAGTCTCCAGCAGTGGTGGAGCATCATTCATTCCAGCTGCGCAGGGCTGGTGCCTGTTATTGATTCTCCTGCAGCTGCGGAGTCAGCAGTGGGTGCGGTTGTGAAAGGCTAGGGTGGTGGGTGTGCGCTCCCTCATACCTTTTCCTGCTCTACTCCATGCTCCCCGCTTGTCCCTCATGTGTATATTACAGAGGTCCGAAAAACACAGCTTTTGAAATATCTAAAAACACAAAAAGATTGCATGAGATCCGGTGCCACGGGGCTCCTTTCCTCTCATTGATTGGATATAGCCGCTCTCCCTACAACTCTCTCTCTCTTTCATGCACACAAGCTCTCTCTCTCCTGCTTTCACACATGCATGCACGCACACATGCACGCTCTCTCTCTCTCCCTCTCCCCCTCTCTCTCTCTCACACACAGGAACGCACACATGCACACTCTTTCTCTCTCTTTCTCACACACACACAGGCACACACACACGCTCTCGCACACACACACACGCATACTCCATCCTCTGTAATCTTTCCCACACCAGTGTTGCTTCTGAGCCCTGCTTTTGTTATTTCCCTCCACCCGCCTTAAAAAAAGCATCTTTGGCACTGCTTTATTTTTCTTTATTTACCAGTACAACTTAGATCAGTAAATAAAAAAAAAAGAAAACTTCACACGCACGCTGTAGGTGCGTTCATGTGTTGTGCTTTTACCTACAAAATGACACAGCCGCTGCGACTGCATGATAGCATTTTTTTTTTTTAATGGGGGTTCCTCTTTATCCATGCTGCACAACATCGCTAAACAAACATTGGCATAGCCAATAGGTCTCCCCTTTAGGACATTAAGTGTTTAGTTATCCAGCACAATATCCTTGGTGCAACAACATCAACTGTTGCATGACTAAACGCTTATAAGGTACAAGGTTTAGCCATGCAACAGCTGATGTTGTTGCACCAAGGATATTGTGCTGCAAAACTAAATACTTAAAAGGTCCCAAAAGCGCAACCTATTGGCTATGCCAATGCTTGTTGCATCTCTGTTGCTTGTTTCTGCATGTCTCTTGACTCTTTCTCCACCCCTCTTACCTTATTCTGCACCTCTGTTCCTTCTTTCTGCACTTCTTTGTTTCTTTCTGCCCATCGCTTGCTTCTTTCTTTACCCCTCTTGCCTCTTTCTCCACCTCTGTTCCCCCTTTTTGCATCTCTGTTGCTTCTTTCTGCACTTCTCTTCCCTCTTTTTCCACCTTCATCACTCTTTCTGCACCTCTTTTGCTTCGTTCTGCACCTCTCTTGATGCTTTCTACAACTCTTGTGCCTCTTTCTGCACACCTTTTCCCTTTATCTGCACCACTCTTTTTTTCTAAACCTCTGTTCCTTCTTTCTGTAATACTTTTGTTTATTTCTGCAACGTTATTGCATCTTTCTGCACTCCTCTTGCTTCTATCCACCCCTGTCCCAACGTTTTGCACCTGTTTCTTCTGTCTGCACACCTCTTGCCTCTTTCTCCACCCCTGTTCCCCTTTTTGCATCTCTGTTGCTTCTGTCTACACTTCTCTTGCCTCTTTCTCCACCCTCATCCCTCCTTCTGAACCTCTGTTGCTTCTTTCTGCACTTCTTTTGGTTCTTTCTACACCTCTCCTGATTCTTTCTGCACTCCTCATGCCTCTTTCTGCACACCCCTTCCTTTTTTCTGCACCACTCTTGCTTCTTTCTGCACCTCTGTTCCTTCTTTCTGTACTTCTTTTGTTTTTTCTGCACCCCTCTTGCGTCTTTCTGCACCCTTCTTTTGTCTTTTTCCACGCCTGTTCTCCCTTCTGCATCTCTGTTGCTTCTTTCTGCACTTCTCTTGCCTCTTCTGCAGCCATCTTGCCTCTTTATGCAATTCTTTTGTTTATTGTGAACCTCATCTGCTTGTTTCTGTACCCCACTTGCCTATTTTTGCATCCCTCATCCCTCTTTCTGCATATATGTTGCTTCTTCCTGCACTACTCTTGCTTCTTTCTGCACCTCTCTTGCTTTTTTCTGCACCCCTTGTGCCTCTTCCTGCACCCCTCATGTCTCTCTCTGCACCACTGTTCCTTCTTTCTGAACTTCTTTTGCTTCATTCTGCACCTCTTGCTTCTTTCTACATCCTTCAAGCCTCTTTCACACCCCTCTTCCCTCTTTCTGTACCCCTATTTGATCTTTTTACACCCCTCTTGCCTCGTTCTGCACCACTGTTGCTTCTTTCTGCACTTCTCTTTTTCCATTTTGCCTGATGCCACATTCTCCATGACTGTTCCACCTTTTTGCATCTCTGTTGCTTCTTTCTGCACTTCTCTTGCCTCTTTCTGTACCCATCTTGCCTCTTTATGCAATTCTTTTGTTTATTCGGCACCTCATTTGCTTCTTTCTGCACCTCTTTTGCCACTTTCTGCACATATGTTGCTTCTTTCTGCACTTCTCTTGCTTCTTTCTGCACCTCTCTTGCTTTTTCTGAACCCCTTGTGCCTCTTCCTGCACCCCTCTTGTCTCTCTCTGCACCTCTGTTCCTTCTTTCTGTACTTCTTGTGCTTGTTTCTGCACCTCTCTTGATTCTTTCTGCATCCCTCAAGTCTCTTTCACCCCTCTTCCCCCTTTCTGCACCCCTCTTTGCTCTTTTTAGACCCTCTTGCCTCTTTCTGCACCTTTGTTGCTTCTTTCTACACTTCTCTTGTTTTTTTTCTGCCCCTCTCTTGCTTCTTTCTGCACCCCTGATGCCACATTCTCCATGACTGTTCTACCTTTTTGCATCTCTGTTGCTTCTTTCTGCACTTCTTTTGCCTCTGTTTCCACCCCTCATCTCTCTTTCTGCACCTCTGTTGCTTCTTTCTGCACTTCATTTGCTTCTTTCTGCACCTTCTTTGCCTCTTTCTGCACCCTCCTTTTATTTTCTGCACCTCTGTTCCTTCTTTCTGTACTTCTTTTGTTTCGTTCTGCAGCTCTCTTGCTTCTCTCTGCACCCCTTGCCTCTTTCTCCACCCCTCTTGCCTCTATCTGTACCTGCCTTGACTCTTTCTACACCTGTTTTCCTTCTTTCTGCACTTCTTTTGTTTCTTTCTGCACATCTCTTGCTTCTTTCTGTACCCCTCATGCCTCTTTATGCACCACTCTTCCCATTTTTGCACCACTCTTGCCTCTTTTTGCACAACTGTTGCTTTTTTCTGTACTCTTCTTACTTCTTTCTGTACCTCTATTGCTTCTTTTTGCATCCCTCTTGCCCCTATCTCCACCCCTGTTCTCCATTTTTGCATCCCTGTTGCTTCTTTCTGCACCCCTCGTACCTCTTTCTCCACCCCTGTTCCTCCTTTTTGCATCTCTTTTGCTTCTTTCTGTACTTATCTTGCCTCTTTCTCCACCCTCATCCCTCCTTCTGCACCTGTTGCTTCTTTCTGCACCTCTGTTGCTTCTTTCTGCACCCCGCGTGCCTCTTTCTTCACCTGTCTTCCCTTTTTCTGCACCCTTCGTGCCTCTTTCTGTATCTCTGTTTCTTCTTTCTGCACTTCTTTGGTATCTTTCTGTACCGTTCTTGCTTCTTTCTGCAACCCTTTTGCCTCTTTCTCTACCCCTCTTCCCCCTTTCTGCATCTCTGTTGCTTCTTTCTGTACTTCTCTTGCCTCTTTCTACACCCATCTTGCCTCTTTCTGTACTTTTGTTTCTTTATGCACCTCATTTGCTTCTTTCCGTACCACACTTGCCTTTTTCTCCACCCTTTTCCCCCTTTCTGCAGCTCTGCTTCTTCTTTCTGCACTTCTCTTGCTGCTTTCTGCACCTGTTTTGCTTCTTTCTGAACCCCTTGTGCCTCTTTCTGCACCCCTCTTCCCTCTTTCTGCAACCCTCGTTCCTCTTCCTGCAGATCTGTTGCTTCTTTCTGTACTTCTCGTGCTTTTTTCTGCACCTCTCTTACCTCTGTCTCCACCCCTCTTTCAACTTTCTGCATCTCTTTTGCTTGTTTCTGTACTTTTCTTACGTCTTTCTGCACCCATCTTCCCTCTTTCAGCACCCCTCTTTCCTATTTCTACACCTGTGTTCCTTCGACCTGCACTTCCGTTGTTTCATTCTGCATATTTCTTGCTTCTTTCTGCAACCCTCATGGCTCTTTCTGCACCACTCTTCCCTCTTTTTTCACCCTTCTTAACTCTTTTTGCACCTCTGTTGCTTCTTTCTGTACTCCACTTACTTCTTTCTGCATCTCTCATGCCTCTTTCTGCACCTCTTTTTCCTTTTTATGCACCTCTCTTGCTTCTTTCTACACCCTTCTTGCCTCTTTCTCCACCCCTGTTCTCCTTTTTTGCATCACTGTTGCTTCTTTTTGCACTTATCTTGCCCCTTTCTCCACTCCTCATCCCACCTTCTGCACCTCTGTTGCTTCTTTCTATACTTCATTTGCTACTTTTTGTACTTATCTTGCTTCTTTATACACCCCTCGTGCCTCTTTCTTCACCCCGCGTCCCCTTTTCTGCAACCCTCTTGCCTCTTTCTGCACCTCTATTCCTTCTTTCTGCACTTCTTTTGTTTCTTTCTTCATCATTCATGCTTCTTTCGCACACCTCTTGCCTCTTTCTCCACACCTCTTCCCCCTTTCTGCATCTGTTACTTCTTTCTGCACTTTTCTTGCCCCTTTCTGCACCTATCTGGCAACTTTCTGTACTTCTTTTGTTTCTTTCTGCAAATAATTTACTTTCTGTACCCCTATTGCCTGTTTCTCCACCCCTCTGCCCCCTTTCTGCATCTCTGTTGCTTTTTTCTGCACTTCTCTTGCTGCTTCCTGTACCCCTGTTCCCTCTTTTTGCACCCCTCTTGGCTCTTCCTGCAGATCTGTTACTTCTGTTTGCACTTCTCTTGCTTCTTTCTTCACCTCTCTTGCTACTTTCGGCACCCTTCTTATCTCTTTCTGCACCCCTCGTCACTTTCTGCACTGCTTTTGCTTCTTTCTGCAACCCCTGTGCCTCTTTCTGCACCCCTCTTCCCTCTTTCTGCACCAGTCATTCTTCTTCCTACAGATTTGTTGCTTTTTTCTTTACTTCTCTTGCTTCTTTCTGTCCCTCTGTTGCTTTTTTCTGCAACCCTCTTGCCTCTTTCTCCACCCCTCTTCCCTCTTTTTGCATTTCTGTTGCTTGTTTGTTGTAGGAGAGTAGGATCTGCACCTTATGTTGCCTCCACTTTTTTCTGATGATTACACTGGTTTCTGGCTATAGTCTGGCTGGGACGGGAAACACCCATTACAACGACTCTGTTTTCACGCGCTGCCATCGCAACGCGGCCTTCACATCGCAGGAGGCATGACACCGCATGCTTTTAGATCGCATGCTAGTAATGGGCATGCAAATTTACATCGCGAGCATTTACATCGCAATAATGCACTTCCATTACCACAACAAAAATTTGAGTCGGGTGAAAGTGCATGTGACAATGTTTAAGAGAGTAAGAAAAGCAATTGCATTTATTTCTTTTTATAATTGTTTCCCAGTCCTGGCTGTAAAGTCGCTAATACCAATTTGAATATGGGTGCCAAATGTATATTCCGTCCACTGTGTGGCTTAATCATCTACTCGGATCTTCGTCACGACAAAGAAAAGGAGACATCCTGCGCAATAAAATGACAAAACGTCACCCTAGGGCTTTTTGAAAAAGATATAGGTTACCCCTTTGTAAGTCTCTTATGTGCTTCTCTGCCTGATTGAATCTCAGACGCCATCAATTTGTCTGGAGCAAACAAACACGCATACATAGACGCTTCGAAATTCACAAAGTTTATGCACCCACTACAAGTCCCAAAGGAACAAACAGGTTGCTCAATGATACACCCCATTGTGCTAATTCTCATATGTGCAGTACAGGCTGAGGATGTTACGGACAGGCTCTCACCCCATCGTTCTCCAGATGTCATCAATAATAATAATCACGAATAGAAAAAAAAAAGCCCAAGTCATATATGTCCGTGCTGCAATGATGCCCGCGTGCCTGCGTGCAAGATGACGGAGGACAGATGCAAGATGACGTGCCTGATAAAGGAAGATGACGGATTATGACACATGCAAGATGACGTCACGCTAGCAATGACAATGCGAGCTGCGATGATGCCTGCGTGCCTGCGTGCAAGATGACGGATTATGACAGATGCAAGATGACGTGCCTGATAAAGGCAGATGACGGATTATGACATATGCGAGATGACATCACGCACGCTAGCAATGACGGATTATGACAGAGGCAAGATGACGTCACGCTACCAATGACAAAGCGTGCTGAGATGATGCCTGCATGGCACATGAAGGCTGGCACTATAGCAGATGATGTGTGACAGATGCAAGATGACGTGGCAGATAAAGGCTGGCACTATAGCACGTGATGTGTGCTGGATTATGACAGATGCAAGATGACAAGATGACGTGCCAGATAAAGGCAGATGACGGATTATGAAGACAAAAATGACGTGGCAGATAAAGGCTGTCACTATAGCACATTATGCGTGCTGGATTATGACAGATGCAAGATGACGTGGAAAATGACAGATGTGACATGAGTTTTAAAACATATTGGCAAAGGCTGGCACTATAGCAGATGATGCGTGCTGCGATGACATGACAGATGACATGCCTGCGTGCACAAAATGACGGATTATGACAGGTGCAAGATGACGTGCCAGATGGCAGATGCGACATGAGGTACGTTTTAAAACAGATTGCCGAAGGCTGGCACTATAGCAGATGATGCCACTTGATGTGCTGCGATGAAAAGCATATTGGCAAAGGTTGGCACTATAGCAGCTGATGATGATGTGCTGCAATGAGAGTTTGATGACAGATGCGGTGACATGACAACGCATGCTGCGATGATATGACAGATGTGGTGCAAGATGCCAGAGGCGTGCCTGCAAGATGACAGACGCGTGCACAAGATTACGGGTGTGAACATTAGTTTGTAAGTAATGCACTGAACTGTTTCTTAAAAGCAATGAAATGCATAACAGTTGGTTTCGGTAAAGCAAAACAGCATTTGGAATGCAGGCTCGGCTTTCAAACAGAGGATTATTCAAGTCACTAATAGACAAATTAAATCTTAGCATTGCGCACCACAAACCCACAATCAGTATGTTGCAGTATAAATAATGACACAATTACAGTAAAAATAATGTTTCGAAATTATATTATAGTAATAATGATGGACCATGGTTTCATTACTCATTCATTTGGTCACGGAGCCGCGGAAGATGCCATGGACAGCTCCATTAAGGTACCACATTTTGGATTTAGGATTTTGAAAAATTGACATAATTATATGACATTCATAATGATTTACAGCTACGTGATTTGCATCATTCATTAGGTCGTTGCGAGTCACAGAAGATGGCATGGATAGAGAGCAGGTGGAAGACAGTGCTCCCTAAAAGGTAAGTGACTTTAACTTTCCTATATACTTTTTTAATTATGGCATGGACAGCTCCGTTAAGGTACCACAGTAACAGTTTTATTTTTACAGTTAGCGCTGACGCGCACGTTCATGCGGAAATGTTGTCATTCATGGGGTGGTCGCGAGACACAGAACATGTAAGGGACTGCTCCAGTAAGCTAACACACTTTTATATTACTTGTAAACATACTTTATTTCAAAAGTTTAGTTTAGCGTGCAAGTAGAGTCCAGGGAATTACATAGTAAATGAAAGCTAATACTAATGATTGTTATGTAAGCCTTACTGATTAATGAAATTGTAATAACATATAGCGAATGTGTAATACAATTAAGGTATTCGATGCTGATTAAAAAAAGCAATGTAATGGTACGCGATGTTGTTGTATGCTTTGTCATGCCTTGTTTCATAAGGGAACGTACATTGACGTTGCAACTGCACGCGATGTGAAAACTTGCGAAGTAACAGTCTTTGCGATGTAAATTCAGCATGGTTACAGCATGCGATGTAACGGTTGGCGATGTAGCATCATACATCCGGCTGGGACCCTGCTAATCAGGACCCCAGCCTCTCTGTTCTCTCTAAACAACTTGGAGTGCATATTAGGTGCACTAGTGATTGGATACAGTGGTACCTTATGAGCCCCTAGTATATGGTACCTTAGGTACCAAGGGCATAGGTACTTCACATG
This sequence comes from Triturus cristatus, assembly GCF_964204655.1. Lineage (NCBI taxonomy): Eukaryota > Metazoa > Chordata > Amphibia > Caudata > Salamandridae > Triturus > Triturus cristatus. Next base: position 1,149,939,349 of record NC_140591.1, on the reverse strand, counting down.
CCTATCAGGGGCTGAAGCATGTATTATGCCACCCCTGGGAAGCAGACTAAATCTGACACCACAGGCCTGATACTGCAGCCTGGGTGAGGTAGTACTAGCACTCCTCACTGAGATATAGGTTCACTATATCTCTCCCTTCACACACCTTTAAGCCTACCAGTCACCCATAAGGCAGGCCCTATCAATCCTGAGGGCAGAGTGCTTGGTTTCCATGTGAGGGGGTGCCTCTGCCTGAGCAGGGCCCCTCTGCAGCTCTCAGAGTCTATTCTCAGGGGCTGTTTGTGAATGCGGTCAAACACATACTCTTAAGTGCATTATAACCTCACGGTTAATGCTAACTTTGGAATGGCTGCATCAAAACATGTTGTGTTTTGTGTTAAACACTTTGGAATCATGCCCCCACACCAGTAATTGGGGTGGGAGTATGATCCCACCCTTCTAGAGGGATAGACATGTACCTACTGTGGAAACACAGTAGAATCCTGAAGAGCCCTGGCATCACAAAATGGATCCCACCAGTCACAGACACTGGGCTGCCCTCCTGCTGATGACCGAAACTCGCAGTAGAGGAGGCCCAACAATAGGTATCCTGTCACAGGGAGGTGTGACCACCTCCCAGACAGGGTTTAGTGTATTGGGGCTGGGTGGGTGCACTCTTAGAGTGCTTTGAAGTCGTGCACTGGGGGAGCAGTAGGCTCCTCTGTGCATATGCCAATTCAAACTGGTTCAGGGGCTACCTGTCCCTGCTCTGGTGCAAAACTGGACAAAGGCAAGTGGGTGTAGCCACCCACTCCCCTGACCCTCCCATAGGAGGGGTCACAGAGATAGTCCCTCCCTTCCTTGCAGTATAAGTTAAGGAACCCTTGCCATTGCAAACTAGATATCCCTATATGATGCTCTGAAGAAGTATCCTGGGCCTTCGACATTCCACTACCTCTGGAAGACTGAAGATTCTCCCTTGGAGTCAAGGAGTGACTCCCCTGCTTGGCAGGCACCAAAACTTTGAATCAACGGTCGCAAACTTTCCCGCATCCGCCAGAGTCTGAAGTCCCTGCAGCCCTGGAAGTGGATTTCCTGACCTCTCTAAGGCCATTGTGAGCGCCCAGTGACGCTGAGGCAAGTGGACCCCACAAGTGACGAGGAACTGCAATACCTGGGTACCATGCACTATTTTTGAGTTCAACCCCTTCACGATGTTCTACGAACGTGCATTAGACCACGTGTGGTTCAAGCCTCCAGCAGGATTAACACCGAAAATCAGAGGCCTACCTTGTCCCAAGTGACCATGGGCCCCTGTTGAGTGAATCCTCCTGAGGCATCTTCACGATCCCTTGCCCGCTGGCTTGTAGTTCCCCTGAAGACTTTTCTACAGTTTCAAAGGGCTCCCCTGGTTGCTCCATGCCTGCCACCACCGGCTTCAGGCTCACTGAAGCGCCGGCGTACCGACGGACAGAGCGGTGCTCCTTTCCTGAGCGGCTGCTAGGTAGAGATGTGGTGACTTACCCAGTATTCACGGGCATTTTACACCATTTATGAATGTATCTAAATGAACGTATACCTATAGTATCCTTTACTTGGGTTTATTTGCACGCAATAGCTGTGTATGTCCTGATGAAAGCTGTGCCTTCTTAGAGGCTCTATGGCTGAAACATGTTGACAAGTTATACCATCACCACGGTCTAAAATATTTATTGACTGTTGATGCACTATTATTTTAACGCTAGCCAAGCACGTATTACGAATAAAGTTGTGCCTCCCATTCTTGAGCTAGTTTTAATCTCACTTGCACTCACTATTATATTTGCTTTGCGCTGTGCTCTCACTCATACCATCAGCTCTCCATTTGTGGATTTAGTATATCCTAACATCTCACTTATCAAAACATCCCTGAGCTCCTCCCTCACAGTGAGGGAGTTGTAGCCCCCAGAGGAACTAGGGATGGAGAATCCCAAATGAAGAAGCATGTCACCTTTGGTGAGTGAGGGATTTCGTCCTATACAGGAATATGCCCATTTAGTTATTTAGGTGTTGTTTCACTCTTAGATTTTCTTTACTTTTTGATTGAATGTTGATAAAGTGGTTCTTCACACTTTTCATACACGCTACAGACTCCAGGGTTTCATACTGTTTCTTCCTCTGTGCATACACCAGTTCAAACCAGCTCAGGGGCTACCTGCCCCTGCTCTGGTGCAAAACTGGACAAAGTGAAGTGGGTGTAGCCACCCACTCCCCTGACCCTCCCATAGGTGGGGTCACAGAGCTAGTCCCTGCCTTCCTTCTCGTATAAGTTAGGGAACCCTTGCCATTGCAAACTAGATATCCCTGGACGATGCACTGAAGAAGAATCCTGGACCTTCGATGTTCCACTACCTCTGGAAGACGGAAGAATCTCCCTTGGAGTCAAGGAGTGACCCCCCTGCTTGGCAGGCACCAAAACTTTGCATCAACGGTCGCAAACGATCCCGCTCCTGCCGGAGTCCGAAGTCCCTGCAGCCCAGGAAGAGGATTTCCTGACTTTTCTAATGCCAACGTGAGTCCCCAGCGACGCTGAGGCAAGTGGACCCCACGAGTGACGAGAAACCGCAATCCCTGGGTACTTGCACTATTTCGAGTGCAACCCCTTCACGATACTCTATGAACTTGTGCATTGGACCATGTGTGGATAAAGCCTCCAGCGGGATTTCCACCAAAGATGAGAGGCCTACCTCATCGCGAGTGACCATGGGCCCCTGTTGAGTGAATCCTCCTGAGGCATCTTTGCGATCCATTGCCGGTTGGCTTGTGGGTCCCCAGAAGACTTTTCTACAATTCCAAAGGGCTCCCCTGGTTGATCCATGCCAGCCCTGACTTACCCTTGCTGGGTGAGTCCCTCAGACCTTGCTGGTCTGCACTGCTGACTTTTTGTCTTTTCCACAAGACTTGCTGTTACCAAGGCTTGTTGGCTCCAATCTGGTCACCAACACCGCAGTAAGCTGCAGACTTTGTGGAGCACACCGAATCCAGCTCCTGGTTGTTGTCGACGCCTCCTGGACCTCGTGGCGGAAGAGTCAAGACACCCGTGACCACCGGAAAACACCCGACGACTGTGGGCATCCATCTTCCTTGCCCCGGGTCACTGCCAAGTGACTTTGAACACTGTCCTCTCTGCTTTCAGGTCTTCCTTCTTCTGAATCCAGCCTTGGATTCCACCAGACACTTCTCCTGTCTTCACAAGCAGCAAGTCTTCTTTGGCTCCCATTGAAAACGACGCCGTGACCCGATACCAAAAGACACCTATGCACCTGGCTTCCCTGGGTGAGGTAACTCCAGCATGCGGTGCTCCTATGGGTGTTGGCTCTAGAACTACTTACCCTGTAAGTTACTTGCTTGTAGACTTTCCTGAAGTATCCTAAAATCTTAAATTTCCAACCGCGTCAATTGGGATCCGCGGCTGTGTTCTCACACTGCATGTGGCTCCTGTGGGTCCTTTACTTACCTGCCTTGGGTGGATTAGTGAGGCCCCAGCACTTCTGAAGGCCCTAGGCCTTGTCCCTTCTCAAGTCGTTATTCTTAAGTCTCTTTTTTAGTATGTGGTCTGGTACGCCCCTAGGGCCCAGGCCATATTTGTGCTTAACTTATTGTGAAATGTTGATTTGTGCATATGTTCCTGACTTCTAATCTCATAAAGAGATTAGTAGAGTGTGTCTAGAAATAAATACATATATATTTGATATATATACCTGTGTGGTGTCCTTTCATTTAGTAATTCAAGCGATTATAAGGTAAAACAAGCTGCTTTACAGTCCTCTAAAGACTTAGCCTGAAGGCTGCTCTCCACAGCTACCACAAGGATAGCCTTCTTTAAAGGGTTGTCTTAAACCTATCTACCATAAGAGTCGAATTGTACTGGTGCAAGGTGTCCACTTTAACTAATGAACAGCATATACCAGGCCAACTTCTCACATTCCTGGACTTATCTCACCTCTTTCTGCACCCATCTTCCATTTTTCAGTACTTCTTGCCTCTTTTTGCACCTCTGTTCCTCCTTTCTGGACTTCTTTTGTTTCTTTCTGCCCCTCTCTTGCTTCTTTCTACAGCCCTCTTCCCTCTTTCTCCAACCCTGTCACCCCTTTTGCATCTCTGTTGCTTCTTTCTGCACTCCTGTTGCCTCTTTCTCCACCCTTCTTACCTCTTTCTGCACCTCTGTTGCTTCTTTTTGCACTACTCTTGATTTTTTCTGCACCTCTCTTGCTTCTTTCTGCACCCCTCATGTCTCTTCATTGCGCCCCTCTGACTGCACTCCTCTTGCCTCTTTCTGCACCTCTATTCCTTCTTTCTGCACCGCTTTTGCATCTTTATCCACCCCTTACTTCAGCTCTATTGCTTCTTTCTGCATTTCTCTTGCCTCGTCCTGCACCCCTCTTGGTTCTTTCTGCACCTCTGTTGCGTCTTTCTGTACCTCTCTTGTTTATTTCTGCATCCCTTGTGCATCCTTCTGCACCCCTCCTTCCTCTTTCTACACCCCTCTTGCCTCTCTCTGCACCTCTGTTCTTTCTTTCTGTACTTCTTTTGTTTCTTTCTGCACTTCTCTTGCTTCTTTCTGCACCCCTCTTGCCTCTTTCTCCACCCCTCTTACCCAGTTTTGCATCTTTCTTGCTTCTTTCTGGACTTCTCCTGCGTCTTGCTGCACCCAATTCCCTCTTTCTGCACACCTCTTGCCTCTTTATGCAACTCTGTTCCTTCTTTCTGCACTTCTTTTCGTTTATTTCTTTCTTTCCCTCTCTTGCTTTTTTCTGCACCCCTTTTGCCTCCTTCTCTACCTTTTTTGCATCTCTTTCAGCTCTTCTCTTGCCTCTTCTCCACCCCTCATCCCTCTTTCTGAAGAACATGACACAAGTGATCACGTTTAATATTACTGAAGCTGACGTTTGTTACAATTTAACTTGCGACCCTGTTACCATTGGTAAATGTGCTCAAATACAACTTGACAGTACTAAACCTACCATGACATGCAAGAAGAAACTTTATGCAAACATCGAAGTGACAATGTTTGTGAGAATGTGCAAAACAACATGGTGTGCAAACTTGTAGTATCCGCTGCTAGCCACTTCAGGCATGTCAAACTGCCTGTAAGGTGGCTATTCTCATGTGGTAACATTACTTATACATATATTCCAGCAAATATCACAGGTGGACCATGTGCTTTTACTAGATTAGGTCTGATGATGTTTCCATTAGATCCAGCATCACATGCTCAAAATACGAGATAAGGTGTTCAGCTTAGTGAACATTGTGACTCTGAAGTTCATTTATTATCTAAGTCTGAATATATTAGTTTAGCTGCTTCAAGTGTAGGAATTCCAGGCCTGACCATTTATAATTCTAGGGCTGTTAGTGAATTAGCATGTTTGATGGTGAAAAACATTAATCATACTTTGATTGCTTTAGCAGAATTATTATTAGATGTACAGGGGCAAGGATAGCCATGTTACAAAACAGAGCAGCTATTGATTATTTACTTTTGAAGCACGATCACGGATGCTCAGACTTTGAGGGAATGTGTTGCTTTAACCTTTCAGATCATTCGAAGTCAATTCAGTCCCACATTGAAGCCTTACACAAGTTAGCTAAAGATATCAAACAGGATGTAGAAAATGGTTGGTGGGATTGGTTGTTTGGGTGGTTGCCGGATTTTGGTAAACTTCGCTTTGTTCTAGGGGGGATAGCATTAGCAATATGTATCTTGATAGTATTATTTTGTTGTACTTAGAGTGTCCATAATCTTGTGTCTATGCATCGACCCCAAGTAATTGATTTTAGACAAGTGTGTTATATCAGCCAATAGTCAAAGAGTGGAATGTACTGAATGAGAGAAAGGTGTATTGACTGTTTACTCCGTTGTGCATATCTAACTCCATTTTCTGGGTGCGCACATAACTGCAAAGTGGGGAGGGAAGGTTTCTGCTCTTCACTTGTTTTTTGCTCCTCACTGACCACAGTGAACTGTATATTATCTGTGGAATGTGCAACTCTGCCTCGAAGTCACAATACGGGAGCTTGTCCAGCCTCCGTCTTGGCCTTGACGCAGACTGATACAGACAGCTCGGTTCTTTCTCATGAGAAGGGGGCGAGGTTTTTTAGAAACTTTGTCTTATGTTTAGTAATGGTATTTGTGAGAAGGTGGCCTGATATATGCTGTCCACTAGTTCTAGTGGGCACCTTGTATCAGTCCAAACAACCCCTTATGGTGAATTGGTTAAAGACAACCTTTATTGAAATATATCCTAGTGGTAGCTATGGAGAGCAGCCTTCAGGCTAAGTCTTGAAGGAATGTAAAGCAGCTTGTTTTACAAGTCTATAATCTCTTGAATGATCAAATGAAAGGACAACCACACCAGGTATATATTCAAAATGTATGTATTTAGGATAAAACACACCCCTCTAGTCTCTTTATGAGACTGGAGTTCGAAGTACTTAAGTTACAAGTTAGCAATCAAGAGTAATAGCACAAATACACGTTTGAGCCCTAGTGGTATACCAAACCATATACCAAAAAAGTGGTAATAGAACCACAACTGGAATAGACACAAGGCCTAGAGCCTGTAGAATCGCTGGGACCCAAAGGAACCACCCAAGGTAGTGACACAGGGGACCCACGGGGACTGTATGCAGTGTGTAAACACAACCTTGTACTCCTGTTAGCTTCTATGGGCAATGTCTCGGTTGGAAATTTAAAGATTAGGGACACTTAGAATCGAGTCAGGACCAAAACCTTTTGGACTTAAGAAGTTCTAGGGCTAGCACCTATGGGAGCACTGGAGTACTCAAGTTACCTCACCCAGGAAAGCCGGGTGCATAGGTGTCTTTTGGTGTCGGGTCGCGTAGTCGATTGCAATGGAAGCCTGCAAAGAACTGCTGCTGCTGTGAAGAGGAGAAGTGTCCGAAGAGATCCAAGCCTGGATCTGGGATGGAAGGAACCTGAAAGCAGAGGGGACAGAGTCTGGGTCACTAGCCAGTGACCGAGGGCAGGATGGACCAATGCCCACAGATGTTGGGTGCTTCAGTTGAGTTGACTGGTGTCTTGACTTTTCAGCCACGAGGTCCAGGAGGCATCAACAAAGTCCACAAGCCAGATTTGAGCTGTCCCACAAAGTCTGTCACATGCTGCAGTGTCGGCGACCAGATTGGACCCAACAAGTCTTGGCAACGGCAAGTCACAGGAATTCAGAGAAAGGACTGCGGTGCAGACCAGCAAGGTCTGAGGGACTCACCCAGCAAGGGTAAGCCAGGGCACATCCGGAGCAACCAGGAAAGCCCAATTAGAAGATGAGTTGCCTTCATGGGGACCTACTAGCCAATGGACTAGCAATCCTGAAGGAACCTCAAGTGGTCGCACTGGAAACTGGCCCACGGGTCACTCATGGAGTGGAGGCCAACAACCTTTGGTGCAGGAGGTGTTCAAGGCATGGGCTACTCGGAGCCCAAAGCACAACTTCAAGGATGTCCCAGAAGATAGTGTTGCTGCAAAAGTTCACGGTGTCCAGGGGTCACGGTTCCACTTCACCCACGATAGCCACCGGTCTCAGCTCTGCTGTGGACTCAGGGTATCCTCGGGGAAGTCTGGAAATCCACCTCTGGTGATGCAAAAACATCAGCGTCCGGCAGGAGCTTCAGCGATGCAGACTGGTCAGTTGCTTCTTTGGTGCCTGCCAAGCAGGGGAGTCACTCCTTGACCCCAAGGGAGATTTCTTCAGTCTTCTAGTTAAAGTAGAACATCGAAGGTCCAGGATATATGTTGCAGAGTTTTGTCCAGGGTAATCTAAAGTCACAAGGACTGGGTTCCCATACTTATACTAAGTTTGGGGGTTTGTCATACTCTATGGACCCACCTATGGGAGGGTTTGGAAAGAGGGGTGGTTACACCCATTTCCTTTGTCCAGTTTCGCACCAGAGCTGGGGCAGGTAGCCCCTGCAACCGGTTTGAACTGGACTATGTGCAGGGACACCAAGTGTGCCCCCAGTGCAGGACTTCAAAGCACCAGAGAGTGTTCCCGCCCAGCCCCAATACACATCTGCCTGTCTGGGGAGGTGGTTACACCTCCCTTCGACAGGACACCTATTGTACAGGCCTCCCCTGCCAGAGTTTCAGTCAGCAGCAGGAGGCCAGACCCGTGTCTGTGGCAGAGGCATCCATTTTGTGATGCCAGGTCTCAGGAAAGACCTACCCGGTTAGCCCAGTGTGAACATGTCTCTCCATCTAGAAGGGTGGAATGCTACCCCTGCTGCCAGAACTGGTGGGGGTAGTATTCCAAAGCGTTTGACACCAAACACAACATGTTTTGATGCAGCCATTCCAAAGTTAGTATTTACCGCGAGGTTATAATGCACTCAAGAGTATATAGTCTGGCTGTATCACAGAACAGCCATAAGGAAGAATTTACAAAAGCTGCAGAGGGGCTCAGCTCATGCTTGGGCACCCTCTCACACAAAACCAAGCACTCTACCTTCAGGATTGTCAAGGCCTGCCATAGGAGTGACTTATAGGTTTATATGTGTCTGTATATATAGGTGGATATAGGTAGCCTATACCACTGTAAGGGGTGCAAGCACACCCTTACCCAGGCTGCAGTAGCAGACCTGTTGTGCCATTTTGGAGTGCATAATATATGCTGCAGCCCCTGGTAGGCCTCCGAGGTACCTATGCCCTAGGTACATCGTATAGCATATACTAGGGGCTTATAAGGCACTCCAGAATCCAATTAGATATGTACCTAATGTACATGCAACCCATTTTAGAGAGGAAGCAGCTAGGCTGTGGTCCTGATTAGCAGGGCCACAGCCAGACTAAGGTCGAAAAACAGTGAAACACCAGCAAAAAGTGGGGGTACCCATGTGAAGCAGATCCTACTCTCCTACAGTATTTAAGCTGGGAACCTTCTAGGGCCAGGTGGAAGCTCGCCACAGTGGAGGTGACGGAATTTGAGTCCTGATCAAACTCCTTCCTGGGCTTATCAAGGGCTCCCCGAAATTGAGTTGGCAAGGATGTTGCTTAATAGATCAGTGAGGTGTTCCTAACCATTTTGTATATATTTTCTACTCTTTGCTACTTGTATATACTGCATTTTATTCTAATTGTTCATTTTAGTCACTTGATTCTTGGGAATCTGCATTTACTGATCATTGATAAACTTGTGTGTGTTTTTTTAAATGCACCCAAATTTGTTTTCTTGCCTCGCCTAAAGCAAGTACTGCGTCCTTTCCTCGTCTTTAGGGAGTGCTGCTCAAAGTGTGTGTTACTATAAATGCACCTGAATTTATTTTCTTGCATCGCCTAAAGGGAATGCTGCATCCTTTCCTCATCATTAAGGAGTGCTGCTCAAAGTGTATTATTTAAAGGTGCAGTGGTATATTTGCCTCCAAAGTGGGAGTGCAGGGTTTGGGTCTGTCCTTTATAGCGAAAAGCACATTCATTACAGGGATATAATTACCAGTGCATGCTGAGGGTGAAACCTATCAACACACACAGTGTATATACTATTACAAAATGTGCAGCATTGCGCTGCATAATTTGTCTTTTCTTGTTGCATAATTTAGTCAACCCTGTTGCATAATTTGGCCCTTCCCGTTGCATAATTCCATTTGCCCTGGATTATATGCTTCTTGCAGGTAAGCACGCTAAAATTATATTTACATAAAATGAGCTAGAGAATGAGTTTGTTGGTTCATGCTATTCAGGAATGAAATTGTACAAACCACAATAAGATAGACTATCAGGAATGAAATGGCACCTACCACAGTATGCTACATTCTCTTGCTTTGCGGCTGCACAGTCAACTCCAGTTGTCGGAACCTCCATGATATTTCCATAGCATCCCGATGTTGCAGTGACACCTAGAAGGGTGAACAAAACAGATATTGCCGTACCCTGTTTACAAAATTCTGAATGGGTGCATGCTCATGACCTGGCATATCTAGCTCCTTGTGCAGCATTTAAATGATAGTATACCTGTTTAATGGTAAAACTATCAAGTCTTCTGGGAACCTAGCACCGTTTGGGGTGAGTAACTGGAAACGTTGCCTTAGCAGCTTACAAATGTGTGTGACCAAATCATGCAGTGTGTTCCCAGCACTTCTCCACCAGCTCTCTACTGGTCCCAAGACAATGTTCTAGGTTTCTTCCATCTTCATTAGCTTGGATAAATGTATTCTGTTTTGTTCAAACTATACTCAGGCAAGGGTGTTGTGATTAGGACTTAATTTACAACTTTTATATCTTGAAAGTACATCGTGCTTGGAAGTAGTAAACTCACTGGCTGGCCTTGGTGATTAGGTGTTTACTCTCTGTTGGCTATTAAAGGACAAAAACAATGTATTCAATCTTGCATAAAATGTAAATAAAAGGCTAGTACATAGTGCATTATACTTTCATCGGATACACTTAGCAGGGCAATTTATGGCTATAATAACGGCAGGGACTGCTTCACAAAGGTAAATTTACTGGAAAAAAAGAAATTCTAAAGTTGCTCACTAAGGTCCTCCTTCTTTTCAGTCTCTTTACGCTGATTTGAAAAGAAATACTTGATTCTGCCTACATCGAAATTTCGAGTAGTGCAGTAATTTCATGTGACATCACAGCAGGATTTGATCAATCAGACCCAGTGGAATTAATCCCTTGAAATTGACCCGGATATTGGGATAAAAATGGCAACATTGGTGTGGAAGCAATGATTTTGAATGTTATTCCTCATTCCATAGGGGATCTATAGGGCAGTACTCATAAAAAAAGATCATATTGCATATTGGAATTAATGATACCCATGGTGTCAATAATTTCGGGTGTGAAATGACGTCATTGGAATTACTGATGTAACCCTGAGAGTTAACCCTCCTTTGAAGCAAATCTCTGTCTTATCAGGAATTCACAAAGAACTCAGTACTAAGTCTGGGAACCTAAGATTGTTGGAGATGCTCAGGACTAGAGTACTCAAACATATATATTTTTGCAACCAAAACACATTAGCTATGACACCAAGTCCTTCTAAGCCTGGAAACTCATGCCGTTCATCTATCTCTTTCAATTTTCAGGGTGCTTTCTTCCCGTTCCGATTCAAAAACGCATTTACTTCCACCTTCGACTCAGATGTTTTAGGGTATGGACAAAGTGGGCTCTGGCCCAGGGCCCCAGCTTTTCATGGTGATAATTGATCTGGCTCTGTTCTCTACACAGTCCTACCCTGGTGACCTCGAATGAAGCATAGATTGTTTCAAATACTATTTTCCTTTAATATATATTTTAATATCAGTGATGTGTGGGAGTTTATTACAGATATTTCAGCACCATGCAACATCCATAAAAATGCTATTTTTAGATCAAAAGAGGACCTTGGTCACAGAGATTATTTGCAATGATACTAGTAAGCTGCTGCCTTATTACAATATTGAAATCACTGTCCTTGAACATTACACAGAAACACATTTAGAATTTGGACCAGTGTGTCTGTGTAGTGTTAGTCACTTTGACAAAGAGGGTGTGAAAAAGCTGAAATTTGATCATAAATGTAAAGCTGATCTTAACAGGGACCCCAAAAATGTGTTTGGCCCAGGGCCCCCAAAATCCTTTAGATTTCCCTGCCTTGACAAAATTAAATTTGCAGGTTTTTACAGTGTGGGAAACTAACTGCAATCCAAATATTTTGGAATTTGTGAATCTTCACCAACTTATGAACCTAACAAGGAATGTCAGTGAGCAGTGTATTACGAAATTTGCTTGCACGGAAATTCCTTACAAGTGACATTTCTGTCTCATCGCATGGCATTTCAAATGGAATTTGCAAAGGCATATGGAAGGGTGGAATTCCAACATTCCTGATTCTGTTAATCAAGAATGGGATTTCGCTCTCATCAATGGCATTTTTGCACATCTTAGTTGTAGCTAGGTGTGCAAAAAAATGGGAACTTAGCCCTCCTTAATTACATTGAAGAACCCCATGCTTATTGCATTCTCAAGTCAATGCAGTCATGGAAGTCATTGAGGGTTCTCCAGGGGTCACAGTTGTGATGCCTATGTTGCCCCTTGCTACCCCTGGCACTGCCTGTACGACCTCAGGCCTCAAAGGTGGGGAAATCAGTGCCAAGTACACAGGGGTGTCTCGCATTATCAAATCAAGTCCTAACCTTGTGTTCTGCTCATTTTATTTACATTGATAGTGAATAATAGCTTAATATTCACTATTAGTGACATATAAAGTGGAGCAGTAAGATCTGGATCTTCACTGGAATCTTAGATAACAATAATAAAATGGGTTTAATGTTTGTGTGCGTGCATGTGGGTGAGTGTGAGTTTTGGTGAAAGAGTGTGTATGTGTGAGCATGCATATTTGTATATGGGATCATGGTTGCCTGTGTGTATGTGCCAAAATGAGTGAATAAGTATAAGTGAGTCAGAGTAAGAGTGAGTCAGTGAGAGAGTGCGAATGAGTGATTGAGGCTGAAAGTGAGTGCACAAGAGTAGGTGAGAATGAATGAGGGCAAGTCAGTGGTAATGATAGAATGAGTGTGAATACGTGAATGTATGTGAGCATGTGTAGTTATGCTTGCAATTAGCTGTTGAACCTGGCAGGCTTCTTGGGTTATAGAAGCACCCTTGACAAAATGTTGACAATGGAATACTGTAGGCAATATTTGCATATGAGATACCCTTGTCAAAATGCTACTGCTGGCACTCTGTAGCTACATTTTGGCAAGGAAAACAAATGAAAAAAATCCAGTGCTGGCGTCCTGGAGGACATTCTTAGCATAATTGGCACCTGTGGCAAGTTGATTGTGATGGCACCTTGGAGGAAATTCTTGTGATATGGGAAGACAACTGTGGCAAGGTTATGGGCCATCCATGACCAAATGTGGTCCTTGACATATTAGACATAACCTTTGACATAAGGGACCTCCATAGTGCAAGAGAAGCAGTATTAGGAAAATAAAATCTGGCACTGGCATATTGTATGTAATGTTTGGCCAAAATGTTGGTCCTAGCATTAAGGGTAATTTTTGACATAAGGACATTTTAACAACCTAACTAGGTGAACTCATGAGCAGTCAGATTTCAGTAGCTTGGCACACCATGAAAGAACGTGAACATTTAGTGAATGTTTTTTAGAGCCTATAGCTTTTTATCAGATGTGAAAATTGTACATTAAGTTGCACTAGTAAAGCCCATTCTTTTTCAAAACTTCCTCAGGGAAGAGAAACCCCCACCTTTTGCTCTCCCCTAGAAGAATATATAATAATTATGCAATTACTAACTTCATCAATGTTAATTTTTGTGATGTCAACAGGATTACGAATATAGGACATCACTGCCTGGGATGATGCAGGGTCAAAAGTCATATGATCTAATGTCCTGTGACATCATTAAGGTCAGAGGGTCTCTGATGTTACTTCCACTACCCCAGGCCTTTTAGTGAATCGATTTCCATGACTGCACTTTGTACACAATAAGGTAGCATGCGTTCACAGCACCAACAGCAATAATTTCAGCTTATGCGAGCAATTGCATAGTGTAAGGTAAAGAACACTCACAAAAGTAAATTGTTTCTCTAAGGCATGTAGTCAGCTGTAGCCATAGTCAATAATGTACAAAATTAATTTCGTTCTTCTATACTTGGAAATGTATGGGTATAAGACCCAAATAAGAACCATGAATAAAACATTTCTGCTGAGATTTATAATTTGTCATTTAGTCACTGTCCCATTTTGAAAAGGGGAGACCAGTTGAACATAAGTGTGACCTGGAAAAGGATACAACAGTGTTAAATGAGCGCTCACTAACTGCTTATTCACAGCAAAATGAACAACACCATAAAGCCATGGAAATTATCATCAAACTAGTTGTGCAGTCAGAGTCGGGCACTTTTTAAAACTAATGCTCAACTAAACACCTAATGGCCTTCTTGAATATGTAAATGATATTACTAATTAGGAAGTTTTTCTTGGTAAGTGTAGTTGTGCGTTATTAGAACGGTTAGAAGGTCAGGCACAATTGATGCAGTTCTGATCAGGCTTGTAAGAAATTGGTAGTGTTTAATAAATAAAACAGGACCAAAACAACAAAAATCCAATTAGTAGAACCAGAGTTATTAACTTGATTTTTTTAAAAGAGAAAATAGAACCAAATGGTGTAAATCGCCAACTGTGGATAACTGGTGGTGCTGGACCAGTACAAAGTCACAAGTCCAGGAACACCAAGATGGAGCGTGGGTCTGCTACAGGGACCCAGTTAGGCCCTCTGGACAGAGCACCTTAAATCCTGGTTTATAGAGCATTGTGTGGATCCGCGTCGGAGATTTGTCTCGCAGCCAAAGCAATTTCCAAGAGGCCAGGACTGAAGTGGTTCCACTTGGCAGGGAAGACTGACTGATGGCAGAGACCAGGAGCAGATGCAAGGTTGTTGGAGGCCTATGTCCCTGAGGCTTCAGATCAGAAGGCCAGCCTACTATCCCTTGGAGCAAAGCAGGGATCCAGCAGAGTGCAGTCCAGCAGAGTGACTGTTCTTCAGCAGCACAACAGACCTTCTTATTGGCAGAGTATCCAGAGGTCCAGAAGTGTACTGAAGAGTTGGTATCTGAGGTCCTTCTTTTAAGCACCATTGTGCCTTTAAAGGGGAGAATCTTCTAGAGGCATGTCTTTGAAGTGCACAGATGTCCTACCTTTCCTGGCAGAAGGCTAATATGCAGCTCTTTGTGTAGAGACAGGACATAACCTATGTAAGAATAAATGGGGCTGTGCCCAACTCCCCCTCCCATCCTGCCAGTAATGGCAAAACCAGTCACTCCAAAGCTCCCATTGTGTGTGGCTTTCTAGGAGGAATACACAAAGCCCAACTGCCAACTACACCCAGTCATGTGACCAGAGACAGAATGCAGGCACCAAATGGCTAAGGCAAGAAAATAGCAACTTTCCCATGAGTTGAGATTTTAAAGTATGTTAGTTTATTTTTTATATAGCGCTAAATCACCGACAGGTCTCTAAGTGCTTTTAGAGAGGGAGAGGTCAGGCCAGTTGGCTGTCGCATCAATGACAGCCGAGGGAGGGGTTAGTTAAACGATATTCAAGGCCTCCGTAATGAGGACAGTCTTGAGTTGCTTCCTGAATGGGAGGAGTGCCGGTTCCATACAAAGGTGATCCTGCAGCTGATTCCAAAGCTGTGGGAGTAGGACAGAGAAACCTCTGCCCCCTTTGGATACAGTGTTGCAGTGTGGAATATTTAGGCGGCAGGCATGTGATGATCTCAGTGTACGGCCTGGAATGTAGTGCTTGAGGCGGTCTTTGATATAGGTAGGGGCACTTCCATACATTGCTTTATGGGCAATACAGAGGCCTTTAAACTTTGCTCTCTGTTTAATGGGAAGCCAGTGTAGCTTACATAGAAGAAGGGTGGCGTGAGCACTTCTGGGGAGCCTAAATATCATCCTAGCTGCATCGTTCAGCACCACTTGTAGCTTATGGATGAGGCTCTGGGGAAGGCCCATGTACAGGGCATTCCCGTAGTCCAGTTGGGAGACAGTTGTGGCAGATACAATCATCTGAAGTGATGTCCATGAGAGGATAGGGACAAACTTCCGCAGCTGTCTCATGAGCCCTATACAGGTTCCAACCACTGTGGTGACTTGGTTGGTCATGAACAGTTGGGAGTCTGTTTTAATGCCCAGACTTTTCATGACTGATGCTGGTGTGGGGGTGTTGCCCAGGTCTTGGGTAAGCCTGGGCAAAGCACTACGCTACGCTCGCGTAGTTTGTGAAGTTCGCGCTACTTCGCACTATGCGAATTGCACGTAGCACAGTGCGAACACGCGTAGCGTAGTGTTGCGTAGTGTTGCGGTTATTTTTTGCTTGCTCGCGGTTCTCAATGTCAAGTTGGCGACTGCGAGCAAGCAAAATGACATCCCGGGAAGACTTTTTCCTTGTTCGCGATCAGCAACATCAAGTTGGCAATCGCGAGCATGGAAAATAAACCTCCCGGCGAGATTCCCAATGCGAGGAGGTCAGGTTTCTCATTGCGAGTGGTTGCGTATGCTCGCGACCGCTCGAGATGAGAAACTACCAGTTCGCGTTGAGAAAGCTGCAGCTCGAGTAAAAATCTACTCGAGCAGCAGAAAACTACAGCTCGCACTGTGCAAGATGCCATTTTCAATGATTGCAGATTGCCGGGTGCTTGTCCGCACTGTGCAATCATTGAAAACAACATCTGGCACAGTGCGAACAAGGTACTACGCAGTTCGCGAAGTGCTACACGTAGCTCGCGTAGTGCGAAGTGCACTTTGCGTAGCTTCGCGAAGTGCTACTTCGCGAACTACGCCCAGGGTTAGTCTTGTGGCCAGAAGAGATCGTTCCAAGGGTTGTTTTTTGTTTGGATCACTAGGATTTCTGTTTTATTTGGGTTGATGTTTAGTGAATTGGTTGTCATCCAATTCACTATAAATCTAAGGATGTTTTGAAGCCGCTCCTGGGAATGGGTAGAGTTGTCGATCCTAAGGATGAGTTGAGTGTCATCAGCGTAATTGAAGATATGGCAGTCCATGCAGGTTAGGGCTGCCACCAGGGGCTGTAAGTATATGTTGAAGAGGAACGGGGATAGTTCAGAGCCCTGGGGCACCCCGCAAGTGGGAAAACCCCTGTCCGATACCTGCTCCCCCAGCTACGTCCTCTGTGACAGACCTGACAGGAATGATTCTAGCCATTTGTGTGCTCCTACACCTATGCTCGGGTACTTGATATGGGTCAGGAGTTGTTTATGACTGATCGTGTCGAATGCCGCTGATAGGTCTAATAAAATCAGGGAACTCGGTGTTTTGTTGTCGGCCATAATTCTGAGGTCGTCGAGTACAGACAGCATCACCAACTTCGTGCTATGGTGGGCCCGGAAACCCGCCTGTTGCGCTTGGAGTAGCTGGTTGTCCTACAAGAAGGTCAAGAGTGATTTCAGAATGTGTTGTTCAATGACCTTAGCTAAAAATGGCAGTTGGGAGATAAGTCTGTAGTTCTTTGGATTGGTGTCATCAGCTCCTGGTTTCTTTAGCAGGGGGGTTACTCTAGCCTCCTTCAAATTGGACAGTAGATAGCCCGTCTCCAGGGAGTGGTTTAATACCTTGAGGATCTGACTTTACATCCCTGGAAGGGCCATTTGAAAGATCCTCGGGGGCATGGGTCTGTAGGTGAGCCCGATTTGGTGTGGTTCATTAATGAAGTTAGGGCGGCTGAGTCTAGATAAGGGAAGTTGCTGCGTTGCTTCCGGGGCTGGGAGGGGGCCTGATGCTGCACTAGGGGACTCTGAATAATAGGGGTGTTGTCAATCTATAAAATGATGTCCCTATTTTTAAAAAGGTCTGAAGTGCATTGCAACCTATAGTCATAGTTGCTGGTTTAGGTTCAGATTCGTGCCTAAGTTCTTTTAGTATTCTGAACGTTTCTTTTTTGTTTATTTGCCGCGTCTGTAATTCTTGCCTCATAATATTCGGCTTTCCTGGTTACGATGGCTTTTTTATAACAGATGAGCAGGGTTTTATATATTACCAGTTTATCTGTGTCATAGTTTGTATGCCACTGCCTCTCCGAGAGGCGAAGACTTTGCTTCTTTTCTCTCAGAGTTCATTAAACCTGGGGGCTCCCTTTCCCTTGTCTCTGATTTTGTCCCTCCACTCTGGCGCTACTTGATCTAAAGCTTTACACAGAGTGTCCGAGGGTGCTTCGCACTCTTGGTCAGATTCCCTTGTTTATGTTTGGGTTTTGGGGCTGAGTGCCTGAGTAGGGTGTTCACTAGTTTCCCCGGCTCTATTTTTTTTCCAGCATCTCAATTTTCTCCACTCTGGGGGAGGTTGTGGCAGTGGGTTACCCATCGGGACCCAACAGCTAACTAGCGAGTGGTCGGACCAGGCACAGGGGCTGATGTCCAATAGGCTTCTAAGAAGAGATCATTAAAACTAGGGGTTGCTGTAGGAGGGCGATAGGCAACCATGAGTAGGAGGCATGAGGATTTCAGTAAGAGTTTGACCACCAGTAGGTCTGCGTTTCCTATGCTCTCTGCCATTATCTTTGCGACTGTTAACCGTTTGTTAAAAATAATAGCTACACCCCCTCCTCTTGTAGGATTCCAGAAATACCAAATATAGACTTGGCTATCTCTACCCATTTGGAAATTACACTTATAAAATGTAATAGGGCAATGGCAGACCTGACACATGTTTAAAGTGTAACTTAAGTGAGTGGCACAACTAGTGGTGTAGGCCCACTAGTAACATTTAGTTTACAGGTCCTGGGCACATGTAGTTCCACTTTACTAGGGACTTACAAGTAAATAAATATGCTAATTGGATGTTATACACTGTTGCCATGTTTAGAGGAGAGAGAGTACAAGCACTTTGGCACTGGTTAGCAGTAGTAAAATGTGCAGAGTCCTAAAGACAACAAAAAATAATTCAGCAAATATAGGAGGAGGATGGCAAAACAGAACATGGAGGATCTAGCAAAGAAGGCCAAGTCCAAAAAGGGTCAATTATTGCTCATATTCATTGAGCTTCAGCAGAAGTTGATCAATTGAATTTGCATGTGAAAATCTGTACAGGTGTCCATCCCTTTGCTTATAGTTGAGGCATCGTTAAGTGCTTCAAGTTGAACAATTTTTCGTTTTTAGATATCGCCTGAGCAGAGTGCATATGTTGTTGCTTGCAAGACATTTTGTTTACTTACAGGGGGTTTAGAGATCATCGATTGCTTAACACGGTATGGCTTCATCGGTGATCTCATTGTCTTGCTTCTCTTTGGACAGGGTATGCTGGCATCACTTTTTCTTACTGTGTTTGTCTTCCTTCCTCCCTTTCCCTGGAGAATCGCCCAAATTCTGTTACCTTGCCCAGTGGGGGTCATTCCATTACTCTTCAGAATTCAGAGGTACTTCTTTTTCTTTTTGTTGAAGCGGTGTCTCTGTTTTCAGGCTGTCTCCAACTCTGTTGTTGTTTACCTCATTATTTGTTGCTTGCCTTGTTTATTGCTTGCTCTGTCATGTTTGTTTTTGCTTGCTCCAGCTTTTGTTGCTTGCCCTATCAGTGCTGCTTGCCCTGTCAATTGTTGCTTGTGCTGCCCCAACCCAAACTGATGTTTGTCCCATCCCCTTTACCCCTTCCTGATCATCTCCCACCATAAAAAAAGCATTGGCAAAGTCAGTAATTCTCGCCGACTCGAGAGATATTGCTTTTGTCACTGCCTTTTTTCAGCCGTGTTGGGCCACAGCGTGGCTGTTGTGCAGCATAGCTGACAGTAAAAAAAGAATTGCCATGACGTTGCCAGTGCTAACCACGTTATAGTGCTTTGTAAACTTTCAGCCATGCTGCACAACATGGCTAAAAAAAACACAATGACACAGCCAATCGCTCTTGCATTGCCTGGACCTATTTTCTGTACCAATGCAGAAATACCAAATATAGACTTGGCTATCTCTACCCATTTGGAAATTACACTTATAAAATGTAATAGGGCAACTTAAATGTTATCTTATATTAGAGATATGCCTTGCAGTAGTATACAACAAATGTAAAGGTTTTTCACTACCAAGACATGTACAACTTGAATGGGTATGTCCTACTTCTTAAATTCATTGCACCCTGACCTCTGGGCGGTCCAGGGCCTACCCTAGGGATGACTTATATTCATGAAAAGAAAGGATTGGGCCTCGCAAAAGGTTTATATTGCCAGGTCAAAATGGCACTTTAAACTGCACACACAGGCTCTGCAATGGCAGACCTGACACATGTTTAAAGTGTATCTTAAGTGAATGGCACAACTAGTGGTGTAGGACCACTAGTAACATTTAGTTTACAGGTCCTGGGCACATGTAGTGCCACTTTACTAGGGACTTACAAGTAAATACATATGCTAATTGGATGTTATACAATGTTGCCATGTTTAGAGGAGAGAGAGCACAAGCACTTTAGCACTGGTTAGCAGTAGTAAAATGTGCAGAGTCCTAAAGACAACAAAAAAATAATTCAGCAAAAATAGGAGGAGGATGGCAAAACAGAACATGGATGATCTAGCAAAGAGGGCCAAGTCCAAAAAGGGTCAATTATTGCTCATATTCATTGAGCTTCAGCAGAAGTTGATCAATTGAATTTGCATGTGAAAATCTGTACAGGTGTCCATCACTTTGCTTATAGTTGAGGCATCGTTAAGTGCTTCAAGTTGAACAGTTTTTCGTTTTTAGATATCGCCTGAGCAGAGTGCATATGTTGTTGCTTGCAAGACATTTTGTTTACTTACAGGGGGTTTAGAGATCATCGATTGCTTAACACGGTATGGCTTCATCGGTGATCTCATTGTCTTGCTTCTCTTTGGACAGGGTATGCTGGCTTCACTTTTTCTTACTGTGTTTGTCTTCCTTCCTCCCTTTCCCTGGAGAATCACCCAAATTCTGTTACCTTGCCCAGTGGGGGTCATTCCATTACTCTTCAGAATTCAGAGGCACTTTTTTTCTTTTTGTTGAAGCGGTGCCTGTGTTTTCAGGCTGTCTCCAACTCTGTTGTTGTTTACCTCATTATTTGTTGCTTGCCTTGTTTATTGCTTGCTCTGTCATGTTTTTGCTTGCTCCAGCTTTTGTTGCTTGTCCTATCAGTGCTGCTTGCCCTGTCAATTGTGGCTTGTGCTTCCCCAACCCAAACTGATGTTTGCCTCATCCCCTTTACCCCTTCCCGATCCTCTCCCACCAGAAAAAAAGCATTGGCAAAGTCAGTAATTCTTGCCGACTCTAGAGATATTGCTTTTGTCACTGCTTTTTCAGCCGTGTTGGGCCACAGCGTGGCTGCTGTGCAGCATGGCTGAAAGTAAAAAAAGAATTGCCATGACGTTGCCAGTGCTAACCATGTTATAGTGCTTTTTTAAACTTTCAGCCATGCTGCACAACAAGGCTAAAAAAACACAATGACACAGCCAATCGCTCTTGCATTGCCTGGACCTATGTTCTGTACCAATCTTCTTTGGTTAGGGATAGAATGTCAAAGTGTAGCCATTGAATTCATACCAGCATCTCCCATGCTTTGAGAATTCAGAGTGGCAAGAAAAGAGATTGCAGTCCAGAACCACCCCTTTAGTACTGCACAACATCTTCACGTCAAACACTTTTGTGAATCCATTTGTATTAGAGAGAAGGAGTTTGTATAATTAAGAAAATTAGGATGTCTCTTGTCATTGGCACCGAAGTCCACTACTTGCCTAGTACCAGAATCTTTAGAACATGCGTGAGACAGCATAGCAGTAAGAAGGGCAAAAGAAAAGGATTAACGCTGTCATTGAAACTCATGGTAACTCTCGTATTATTAGGTCCTCATTACAAAGGGAGCACTATTCGTGCCCCAAATTAAAGAATTGGTAAATATCAATCTTGCGGTGATTGGTATTTATTGAGTCCACAATTTGCGCATAATTTAAGCTTTTGGCGCAAATCAGCACCAGATGGTTTTCTTTGTTATTTACTTTACAACACAAAACATGTTTTGACCTGGAAAGTTTCCTTAATGTAATGGAAAGAAGCACAAAGTGCTGCTTTGCATTACTGAGCCTCAAGATGGCATTCCCTGGATGGTATATGGTTATTCCCATGCAACCACCTATGCTTTTTGATTAAAAACCCCATCTACTAACTTTAGTAGACAGTATTTTGCACCCAAAAATAATGCCTCTTTGAAGCAGGTGTTAAATAATAAATGCTTTTATTTCTTCTAATGCTTCTCACTTTTCATGTGTGCTGCACTTTACAGAACACATCTGAAGTGGGAACAGCTTTACATTTTGTCCAGGCATAGCTTTTTGTCCAGGAAGGCTACTCTTCTAGTGCAAAACCTAAGCTAGATTCACACACACACCCTTTCACTATGGTGCAAAGGTGAGCGGTGCTTGGCAGCCTGATTGTGCACCGGTATGAGGAGGGGAAAGAGAGTGCCAAATCCCTTTAGATGTGGAGCTGTCCTTCTCTCTCCCTCTCACAAAAATCAGCTCAGCACTATGTTGTTGACCTCCCTACTGATCTGATGCCGGAGCTGCACCAATATGTATGCAAATATTTCATGAGATACCCGAACAGGGTGGCTATTCTCTTGATGGAAGGAAGACTTTAACATCTCCACTTGTCCCCTTAAAGGTGATCAGGTGTGTGGGATCTCTGACCACTCAGAGGACAATCTGACTCATGTTTTACACACTGCATGTGGGGATGTCTTGAATCACAGTGTAATGAAGTTTAACCTACTCTTTAGATTTGATTGTTTTTTAAGAAAGTGACCCTATTTTGCCAACCTTTATAGGCCAAGGGAAAGGCTCTATTGATTTCATTTTATTTTCTCCCAACATTGTTCCATTTATACAGGACTCCCTTGTTGTTCCGTCCACTTTAATTGACCATGACCACAACATTTAGTTTTATCATACTCTGTTTTTAAAACGCAACAGCACAGTTGCCCTCTGCTTTAAAGTTCTCTAAAAGTAACAGTGTCCATCTTAGATGGGATAAAGTAGATCAAAGTAAATGTTAGGAAAAAGTTAATTTCCCAGAAATACGAGGATTATCTTACATGCTTGTCCAATGAGCCTCATGCCGCAGATGTAGTAGAGAGTTTTCATGGCATCTGCAAACATGTCTCTAGCCTGCTGGTTTTTCAACAGAAGCTAAGGAACCATGCCATTTTAGATGGGCCAACTCCATTTGCTCAACAGCTTTAAAAAGGCCTTAAAACCATCCCCACATAATATGGCACAAGTTAGCCTGCTTAGGTCCTCATATAAAGCTATCACAGAAAATAGGAATCAGGAGGTTAAGAAACAGACTTGGGCCAATTTACAAGGGGCCTCTGCTCCGAGGGATTACAGGGCTTTCTGGGAAGTCATCAATAGGCCCTACTCCTCAGATGATAATCAGCCCAAATTTGAATGTCACATCTCCACTGATGAATGAGTTGGTCACTTTTCAAAAATCTTTAGTGATGATGTGTCAACCCAATATCCAGCATAGGTTCCTCCCCTATCTATCACTGAAACCCTTGCCCTAAGCAGTGCCATCAAAATTAGTGCTGTAACTAGAGCCATTTTAAAATCATCTGCCAGAAAAGAGCCTGGTCCAGATGGGGTCCTGTTAGACCTGGCACCATTGGCGTCGGTCTCTCTCCCATTTTTCGCTGTTGTCTCCTCTGTTTTGCTGGTAATAGATGCTTTGGGCGTTGTGCCACTGCCATTCAGTGCCACAGCGCAAATGCTCCCTATGTAAAGATGACATGTGAATTGGTATATACATGATTGGCTTACTTGGTTTGCCTCTTAGTCCCTAGTAGCGTGGTCTGTGTGTGCCCAGGGCTGGTAAACCAAATGCTGCTGGTGGACCTGCAGCGCTGGTTTGTGCCAACCACAGAAGCAGCTTGTAAAGTGTGTCTCAGACCTCTGCTTTTAAAAAGCAACGTAAAGCAGCCTGCTTGCTGTGGACCCATTTCTCTCCTGGGCTTCTCCATTAAGATCTTAGGGCTGGTCATTCTCCAATTACTGGAAGGCTGGGCTGTTGACAATAATTTCTTTTTGGATGCCCAATACAGTTTTCGCCGGGGAGTCAGTACAGTTGATCAAACACTGAACCTTCTTATGATCACTGTGACATACGTCCATGCAAAGGGCAGGGCACTTCATATAGCCTTCATTGACCTTTCAATAGCATTTGATCTAGTGGATATGGGCAAGTTTTGGTCAAATATGGAGAAAGATGGGATTGACCCTGTTCTAATAGATGTGTCAAAATGCTTGCATTGGGAAACCACGGCCAGGTTCGCTATGATACAAATTGTGATTGTAACTCCTTCTTCAATTCAAATAAGGGTGTAAAAAAGGATTGTATTTTAACTCTGTTTTATTTTATTTTTACATTAATACTCTTGAGAAGGAGCTGGCTACTAGAGGAAAAGACCTTCTCAGGATTGGGAACTGTGTTGTCCCCTTGTTAGTCTACGCGGACGACGCAGTCTTAATTACTCGCACAGCCAACAGTCTCCAGCTATCACTCAATATATTCAACACTTTTATGGGGAGCTGAATTTGAAAATTAACCACCAGAAATCCCACATAATGGTATGTGGCTCCCGCCTTCATAACATAGCAGACATCTTTATTTTAAAAGTATTTAATTGTAATTATTTGGGGGGTTTGTTAGGCAACTGGGTTGGGACAGACTTTTGTGTCAGACAGTCTGTAAACTTGAAGGGGCAATAGAAGCAATTTTTAGATTCTCCAAAAGACTTTAATCTATATAAAAGTAAATGTTTTCCCAGGGAACATACAGGGCTGGTGTTTGGGCCTACACTCCTCCTGGTAGTCTCCAAATGATCAAAAACAAATTTATGTGTAGGCTATTAGCAACACCACGTAGAACGGCAGGTGTTATTAGTCATTTCAAAGTCAGCCTCCATTTTTGAAGGAAATAGGGTCCATGCACCAATGAAAAAAACTGTTGCAAACGGGCAGATTCTCTGAATCTGCCTCTTTACGACCGGTATTTTTTGCAAAATCGCAATTTAAGTAATCACGAAATTTGCCATTACTTAAATTGCGATTGCATTTAAGAAATCACAAATTGCGATTCCTTAAATGCAATGCATGATGCAAATTAAAATAGCGATTTCGCTATTAGGGGTCTCCAATTACAGTCAAATGAAACTGGACGGTAATTTGCGAAAACTTTGAAAAATGCACTAAAGTGCATTTTTCAAAGTTACATGTTATACACACAAATGCCCTTGGGAGGCACGCTGGATTTTTGGGAAGAAGGCTGACCAGATTGGATTGTATGACTATAATGAGTGGAATAAGATCAGTGGGTGAACACCTGTATTAAAGCCTCGATGCTGTTTGTATAATTGCTCTTTAGAACCAGAGATGGTGTTTTAATTAACTTGAAAAAAACACCCATAAATATGAAGTGATGATGAGAAGAACAATACTAAAAGGATTTAGATTTGTCCTTAAAGTCAGGCATAAATGCCCAATAGGTATGTTATTTGAAGTAAGGCTCTACCCTCGTCCTTGCTGTAGCGGTCTAGTGTTTAGCTATGCCGGGAAGGTCACCGGAATAAACCCCACACAATGTATCACTCTCTGGCCAGGCGTGGCCAGAGAGCTTAAATAAAAGAGCGGTGGTCGCACAGGACTTCCGGCTCGTACTAGTCAGCTATGTGTATGGTGTGAGTTCTTTACTGCGACCAAGCCCCCGTGCATGCTGGGCCTCGACCACCGAACCTAACACTGGCGACGAGAGGGGATTGTCACCACATGACCCACCTGCACCGCCAAGCAGACTTCCTCGCTCCCGGCCCTGCCGCTGCCCACATCGGAAAGGAGGAAGGAGTGAGAAGCGGAAAGGCCGCCGCTGCCAGCGAGAGTGCTGCATCAAGGGCACGCGTCGAGCACCGTGACGGGCGCGCACATCACGCTGACCGCGAGGTGAGGTGCTAAAGAACAGCTGGTGCACGAGCGTAGCGTGAGCGCATGGGTCCGCTTGCACACTAGGCCCTCTCTGGTCCAGCCCGCAGGAAGAGAGCACGCGGACGCGAAGCCCCGCCCCCTTTGCACCACGATCCGGCGCGAAAGCCCAGAAGCCAGCTCTCATGCTGAAAATCAAAGGAAGGAAAGGCACTAGACAAATAAAGGCATATCAGCACGCCTGTAGACCTGTTTGCCCCACAATAGACTCTAGTAGCTGCATTCCACAGCCACCATGTGGCCCACAGTCTGCCCTGCATCACCACGAGGCCCACAGAACACAGCCTGTTGCATACCCAAATAAAGCATAGAGGGTGATTAAAAGAAAGGTCACAAGCCAGGTGGCACCAAGACAGAAGTGCTGCACCTCGCTGGAAAATGTCCATCCCACCAGCGCCGGCGGCACAACAAGCAGCTCCACAGGCAGGGGTCCCAGCAGCGCTGCCAACTCCTCACCACTCCCAGATAAGTGCAATGCCTCCATTCAGTGAGTTGATTGATCTGGCCACTGCTGATTGATCTGGCCACTGTTGGACCGTCTGGATTAGCCGTTTGAATAACTACTTTATCGCCACCAGAGAGACAGACGGAGCTGTTAAGCAATCTCTGCTACTTCACTTCGCAGGGGATGAGATATACAAACTCTTTGCACATCTCCCTAACACAGGGCTTCCGACGGACTATGATGCAGCGGTGAGGGCCCTGAATGCCCATTT
This sequence comes from Triturus cristatus, assembly GCF_964204655.1. Classification (NCBI taxonomy): domain Eukaryota; kingdom Metazoa; phylum Chordata; class Amphibia; order Caudata; family Salamandridae; genus Triturus; species Triturus cristatus. The sequence goes on along the minus strand of NC_140591.1, from coordinate 1,149,913,106 downwards.
TGACCCCCAGCTAAACCCCGATTACGAACGCTTTAAACTCCGCCAGGCATGCCAACGAGAAGGGGAATCAATGGACGCATTCCACGCACGACTGCGGGATCTAGCCAGTACGTGCACCAGATCAAGGAGGTACGGTCACAAGTGATCCAGGGGTGCCGCAACAAAACACTACGGACCCTCATACTCCGGCAGCCCCGTATTTCGCTGGAAGACATCCTGGTGCTAGCGCGGTCCCACGAGCTATCAGAAGTCAGAGCGACAGCCATGGACGTCGCCTTAATACAACCAGGAGAGCCCACGGTAACAGTAAAGACTGAGAAGGTAGATGCAATACGCACGCAGCAGAAGGGAGCCCGAGGCAGGTGGCAGCCCAGAAGTGCGTGAAAACCACAATGTGGATATTGCGGAAGAGAAGAGCACCCGCCGGAAGAATGCCCGGCACGAGGCAAAGTATACTCAAAGCGCAACATCCCCAACCACTTGGCAAGTGTATGTCGGGGAGGCATGAGGAACAGGGGAACCGCCAGCCGCAGACCGCCGTCTAGAGCGGTCAGACACCTGACTTTAGACGAACCAGAAGTCGTGTAGGGAGGTAGGCCAGCAGTGCAACGCCGACAGTACCTCCTCGAGGACTCGTCGACAGATGAAGAAGGAGAATGCCACATGATCTCATTTGCGAGCGATCTCAAGCAGAGAAGATGACCGCAGCCAACTTGTGCCATTGACATCGCGTGGTCCACCGTGACGGCGCTTATCGACACAGGGGCGTCAGTAAACATCATGGGATGCCTACAATACAAGCAGTTAAACCCAAGGCCAGCCCTTCTACCGTCACAAGTGAAGATCTTCACATATGGCAGCAAGACGCCACTGCCCCGGAAATGCAAGACGACAGTCCAAGTGAGAGCCGATGGTCATGAAGTGACCACAATGTTCCACGTGGTCGACCGAGAGGCGGAAGTATTAGTAAGGAGCCATACCGCAGAAGACTTAGGCCTTGTAACATTCGCCAACGCCCTGAGGACACTACAGATGGAAGAAATCCTGGAGATGTTCCCACAGCTGTTCAAAGGTCTAGGGAGCATAAGAAGACCGCCTGTGAAGCTCCCCATTGATCGGGCAGTGGCGCCTGTAGCACTTCGACACAGACAGATACCTTTCCACCTCCGGCCGCTTGTCGAACAAGAATTGGAAGAGCTGAAGCGACAAGGCGTCATAGAAAAAGTAACAGGAACCACCCCGTGGGTGTCACTGATGGTGATAGCGAAAAAACCGAAGCAGCCAGGGAAGATCTGGCTTTGTATTGATATGCGTATGCCCAACCAAGCCATTAAGAGGGAGAGGCACATCACACCCACCGTAGATGACATCCTGGCGGATCTAAATGGCTCCCGGTGGTTCTCCAAGTTGGATCTTAACGCGGGCTATCACCAACTGAGGTTAGCCAAAGAAAGTCGGTACATTACCACTTTTTCAACCCACCTGGGCCTCCGATGATACAAACGGTTAAATTTCGGCATTTCCTCAGCTGCAGAAATCTTCCAGAACACAATAGGAGAACTGTTATCAGGACTTCAAGGAGTTCTAAATGTCAGTGATGACATTCTGATCCACTCGGCAACCAGTGAAGAGCACCACCGACACCTGAGAGCAACCCTCCAGCGCCTGGCTGAATACGGGGTGACCCTTAACAGAGACAAGTGTCAATTCTTCAAGAAGTCCATCGATTTCTTCGGGTATGTATTCAGCCAGGATGGGGTGAAGGTAGACCCCCTGAAATCTCATGCAATCCAACATGCACCGGCCCCGCAGACAACGTCAGACGTAAGGAGTTTTCTTGGAATGGCAACATATTGCGGGCGTTTCATTCCAGACCTAGCCACGATATCCGAGCCCCTGCGGGCACTCACGAAGAAAGACGCAGTATGGGTGTGGGGTCAGAAAGAAGCCAAAGCTTTTCACAAAGTAAAAGCAGCACTGCAAGAAAAGACAACCATGGCATACTTTGACACCGCCAAAGCAACTGAGCTGAAAGTCGACGCCAGCCCCGTCGGCCTAGGGGTGCTGTTGACCCAAGAAGTAGAGCCCGGAAAGTGGGTCCCCTTAGCGTTTGCGAGTAAAGCGCTCACAGCCACAGAAACCAGATACTCACAAATCGAACGTGAAGCACTCGCCATCAAATGGGGGTGTAATCACTTTCATCTATACCTCAGCGGGCATCCCTTCCGGCTCGTGACAGACCACCAACCGCTACTGTCGGTGTTCAAAGGCACCTCGCTGCACCCACCGCAACGGATTGAACGCTGGGCCATACAGCTGCAGCACTACCAGTTGGATCTGGTATACAGACCAGGGGCCAAAAACCCGGCGGATTTCCTGTCGCGGCACCCGTCAAACCCGGCTGACTGCCACTCCCACCAGGAGCAGCAAATAGAAGATTACATAAACATGATCTCCCAATGGGCCTGTCCCAAGGCCCTTACAATTGAAGAAATCAAAAGGCACACGGAGAACGACGCAGCCCTCCAGCGAGTGGTTACGGCCCTCAAGACCGGGTCGTGGGAACACTACCTGCACAATGTCAGCGGATGGAGTGAGGCTGACCGGAGTCGGTTTGGGAAGCTATGGAAGATCAGGGACGAGCTAAGCGGGGCGGAGAACGGCGTAATTCTGAGAGGCTCCAAAATTGTAGTACCAGCAGACCTTCAAGAACAAACCACCCTACTGGCGCACGGAGGCCATCAAGGGGTCAACAGGATTAAATTCAAGATGAGGGAGAAGATGTGGTTCCCCGGTCTAGATGAAGCAGTCGAAAAGGTCGTCAGGAACTGCCGAGCATGTCAGCTCACCAGCAGTCAGGAGTCTCCCGCTCCTATCATAACAGAAGAGCCAGCCCCGTCCCCATGGTCCTGGGTGAGCCTAGACTTTGGAAGCTTCCCAGACGGGAGAATAACAGCTGTCATCGTCAACAGTTACACTAAGTACCCCCTCGTATAAATACTCCCATCTACAGCAATCCACCACTTGAGACCAGTGTTGGAAAAAGCGTTCGCACTACCACAGGTTGTTAAAACGGACAATGGACCCCCGTTCCAATGGGGAGAATTCCAGGAATTTCTGGCGCAGCTCGGGATCAAGCACCACCGCATAACCCCACAATGGCCCCAAGCAAACGGGGAAGTAGAACGCTTCATGCGAACAATAAACAAAGTGTTTTGCATCGCCCTGGCTGAGCAAACGGATCCCGAGGCAGCCCTCCAGACATTCCTGCGAGAATACAGAAGCACCCCGCATTGCACCACTCAGAGAGCACCATGGTCACTGATGCTGGCCGGACCTCGGAGAGACTTTCTACCTATGTCGGACAACTGGGCACCACAACCATATGACCCAGAACGCACGCAAGACAACAGGTTGGCAACCAATGAGAAGGCCAGCAAAAAGAGGAGGGCCCGTCCTAGAGTCATCACGCAAGGTCACACAGTGCTGGTGAGGAATCGTTGGGGCGGAGGCAAGTTCCGCACTGTCTAGGAGCCGGGTCTATGGATGGTAGTAAGAGTCAACGGAACCGCAGTCACGGCAGAGAAGGACGGAGAGACCATCACTCGTAATGTGTCGTGGTTCAAAAGAGTCCAAGCCCCGGAAGTGGATGGGCCGGCTGGCCGCCAACAACCAAGGAATGACGTATACCACGACAAATTTCACTCCCACAAGGCAGAAGGAGCAGGGAGAGACGCCGGGCCAGAGTGTCGGGAGACTGAAGACGAACCAACACCCGGCTCAGGATGTCCCAAGACAAGCAGCCCGACTGCAAGCCAGCGCGTGCGGTCACAAAGGTACGAGCTCTGGCCTAACCCCAAACCAAGCCAGAGACTTGTAGATTTCATATGTTAAACTATGTGAGAGTATTGTGAAAATCTGATTTGGGAAGGGATGTAGCAGTCTAGTGTTTAGCTATGCCGGGAAGGTCACTGGAATAAACCCCACACAATGTATCACTCTCTGGCCAGGCGTGGCCAGAGAGCTAAAGTAAAGGAGCGGAGGTCGCACGGGACTTCTGGCTCATACTAGTCAGCTATGTGTATGGTGTGAGTTCTTTACTGCGACCGAGCCCCCGTGCATCCTGGGTCTCGACCCCCGAACCTAACACTTGCTAGTTTACGTGCTATGTGAAGCAAACACCTATACAATGAGTTGTAATAAACTGGCTATTCTAATTTTTTATTAAGATGCCCTCCTTTGTGGCATTTTTGATTCGGGGACATACCAGATGGTGTGCATGAAATGGTGGTGCGGAGGAATCAATAATACTTTTCTCAGGGGAATTTCCTTCCCACAAAAAACCTTCTCTTCCCAGGAATTAGAGCACTAAGAATTTTAAACTGGAAACGGTATTTGTACTGCAATTAAAGGAACACCTTGTGAAACTTGTATTCCTGTGCGGTGTTTAAATGCAGAGCACACCAGTTCACAATGGCGCCTCTGGAGTACAGGTGGTCACGTGACACAGAAGTGACCCGTCTTCCTGTATGCGGGTCGTCCGGTTAAATTGCACACCAAACCGCAATGAGCACAGGAATGAGACACCGGTCATCCTTTTTCACACGCGGTGAGATGATTTTGGGCAGTTGAGTTGTTGAGACGGGTGAGTGGTTTTGAACATCTTGACCCGAGGATGACTGAGAGCTATCTAGTATTGAGTATTGAGTTCTAGCATGCGAGGGACCCGGTATGAACTCAGAAGGTATATAGGAAGCAGGATGGGGAATGGTTCACGCCATTGTATTTTAAGTGAGATGTTTGTCCGCAACTAGTGGCAACAATGCTGTGCCGTGAGTGCTGTTGAATTTTATAAGATAAACGGAGTTGATCTTTTTAAAGGGCAACTACATGGCCGAGTTGATGGCTGATTACGGCAGTGAACAAATAAACTTACAGAGGGAGATTGGGTGTCACTGTAGTTTATACATGGATGCATAACTGGGATGAAAAGTCCGTAGATTGTCTGAAGAAAAGGAAAGACTAACATTTGCTTGTGTTTCCATATAGATTTGTGACAACACAAGTGTCTTTTTTTAACAAGCATTGGCATAGCCAATAGGTCTCGCATTAATTAAGTTTGAGCTATTGGCATTGCTAAATATTGCAACACCAAATGCAACCAAAGTCTATAAATTGTAGGCCCAAAAAATGTGTATTTATTTTTATAGCAATGGTGGTATGCTGCGCTTTAGATGAATATGTTTAAAAGTAAAGTGCACCATACAGCGATTGCTACAATATTTAATTGTCGATGCATTAACAATTGATGTGTGCACTGATGGCTGGTGGTGTGTGTGCTGGTAGAACTTGTGCACTGATGGCTGGTGGTGTGTGTGCCTGGTGGAAGTGTGCACTGCTGGCTGGTGGTGTGTGTGCCTGATGGAAGTGAGCACTGACGACTGGTGGTGTGTGTGCCTTGTGGAAGCGTGCACTGACGGCTGGTGGTGTGTGCCTGGTGAAAGCGTGTACTGATGGCTGGTGGTGTGTGTGTGCCTGGTGAAAACGTGCACTGATGGCTGGTGGTGTGTGAGTGCCTGGTGAAAGCATGCACGTATGGCTGGTGGTGTGTGTGTGTGCCTGTTGAAAGCATGCATGGACAGCTGGTGGTGTGTGTGTGTCTGGTGAAAGTGTGCACTGATGTCCGGTGGTGTGTGCCTGGTGGAAGTGAGCACTGATGGCTGGTGGTGTTTGTGCCTGTAGAAATTGAGCACTGATGGCTGGTGGTGTGTGTGCCTGGTGAAAGCGTGCACTGACGTCTGGTGGTGTGTGCCTGGTGGAAGCGTGCACTGATGGCTGGTGGTGTTTGTGCCTGGTGAAAGCGTGCACTAACGACTGATGGTGTCTGTGCCTGGTGAAAGTGTCCACTGACGGTGTGATTGTGTGTGTGGTTTTGTGTGTGTGGTTTTGTGTGTTTGTGGTAGTGTGTGTGTGTGTGTGTGTGTGGTAGTGTGTGTGTGTGGTAGTGTGTGTGTTGTGGTAGTGTGTGTGTGTTGTGGTAGTGTGTGTGTTTTGGTAGTGTGTGTTGTGTGCTTGTGTGTGGTGTGCTTGTGTGTGGTGTGCTTGTGTGTGTGGTTGTGTGTGTTGTTGTGTGTGTGGTTGTGTCACAGGGCAGCAAAGGGGACAGAAGGAGAAAAAGGCACAGAATCACAGGGGCAGCGAAGGGGACAGGAGAAAAAAGGCACAAAATCACATGGGCAGCGTAGGGGACAAAAGGAGCAAAAATGCACTGAATTACAGGGGCAGAGAAGGGGATAGAAGGAGGAAAAGGCAAAAAATCACGGGGACAGTGAAGGGGACAGGAGAAAAAAGGCACAGAATCACAGGGGCAACTAAGGGGACAGAAGGAGAAAAAAGGCACAGAATCACGGGGGCAGCGAGGGGGACAGAAGGAGAAAAAAGGCAAAGAATCACAGGGGCAGCGAAGGGGACAGAAGGAGAAAGGCACAGAATCACAGGGGCAGCAAAGGGGACAGAAGGAGAACAAGTTAGGAGTGAGGTGGGAGGAAAGATGCCAGTACATGGACACTATTAGTTTCATCTCTGCAGAGTGTGTCTGTAGTGAGATTCTGGAGCAAGGAGGGAGTGTGAGAATGAGAGAGGCACTAGACATGAAGAAGGGAATAAACGTGATGGCTATTATTAGCATAAAGCACCGCATTTCAACTACTCAGCTCAAAAAAATAAATTGCTTGTTGCGCTAATGTAAAAAGCTGGTTATTTTTACCCAAATGCGTGCCACTCATTTTGTCACCCTAAGAATGATAAAAGGTAAAGACCTATTTGCTTGTGTTTTAATGAGTTACCTGTAGGCTACACATAAAACTTGCAAGCAAGCCCTTCTTCATCTGAGCTATCGAACTCGGCAATGGGTCATTAATTGGATAGAAAAAGAGAGTTGTCTCACGAAAAATGGGATGAAATCTCCGCTATATCAAAAATAGGTTTTGAATAAATAATTTATTTTTTTAAAGTCTTGAAAGTATGATCTCTTTACTAGGCCAGCACATGACTTTGTTGATAGCAGTGTACAGTGAAATGCAACAGAGACAGACTCATATATGTGCTTCCTGACCCTGGGGCAATGCCTACGTCACTGGTCCTCAGAACTCACGTAAAAAGATGACTGCATAGAGAACCTATAAGTTAAACCTCCTACATGGTAACTGCTGTGAGAGGTATCTGGAGTGTTGCTTCTGACTCAGCGGAAAGTTGTGTGTGTAGTTTTTGGAGTCTGAATGGAGTGAAAGCACATATGTTTTCAATTAATGGAGACACAGCAGGGATGGGGTGGTGCGCGCGCGAGCGCCCGCCGTGGCTAAAGTGAAAGCACTTACACACTGACAATCCCTCATCGCGATCACTCTAAAAGCGAAAGTGATCGCGATGACGCACGCTAGGGATGCGCGCGCAGCAGCGGGGGGGAGGGGTATGTGCTGAAGGCTGGCGCAGGAAAGGCAGATGGCTGGGCGAGAAGGGAGAGGGGAATGTGGGGAGCAGCTGTGCGCGTGCACGCCATTGTGCACTGTAGCTTGTCGCCAGCATAAAAATGTGGGTAGCACTTTCTAAACCTACCTACCAAATGTCTCGCAGAGCATCGCTTACGCGATAGCTCAGGCGAGACCTAAAAAGCAATCATGCAGGAGTCTAAACGAAAATGGCTATAGAAAAGTAAATTCCGCCTCAAACAGTTGTAATATATTGTAATGTCCTGGGAGCGCTCTGGCCCGCGTGCCTAAAATCGCATATATGTCCATAAAGCAAATAGGTAATGATTACAATGCCAAGGATGCGCTGTGGTCACTATCATGGAAATAAAAAAGGCATTCAATATTGGTCATAGTATGGGCTGTGCGTTACACCACGTAAATGTCAAAATAGATATTAATCATAAAATAATATATAACGAAACCATGTAAAGCAATGGGTTAAATACGGTGAGGCGTGTATGGCCACTTCCCTTGTCAAAATGTGAAGACAGTAATGCCAATTAATGCTGTTCCCGTTTCGCACAGCGTGTTACATCACTTATAAGGCACGTTAGAGATGGGGGAGAAAAACGCATTGGAAGTGCGTATAGCCGCTTCTCTATCCATGCTTTCATTTAAGATATTAGTGGGCGCGTCACATTATGTCGCGTATCAATTCAAAAAATAAGAACAAAACGCAATTAGTTCAAATTTAAGGACAGCGCTACAGTTTTGTTGCGAGTGAATGATAGTGTTAAAGTGAGGTCAGGGAAGTAGAATGCGAAAGGGAATGAAGAGTGCATCGTAATGCTTACCTGAACGACCGAGAACCAACGTCTTGGGTGCCGAAGGAAATGAACTCCCGCACTGCCCTTAAAATAGTGTGCGTTTTCCGGTATTGGCGTGGCTATAGGGATGGAGCCACGTCTTGAATAGAAAGACTAGAGTGAGGCCGGTAAAAACAGAAGAAGAAAATAAAGGAGATGTATGTTCTAAATAAAGCAGTCTTCCATTCAGAGCATGACTAAAGCGAACACGATATATTACAGTCACAATAAAGTAAAGGCAACATTGAAAAATGTAAATTTATCAAGACAAGCGGGCGTGAGGCCACGAAAGTGATCGCAATCGCCATCAAAGTGGCGAAAGTGAAAGTAATCGCGTCAAGCGCGGTGCGCGCGCCCGCGCACATGCACTGTAGGTCTAGGCTGGCCTGGTAGCACTCTTTGGAGCCCTCTCAATAAGTCTCGCAGAGCATCGCTTACGCGATAGCTCTGGCAAGAGACCTAAAAATATGGTGGATATCGAATAGCTACTACACCCAGCCAAAAGGAGTAGCAGTCTGTTTTATACACTTATGTATACGTGTTGTCTGTAGACCCATGCAACTACTAACAAGGAACAACATATGTCTGATTGTTTGAGTATGGCAGAATTATTGTTTGGGGGGTTGACATAAGACCGGAGTTTTGCAATGTGGTGTGGTGATACTGAGTGTGTGAGTACCAGACGACTTTGTGTTGGTGGAGAGGAGTAGCTGGAGTGATTTGGGGAGAAAAAAGGAAAGTCTGTCTAGTGAGTTTAGAAGTGGGGCTCAATGCAAATTTTGCAAGTAGACAAGAAGGAGATGCAAGTTGATTGGCATAGGAAGGGACCTTTGGGTATAGGCTTAGAGTGACATTGATCGCGTGCCGGGGTTGTTTGTGCAGGTTGGAGCACAGGGGGGAAGCAACCAGTTTTTAGGTTCTGACCATTTGTGCAGGGCTGGTCCAGGTTCTTGTACAAGGATGGTGTGCGGTCTGAAGATGGTTATGCGTTGTGCAAGCATGGTGATTTTCGAAATTTTAATAGTGTGGGAAAATTCATTTAAGGTGATGGGAGTCCACAAACACAGCCAGTTGCTCAAGCTGCCCAAAGTCTAGTAGCCAAATGCTACAGAACGTCAGCTTGAACAAGCACTGGCAAAGCGATTTCTTTCTGCACTTTGAGCTACACTCTTGCCTCGCAACAGCAATATTTGAAATGGAATGCAGGGTCTAACTAGGCTGTTCCTCTCATTGTAGGAGGGACACCAAAGATGGCTCAGTGGCTATTTCATGGTCTAATATACATAATAGTAAAATAAGATATATGAATTTGACATTTTAGGCTTAATTGCTGGATATTCGTATTCACCAAATTCTCCTTCAGAACAGGCATTCTTGCTGTAACAGTAAGTTCAAAGGCCTGCTCGAAAGATTTCCACTATTCAGTGAGGTGAAATCTGACCATTTTCTCATTCTCCTCCCCTACTTTGTCCTGCCTCTTTCTAGGAGTAAACTTCTGCCTATACAGTGACCTCCTCCCCTTCTGAGTAAGAAAAATGGGAGGATTTGGGTAAAAGGAGTATAGAGAATCAGAAGAGAAGCAGAGACAGGAGCTAGAAATGAGCAGACAGGTGAAGTAAGGAGACAAGGTGAAGAAAGGAGACAAGGTGAAGTAAGGAGACAAGGTGAAGTAAGGAGACAATGTGAAGTAAGGAGACAAGGTGAAGAAAAAGGTGATGTCGCAAGAAATATACAGATAAAATTAGAGTGAGTTAGAGAAAACAAAATGTAGGGAGGAGGTGGGTGCACTGAAGGAGGAGTTTGAGGGAGGTAGGAATGTGAGGATAGGACAGAAGCATAGGGAGCTGCATGGTAAAGATGAGCGTGTAGGCGAAAAATGAGAAGTGAGGTGTAGAAAGACAGGCCAGGAAAAGAAAACAGTGAAACACAAAGGTGAAGGGGAGATTTGTTTGTAGTGAGATTAAGCAGAGGGACAGACGTCACGTAGAGAAAGAGGAGTGGTTCATACAGTCAAAGAGTGGAGAGTGCTGAGAAGCAGCAGAGGTAACCTGGTGATAGAGATATGCAACGATACAGCGGTGAGGCAGAGAGTGAGAACTGCATTAGAGGAGGTCCAAAGAGTAAATGACAGAAAAAGATTGTGAGTAAGGCTTAAGGTTGTGAGAGAGGAGGTAGAGGAAACTGAGGGTGGTGCAGAGGTGTGGTGGTGAACAATAACAATAAAGTAAAGGCAAGATTGAAAATTTAAAATTAAGACAAGCGGCCGTGAAAGTGATCGCAATCGCGCTCAAACATCAAAGCAGCCGCGCGGCCGCGAAAGTGAAAGTAATTGCGTCAAGCGCGGCGCGCGTGCCGGCGCACATGCACTGTAGGTCTAGGCTGGCCTGGTAGTACTTTTTGGAGCCCTCTCAATAAGTCTCGCAGAGCATCGCATACGCGATAGCTCAGGCGAGACCTAAAAAGGGTCTCACAGCAGGATTGAGTACCTTTAGACAAGGTGGATAGCTGGACGAGGGGCCTTGGCTACTACCCGGTAAATATTTACCATCAATGACATAGGCGTATGTTATGTGTGTGTTTGCTGAGGTTAAGATGGAGGTCTAACTGGTTGGACTTTTTTTAAAAATAATTATTCTTTTTGTGTTTAACAGTCACTGTGCATACAAAACAAGAATCCAGAAAGGTGAATTACGACCTCAAGCCCTGACAAAACTGGCACTAAGTAAAACAGGCAATGAAACATGTTTGCCCATCTTTAATTGGTCTGCAAACATGCAGTTGGTTTTAACTTTGAATAGGCCCACGAGTTGTGAATAAAGTTGGCCCCTGGTGGACGCGTGGCCTATCTCAATTTTAATTAAACGGGGTCTTTTTTTGTTTTCTGTGACACACACTAAACACTATTTTTCCTTGTGTTTGTTCCGGACACTAAATATTTTTTTCAGGGGAGATAGCTACCTATGATGAGACACGTGGGCACAACTAGTGAGAGCCAACCATCAAGCTCCTATGGTGTAGCGCACGTGAGGTGCTATCTCATCTTTTCACAATTTTTTGTTGGATATACAACTGTTTAAGTGGAGGGTATTTTTTGGCATACAGTGACTGATAACCTTAAAGTTTTTTTAAATTACAATAATTTGGGCTAAAAAGATTTGGGACAATACCTTTGAAAGAAATTAAGGGTTGTTGGTGGGGTATATAAATTGAATTCCCACTCCCACTCTTATAGATTATAAAATTGTAAGCCTGCTTTCACCAGGTCTGAGTGTTATTGATTTATGATTTGAGTGGAGGGCGACCTGATCAGTTTTTCCGCTCTAGAGCTCCTTATTGTGAGAGGCATTTGTGTGTGTTACATGTGGTCAAATGGCAATTTTAGGGACGCAACAGGGTGTCCTTTTGGCACCCTTTCACTCTTAAAATTGCATGCACAATTTGCATTGCTTCCTATGGGCCTATGGGTGGCAATTCCTTAATTGAGACTCTCAATGTGTGAGTTGCAATTAAGGAATGTTTAGAAATAGCAAAAAATTTTGAGATTCCTGCATAGTCAATTGCAATTCATAAAAAGTCGCAATTAAAAATTCCCAATTGCCTATTATGATGCATGTTCAGATTGCTCCGCTGCTACTATAGCTTAAGATTTGGCACTCACCTTATGCCTCTTTCACCCAAATGAATGCTGAGGACTACTTAAGACAGGACCATGTGGCCTCTATTCCTTTGTTATCGTATGTCCATAAGACCTTTTCGGACCTTGGGCTACCAAAACATTTTGTTTCTTCAAACAAAATTACCTAGCACAAAAATATGGTGAAATCCTCTTTTCTATCTTTCAGAAATCAAGTCAGATTTGCTAAATGTCAATCTATGAGTACAGTCACCCATTATTTTGAGCTAAGGCTTGTTGAGGGAGTGGATCTTTATCATCCATACATTACACACTCTGAGTGTACATTCTATTTGACTCACTTTAGATTAGGCACTCTGCATTTTCTGTAGCCCATCCTGAGCAAAGCATTTGGGTTTTCACCTTACCACCATGCCCCCACATCTGCATCTCTAAACAAACTTTAGTACATTTTATGGTATTTATAGCTTTTACACCGGGCTGACGGTGCACTATTTACTCCCCTGGCTGTGCACCTTTTACTGTTTGTTTGCAACACCTTCAGTTTGAAGTTTGCTGCTCATCTGTTTTAGGTTTTGTCCATCAAGCTTTTAGTATCAGAAAGTCTTTGAATTATATTAATTTCTGACATTTCACACATCTCCCAGTACTGTAGGTGCCCAAATGCCCCATTACTCAAACCTTTCTTATTTGTTTGATTGCAGAGCTATATTGAACATTAAACTATGTCTGTAAGACTGTACTTTGTCCTTACTTATAAATTGTATTTGATCATGTTTTAGCCTTTTTAGCAGCATGTATGTATTAATGTACTAATGGTATATCTGCCGAATAAAAGCTTTTAACCAAATGGCTGACAGAATGAAGTATTGAAAGAGATTGCTATGGTTGGCATGGAAACAGGGTGTGTGTAAAAAGTTAAGGCAGAAACTAGAGAAACCAAAAGAACAAGGAACAATGACCTAAGTGTTATTGATGTTTCAGTGAAGGACATTTGTCGAACAGTCAAGGTTGTTTTGCCAGACTTTAAACGAGTAAAAAATGTGGTAAAGAAGCTCATTAAGCTTGTGTATGTTATGATTTTATTTTTATTAAATACCCACTGTGCATTGGATGAAAATAAGAAATTTGTGTTGAGAATCAGAGAGGATGGGGTAGTTGATAGTGAACAATTGACTATGCCTGAATGTGAAGTCAGGATTGAGGGTCAGTGTGATGGTACTGGAAGATTCTGGGTAGCCATTCACCATGATTGGTGATAAGAATTTGGACAGTATATTTGGTGAACATATTAAAGAATTGTATCCTCCAGACATTAACCCTGTAGGCTATGAAGGTGTGAAAATAGATGGTCTTGGTTTTTCAGTGATGATCTGCCACAAAGATGAATTTTAGCCAGATGTGGTGATGACTTATTGGGATGGAGACATCAGGGTGACATGGGGATAGCTCTCAATCTCAGTTCACCTACATGTGTGAAACGTTTGTCAAAAGAGGAAATGTCATGTGATAATATAGCTTAGTTTTCAGAAGTGTTTGCCGAACAAGTGGGTACATTCAGAAACGTTGAACAGAAGCTTGTTTTGAAAGAGTGACAATTCATTGTGTGTTTAAATGGAGGAAAGTTGCAAATATGATGTTTGAACCATTAACAGTAGAATCGGAGGTGTGATTGAGGAAACTGAAGCATTAGAATTGCTATCACCGGTAGTTCCTGTGACAAAAGAGGGGGCAAGAGAATAAGGATGAGTGTGGACCTTAGGAGGCTGAATATACAAAACTAGATGGATCATCAGTCATTACCTAACATTTCTACAACTTTGGCATTGATACATTATGCAAAGATTTTCAGTGTAATGGATTTACCATCTGCATACCATAAAGTTCCTCTTAATCCGGAGTCTAAACATCTCACTCCTTTTTTCACTCCTCTGGGGGCATAAAGGTTTGTGTACATGTCGTTTGGTTTAGCTTCGGCTGCTTCATGGTTCCAGAGAATAATGAAGACAGTTTTGGAAGGTGTTCCCAGAGTACAGTTCTTCCAATATGACATCTTTGTGCAAGAGAAGGATCCGGAAGAACATAATACAAATCTTAGGGGCTCATTACGATGGCGGACGGACTTCAGGCCATCGGCCATCATCTCGGAGATTGGGAACAGCCGCCTATAAGGCAGTGGTCCTGCAAATGACATTACAATGCGACTGCCACGACGGCGGCCGCAAATGGCACATTTAACATTGCGGCCGGTGCTGTTGGCTGCAGCACCCTCCGCAATGTTAAAAATGCACTGTTTGCATTTCACTGCACTACATGGCAGGCATGGTGCCTGCCACATAGTGCAGGGAAAGGTGCCCCCCAAGTGCACAAACAACCAGCCCCTGCACAAGGGTGGCACGCAATGGGCTCCCAAAATACATCTCCATTCTCCGCCAGCCTTTTCATGGTGGTTGAACCAGCAGACGGTCCCTGCTAGGCATGCCAGCATTATGTGGATGTGGGGCGGTCCGACAGGCAATCGTAATGATTGATGCTGTCAGACCCTTACCTGGCGGGCTTTCTGTCTGCAATTCACACTGCCCTCCATTACAATGTGGCGGGCGGAAATTAGCCTTATGATGGGGGTTAGCCCTTCACCAGCTGCCTACCAGTGGTGGGTTCACTGCCATCTGAATCAAGACTTTAGATTGGTTTTAGGTGAGTTCCAGGATGCAGATCTTACTCTTAAAAAAGAAAAATGTGAATTTGGAGTGACAACAGATACATATTTGAGTCACACTCACAAGATATCCATGAAGGTGAGAGTACCAAACAGGATTTAGCTAAGAGTATTGTGCAAGCATCTACACCTGTCAACATGGACACTCATTTTTAGGCTCAACAGCATTTTGCTTTAAAGTAATTGCTAATGTTGCTAGTCTGTCCTTACATTTGAGTTCCTTACTTTAGAAAAGTGCTCAGTTTGGATAGAAGTCAGCATTCAAAAATATCAAAAAGAGAATTGGTTCTTTGCTTACTTTGGGTCATTTCTTCCATACAAAAATACTGTTTTATCAAAGGATGCAAGTTTGAGTGGGTTGGGTGCAATGTTTTTCACAATTTGAGAAAGCTGAAGAGACAGCGGTAGCCTTTGCTTTGCACTCTCTGAAAGGTGCAGAAGAGCATTACTCGGTCATTGAGCGTGATATATTGGGTGTCTATTTGGAAATATTGCATTTTAAAGTCTTTCTGTGGGGTCTACCTTTCTTTGAAAGATCAGATCATCTCCCTCTGACTCAAACTTTCACATCAAGGACTTTTAATATCATCACACCTAGACTGAGAAGATGGACGGAAGGCTTAACATAGTTAAACTTTTCTGTGGAAGTTTGTCCAGGATCAAAACATTATGCAGCTGATTGTTTTTCCAGATTGCCTATTCAGAGTGAGGGTGGCATGGAAGATATATATTTGGTGGGATGTATAAATGAAAGTGAAGTCCAAGATGTGGAATGGACTGATGCCATGGCAGCTGATGGGGTGTTGGAATTGTTTAAGGAGTATATTGTGAGGGGTTGGCCAGTACATTAAGATGTTCCCCTCGACTTGGGGGTTTGGAATGTATGTGCTGGATTATGTATTGTTGATAACAAAATTTGTAGACTGGATGGAGCGGGGCTACATACGAGGTTGCAAGAAAAGTTGGCTAACTTGGCTTTTGAGGAGCATTTGGGCAGGAATTCAACTAAGTCTAGACTTCATAAATGATATTAGTGTCTAAGAAGGGATCCTTAGGTAGAAGTGGTTGTTAAGGAGTGTTTGTTGTGTGCACAGAATGATAATGTAAATCCTTAAAGGCGGCAGCTCTTGTACCAGTTGAGGTTCCCATACAGCCCTGGGTAAAGTTGGGACATGATATTGTAGGTTCATTTGAATTGTTGCCTCCCAGTGATATTTTCTACTTTTGGTAGACTACATGACAAAATGGGCAGTAACCAGATGAATGTCTAAAGTTGACATGAGTGTCTTTGAATTTGTATCTAGTCTATGAATCACATTATAGGGAGCATGTGCCCAAAAAATAGGATATATGTGTCATTGTAGTGAGGGTCTTAGTTTATTTTTTTTATTCAGTTTTGTTTATTTAATTTATAATAATGCCTCTTTAACATTTGCATAGAAACAACATCTTATGTAATTTTCCCAAAATAATATTGATGTTCAGGTCAGGTTAAATATAATGGAGCAAGCTACTTACAAAGTCCAGGGATTTGCTTTTTATGTAGGGAAAAGATTTCTTCATGCTTCTAAGACAAAGCTTCCAAACACACAGAGTGAGTGCATACAGTACATACAGTACAGGCAGCAGCACATGCAGACCAGCTTTGGGAATGCAAGCATCACTCACACATTGAAAAGGTATAGTGCACAGAGTGAGCACATAAAGTACATAAGGCCAGATATACAACGTATTTTAGCATGAGCAAACGGGTTTGTGACCCATTTGCGCATGCAAAAATACCTAAGGGCTATGTAAAACCCTGTTTAGCAAGTCACAATTTATTTGCAGCTCACTATTAGGAAGGGGTGTTTCAAGGGCGGCCCTTCCTAATAGCAAATCTGAGCCCTATGTATGACTGTTTTGCAACCGCAATTGCGGTCGCGAAACAGTTGCAATTTACCACCTACTGGGTCCCCTTCCCCTTTCCCTTAGGGAATGCATAGGATAATATTTTTTAAGGGTAGGAGGTGGTCCCAGGGACCACTGCCTGCCCATAAAAAATAAAATGAAACGTTTCTATTTTTTTTTAAATGCACCCCTTTTTACTTTAAGGAAAATGGGCTGTATTTTTTTTTAAACTGCTTTATTGCAAAGCAGGCAATGTGGTGTGCTGACCATTCCAAATGGAGTTGCAAACTGTGAGTGGCTCCTTAATATTCATGAGCCTCGCATTTTGCGACCCCATTGGGAATCGCTAACAGTGTCTCCAACACTGATGTACATTTCCTTTTGCGACTCCCAATTTTTCGCTATTTGCGAGTCGTAAAAGCAAATGGTAGTATATCTGGCCCATAGTGTACTGGCAGCGGCAAACGCAGAACAGTGAGGGGATTACATGAGCAATGCAAGCTTCTTTCAAGCACTGAACAGGTAAAGCGCAGCAGCCCGAGCTTCCATACACAAAGAACAAGCTCAGAAAGTAAATACAGTACTGGTGACATCACTGTATCAGCCTTAAAGAGACACAAACATGCACTGCTTTAAATTGAATATATAAGTTCTGGTACTCACTATCCAGAGTACCTCTTTTCTCCTGCAAAGTAATTTCCTATTAAATGATTTGAAGCAGTGCTGTGAATGGATTGTACTCTTCATTTTAAATTAAAGAAGTGCAGGTACTCAGTACCAGACAATACCTGCCCATTTAAAGCACTGCATACATGGTACAGGAAGAGCCTTTACTAATGGACTCATAAGAATTCACAAGTGAGAGGGAGAAAAGGTTTACATAACAGTGTTTGGACAAAATATTAAATAAAAAAATGTTGTGATGCAAAAATATTGTGTCAAGAACATCGGGATGTCAGTGCTGAGAACCCGACATAGTGTCGTTACGCACCAAGGTAGCATTGAAATGTACCATGCTGGCAGAAGCAACCAGAGCATCTAATATTGGTGATATGCACCAGACAGGGCATGAGGGGGAACAAGGGACACTGGAAAAGGGAATATGTATGTTCTTGAGTGTTTACTGTGTGTACATTGTCCATTGTTTGTGTAAAATCAACAAAAAGATGGCAGAATGTAAAAAATAGTGTTGACGGGAATAAAGAAGGGAAAAATATTGTTTTAAGTGTTTTAATATTGTTTTAAAAAAGTTGATATAGAACATATTTTTGTATGGCAAGTGTTATTTTGTTTGTAATTTTTGTAGTGTGTTTAATTGTATATGTTTATGATTTTTTGTGTCATTTTATTTATATCATAAATAACTGTGAATATGTGTTTTTACTTGTATTAACGTATACAATTAATGGATTTATAAAAACAATTAGCAGCCTGATATTGTGTTTTTAGCAGATAAGGGGGCAAGAATTTCTAAAAGGGGATATTTTAATGTAAAATTAATGTAAATTATTTTAATGATATGCAAATAATATTATAAAACTTGTTGTATTTGTTTAATTCATATTTCTAATGAATAACAATTTATAATTAAATAAAATATATAATAATTTTAATACATTTAAAAAAGTTATTGTTAATATTGTAAAAATATTTCAATGAAAACATGTATTAGAAAGATATAAAACATCTATTTTAAAAAGTTAATTAATGTAATTTTTTTTATATAAAACAAAAAAATGTAAAGAAAATGTTTTCTATGTTTTTATTTTATTATATTACATTTTAGATATGAATTTTTCCATTTAATAATTCAATGTTTGGAAATGGTAGTGAATATTTTGAATAATATATTTATTATAATGAGAAAAATATTATTTTATATGTTAATGTTTATATATATTTGCATGTGTGTGTGTGTGTGTGTGTATATATATATATATATATATATATGTAAATCGTCTCTTGTCTTCATTCGTAGAAAAAGACGAAGCAAACCCAGAATATGGTGCAATTTGTTTATTCGGTCCCGTACACCGCCGCCGCCATAACACGTTTCAGCCCTCGTGGGAACTTGATCACATGAGTATTTAGAGGAGTATTAAGAACCCCACAGATTGGATTAAATGCATATTAAAAGTAAAACAAATGTAAACTTTATCATGTAAATAATGACGTATGCCCAATCTAACATGGCTCAAATGTATGCATCTCATTGCCAAGTTATTGCAATTATGAATGTGAAATGATAAAGCCCATGTGGGCTTTAGACCTATCATTCATTGCCTGATAATAAAGTGCCAGTGCAATTTGAAGTGTCACCTAGTGAACCATAGGTTCACATGTGCAAAATTAGTGTAAAAATACAAAAAACTAAATATTAAAAACAATGTTGAAGCAGGGACCAAAATTTAAACAGTTTCAAAATCAATTAACACCAGAATTTTTATAAATATGTAAAGAAGTCCTCACTAGAATTCAAACCTTGAGGTGTCTTGCAGTCTATCTCCAAAATGTACTTAGTCTCGAGCCTTCTTAGCATTGCCTCTCGGTCACGATCTTCTCAGAGGTGGGACCGAGTCCACAACAATATATGTGAGCTAAAGTGATTTCTTTGCATGCACTTCCTCAAAGTGTCGTGCAACGGGATATGATACATCACCGTTGTTGATTACCCTTATGTGCTGGAGTATCCTCTTGTGGACCTGCAGCTTGGTGCTGCCTACATAACGCAGGCCACAGGGACGCTCCAGCACATAAACGGCAAATTCTTGCATGTCAATATTTTGTTGATTGGGATTGATTTGTTGCTGAAAGGCGTAACATATTCAGTCTTATTAACCCCATGTTTGCACGCTTTGCATACAGCACATTTGATGAATTCTTTGCTAGCGTTTAGCCAAGTAGAATTGTTTCTCACCTCTGGACTACTTTTTACTATCCTTCACCGGCCAATTGATCGTCTATCCCGGAATTCTTTCACCGGCTAATTGATCGTCCATCCCACTCCGGTAAGCACTTTCTCCCTGCCACGGTCTTTCCGCTCTGCCCTCACCTGTTTTCCCTGCTCCTCTCTCGAGCCCTCGGGCTATTTTTTTATTGAGCCCCATTTTTCCCTTTCAGAGCGCTGTCGATACCTGACCCTTCATTGGCCTTGGTACCCTTTCTCCTCGGTAAGACCTTGCGCAATATAGTGGTACACCTCTAGTGTTGGTCTCTCACACCCCCTTCGCTCTCTATTAACCTTCCTGCCCTTCCCTTCCATAGATCACTTCACAGTTATTCTTCCACCATCGATTGGACGTCTCCTTGATTGAGTCATCGTAATTTTCCCTCTCACGTCATGAGGTACCCTTTGGTTTTCCCTTCCCCTACTTAGCATTTCTTCCTCCGGGTCCCACTATTTATCCCTCTTCCTTCTCTTCTTATCTCCATAGAAGTACTCACTGAATTGACTGTAAGCTTAGTCCTGATGATGACCTCAAGTTTATGAGGTTGAAACGCCGTCGACTCAACAATGCCAACCGTGGCAATTGAACAGGGTCACTCTCTAACAATGAAATGATGTCTATAATTGTTAATACTTGTAAATATTCAGTTTGACCCTCATTGTT
The DNA here is from genome assembly GCF_964204655.1 of Triturus cristatus. Lineage (NCBI taxonomy): Eukaryota > Metazoa > Chordata > Amphibia > Caudata > Salamandridae > Triturus > Triturus cristatus. Next base: position 1,149,892,917 of record NC_140591.1, on the reverse strand, counting down.
TATTTATCCTGCGCCGCCTCACGTTGTTCTCTCACACTTGCGTCACTGCGCCGTTTCACTCAACACCACACCCCCAGTGCTCAAATGTTTGTTATGGTTACTGTAATTTAGTTGTGCTATGTACTTCTAGCTACAAATAACAACCATTTACCCTCTCCTTGGTCTCCCTTGTTTTTCTTGGCCTGGTCACTACAATCTATTCCAAACTTAATGGTCCCTGTACATGATTAACCAGTTGAGATATTGTCTTTTGCTACACTACTTGCCCGGTCTCAACTGGGATAACGGGTTCACTCCTGTTTTTTGTTCCACTTTTTACTAATGCATTGCTCATAGAGCGGGATTTCCTAAATGTTATGTTGGGTGATCTGGTCAATTTGCAACCTAAGACTGGGTCATTTTTTACCAATGCCCAATTCGTGTTCATCATCCTACATATAGATTTATGTTGGATACTGTAGGTAAGAATTAGTCTAGATGGTTGTGTTGCCTCCGATAACAGGTTTGAATCAGTGCTAGCTTTACAAACCAATGCCTGTGTTGTACCCTGTTCGTTAACTCTGATCATGGATTTATTGATCACATGCAGTGAGTAGCCCCTCCTGAGAAACCTACCTCGGCATTCATTTTGTGCTGTTTGCAATCAGGGTCAGAGTTGCAAATTCTCCTTATCTGCAGCATCTCTCCATAAGGGATGCTGCGGATCAGATGGGCAGTGTGGTGATTTGCAGCATGTAGCAAAGCATTGCCTGCTGTAGGTTTTCTATGCAGCCTTGTGGGCAACTGATTATTCTGGACCAAAAATCTCAACATCAAGAAAGCAGATAGACCCATTACTAATCTGGCCTGTAAATTTAAGATTAAGATTGTTGTTATTTGTTTGCTCAATGAACTGTAGGGCACCAATCGCCGTGCCTCTTGAAATTATTAGCAAATCATCAATGTATCTAAACCACCTTATTACATTGTTTGACATTATTTCACCAAAGGTGGACATGAGGACCTGTTCCTCCCACAGCCCCATGTGCAGACAGGCATAACTGGGGGAAAACAGACCCCCATAGCCACTTCCCGAACCTGCTGAAACACTTGGTTCTGGAAAAGAAAAAAGTTATTCTCAAGACACATTGTAATCATGGCCAGTAACATTGTGTTGTGCTTATAAAAGCAAATTGGTCTGGTGTTTAGAAAATGCTCTATCGCCTTTATGCCATCCTTATGATGAATACTCGTATATAGGAACGAGACATCTAGTGAAGTAAGCAAATTATCAGGATTCCAAACAATTTCATTTAGTTTTCTTAACTGATCCCCTGTATCTAGAATCAAAGAAGGTAGACCTCTCACGTGTTCCTGCAAATAAAAATCCACATATTTACTTGCATTTTCCATGATGCTATTGCAGGCTGATATTATTGGCATACCCGGTGGTTTACATTTGTCTTTATGTATCTTGGGAATAAAGTAAACCACTGGCATCATAGGGTGATCATTCTAGAGAAATTTGAATTCATCAATTGTTAGTAAACCAGCGCTCTTACATGCCAGTAAACTTAAATAGAAAGTGTTACATATATTTATGTATGTGTATATATATATATATATATATATATATATTATATATATATATATATATATATATATATATATATATATATATATATATATTATCTACTGGCGGTCGCCAGTAGATAGTTATAGTTAGCACCGTGTTTCCATAGGAAATCTCAAAATTCTATTTTGAATAACTTTGGCGCCGGTTGACGAATCCTCGCGAAATTTTCAAAACTAATGGGGCGCTCCGTTCAGCTCCTACCCTGAAAGTCTCGGGGTGATTCGTCAAGCGGGGGCCGAGAAAAAAGGGGGGTCCCAAAACGCGTTTTCCCCATGTATTTTTCCATAGGACCTTTAGACTCAGCTACAGCCCGAACAGTTGAACACAATTACTTGAAATTTGGCAGAGAGGTAGCCATAAGGTCAAGGAAGTGCCTTTCGCAGGTCTGGTGTAAATCTGTTCAGTATTTCCTGAGAAATTAGCATTTAAAAGCATATCAATATCTATACGCGCGCACCGTGCGCGCTGTTTGCGCGCACCCTGCCGTGCGCGAGCGCAATTCTGATTGGTTGTTAGTTGTCGGTAAACATTCGAATCGGTCGAAACCAGGAAGTGTCGGCTGCCATTTTGTCTCTCGCAGTCTGAGGGGGTGAAAATCAAAGGTGGAGAACGTGAAAATGGGGCAGAGTGGACAGTTCCTGACCCCCTAGCCTTGGTCAGGGGGTCACAGAAGGACCCCCAAGGGAAAAAAAAACATTTTTTTTTTTTTAAATCGTGAGATGTGCGCACTCAGCGCGCACTGCGAACCGTGGGCGCTCGGTGCGCGAAGCGCACCGAGTGCCCTCAGAGCACGCACGGTGTGCGCACCTCGCGATTTGAAAAAAATAAATAATAATTTTCTCTTGGGGGACGGTGTGAAACCATAACTGAGCCATTAAAAAAAACGTACAAATTCACTTAAAAAAACATAGGTTTCACACACGTTATAGTTAGGAATTAGCATTTGAAAAACCTTGCAAATTCACTTAAAAAACCATAGGTTTCACACAGGTTATAGTTAGGTGGACATTTCACTCGTAAAAAACCAATGAAATTCCCCCGTTATAGTTAGTGCAGGCAACTATAACTCACACGACCGCAATCCTCTGCTGATGACGTCAGATATTACATCACTGATGACATATGTGTCTTTCTGAAAAATAAATATTTGTAATATATGTATAGCTAAAGATTAATGGAAGAAGACATGGGTAAATAAGTGTCTAAATACAGTGATGTAATATCTGACGTCATCAGCAGAGGATTGCGGTCGCGTGAGTTTAAGTTGCCTGCACTAACTATAACGGGGGAATTTCATTGTTTTTTTATGAGTGAAATGTCCACCTAACTATAACCTGTGTGAAACCTATGGTTTTTTAAGTGAATATATATATATATATATATATATATATATATATATATATATTCACTGAAGAAACCATAGGTTTCAGGGGCGTTAGAGTTAGCTGGACTTTTCACTCGTGCAAAACCATTGAAATTCCCCCGTTATAATTAGTTCAGCTAACTATAACTCGCGCACCCGCAATGCACTGCTCATGACGTCACATATTACATCACTCATGACATGGTCAGTGACATCACTCATGACATCACTGATGACATCTCAAATGACATCACTGATGACTTCATCCAGTGAATGTGTGTTTTTCTGAAAATTACATATGTTTTATATATGTATATCTCAAGGTTGATGGAAGAATAAATGGGTATATAAGTGTCTAAATGGATGATTTGTTTTTGAAAAATTGATTGTATAACTGACTGATTAAGTGTATCTTAGTGAAGACATGGCTTAGTGAGGTAATGTTTAAATGTGTAAAATATCTGTATCAGTCTCTCACTTTGTGTATAAGTGGCTGCATGGGTTGGTGAGTAGCTACATGAGTGTCTATATAGGTTATTAGTTGGTTTTTTGAGTATCAGTATGAGTGTCTGAGTGTCTGTATGGTTCGGTGAGGGGTATTACGTAGTGCATAGGTGCATGAATGAGTGACTCACTGTTTGTATGTGTTGAAGACAGCATGTGTGCAGGACTGTATGGGTGGATGAGTGAGTGCATGGGTGTGTTAGTCAGTGATAGACTGTCTCAATAGTGTCTTTATGAGTAACTACATATGTTTTAAACTAGTATATGTGACTATTGGTGTATATAAGTGAGTATATGTGAGAGTGAGAGATTGAAAGAGTTCCTGTATGAATAAGTATATGTTTCTATAAGTAAGTGTTTAAAAGACTAAGTATGTGTAAGTTTCTGTAGAAGTAAGTGTGGTGGTGTGTGTATAACTGTATATGGAAGTAAATGGATGTTTGATTCTTTATTAGCATGAGTGACTATGTGTGTGAGTAACTCTATGGATGAGTGGTGTTGTGTAACAGGATGTATAGGTGTGTGAGTACATATGATGAGTGAGTACATGTATGAGTGACTGTATAGGACAGTTGGTGAATGAGTGGATGTGTATGTGGATCTTAGAATTACTGAATAGGTTGTTGTAACTGATATTGGTATGTCAATTGTATTGAACATTGTAGCTTCTATTTTTGAATGTGTGTATCAAAGGGTATATTAGGGGAAGAGGAGGTCTGCCACTCTTTCACAAGGATGATGTCATCAGTGATGTCATTAGTGATGTCATTTGAGATGTCATCAGTGATGTCATGAGTGATGTCACTGACCATGTCATGAGTGATGTAATATGTGACGTCATCAGCAGTGCATTGCGGGCGCGCGAGTTATAGTTAGCTGAACTAACTATAATGGGGGAATTTCAATGGTTTTGTACGAGTGAAAAGTCCAGCTAACTATAACGCCCTTGAAACCTATGGTTTTTTCAGTGAATTTCTAAGGTTTTTTAAATGCTAATTCCTAAATATAACGTGCCTGAAACCTATGGTTTTTTCAGTGAATTTCAAAGGTTTTTTTAAATGCTAATTTCTAACTATGCCTACAGAGATAGGACATGTGAAGAAAGAAGAAAAAACGCACAGAAAGAAAAAAAAGAAATGCAGAAAGAAGCAACAGAAGTCCTCAAAGACGAAGAAAAGTGCAGAAAGAAGGATAACGTGCAGAAAGAAGAAACAGAAGAGCAGAAAGAAGCCTTGTTGCAAAATCATCCTGTACCCTCAACTTTTTCAGACGGATACTGGTGGTAATTGAGTCTGACTAACCAGTCCTAGAGCCAGTGGTATGTTAAAAGACACTCAGAATACAGTGAAAACACCTACATACACTAGGGAACACTATGCGTTGGGGTCCCCCTGCGATCAGCATGACCTCCTCTGTAAGCCCTTAGTATATAATAGGGCAGGGGATTAAAACAACCTCTTAAAATGCGCCACAGGGCGTGTTTGCTCACGTCACCTCAGGCCCCGTCCCCTCACTTCCCCACTGTGTAAACACGCCCTGTGGCCATTTTAAGTTGGGAGATTAAGTCCCCTTGAATCCTGAGGGTCCCTAGGGTCCAACTAGACCAGTAGGTACCTCCAGTAAGCGCCACAAGCTGAGTTGCAGAGAGATGTAAAAAGGGGCATGGCCTAGACCACCTCTCTGCAACGCAGCGGAGTGGTGCTTACTGGAAGCACCTGGTGGGCTAGTTGGCCCCCAGGATCCCTCAGGATTGAAGGGGAATTATTTCCCCAACTTAAAACACGCCACAGGGCTTGTTTGCACACATTAATTCAGGCCCCGTCCCCTCCCTTCACCACTGTGTAAACATGCCCTGTGGCCGTTTTTATTTGGGAGATTAAGTTAATTTGAATCCTGAGGGTCCCTATGGTCCATCTAGCCCACTAGGTACCTCCAGTGTGCGCCACAGAGCTGCGTTGCAGAGAGGTGTAAAAAGTGGCACGGCCTGGACCACCTCTCTGCAACTCAGCTCAGTGGCGCTTACTGGAAGCACCTGGTGTGCTAGTTTGCCCCCAGGGGCCATCAGGATTGAAGGGGAATTATTTCCCCAACTTAAAACGTGCCACAGGGCTTGTTTGCACACAATAACTCAGGCCCCGTCCCCTCCCTTCACCACTTTGTAAACACGCCCTGTGGCCATTTTTATTTGGGAGATTAAGTTAATTTGAATCCTGAGGGTCCCTAGGGTCCAACGAGCCCACTAGGTACCTCCAGTATGCGCCACAGAGCTGCGTTGCAGAGAGGTGTAAAAAGTGGCACGGCCTGGACCACCTCTCTGCAACGCAGCTCAGTGGCGCTTACTGGAAGCACCTGGTGGGCTAGTTAGCCCCCAGGGGCCCTCAGGATTGAAGGGGAATTATTTCCCCAACTTAAAACGCGGCATAGTGCGTGTTTGCACACGTCACCTCAGGCCCCGTCCCCTTCCTTCCCCACTGTGTAAACATGCCCTGTGGCCGTTTTTTAAGTTGGGAGATTAAGTCCCCTTGAATCCTGATGATCCCTAGGGGCAAAATAGCCCACTAGGTACGTCCAGTAAGCGCCATTGCAGAGAGGTGTAAAAAGGGGCACAGCCTGCACCACCTCTCTGCAATGCAGAGCAGTGGCACTTACTGGAAGCACTTGGTGGGCTAGTTGGCCCCCAGGGTCCCTCAGGATTGAAAGGGAATTATTTCCCCAACTTAATACGTGCCACAGGGCGTGTTTGCACACGTCACCTCAGGCCCCGTCCCCTCCCTTCACCACTGTGTAAACGCACCCTGTGGCCGTTCTAAGTTGAGAGATTAAGTCCCCTTGAATCCTAAGGGTCCTTAGGGTCAAACTAGCCCACTAGGTACCTCCAGTAAGCGTCACAGAGCTGCGTTGCATAGAGGTGTAAAAAGGGGCGTGGCCTCAGAACACCTGTCTGCAACGCAGCTCCCTGGCACACACTGGAGATACCTGTTGGGCTAGTTGGCCCTCAGGGACCCTCAGTATTGAAGGGGAATTAACTCCCCAACTTACAACTGGCCAGGGGGCGCGTTTCCAGAGTGCTGCAAGGAGGGGACGTGGCCTCAAGCGCGATGCCGGTCTTTTATTTATTTAATTTTTTAAGAAAGAGTGCTGTGTGTCCCCCCTTCTTTTTCTAATTTACTGGCCCTGGGGACCCCATCCCCCAGGGCCTGCACCCTAATTTTTTTTGTTGAAAACAATTAATTTGGCCCTCCCAAGGCCTTAATCGGCCCCGGTGACCCAAACCCCCGGGTCATGGCCTTTTTTTAATTTAAATTCTTTAGGAGGGGGCTGCGTTGCCCCCCCTCCTCAGGCCACTTATGGCTCCGGGGACCCCATCCCCAGGGGCCGGCCTTTGTTTTTTAATATTTTAAAAATATAGATATTTATAGAAACACCTAGGACATGCTGGACAAACTGTATGTACCTATCACCATGACGATTTGCGTGATATTAATTAAAAGGCGACTATGCATAGAATGAATCCACATGGAATGTATTTATACCGCTAGTGAAGCTCTGACGTGTCTGCCGCCCTACCATGCCTAATCCCGGCGCCCCCGCCGGTGGGTACTCTCCAAGTAGACACCCTTGTCATTTATTTATTCAAACATGGGTAGCTATTGACGGGCACATTTAATATACACGCACACCAAGCCATTCAAAGGAGATTCGACAAAAATTCGACCAAACTATGCAAGAAACCCCCCTCACGGTTAATAAAAAACACATCCACTAGCGGATGTGTCATACTTTTTATTTTACTCTCTGGAAAGGAGACACACCTCACTTGAGAGTCACAGCGTGCTCCTGGCTGAGCCCAATGCTGTGTTACACGCACCAGTGCCCGCCGATTGCCTCACACCTCTGTGTTGTATTCCACCAGCTAGTGTGTATGCTATGACACTCTCTAGCCCATGTGCACTGTAACACCACCCCATGAATATGTCATGCCACACTTGCCTTCGCACGGGTTATATTGCCCCATCTAACGTGCCTTCCTCGATGTGTATGTTATAACGCACAGCGCTATGCCATACATATTACAATCTGGGATCCATATCTTTGTCACAGTGCATATGCAACGTTACACTCCCCAGCACATATTTTATATTACAACTTTAGAGACTAGTTATGTTACACAACACTGCCCTGTGCATATTACACTCCAAGGCACATATCGCATAGCACGCGCTAGTGCCTGTGCTATCTCGCGCTCTACAATGAATCTGTCATTGCGCACAATGCATTGCATATTATATTTCACGCCCCGGTTCATCATATATCACACTTTTTGGTGCCTAGTTTATACCATATACTACATCTAGTTTTCATTTTCAATCGTGCTCTCAGGACTATGTTCTAAATAACACTGCGTCCACCTACCCTTTTCACGGGCATTACATTTCGCAATGGGCGTGGAGGGTCAGGGGGTGTTTCTGCCAAGTGAGCCCGGAGTCACAGTCACAAACGTCCTCTTCTTCCTGAATAAAAGTGAGATTATGCTGCATACTTGTTCATATTTTAAGTAGTTCGCACAGACACACATTTTAAAAACAATAACGTTCCTAATACCCACCTTCTCTGAACAGTTAGCTTGCTGCCCCATCCACCTCCTTCCTATCCTCTGTTGTCTGAATCCATGGACTAGCCTCCTCCCTCCTTCCATGCATGGTCTGATGTGCTGCCACTGCCCTCCATTTAGCATGATGTACCAGTCCACTCCTCCTGCCCTCCATTGCCCAATTCTGTGGCCCATCATTGACCTCCTGCTTAGCCTCTGTGCTTAGCTTGCTGCCCCTATTCTCCTTCCCCCTGCCCCCCGCCCCCCGATGTCTTTGTGCATGCCCCTGCTCCATCCTTTTTGCCCACTATGTTCCATGGACCTGCCACTCATATCTACTCTGAGTGTTCTGTTGAGCTGCAACTACCCTCCCACCTGCCTAGCATTGTCAGATGACTGTAACCTGTCCCTGCCACCTCCACCCTGCCTGTCCACATGCCATGCCCCTATCCCCTTCCTCCTGTCCTCCATGGTCCATTTTACTGCCACACCCTTCTGCCCTCCCTGACCTGTTGTGCTGCAACTGCTCCTCCTGCCTGCCCCGCGCAGTCTGTTGTGAGGCCCCTTCCCCTGAACTCTCCTGTCTGTGCCCAGGTCCTGACCCTCCCTTCTATCCTCCATGGTCCTTTGTGCATGCCCCTGCACCCTCCTTCTTGCCGATCATAGTCATTGTGCTGCCACTAACCCTCCCACTTGCCATGCATGGTATTCTGTGCTGCCAAGCCCCTTCCCACCTTCCCTGTGTGGTCAGCTAGCTGCCCCTGACCCCCTCCCACCTTCCCTGCATGGTCTGTGTGTATGCCACCATAGTCTCATTGTTGCTCTCCATGGTGTGTCTTGTTTCTAGTGCCCATCCTGCCTGACCTCCATGGTCATCTTGCTGCTCCTGCCCTGTCACCTTGCCCCCAGCCCTCTGTTTCCATGTGCAGACCCCCTATTCCCTCCCTCCTGGCTTGTCTGTTCCATTGTAATGCCCTGATCCATCCCTCCTGCCCTTTATGGTCTGTTATGCTGCAGCTTTCTCTCCTGTCTGTCCATTATGGTCAGCTAGCTACCATTGCCTCTTTCCCATCGGTTCTCGGTTGTCCATGTGCATGGTCCTTTCCCCTCCCTATTGCTTTCTATGGATTGTTGGGCTGCACTCCCGTCCCGCATGCGCTGTGTGGTGTATTGTGCTGCTGCAAACCCTGATGCCTGCCCTGTAGGGTCAGTTTGGTGCACCTCTCCATGTCCCTCCTGTCCTCTGTTATCCGAGTCCATGTCCCTACCCCAATTCCTCCTGCCTACCATGATCCAATTTACCATACTTGCGAACATTTTGAACTTGGTAAGAGGGAGATTTTGAAAAAAAACTGGGGTATTGATTTTCCTCTTTGAGTTACATTGAAAAAGAGGAGATTGTAGACAGGAGACAGATCAAATAAAGCCCATTTGAGCTTAAAAACATTGGACGTTTCCTGGCTGAAACGGGTCTGTTTGCATGTATGGTTGTACTACCACTGCCTCTTCCTTCTGCCCACAATGGTCTATTATATCGCCACAGCCTCTCTTGCCAGTCCTGTTTTGTTGGTTTGTTGCCCCTGCCCCCCTTTCCACTGCCCTCCATAGTCTGTTGTGCTGCTACTGCCCTTCTTGCCTGCCCAGTGTGGTCAAATTATTGCCTCTGCATTCTCCTACCTGCCTTCAATTTTCAGAGTCCGTGCCCCTGGCCTCTGCCTCTCAACAGTATCCCAATGAACAACTAGATTGCTAACATTCTATATTTATTACAAAAGTGTGGAACGCCTGACGTCATCTTGATGTAATCAAAACTGTAATACCTAGAGTATATCCTTTAGAAATTACATATATGAGAGGGTCTTATTTGCATCAAAATTATGGTTAGTGCTCTAAAAAACTAAAATGAGGACATATTTTCTGAGTTTTCAAATAGCGACAAAGAACTTTTAAATTATTTGTAAACTTTATGTTTTTTTTATCCAGTTGACCCCTTGATTAAATGTTGCACCTTGGCGAGAGGATGTGGTGTTACTTCCAGAGCTGCAGACTTTGCAACTGGGGAACCAGGTTGGAGTTTCTGCTTCAGCTCAACATTCTGTGATTCTGGTCAAATCACTTAATCTCCCCATGTCTACAACCAAAATGAATTTTATCTTGTGTGATGTAACCAATACTCATGTAAAGCATTCCAATACCCGACAAGTCTGCACTATATAAAACTGCAAATACACAAAAATAAGTGTTTTGCACACTTCTGTCATTGGGCTACATGTGGGCTACATCTGGGTGATATTTGTGCTGAATTTAGGCTCTTTTGTGTCTGGTGGCCATCTTGGGAGATTTATTTGTTATGAAGTTTCCTAATTTCATCATTTACTGCAGTCTCCTCAGTAATAAATGCTTTCAGTTTTTTACTTTGATTCCATCAAGAAGGTATTCAGATATGTCACACATTTGCCATAAATTCTGAATGTTAGCACTCTAGTTGCTCATTAGATCACTGTAGTAAAGCTACTGCTCACCACAGAAGTCTGCTGCTGGTATTAAAAGTGCATGTTTCAGTCTGCATATCAGATTTTTTTAATGAAATAGAAGAGGATTTGAGAAGTCACACAAAATGTGCCCTAATTTTTCTTTCTGCAGCACTAATCATAATTTCTATGGCAAAATGAATCCCCTCATTGTTTTCCTATGTAAATTAAATGTTTTAAGTGTTACCAGTTTATTCCAATCAAGATGGCGTCAGGTGTGCCATACTTTTGTCATAAGTAAGACAGTAAGCGCTCTAGTTGTTCTTAAGAACACTGTGGGACATTCTGTCATTAGGCTATACTTGGGCTACATCTGGGTGATATTTGGGCTACATTTGGGCTCTTTTGTCTCTGGTGGCCATCTTGGGAGATTTATTTGTTATGAAGTTTCCAAATTTCCTCATTTACTGCAGTCTCCTCAGTGGGAATACTTTCAGTTTTTTATTTTGGTTCCATCAAGAAGGCATTCAGATGTGTCACACATTTGCCATAAATTCTGAATGTTAGCACTCTAGTTGCTCATTATATCACTGTAGTAAAGCTACTGCTCACCAGGGAAGTCTGCTGCTGGTATTCAAAGTGAATGTTTCAGTCTGCATGTCAGAATTTTTTTATGACATAGAAGAGGATTTGAGAAGTCAAAATGTGCCCTAATTTTTCTTTCTGCAGCCCTAATCATAATTTCTATGGCAAAATGAATCCCCTCATTGCGTTCCTTTGTAAATTAAATGTTTTAAGTGTTACCACTTTATTCCATTCAAGGTGGCTTCAGGTGTGCCATACTTTTGTCATAAGTAAGACTGTTAGCGCTCTAGTTGTTCGTTAGAACACTCTGGGACATTCTGTCATTGGGCTATACTTGGGCTACATCTGGGTGATATTTGGGCTACATTTGGACTCTTTTGTCTCTGGTGGCCATTTTGGGAGACTTATTTGTTATGAAGTTTCTCTGATTTCCTCATTTACTACAGTCTCCCCAATAGGAAATACTTTCAGTTTTTTTCTGTGATTCCATCAAGAAGGCATTCAGATGTGTCACAAATTTGCCATAAATTCAGAATGTTAGCACTTTAGTTGCTTATTAGATCACTGTAGTAAAGCTACTGCTCACCAGGGAAGTCTGCTGCTGGTATTGAAAGTGCATGTTTCAGTCTGCATGTCAGAATTTTTTAATGAAATAGAAGAGGATTTGAGAAGTCACTCAAAATGTGCCCTCATTTTTCTTTCGGCAGCACTAATCATACTTTCTATGGCAAAATGAACCCCCTCATTTTGTTCCTTTTTAAATTAAATGTTTTAAGAATTACCACTTTATTCCAACCAAGATGGCTTCAGGTGTGCCATACGTTTGTCATAAGTAGGACTGTTAGCGCTCTAGTTGTTCTTTAGAACACTCTGGGAAGCTGCAGGAGAAAACAAAGGAATCAACTGACAGTCTCTGCCCTTGTTGGATGTACATGTTTTACTGAGAATGTCAGACTTCATTCTCACATGACTGAGAAAGATAATGTGAATTTACAGAAAATATGCTCTCAGTTAGCTTATAGATCACCTTCCAAACCTCTGTGGGAAAAGCATGAGAAAATAGTTTTCTCTCAAACATGATTCATGATATCACAGCAGAAGGCTTTTTCACATGGTAAAATCACATTAGAGCACACCACAATTCCTAAAATGAGTATGGTACCATCAACAAATGATTTATAATATAACTAAAGTCTTAAAACCTTCTATTAACTGCAAAGCTTTTTAATGAGGTGCTATCATGTATATTGGTCCCAAGATGGCTGCCAACACTTCTTGGATGAAGTGCTGACAGCCAATCAGATCTCACGATGAGATGTGTGGTTAGGCTCCGCCCAGATATAGATGTGATTTTACTTTTGATTTTCTCAGGAACTACTGAACGTATTTACACCATTTAAGCAAAAGGCACATGCCTGACCTGAGGACTACCTCTTTGCCAAATTTCAAGTAATTCTGTTCAGCCGTTTGGGCTGTACCTTCAACTAAAGGTCCTAGTGGAAAATGCATGGGGAAAACGCGTTTTGGGACCCCGCCTTTTTTCTCAGCCCCCGCTTCATGAATCACCCTAAGACTTTCAGGGTAGGAGCTGAGCGGAGCGCCCCATTAGTTTTGAAAATTTCACGAAGATAAGTCAACCGGTGCCAAAGTTATTCAAAATAGAGTTTTTAGATTTCCTATGGGAACTCGGTCCTAACTATAACTATCTACTGGCGACCGCCAGTAGATAATATATATCCTACTGGCGGTCGCCAGTAGGTAGTTAAAGTTAGGACCTTGTTACCATAGAAAATTGGCAACATTCTATTCCCAATTACTTTGGCGCCGATTGACGAATCTTCGCAACATTTTCAAAACTAAATCTTTGTTGAGATCAGCTCCTTATGTTGAAAGTTTGGGTGTGATTCGTCAAGGGGGGGCCGAGAAAAAAATGGGGTTCCAAAGCATGTTAATTTCCATAGGAAACTTTAGACAAGGCTACGGAATTACCCCAAATTTGGCAGGGAGAAGGGTCTTGGTCTAGAAAGCACGCTTTTGTTTATTTGGTGTAAATTCGTTCAGTAGTTTTTGAGAAATATCAAAATTTACAGATATCGATATTTGGGAATTCTGCCATATGATTGGCTGAGGCGTTACGAGCACGAGCTTGTTGTTGATTGGCTGCGAGCGGTGTGAGTGGTTTCAACTAGGAAGTGTTGGCCACCATTTTGTGATTCCGTTGAAGCGAGTAAGGTGAAAAAAGGGGGGAAAAGTGGGAAATAGGAGGGTAGGAGCACTGTAACCTCTGTGGGGTATTTAGGGTGTGCTATAGAGGGGGTGCGAAGCGAAGTATTTACCCCTACCGGTGTGTAAGTGGTGGGCTACGGAAATTAAGTGAGGTATTGGGCAGAATCTGGTGCGGGTAAGGTGAGCTGGTGCGGGACTCGGGGATTAAAGCGTGAGCCCAAATTGTGTGTCTTATGCCATTGCCGCTGCACTACAGTTGTGGAAGTAGTATCCGGATGTGTTTATAACTACTAGAATGAACTACTGACCCGTACTGGTATGAAAGTCCAAGGGTACGGAATATATGTGAGGTATTGTCTAGAGTCTCATGTTGCTAAACTGAGCTGCTGCTGGAGTCAGGGATTAAAGCGTGAGCCCAAACTGTGTCATATGCTGTGAAGTCATGTGCTCTGGCCGCTGTGCCACATCTGTGCAAGCAGTGTCAGCATGTAGTTATAGGTACTTGGATGAACTTTTGTTTAGAACATTGTAGCTTGTGTATGATGGTTAGTTGGTGTTGTATAGGAAGTGCGAAGGTAAATCAATATGATATACCCTATGGGTGAGTAGAGCTGGGGATCCAAGTGACAGGTCTGTGCTGCAAAGTGAGGTGGGCTGGCCGCTACGCCACAGCTGTGTGGAGATCAAATGTTGGTGAGGGTGCGGGAGTTGGCAGTATATGGCCCTAAAATAGGGGGCCTAAGTTGTAAGTTATATGGTGGCTCTAAAAAGAGACCTTTTGTTCATTAGTTGGAGCTGCATATAAGTGCGGATGCACAGCTTCAAGTTATTCAGGAAAACTCGATTTCCCTGATCTGTGAAGTGTACTCCATCACTTCTGTATATATCCGCCATATCAAAACATATGTTGTTGTTGTATATGGACCCCATTTTTTGGTCTCTGTATATATCCGCCATATCAAAACATATGTTGTTGTTGTATATGGACCCCATTTTTTTGGTCTCTGAGGTATGCAGAGACAGCTTTGTTGACTTTTTTTCTGAGATTTTTCGATCTCAGGACAAAATTGTTTGGACCATTTCCACTTCTGTCTTTGGCATATATTGGAATATACAAAGACAGTTTGAGGCAAAAATAATATCAATAGTCCAAAGGTGTCCTTCATAAGCATTTCCAAATCTACCCCAGTCAATGTGCCTAGGTCGTTTCCACCACAGTACACAATCATGAGGTCAGGGTGTTGGAGATGCAAACAGGTTTTAACCAAAGGCAACATTTGGTGCCACTTCAATCCTCTGTCCAAACTATTTAATGTCCACATTTTGTACACCTGGGTCTAAGTCAATATGTCTCTGTTCTGCATACCTCTTGCACCAGAAAACATATCTATGTCCTACGATCCACACTAGCATTTTGAAGGTATGGCTGGAAGGTATGGAAAGATGTCTGTAGCTCATGCAGTTCCTTCGTAGAATAAGAGATATGTTTAAAGATGGGGAATTAATTTCTTTTCACATACAAAACGGTACCGGATTGGGAGATGAAAAGCATTGTTTTTTAAAAGTAGGGTGCACATTCGTTTTGTGGAAAAGTATGTTTGTGATTGGTTAAGAAAAAGCAGTTTGCACGTACATATTATAGTACATATTATAGGATAAAATTTGCTCAACTCAACCACACCTGCTACTTGCATTTGGAAGGCACTGTTCAAATTTAAAACAATCGTGAACTTTTAACCTGCATGTGCCGTTAAATGTTCAAGAAAATGTTGCAAAAGAATATCGTTCGTTTAAAAAAATTGATGAACTTTTAACCTCCACGTGTTGTACAATGTTCTAGAAAGTGTGTTGATAGAATACGTTGCATTTCTGACTTCGATGTGTACTTGAATATTTAAAAAAACATTTTATTTGGAAAAGTAGAAAGACAGTAATAGAGAGAATTTTTGAAAGCTAAAAGAATCAAGGAACTATTGTAATTTGTTCTTGAATACCTACTCGTGGTCGCCAGTAGGTAGTTATCACTGTTAACGGTCTGAAAATGCAGTGTTGCTCAGAGTGGCATGGTGGTGATATGAATCATATCATATGATATGGTGCTACACTCGGGTATGAAACTGAGAGTGTAAACCGTGAGGTCATTGCTGTATAGTGGTGTGGTCTGGTGTTTGTAGCATACGTGTACAAGTAGTGTTAGTAGGTGTTTATACCATACAGGGATTGGAAGAGAACTACTGACCGCTACTGTGTGTTGATGGTATACCGGAAGCGGGAAGCGAAGTAGTTACGCCTACCGGTGTGAAGACTTGGGGATGAAACCAAGCTGATTGATGTAAAGTGATGTGCTCTGGGCGGTGTAGGATACTAGCCATTGTAGTATAAGTGTGTAAGTAGTGTTAGTATGCATTTATAGTATATAGGGAATGGGAAGTGAACTACTCATCCCTACTGGTGTGAAGACTCGGGGATTAAACCTTGAGCCTAAATTGTGAGCTTATTGCTGTAAAGTGATGTGCTCTGGGCGCTGTAGCATAATTGTGGAAGAAGAGTTAGTTTATGTTTATACAATATAGGGAGTGGGAAGTGAAAGTCTTACCCCTACCAGTGTCAAGACTCATGGATGAAACTATGAGCTCATTGCTGTAAAGTCATGTGCTCTGTGTAGTATTCCATTGTAAGTCATAGTAAAATGTTAGTATGTAATTCTACTAGAAGCAAAGGGGCATATTATCAAGGAACAGCGTTAAAATTATCGTTACTTTAGCGGCAGGAAACTGCCACTAAAATGGAGATAATGGGCTTCATAATATGCCGTAGAGAATTCCAATAGAAGCCCATGTTAACACAAGAACATGGGCTTCTATTGGAATTCTCTACGGCATATTATCAAGCCCATTATCGTCGTTTTAGCGGCAGTTTCCTGACACTAAAGTGGCAATAATTTTAACGCCGTTCCTTGATAATATGGCCCTCAGTATGTAATGTTAGAATGTAGGGCTGTCATGAGGGGAAACTTGCGGAGTTTGTACACGGTGCTGGATTAGGCGGTTGCTTTGCTGTCTGCTCCTGTTGGTGGTTGTTTCAGGGTTCTTGTTTTCTTGTAATAAATCTACTTATTGGATTCACTGCTGTCTGCCTCTTCACTATGTAAATTTGGCGACAAGTGGGAGAAGGCAAAAAGAAGGCACCACTCAGCAATATTTCAAAATTGCTTGCGTTGTGCTGAAGACCCGTTTTGTTCATGTAGCTGTTTCTACTCATCCAAGGTCGTCGGCTCATTGAACTATGTCAGCCGACTTCTGGTAGGATTTATATTTTTAGATTTTGCGCTTCCTCTGCTTCTTCACTACATTCTGGTTGCTGGACTACACGTGTGCAAGTAGTGTTAGTATGCGTTTATACTAACAAATGCATCATGGTATTGGAGGGCAACCTCTCAGGCGCAGCTCATACAATGTCCAGGGGTGTGCATTGGCTGGACATTTGTGTTTGCTATTAGAGGGTGGTGATGGCTTCCACCCTGTGATAGCAAATACTTTTTCGACTACTTGAAGTAAGAGGAGGAGAACCTCCTATCGCTGTAGTAGAGGGCATGTGGATGGTAAAAATGAGAGAAAAGAACAAAAAAACAAAAAAAGCGGGGTCTCACCCGTTTTTTTAAATGAGGCCCCTGGTGGGTGGGTAATGTTCCGTGGCCAATCCAATTATTATATTGTGGAGTCTCTGTAGGACTGGGGATATTAATGTCACATGTAAATTAGGCGCGGAAGGGCACCGACGTTTTGCAGCCTAGGGGAGCGCCACCTTCCCGGGTATTGTTTACTAATTGTTCAGGGGGTTCGAGGCCAACTGAAGTCCGGGGATCGCCACACTCCGGGTCTTTATTTAAATATGCAGTGTGGGCCTCGGCAGTCCCCGAAGCCTCGGTGGTCCTAGGCAGTGCCTTATTTGTTCTGTAATCACACGGGCAGTACTTATGGTGTTATAAAGTGATACACTCATAGAATGCTTGCAGTTGTACAATTACCCAGGCTTCATTTGTCTAATAGTCAGTTATATTGTTTGGTAGGTGCACTCTAATATTAAATAATGTTGTCCTTAAAATCTCCGATAAACAGATGATTTTCCCAATAAACAATAGACAAGGGGCATCGTGTAACACATTTGTTTTTTGATGGAAGGTTTGAGATGCATGGCAATCACACGTGGAAGGCTAATGTACACAGCATGAATATTGATCAAGATGATCATTGCATGTTGTGTGTAGCATAATGTGAGAAGTTGGTCTGATATATGCTGTCCAATAATTATAGTGGGCACCTTGTATCAGTCCAAACAACCCCTTATGGTGAATAGGTTAAAGACAACCTTTATTGAAAGCTATCCTAGTGGCAGCTATGGAGAGCAGCCTTCAGGCTAAGTCTTGAAGGAATGTAAAGCAGCTTGTTTTACCGGTCTATAATCTCTTAAATGACCAAATGAAAGGACAACCACACCAGGTATATATTTAATATATATGTATTTAAGATAAAACACACCCCTCTAGTCTCTTTATGAGACTGGAGTTCGAAGTACTTAATTTACAAGTTAGCAATCAACAGTAATAGCACAAATACACCTTTGGCCCTAGGGGCATACCAAACCATATACCAAAAAAGTGGTATAAGAACCACGACTGAACTTGACACAAGGCCTAGAGCCTGTAGAATCGCTGGGACCCCAAGGAACCACCCACGGTAGTGACAAAGGGGACTCAGGGGGCCGTGTGCAGTGTGTAAACACAACCGCGAGTTCCGGTTAGCTTCTATGGACAATGTTGCGGTTGGAAAATTAAAGATTAGGGACACTTAGAATCGAGTCAGGGCCAAACCCTTTTGGACTTAGGAAGTTCTAGGGCTTGCACCCATGGGAGCACTGGAGTACACGTGTTACCTCACCCAGGGAAGCCGGGTGCATAGGTGTCTTTTGGTGTCTTTTGGTGTCGGGTTGTGTCGTCGATTTCAATGGAAGCTGGTGAAGAAGTGCTGCTGCCGTGAAGAGGAGAAGTGTACGAAGTGATCCAAGCCTGGATCTAGGATGGAAGGAACCTGAAAGCAGAGAGGACAGAGACTGGGGGCCCGATTCACAGAACTGACTTAAGACAAAATCCTAAACTCACTACCATTTTGGTATTCACAGAAGGCACTTACTCATTTTGGTATTCACAGAAGGCACTTACTCATTTTGGTATTCACAGAAGTTAGGAGTCCTAACTTTAGGACTCCTAAATGCCTTCTGTGAATACCGAAAGTTTTAAAATTAGGATTTTTCTGAGTTTAGTAGTAGTATAGTTAGGACTCCTAACTTTAGCACTCCTAAATGTCTTCTGTGAATACCGAAAGTCTTAAAATTAGGATTTTTCTCAATTTAGTAGTAGTAAAGTTAGGACTCCTAACTTTAAGACTCCTAAATGCCTTCTGTGAATACTGAAAGTCTTAAAATTAGGATTTTTCTCAGTTTAGTTGTAGTAAAGTTAGGAGTCCTAACTTTAGGAATCCTAAACTGAGAAAAATCCTAATTTTAAGACATTCGGTATTCACAGAAGGCATTTAGGAGTCTTAAAGTTAGGACTCCTAACTTCTGTGAGTAAGTGTCTTCTGTGAATACCAAAATGAGTAAGTGCCTTCTGTGAATACAAAAATGGTAGTAAGTTTAGGATTTTGTCTTAAGTTAGTTCTGTGAATCGGGCCCTCGGTCACTTGCCAGGGACTAGGGGCACGATGGACCAATGCCCACACATGTCGGGTGCTTCAGGTGAGTTCACGGGTGTCTTGGCTCTTCAGCCACGAGGTCCAAGAGGCGCCGATGATGACCAAGAGCTGGATTCGAGCTGTCCCACTAAGTCTGTCAAGTGCTGCGGTGTCGGCGACCAGATTGGACCCAACAGGCCTTGGCAACGACACGTCTCTTGGAATCAGAGAAAGGACTGCGGTGCAGACCAGCAAGGTCTGAGGGACTCACCCAGCGAGAATAAGTCGGGGCACATCTGGAGCAACCAGGAAAGCCTAATCAGAAGAGGAGTTGCCTTTGTGGGGACCTACTAGCCAACGGCTAGCGATCGCGAAGGAACCTCGAGCGGTTGCACTTGAAGCTGGCCCATGGGTTACTCTTGGAGTGGAGGCCAGCGATCTTCGGTGCAGGAGGTGCTCAAGGCTGGGGCTACTCGGAGCCCAAAGCACAACTTCAAGAAAGACCAGGAAGCTGCAAAAGATCACGGTGTCCAGGGGTCACGGTTCCACGTCATGCACGATAGCCACAGGCCTCAGCTTTGCTGTGGACTCAGGGTAGCCTCAGAGGAAGTCTGGAAATCCACCTCTGGTGATGCAAAGACTTCGGCGTCTGGTGGGAGCTTCAGCGATGCAGACCAGTCAGTTGCTTCTTTGGTGCTTGCCAATCAGGCGAGTCACTCCTTGACCCCAAGGGAGATTTCTTCAGTCTTCTAGTCAAAGTAGAACGTCGAAGGTCCAGGATATATGTTGCAGAGTTTTGTCCAGGGTAATCTAAAGTCGCAAGGACTGGGTTCCCATAGTCATACAAAGTTTGGGGGTTGGACATACTCTAGGGATCCAGCTATGGGAGGGTTTTGAAAGAGGGGTGGTGACACCCATTTCCTTTGTCCAGTTTCACGCCAGAGCAGGGGCAGGTAGCCCCTGCTACCGGTTTGAATTGGACTATGCAAAGGGACACCAAGTGTGCCCCCAGTGCAGGACTTCAAAGCACCAGAGAGTGCTCCCGCCCAGCCCCAATACACAACTGCCTTTCTGGGATAGGAAACCTATTGTCCAGGCCTCCCCTGCCGGAGTTTCGGTCAGCAGCAGGAGGCCAGACCGGTGTCTGTGGCAGAGGCATCCATTTTGTGATGCCAGGGCTGTAGAAAGTCCTACCGGGTTAGACAAGTGTGAACATGTCTCTCCCTCTAGAAGGGTGGAATGCTACCCCCACCGCCAGAACTGGTGGCTTAAAACATATGTAGTTGGTCACAGATATACCACTGAGACATTTATTCACTCACCAACACACCCATAGACACACTAACTCACCCATACAGCCCTTTCCAGATACACTTTTTAATCCATACAACCAGTGAATAACCCACTCAGACATCTATGCACAGACTCATACACCCAGACACTCAGGGACCCATACAGATACTCAGACAACAAATGATTAAACTATATAGACACTCATGTAGGTATTCAGCAACCCATACAGTTGCTTACACACCAATGTAGAGACTTACACAGTTTAGTCACTAACCCATGCATTCAGTAAAACCCGTTCAATCACTCACTTATACAGTCAGTCACACCAATACGAAGTAATTCCTTTAGGCACTTGTAAATGTATTAATTCTTCAATACACCTTGGCATATATATATATATATAAATCATATTTACATTTTTTAGAGACACACATTCAATGGATGATGTCAAGAGTGATGTCATCAGTGATGTCACTGACCATGTCATGAGTGATGTAATATGTGACATCATCAGCAGTGCATTGCGGGCGCGTGAGTTATAGTTAGCTCAACTAATTATAACAGGCAAATTTCTCTGGTTTTATATAAGTCAAATGTTCAACTAACTATAACGTCCCTGAAACTTATGTTTTTTTTTAGTGAATTTCTAAGGTTTTTTAAATGCTAATCCCTAACTATAACTTCTGTAAAACCTATGTTTTTTTGTGAAAATATATATATAAATATATATAAATATAAATATATATATAATATTGCCTTACATCAAATAAACCGCTTCCACCAGTTTCCCCGCTGTGGCCTCTGCTTCTTTACTTGATGGAGGAGTTGCTGCTATATTTTGCGCGGTATCCAGAAACGCGCTACAGGGGCTCCGTTCTTCGAAGTGGCACGGGCACATCTGGTTTCTGCTTCGGCAGCTTGTTTGTACATCCAAGGTATTGGAATAGCCTGGTGCTCGCCTCTCTTCACAATGGAATCCGAGGCGGCTGCTACGCGGTCGTGATTTCACGGAGGACTGGAGAGCATTGTCCTCTTGATCCCTGCCTGGCTGACGATGATTGCTGGGAGGCTGGAACGTTTGGGGACTGGAGGAGGCAAGTTGTGATTCCCACAAGCTGGATATTGACTTTTATTTCACCGTTACTTTGCCGCATATCGCAGAATCCATATGGACACACCCCATGCAGCACTTACCTGGGCAATGAACTCTGGGGCTTGTAGTTCCCATGAACTACAAACAGTGAGCAATTAACTTAATGAGGGGGTGTGGCGATTTCCACTCAATGGAACTGTGGCAGGGTGATTTTAAATGGGGGAAGGAGTCTCCAGAAATATTGATGGCATCTGAGGAAGGCCGAATTACGGCCGAAATGCATTATGCCTTACATCAAATAAACCGCTTCCACCAGTTTCCCCGCTGTGGCATCTGCTTCTTTACTTGATGGAGGAGTTGCTGCTATATTTTGCGTGGTATCCAGAAATGCGCTACAGGGGCTCCGTTCTTCAAAGTGGCACGGGCACATCTGGTTTCTGCTTCGGCGGCTTGTTTGTACATCCAAGGTATTGGAATAGCCTGGTGCTCGCCTCTCTTCACAACGGAATCCGAGGCGGCTGCTACGCTGTCCGTGATTTCACGGAGGACCGGAGAGCATTGTCCTCTTGATCCCTGCCCGGCTGACGATGATTGCTGGGAGGCTGGAACTTTGGGGACTGGAGGAGGCAAGTTGTGATTCCTACAAGCTGGATATTGACTTTTATTTCACCGTTACTTTGCCGCATATCGCAGAATCCATATGGACACACCCCGTGCAGCACTTACCTGGGCAATGAACTCTGGGGCTTGTAGTTCCCATGAACTACAAACAGTGAGCAATTAACTTAATGAGGGGGTGTGGCGATTTCCACCCAATGGAACTGTGGCAGGGTGATTTTAAACAAGGGAAGGAGTCTCCAGAAATATTGATGGCATCTGAGGAAGGCCGAATTACGGACGAAATGCATTATGCCTTACATCAAATAAACCGCTTCCACCAGTTTCCCCGCTGTGGCCTCTGCTTCTTTACTTGATGGAGGAGTTGCTGCTATATTTTGCGCGGTATCCAGAAATGCGCTACAGGGGCTCCGTTCCTCGAAGTGGCACAGGCACATCTGGTTTCTGCTTTGGCGGCTTGTTTGTACATCCAAGGTTTTGGAATAGCCTGGTGCTCGCCTCTCTTCACAACGGAATCCGAGGCGGCAGCTACGCGGGCCGTGATTTCACGGAGGACCGGAGAGCATTGTCCTCTTGATCTCTGCCCGGCTGACGATGATTGCTGGGAGGCTTGAACATTTGGGGACTGGAGGAGGCAAGTTGTGATTCCTACAAGCTGGATATTGACTTTTATTTCACCGTTACTTTGCCGCATATCGCAGAATCCATTTGGACACACCCCGTGCAGCACTTACCTGGGCAATGAACTCTGGGGCTTGTAGTTCCCATGAACTACAAACAGTGAGCAATTAACTTAATGAGGGGGTGTGGCGATTTCCACCCAATGGAACTGTGGCAGGGTGATTTTAAACGGGGGAAGGAGTCTCCAGAAATATTGATGGCATCTGAGGAAGGCCGAATTACGGCCGAAATGCATTATGCCTTACATCAAATAAACCGCTTCCACCAGTTTCCTCACTGTGGCCTCTGCTTCTTTCTTTGATGGAGGAGTTGCTGCTATATATATATATATATATATATATATATATATATATATATATATATATATATATATATCCCAGTCGCCAGTAGGTAGTTATAGTTAGGACCTATTTTCCATAGGAAATCGACAACATTCAGTTTGGAATAACGTTGGCGCCGATTGACGAATCTTCGCGAAATTTTCCAAACTTTTGGCCAGCTCCGGTCCGCTCCTATCCTAAAAATTTCACAGTGATTCGTCAAGCGGAAAAAAGGGGGGTCCCAAAAACGCGTTTTCCCCATACATTTTCCCATAGGTCCTGTTGACGCAGCTACAGCCCGAACTGCTGAATGGAATTACACCAAATTTGGCAAAGAGGTAGACCTCAGTTCAGACTCGTGCCTGTTTCTTAAATGGTGTAAATACGTTCAGCAGTTCCTGAGAAAATTAGAGTTACAAAGATAGATGTATCTGGGCGGAGCCTAACCACATATCTCATTGTGAGATCTGATTGGCTGTCAGCACTTCATCCAAGAAGTGTTGGCAGCCATCTTTGGACCAATATACATCATACCACCTCATTAAAAAGCATTGCAGTTAATAGAAGGTTTTAAGACTTTAGTTACATTATAAATCATGTGTTAATGGTACCATTCTCATTTTAGGAATTGTGGTGTGTTCTAAGGTGATTTTACCATGTAAAAAAGCCTTCTGCTGTGATATCATGAATCATGTTTGAGAGAAAACTATTTTCTCATGCTTTTCCCACAGAGGTTTGGAAGGTGATCTATAAGCTAAACTGAGAGTATATTTTCTGTAAATTCACATTATCTTTCTCAGTCATTTGAGAATGAAGTCTGACATTCTCAGTAAAACATGTACATCCAACAAGGGCAGAGACTGTCAGTTGATTCCTTTGTGTTCTACTGCAGCTTCCCAGAGTGTTCTAAAGAACAACTAGAGCGCTAACAGTCCTACGTATGACAAACGTATTGCACACCTGAAGCCATCTTGATTGGACTAAAGTTGTAAAGGGGGTTCATTTAGCCATAGAAAGTATGATTGGTGCTGCAGAAAGAAAAATTAGGGCATATTTTGAGTGACTTCTCAAATCCTCTTCTATTTCATTAAAAAATTCTGACATGCAGACTGAAACAAGCACTTTCAATACCAGCAGCAGACTTCCCTGGGGAGCAGTAGCTTTACTACAGTGATCTAATAAGCAACTAGAGTGCTAACATTCTGAATTTATGGCAAATGTCAGACACATCTGAATGCCTTCTTGATGGAATCAAAGTAAAAAACTGAAAGTATTTCCTACTGAGGAGACTGTAGTAAATGAGGAAATTAGGAAACTTCATAACAAATAAGTCTCCCAAAACGGCCACCAGAGACAAAAGAGCCCGAATGTAGCACAAATATCACCCAAATGTAGCCCAAGTATAGCCCAATGACAGAATGTCCCAGAGTGTTCTATTGAGCAACTATAGCGCTAACAGTCTTACTTATGACAAAAGTATGGCACACCTGAAGCCATCTTGATTGGAATAAAGTGGTAACACTTAAAACATTTAATTTACAAAGGAACAAAATGAGGGGGTTCATTTTGCCATAGAAAATATCACCCAGATGTAGCCCACATGTAGCCCAATGACGGAAGTGTGCAAAACACTTTTTTTTTGTGTATTTGCAGCTTTATATAGTGCACACTTGTCAGGTATTGGAGTGCTTTACATGAGCATTGATTACATCACACAAGATAAAATTCATTTTGGTTGTAGACATGGGAGATTAAGTGATTTGTCCAGAATCACAGAATGTTGAGCTGAAGCAGAAACTCCAACCTGGTTCCCCAGTTGCTAAGTCTGCAGCTCTGGAAGTAACACCACACCCTCTCCCCTAGGTACAACATTTAATCAAGTGCTCAACTGGATAACAAAACATAAAGATTACAAATAATTTAAAAGTTCATTGTCGCTATTTGAAAACTCAGAAAGTATGTCCTCATTTAAGTTTTTTAGAGCACTAACCATGATTTTGATGCAAATAAGACCCTCTCATATATCTAAAGGAAATGCTCTAGGTGTTACAGTTTTGATTACATCATGATGACGTCTGGCTTTCCACACTTTTGTAATAAATATAGAATGTTAGCAATCTAGTTGTTCATTGGACTACAGAGGCAGAGGCCAGGGGCACGGACTCTGAAAATTGAAGGCAAGTAGGAGAGTGCAGAGGCAACAATTTGACCACACTGAGCAGGCAGGAAGGGCAGTGGCAGCAGAACAGACTATTGAGGGCAATGGAAAGGGGGGCAGGGGCAACAAACCAACAATACAGGACTGGCAAGAGAGGCTGTGGCAATATAATAGACCATTGGGGGCAGAAGGAAGAGGCAGTGGTAATACAACTATACATGCCAACAGACCCGTTTCAGCCAGGAAACGTCCAATGTTTTTAAACTCAAATGGGCTTTATTTGATCTGTCTCCTGTCTACAATCTCCTCTTTTTCAATGTAACTCAAAGGGGAAAATCAATACCCCAGTTTTTTTTCAAAATCTCCCTCTTACCAAGTTCAAAATATTCGCAAGTATGGTAAATTGGATCATGGTAGGCAGGAGGAATTGGGGTAGGGACATGGACTCGGATAACAGAGGACAGGAGGGACATGGGGAGGTGCACCAAGCTGACCCTACAGGGCAGGCATCCAGGTTTGCAGCAGCACAATACACCACACAGGGCATGTGGGACGGGAGTGCAGCACAACAATCCATAGAAAGCAATAGAAAGGGGACAGGACCATGCACTTGGACAACAGAGAACAGAGGGGAAAGAGGCAATGGTAGCTAGCTGACCATAATGGACAGACAGGAGAGAAAGCTGCAGCATAACAGACCATAAAGGGCAGGAGGTACGGATCAGGGGCATTACAATGGAACAGACAAGCCAGGAGGGAGGGAATAGGGGTCTGCACATGGAAACAGAGGGCTGGGGGCAAGGGGGCAGGACAGGAGCAGCAAGTTGACCATGGAGGTCATGCAGGATGGGCACTAGAAACAAGACACACCATGGAGAGCAACAGTTAGACTATGATAGCATACACACAGACCATGGAGGGAAGTTGGGAGGGGCCATGGCAGCACAGAAGACCATGCATGGCAAGCGGGAGGGTTAGTGGCAGCACAATGGCTATGATGGGCGAGAAGGAGGGTGCAGGGGCATGCACAAAGGACCATGGAGGATAGAAGGGAGGCTCAGGACCTGGCCATAGACAAGAGAGTTCAGGGGAAGGGGCCTTACAACAGACCACGCAGGGCTGGCAGGAGGAGCAGTTGCAGCACAACAGACCAGGGAGGGCAGAAAGGTGTGGCAGTAAAATGGACCATGGAGGACAGGAGGAAGGGGATAGGGGCATGGCATGTGTACAGGCAGGGTGGAGGTGGCTGGTTACAGTCATCTGACAATGCTAGGCAGGTGGGAGGGGAATGGCAGCTCAACAGAACACTCAAACACTCAGACTAGATAGGAGTGGCAGGTCCATGGAACATGGTGGGCAAAAAGGATGGAGCAGGGGCATGCACAAATACATCGGAGGGCAGGGGGAAGGAGAATAGGGGCAGCAAGCTAAGCACAGAGGCTAAGCAGGAGGTCAATGATGGGCCATAGAATTGGGAAATGGAGGGCAGGAGGAGTGGATTGGTACATCATGCTAAATGGAGGGCAGTGGCAGCACATCAGACCATGCATGGCAGGAGGGAGGAGGCTAGTCCATGAATTCAGACAACAGAGGATAGGGAGGAGGCGGATGGGGCAGCAAGCTAACTCTTCAGAGAAGGTGGGTATTAGGAACTTATTGTTTTTAAAATGTGTGTATGTGCGAACTACTTAAACTATGAACAAGTATGCAGCAGCATAATCTCACTTTTATTCAGGAAGAAGAGGACGTTTGTGACTGTAACTCCGGGCTCAATTGACAGAAACACCCCCTGACCCTCCACCCCTATCGCAAAATGGAATGCATGTGAAAAGGGTAGGTGGACGCAGAGTTATATAGAACATAGTCCTGAGAGCACGATTGAAAATGAAAACTAGATATAGTATATGGTATAAACTATGCACCAAAAAGTGTGATATAAGACGAACCGGGGCGTGAAATATAACATGCAATACATTGTGAGCAATGACAGATTCATTGGAGAGCGCGAGATAGCACAGACACTAGCGCGTGCTATTCGGTATGCGCCTTGGAGTGTAATATGCACAGGGCAGTGTTGTGTAACCTAACTGGTCTCTAAAATTGTAATATAAAATATGTACTGGGGAGTGTAACATTGCATATGCACTGTGACAAAGATATGGATCCCAGATTGTAATATGTATGGCATAGCGCTGTGCGTTATAACATAGGCATCGAGGAAGGCTCCTTAGATGGGGCAATATAACCTGTGTGAAGGCAAGAGTGGCATGACATATTCACGGGGTGGTGTTACAGTGCACATGGGCTAGAGAGTGTCATAGCATATGCACTAGCTGGTGGAATACAACACAGAGGTGTGTGGCACTCGGCGGGCACTGGTGGGTGTAACACAGCATGGGGCTCAGCCAGGAGCACGCTGTGACTCTCAAGTGAGGTTTGTCTCCTTTCCAGAGAGTAAAATAAAAAGTATTACACATCCGGCGGAGGATGTGTGTTTTATTAACCGTGAGGGGGGTTTCTTGCATAGTTTGGTCAAATTTTTGTCGAATCCCATTTGAATGGATTGGTGTGCGTGTGTATTAAATGTGAAAGGCCTAGCAGCGAAGGGGTTAAAAATATGCTAAACATAACTACAAACCTATATATATGCCATGTGATCAAGGCCTCCGCGAGGCTGAAACGCGTAATGGCGATGGTGTATGGGCTTGTGAAATAAATCTGTAAAGAAGCACACAAACCTGGGTCTATCTTCGTCTTTTCTGCAAATGCTTGACGACGGAGTAATGGATATATATATATATATATATATATATATATATATATATATATATATATATATATATATATATATATATATATATATATATATATATATATATATATATATATTTATATATATATATTTTTATATTATCTACTGGCGGTCGCCAGTAGATAGTTATAGTTAGGACCGTGTTTCCATAGGAAATCCGCAACATTCTATTTGGAATAACTTTGGCGCCGGTTAACGAATCCTCGCGAAATTTTCAAAACAGGTGGGGCGCTCCGCTCCGCTCCTACACTAAAAGTCTTGGGGGGATTCGTCAAGCGGGGGCCCAGAAAAAAGGGAGGGTCCCAAAACGCGTTTTCCCCATGCAATTTTCCATAGGGACCTTTAGTCCAAGGTACAGCCCGAACGGCTGAACAGAATTACTTGAAATTTGGCAGAGAGATAGGCCTCAGCTCAGGGAAGTGCCTTTTGCAGGTCTGGTGTCAATCTGTTCAGTAGTTCCTGAGAAAATCAAAAGTAAAATCATATATATATGTGGGCGGAGCCTAACCACACATCTCATCCTGAGATCTGATTGGCTGTCAGCACTTCATCCAAGAAGTGTTGGTGATGGAGCAGGGTTTTACTTTAAAACCGAATACCTGTTTCATTTTCACATGTTATAACTAAAAGTACTACTGATTAATTATTAATTGTTAAAAGTTTGTCAAATATTGTCTAACCAACCTTATTAACAAAAGAATTACACGGGGGAATGCTATTGCATGGCTAAAATAATAAGTAAACTAAGTTGGTGAGCAAACTGACAGAAATAGATGTTGCTTATGTGATGTTATTGTGTTTGCGCTTATAATTAATATGCATTAATGGCTTTTGATGTCGCAAATGGCTAGATAAATACACACACATAAGGGTATTAGCAGGGGAATAACACTATATAATAATTTCCATGCAGTAATTCTGTTCTATGTTTATTTTCACTTAAGTTGTCAAATGTGGCCTACCACAAGATGGCTACCACCCGCAGCCTGCATTCGAGTAGATGGAAATTTTACAAAAAGACTTTGCACTGCCTGTGACCTTGCACCTCCGATGAACTGAAAAGCCATGAGCATGATGACAAGTCTAGGAAATCTGCCAAGTGCCCTTGGAAGATGGAGATGTTGCAATTGTGAAATATTGACTTCATGAACTTATAATGATCCCACCATTTGATACAAATTTACCCAGTAGAGACATCAGTAGATGTATCGAAATTAGTCATGGACATTCAATTTTTCTATTCATTATTTGGGACAATCTATGTGTGAGAAAATCTCGCACAATATCGAAAATGTACCAAGATTACATTATTTCCGCCATTCATCCGTTCTGAACAAAGAATTGTAACTTTATAGAATGCACATTTTAGTATAAATAATAGTAGGCTAGAGAGGTCTAGCGCCACTTCTTCCCGAGCTGATGATCCAAGGTCCCTATGCTGACGGAGAGGACGATGACTCTACATGACGGCAGGAAACTCTAATTCTTTTACAGAGGACCGGTTCTGACTTAGGATCTGACATTTAGACAGAATAGGTAAATATGAGAGAAATGAATTTGCATTTAATTGGCTTTTCTAACAATTCTGGATAAACAAATAATTCTGTTTGAATTTCTCTGTCGGGGGATTATTTCTGGTCATGTTTATTGAATTTATTATGTATTCTTTGAAATGTATTTCAGTAGATTTATAAGCAACTAAGCAGATGCCATTGGCCTCAATGTACAGGCAGATTGGATAGGTAGCTGAAAGTGTTTCCCCTTATACATGGCACGGATAAGAGTAGTAAGATGAAAGTTGGTATAATGGGCCCCACCAGCGTGTGATGTGTGTGTGCGTGTGTGACTGTGAGATCACTCCGTCCGTGGAAGTAGAGGGGATTCGGAAGCTCTGATCTGCTCCATTGGCAGCCATCTTGGGACCAAAATACATGATAGCACCTCATTAAAAAGCATTGCAGTTAATAGAAGGTTTTAAGACTTCAGTTACATTATAAATCATTTGTTGATGGTACCATACTCATTTTAGGAATTGTGGTATGTTCTAAGGTGATTTCACCATGTGAAAAAGCCTTCTGCTGGGATATCATGATTGAGAGAAAAATATTTTCTCATGCTTTTCCCACAGAGGTTTGGAAGGTGATCTATAAGCTAAACAGAGAGCTTATTTTCTGTAAATTCACATTATCTTTCTCAGTCATGTGAGAATGAAGTCTGACATTCTCAGTAAAACATGTACATCCAACAAGGGCAGAGACTGTCAGTTGATTCCTTTGAGTTCTACTGCAGCTTTCCAGAGTGTTCCAAAGAACAACTAGAGCGCTAACAGTCCTACTTATGATAAACGTATGGCACACCTGAAGCCATCTTGCTTGAATTAAAGTGGTAACTCTTAAAACATTTAATTTAAAAAGGAACAAAATGAGGGGGTTCATTTATCCATAAAAAGTATGATTAGTGCTGCAGAAAGAAAAATTAGGGCACATTTTGAGTGACTTCTCAAATACTCTTCTATTTCATTAAAAAATTCTGACATGCAGACTGAAACATGCACTTTTAATACCAGGAGCAGACTTCCATGGTGAACAGTAGTTTTACTACAGTGATCTAATGAGCAAAAAGAGTGCTAACATTCAGAATTTATGGCAAATGTGTGACATATCTGAATACCTTCATGATGGAATCAAAGTAAAAAACTGAAAGCATTTCCTACTGAGGAGACTGCAGTACATGAGGAAATTAGGAAACTTCATAACAAATAAATCTCCCAAGATGGCCACCGGAAACAAAAGAGCCCAAATGTAGCCCAAAATCACCCAGATGTAGCCCAAATATAGCCCAATGACAGAAGTGTGTTTTTGCAGTGTTATATAGTGCAGACTTGTCAGGTATTGGAGTGCTTTACATGAGCATTGGCTACATCACACTAGAACAAATTCATTTTGGTTGTAGACATGGGGAGACTAAGTGATTTGACCAGAATCACAGAATGTCGAGCTGAAGCAGAAACTTCAACCTGGTTCCCCAGTTGCAAAGTCTGCAGTTCTGGAAGTAACACCACATCCTCTCCCCTAAGTGCAACATTTAATCAAGTGGTCAACTGGATAAAAACACATAAAGATAACAAATAATTTAAAAGTGCTTTGTCGCTATTTGAAAACTCAGAAAATATGTCCTTATTTTAGTCTTTTAGAGCACTAACCATAATTTTGATGCCAATAAGACCCTCTCATATATGTAATTTCTAAAGGAGATGCTCTAGGTATTACAGTTTTGATTACATCAAGATGACGTCAGGCGTTCCACATTTTTGTAATAAATATAGAATGTTAGCAATCTAGTTGTTCATTAGGATACTGTTGAGAGGCAGAGGCCAGGGGCACAGACTCCAGAAAGCAGGTAGGAGGGTGCAAAGGCAACAATTTAACCACACTGAGCAGGCAGGAAGGGCCGTGGCAGCACAACAGACTATGGAGGGCAGTGGAAAGGGGGGCAGGGGCAACAAACCAACAATACAGGACTTGCAAGAGAGGCTGTGGCAATGTAATAGACCATTGTGGGCAGAAGGAAGAGGCAATGGTAGTACAACCATACATGCCAACAGACCCGATTCAGCCAGGAAAAGTCCAATGTTTTTAAGCTCAAATGGGCTTTATTTGATCTCTCTCCTGTCTACAATCTCCTCTTTTTCAATGTAACCCAAAGGGAAAAATCAATACCCCAGTTATTTTTCAAAATCTCCCTCTTACCAAGTTCACAATGTTCGCAAGTATGGTACATTGGATCATGGAAGGAAATGGGGTAGGGACATGGACTTGGATAACAGAGGACAGGAGGGACATGGAGAGGTGCACCAAACTGACCCTGCAGGGCAGGCATCAGGGTTTGCAGCAGCACAATACACCACACAGGGCATGCGGGACGGGAGTGCAGCACAACAATCCATAGAAAGCAAGAGGGAGGGGACAGGACCATGCACATGGACAACAGAGAACAGAGGGGCAAGAGGCAATGGTAGCTAGCTGACCATAATGGACAGACAGGAGAGAAAGCTGCAGCATAACAGACCATAAAGGGCAGGAGGGACGGATCAGGGGCATTACAATGGAACAGACAAGCCAGGAGGGAGGGAGTAGGGGTCTGCACATGTAAACAGAGGGCTGGGGGCAAGGGGGCAGGGCAGGAGCAGCAAGATAGCCATGGAGGTCAGGCAGGATGGGCACTAGAAGCCAGACACACCATGAAGGGCAACAGTGAGACTGTGATGGCATACACACAGACCATGGAGGGAAGGTGGGAGGGGGTCAGGGGTAGCTAACTGACCACACAGGGAAGGTGGGAGGGGCCATGGCAGCACAGAACACCATGCATGGCAAGTGGGAGGGTTAGTGGCAGCACAATGGCTATGATGGGCAAGAAGGAGGGTGCAGGGGCATGCACAAAGGACGATGGAGGATAGAAGGGAGGGTCAGGACCTGTGCACAGACAAGAAAGTTCAGGGGAAGGGGCCTCACAACAGACCGCACGGGGCAGGCAGGAGGAGCAGCTGCAGCACAACAGACCAGGGAGGGCAGAAGGGTGTGGCAGTACAATGGACCATGTAGAACAGGAGGAAGAGGATAGGGGCATGGCATGTGGACAGGCAGGGTGGAGGTGGCAGGGACAGGTTACAGTCATCTGACAATGCTAGGCAGGTGGGAGGGGAGTGGCAGCTCAACAGAACACTCAGAGTAGATAGGAGTGGCAGGTCCATGGAACATGGTGGGCAAAAAGGATGGAGCAGGGGCATGCACAAAGACATCGGAAGGCAGGGGGAAGGAGAATAGGGGCAGCAAGCTAAGCACAGGGTTTAAGCAGGAGGTCAATGATGGGGCATAGAATTGGGCAATGGAGGGCAGGAGAAGTGGACTGGTACATCATACTAAATTGAGGGCAGTGGCAGCACATCAGACCATGCATGGCAGGAGGGAGGAGGCTAGTCTATGGATTCACACAACAGAGGATAGGGAGGAGGGGGATGGGGCATCAAGCGAACTGTTCAGAGAAGGCGGGTATTAGGAACTTTATTGTTTTTAAAACGTGTGTCTGTGCGAACTACTTAAAATATGAACAAGTATGCAGGATAATCTCACTTTTATTCAGGAAGAAGAGGATGTTTGTGACTGTGACTCCGGGCTCAATTGACAGAAACACCCCCTGACCCTCCACCCCCTATCGCAAAATGTAATGCCCGTGAAAAGGGTAGGTGAACACAGTGTTATATAGAACATAGTCCTGAGAGCACGATTGAAAATGAAAACTAGATATAGTGTATGGTATAAACTATGCACCAAAAAGTGTGATATAAGATGAACCGGGCGTGAAATATAATATGCAATACATTGTGCGCAATGACAGATTCATTGGAGAGCGCGAGATAGCACAGGCACTAGCGCGTGCTATGCGATATGCGCCTTGGAGTGTAATATGCACAGGGCAGTGTTGTGTAACCTAGCTAGTCTCTAAAGTTGTAATATAAAATATGTGCTGGGGAGTGTAACGTTGCATATGCACTGTGACAAAGATATGGAACCCAGATTGTAATACGTATGGCATAGCACTGTGCGTTATAACATAGGCATCGAGGAAGGCATGTTAGATGGGGCAATATAACCCGTGCGAAGACAAGTGTGGCATGACATATTCACGGGGTGGTGTTACAGTGCACATGGGCTAGAGAGTGTCATAGCATATGCACTAGCTAGTGGAATACAACAGCGAGGTGTGTGGCACTCAGCAGGCAATGGTGGGTGTAACACAGCATTGGGCTCTGCCAGGAGCGCGCTGTGACTCTCAAGTGATGTTCGTCCCCTTTCCAGAGAGTAAAATAAAAAGTATTACACATCCGGCAGTGGATGTGTGTTTTATTAACCGTGAGGGGGGTTTCTTGCATAGTTTTGGTCAAATTTTTGTCGAATCCCCTTTGAATGGCTTGGTGTGCATGTGTATTAAATGTGCCCGTCAATAGCTACCCATGTTTGTATAAATAAACGACAAGAGTGTCTACCGGGATTAAGCACGGTAGGGCATCAGACATGTCAGAGCTTCACTAGTGGTGTAAATACATTCCACGTGGATTCATTGTATGCATAGTCGCCTTTTAATCAATATCACGCAAATCGTCATGGTGATAGGTACGTACGGTTTGTCCAGCATTTCCTAGGTGTGTCTATAAATATAAATTTTTTTAAAATAATAAAAAACAGTGGCCGGCCCTGGGGATTGGGGTCAAAAAAATATAATTAGGAGACAGGCCCTGGGGGGTGGGGTCATCAGGGCCAATAAATTAGAATAAGAAGGGGAACCACACAGCCCCCCTTCTTAAAAAATTAAAATAAATAAAAGACTGGCATCCTGCCGGAGGCCACGCCCCCTCCTTGCAGCACTCTGCAAACGCGCCCCCTGGCGAGTTGTAAGTTGGGGAATTAATTCCTCTTCAATACTGAGGGTCCCTGAGGGCCAACTAGCCAAACAGGCATCTCCAGTATGCGCCAGGGAGCTGCGCTGCAGACAGGTGTTCTGAGGCCAAGCCCCTTTTTACACCTCTCTGCAACACAGTTCTGTGGCGCTTACTGGAGGCACCTAGTGGTCTAGTTTGACCCTAGGGACCCTTAGGATTCAAGGGGACTTAATCTCTCAACTTAGAACAGCCACAGGGGGTGTTTACACAGTGGTGAAGGGAGGGGACGGGGCCTGAGGTGACGTGTGCAAACACGCACTATGTCACGTTTTAAATTGGGGATATAATTTCCCTTCAATACTGAGGGCCCCTGGGGGCTAACTAGCCCACCAAGTGCTTCCAGTAAGCGCCACTGAGCTGCATTGCAGAGAGGTGGTCCAGGTCGTGCCAATTTTTACACCTCTCTGCAACGCAGCTCTGTGGCACTTACTGGAGGTACCTAGTGGGCTAGTTGGACCCTAGGGACTCTCAGCATTCAAATGAACATAATCTCCCAACTAAAAACGGACACAGGGCATGTTTACACAGTGGAGAAGTGAGGGGACGGGGCCTGAGTTAACGTGTGCAAAAACGCCCTGTGGCCTGTTTTAAGAGGTAGTTTTAATCCCCTGCCCTATTATATACTAGGGGCATACAGAGGAAGTCATGCTAATCACAGGGGGACCCCAACGCATAATATTCGCTAGTGTATGTAGGTGTTTTCACTGTATTCTAAGTGTCTTTTAACATAGCACTGGCTCTAGGACTGGTTAGTCAGACTCAGTTACCACCAGTATCCGTCTGAAAAGTTGAGGGTACAGGATGATTTTACAACAAGGCTTCTTTCTGCTCTTCTTTTTGTTCTTTTTGCACGTTATCCTTCTTCCTGCACTTTTCTTCATCTTTGAGGACTTCTGTTGCTTCTTTCTGCACTTCTTTTTTTTCTTTCTGTGCATTTTCTCTTCTTTCTTCACATGTCCTATCTCTGTAGGCATAGTTAGAAATTAGCATTTAAAAAACCTTTGAAATTTACAGAAAAAAACATAGGTTTCAGGCACGTTATAGTTAGGAATTAACATTTAAAAAAACCTCAGAAATTCACTGAAAAAACCATAGGTTTCAGGGGTGTTATAGTTAGCTGGACTTTTCACTTGTACAAAACCATGGAAATTCCCCCGTTATAGTTAGTTCAGCTAACTATAACTCGCGCGCCTGCAATGCACTGCTGATGACGTCACATATTACATCACTCATGACATGGTCAGTGACATCACTCATGACATCAATGATGACATCTCAAATGACATCACTGATGACATCACTGATGACATCATCCTTGTGATAGAGTGGCAGACCTCCTCTCACCCTAATATAACCTTTGATACACACATTCAAAAATAGAGACTAAAATTTTCAAAACAATGGACATACCGTACCAGTTACAACAACCTCTTCAGTAATTCTAAGATCCACATACACATCCACTCATTCACCAACAGTCCTATACAGTCCCTCATACATGTACTCACTCATCATATGTACTCATACACTTATACATCCTGTTACACAATGCCACTCATCCATAGAGTTACTCACACACATAGTCACTCATGCTAATAAAGAATCAAACATACATTTACTTGCATATACAGTTATACACACACCACCACACTTACTTCTACGGAAACTTACACATACTTAGTCTTTTAAACAATCACTTATAGAAACACATACTTATTCATACAGGAACTCTTTCAATCTCTCACTCTCACATATACTCACTTATATACACCAATAGTCACATATACTAGTTTAAAACATATGTAGTTACTCATAAATACACTATTGATTCAGTCATTCACTCACTAACACACCCATACACACACTCATCCACCCATACAGTCCTGCATACATGCTGTCTTCAACACATACAAACAGTGAGTCACTCATTCATGCACCTATGCACTACGTAATACCCCCACCGAACCATGCAGACACTCAGACTGATACTCAAAAAACCAACTAATAACCTACATAGACACCCATGTAGCTACTCACCAACCCATGCAGCCACTTATACACAAGTGAGAGACTGATACAGATATTTACATATTTAAACATTACTCACTAAGCCATGTATTCACCATGATACACTTAATCAGTCAGTTACACAATCAATTTTTCAAAAACAAATCATCCATTTGGACACTTATATACCCATTTCTTCTTCCATCGACCTTGAGATATACATATATATAACATATTTAATTGTCAGAAAAACACACATTCACTGGATGATGTCATCAGTGATGTCATCAGTGATGTCATTTGAGATGTCATCAGTGATGTCATGAGTGATGTCACTGACCATGTCATGAGTGATGTAATATGTGACGTCATCAGCAGTGCATTGCGGGCGCGCGAGTTATAGTTAGCTGAACTAACTATAACGGGGGAATTTCAATGGTTTTGTACAAGTGAAAAGTCCAGCTAACTATAACACCCCTGAAACCTATGGTTTTTTCAGTGAATATATATATATATATAGCTGCTCCGCTGCACCTTTGAGACAGATCACTCGCTGGTGGGTGCTGCTCACACGGTGGTGCTCCGTGTTCAATATCTCGCTCCCAAAGTCCCTCTCTCCCGTCCGGGAAGAAGGCAACAGCACTCACGGGTTTGGTTTTTGTGGCCAGTTTATTAGCGCTTCACAGACGCGTTTCGGGTTCTCCCTTCGTCAGTGTGTTTAACAATGTGCATAGTGCGGCACCATTTTTATATATTCAAAAAACGTCACATTTCCGGGAATTGCAAGCAAAGAAGGACATTACCGCCTCTATAGATTATTTGGGCGCCATCTTTGAGTGTACAAATGACGCATTAAACACTTGATTACCAATTACAATTGTGTTCAATATACACAGGAGTCAACATATCCTTTGCAACAATAGATATTGTGTCAAGTGTATCTGAGCCCTTATTTGTACATATATCTCATTTGTTTGTAAATCTTGACGTGGATCGGCTAATAGCGGTTCAAATGAACCGCCCTGTCCCTCATCACGTTCGTCATTTTCGCCGTGTATCGGCTAATAAAAACCCAAATGTGTGTTATTCATTTTAAGAGGTGTTGGATATTTACAAGGTACGTCGGTAGTACTATACACAGTGTTAAGATCAGGATTTTGGAGCACATGCGTGCGATCACTAACAGGGACATGAGTTATCCAGTGGCGAGGCATTTTGCCATTAAACACCAGAGTAAGAGGAACCTACTTCAATACTTCGGGCTAGATCATGTACCACTCCACATCAGAGGAGGGGACAGGGTGCTTAGATTGAGGAGATTAGAGTCAAGATTCATCATTGACCTACAAACTAAAAGCCCGAATGGTATGAACAGTGGGGAAGAGTTAACGGTGCACTTGGGGATCTAGGTGATTGACAGAATGCAACTCGGCAGAAAGAAAAAAGAAAGAATGTAATATTGTAAATATCCAACACCTCTTAAAATGAATAACACACATTTGGGTTTTTATTAGCCGATACACGGCGAAAATGACGAACGTGATGAGGGACAGGGCGGTTCATTTGAACCGCTATTAGCCGATCCACGGCAAGATTTACAAACAAATGAGATATATGTACAAATAAGGGCGCAGATACACTTGACACAATATCTATTATTTAAAGGATATGTTGACTCCTGTGTATATTGAACACAATTGTAATTGGTAATCAAGTGTTTAATGTGGCATTTGTACACTCAAAGATGGCACCCAAATAATCTATAGAGGCGGTAATGTCCTTCTTTGCTTGCAATTCCCGGAAATGTGACGTTTTTTTAATATAAAAAAATGGCGCCGCGCTATGCACATTGTTAAACACACTGACGAAGGGAGAACCCGAAACGCGTCTGTGAAGCGCTAATAAACTGGCCACAAAAACAAAACCCATGAGTGCTGTTGCCTTCTTCCCGGACGGGAGAGAGGGACTTTGGGAGCGAGATATATATATATATATATATATATATATATATATATATATATATAGGTTTGTAGTTATGTTTAGCATATTTTTAACCCCTTCGCTGCTAGGCCTTTCCCCCTCCTGTGCTAAACCTTTTTTCGGCTATTTGGAGTAGTTCGCACTCAGGCCTCTGTAACTTTTTGACCACATAAGTTATCCACACCAAATTTGCGTCCTTTTCTTCCAACTTCATGGGGATTCTAACGGTATCTGGGGTTTGTGGATTCCTCTGGAAGGGACCCAGAAATTAGCCAAAATACAGCTAATTTGCTTGGGGGAGAATGTGAAAAAGGGCTACAAATTAAAGCGGCTGGTTTTTCCCCCGCAAATTGTATCAACAAAAGGGTTGTGGTGTTGAAATCACCATCTTACCAGCTTTCAGGGACAAGCAGAATTTTTTCAAAAAACCAAAATATTTTACACAGTTTTGGAATTTTTCTGGGACATAGCCTATTTTGCTATTTTGTTCTGCCTTCAACCTCCTTCCAGTTAATGGTAGAAATGGGTATGCAAGCACTACTGGATCCTGGAAAGCTATACATTTGTCAAAAGTAGACAATATTCTGAATTCAGAAAGGGGTCATTTGTGTAGATCCTTCAAGGTTTCTTTATAGAAACTAACAGTTGAATAGAGGAAAAATTGAAAATTAGTTAAAAAAACAGCCAGTTTGTCAACGTTTTCTCCTGTAACTTCTTCTAACTATGACAGCTGTTTGAAAGCAATATACTTGTTACATCCGCTGGACCTTTCTATTTGTGGGGATATATAGGACTTGTAGGTTCACCAAGAACTCGACGAACCCAGAGCCAATAACTGAGCAGCGTCTTGAAATGGTTTTTTAATATGTACCGGGTATATAGCAATTAATTTTGGAAAATATAAACAGGAAAAAATCGGTATGAAAGACACCTATGTATTTCTGAAATTGGAACAAAATAGAGTTTAGATACAGTAAATATTTGCACATTTCCAAAATTGTGAGTACCCATACTAGCATGAGAATTGTAGGTCATTTTTCAAAATGACTTCTTTTTTACATATAGTCTTTCATTTGGAAGGCAATAATGCATCGAAAGTCAATAGGTAATAACAGTTGCTCTACAATTCTGTGTTACCCTATGTCTCCCAATAAAAATGGTACCTCTCTTGTGTGGGTAAGCCTAGTGCCTGTGACAGGAAACGGCTCAAAACGCAACGTGGGAATACTTTATTTTTACAGTGAAAACTGACCCCTTTTTTGGCAAAGTGCCTAGCTGTACATTTTTAACCCTAGCTCTGCCGGCACCTAGGAAAATATAGCAAACCTATACATTTTTTTAAACTAGACACCCAGGGTAATCCAGGATGGGGTGACTTGTCTGGCTCTCAACAGGTTCTGTTACTCAGAATCCCTTGCAAACCTCAAAATTTGTACAAAAAAAACAAAACAAAAAAAACAATTTCATCACATTTCTCTGGAGGAAAGTTCTGGAATCTGAGTGGATCCACAAAATTCCACAAACCCCGCATTCCCCAAAGTCTTCCAAGAAAAATGGTACCTCACTTGTGTGGGCAGGCCTAGTCCCAGCGATGGGAAACGGCCCAAAACACCACATGGACACACCACATTTTCACAGTGAAAACCGACCCTTTTTTTGCAAAGTGCCAAGCTGTAGGTTTTGATCCCTAGCTCTGCCGGAACCTAGGGAAACCTAGCAAACCTATACATTTTATTATAACTAGACACCCAGGGGAATTCAGGATGGGGTGACTTGTCTGACTCTCACCAGGATCTGTTACCCAGAATCCCTTGTAAACCTCAAAATGTGTAAAAAAAACTTTTTCCGTACATTTCTGTGGTGAAAAGTTGGGGAATCTGTGTGGATCCACAAAACTCCAACCCTCCCCGCATTCCCCAAAGACTTCTGAGAAAAATGGTACCTTACTTGCATGGGTGGGTCAAGTACCTGCGGCTGGCAAGGGCCCAAAACCTATTGAGGCGACATCAAAATTACCTATCACAAAACAACCTTGGTTTAGCAAGGGGGGTCCCATGAGTTTTTGGCCCCAGGCTCGGCAGCCATCTGAGGAAGCCTACCAAACCCACACATTTGTGAAAACTAGACAAGCGGGGGAACCCAGCAAGGTATGGCTTGCGTGGGTCCCCCAACATTTCCCTACCCAGAATCCCCTGCAAACCTCAAATTTTATTGAAAAAATCAATTGTTTCTCACATTTCTGTGTGGGAAAGTTGTAGGGTCACCGGGCTGACACAAATTTCCTACCACCCAGCTTTCCCCCAGGGCTCCTGATAAAAATGGTACCTCACTTGTGTGGGTAGGCATAGTGGTTGCAACAGGAAATGGCCCAAATCGTACTGTGTAGACTTCCAAACTACCTATAACAAACCAATCTCATTTTGGGG
Source organism: Triturus cristatus (assembly GCF_964204655.1). NCBI lineage: Eukaryota > Metazoa > Chordata > Amphibia > Caudata > Salamandridae > Triturus > Triturus cristatus. The sequence goes on along the minus strand of NC_140591.1, from coordinate 1,149,851,946 downwards.
GGGCACCTGGGGTTTTGACCCCGGGCTCGCCGCCATCTAGGAAAACCTTTTAAACTCATACATTTCTGGAAACTAGTCACTCTGGGGAGTCCAATGAGGTATGGCTTGCGTGGATCCCCCAATGTTTCCCTACCCAAAATCCCCTGCAAACCTCACATTTAGCTGTAAAAAACACATTTTCCACATATTTTTGTGTGGAATCAGTGCCAGCACAAATGTCCTACCCCACAGTGTTTTCTCCTTAGTGTCCTGATTAAAATGATACCTCCCTTGTGTGGGTGTCCAAAGCAGATTTGCTAAAAACATATATATTTTTTTAAGGTAGCGCTTAGAATTCTCGGTGCTATAACCTTAATCCCTAAGTTTTGGGCACTACCCAGTCACAGGCCCTTGCCACACCCACACAAGTGAGGTATCATTTTACTCGGGAGATTGAGGGGAACGCTGTGGGGTAGGAAATTTGTGCCTGCACGGTGATTCCACCTAAAAATATGTAGAAAATGTGTTTCTGCTAAATTTGACGTTTGCAGGGCATTCTGGATAGGAAAACGTTGGGGTATCCACGCAAGCCATACCTCTCTGTACTCCCCCCGGGTGTCTAGTTTTCAGACATGTGTGGGTTTGGTAGTTTCCCAAGATGTTTGCTGAGCCTGGGGCAAAAAACCCAGGTGACCCCCCTTGCAAAACCAGGTTGTTTTGAGATAGGTAATGTTGATGTCTCCTCAATACATTTTGGGCCCTTGCCTGTCGTGGGTAACTGACCCACCCACGCGAGTGAGGTACCATTTATATCGGGAGACCAGGGGGCACGCTGGGTGGTAGGACATGTGTGGATCCACATAGATTCCAGAACTTTTCCCACACAGAAATGTGAGAAATAAATTTATTTTTTTCAACTAAATTTGAGGTTTGCCGGGTATTCTGGGTTGGGAAATGTTGGGGGACCCAAGCAAGCCATACCTTGCTGGACTCGCCAGGTGTCTAGATTTCAGAAATGTGTGGGTATGGTAGGTTTCCCTACATGGCCACCGAGCTCGGGGCCAAAAACACATGAGACCCCCCTTGCAAAACCGTGTTGTTTTGTGATAGGTAATTTTGATGTTGCCTCAATGCGTTTTGGGCCCTTGCCTGTCGTGGATAACTGACCCACCCACATGAGTGAGGCACCATTTTTATTGGGAGACCTGGGGGAACACTGGGTGGCAGGGAATTTGTGGATCCATGCAAATTCCACAACTTTCCCACACAGAAATTTGAGAACCAAGTGATTTTTTCACCTAAATTTGAGGTTTGCAGGGGATTCTCGATAGAGAAATGTTAGGGGACCCACGCAAGCCATCTTACTGGACTCCCATGGGTGTCTAGTTTTCAGAAATGTGTGGATTTGGTAGGTTTGCATAGATGACCGCCAAGCCCAGGGCTAAAAACCCAGGTGACTCCCTTTGCAAAACCAAATTGTTTTGTGATAGGTAATTTCGATGTCGCCTCAATAGGTTTTGGGCCCTTGCCTACCCACACAAGTGGGGTACCATTTTTCTTGGAAGACTTTGGAAAATGTGGGGTGGGTGGAATGTTGTGAATCTACACAGATTCCAGAGCTTTCCACCCCATCCTGGATTCCCCTGGGTGTCTAGTTTTCAAAAATGTATAGGTTAGCTAGGTTTCCCTAGGTGCCGGTAGAGCTAGGGTTCAAAATCTACAGCTAGGCAGTTTGCAAAAAAAGGGTCCGTTTTCACTGTGATAATGTGGTGTGTATACATTGCATTTTGAGCCATTTCCTGTTGCGGGCACTAGCCCTACCCACACAAGTGAGGTACAATTTTTCTCAAAAGAGTTTGGGGAATGTTGTGGATCCACCCAGATTCCAGAACTTTCCATCACAGAAATGTGAGGAATATGTGTTTTTTCTCTCAAATTTTGAGGTTTACAAGGGATTCGGGGTAACAGAACCTGGTGAGAGCCAGACAAGTCACCCCATCCTAGATTCCCCTGGGTGTCTAGTTTTAAAAAATCTATAGGTTTGCTAGGTTTCCCTATGTGGCGGGTGCGCTAGGACCCAAAATCGACAGGTAGGCACATTGCTAAAAACAAGTTTGTGCCTGGGGGGGCGGTGTTGCCCCGATATGCCCCCTATGGGGGCAGAAATACTGTGGCTATGTTTTTTGGGGGGTGGGGGCATTTGTAGGCCCATTCTGGGCAACCCCACCCCCAAGCATAAGAAAGGACAGCGTAATAGCTAGCACCTAGGGGGCTTCCTGCCCCCCGGGGGCTGATAAGGTGGCACTGCCCCCATCAGCCCCGGGGGGCAGAAAGACTGTTGCATTTTTCTGGGGAGGTGTGGGTATTGGCATGCCCATCCTGGGTTGACATCACCACTGAATTAAAAAAAATATATTTTCTGAGGCCTAGTGGGTTTTCTGTTTCCTGGAGGGGCAGATATGGGGCTTTTGCTCCAATATACCTCTGGGGAGGGACAAAAATACTGTGATAATTGTTTTTGGGGTGGGGGCATTATCATGCCCATTCTGGCCAGCCCCCACCCCTACATTATAAAAAAACATCCCTGGTGCCTAGTGGGCTTCCTGCCTATTGCCCCTATCTGCTCTTGGGGGGTGCAGAAAGACAGTAGCATTTTTGGGGGGGTTTGGTATTGGCCTGCCCATTTTAGGCAGCCCTCACCCCTAGATCAATAAAACAAAATCCCTGGTTTCTAATGGGCCTTCTATCCTCCTCGGGGGCAGATAGACTGCGATATCACTGGGGGTGGGGGCATTGTCATGCCCTTTTTGGGCAGCCCCCAACCCAAAATCAATAAAAAAAATCCCTGGTTTCTAGTGGGCTTTCTGCCTCTTGGGGGCAGATTGGGGGCTACTGCCCCCATCTGCCCTCGGGGCAGCAGACAGACTGGAATTGGACTGGGGTGGGGGCATTTTCATGCCCATTCTGGGCAGCCCCCACTCCAACATCAATTAAAAAGAATCCCTAGTTTCTAGAGAGGCTTTCTGCCCCCTGGGGGGGCAGAATGACTAACATTTCTCTGTGGGGACATTGTCATGCCCTTTTTGGGCAGCCCCCACCCCAATGTCAATAAAAAATAATCCCTGGGTTCTAGTGGGCTTTCTGCCCCCTAGAGGGCAGTTTGGGGGCTAATGCCCCTATCTTCCCCCCAGGGGGGCAGAAATATTTGTGCCCAAAAAAATATAGGGAGAGCAAAGACTTTTGCCCAAAGGGCTACTCCCACCTTCCTGGGGCTAGTGGGTGGATCCCTGCTTGGGGAGATTCTCCCCTTTCCAACGATACCTCTTCCAAGTGTTTCAGTGCTCAGGGGGCTGAGATAGCTGGACGAGCACTGAAACAGTAAAACTGAAACTAATTTTTGTTTTCAATCTAATGACGACTGCACGCCATGCGCACAATCGTCATTAGATTGAAAATGAGGGAAGGGCCTTGGGAGGTTGGGAAAGCTCTTCCCTACCTCCAGTGGATCCCCAAAAAATGGAAATCCCTCTGCTGTTTGCAGCAGAGGGATTTCCTGCCCCTGTCCTCATGACGGAATGGTTCCGTCATGATCCAGTAGCACTTGTTCTCATGCCGGAACTATTCTGTCATGAGCACCAAAGGGGTTAAGTACGTTTTACTTTATTTGTGCTTTATTATGTGTGACTATGAGTAATGATTTTGTATATAAAATATTTAGGGGCTTATTACGAGTCTGGCTGTACACGGTCTGCCAGGCTCATGGGGGCATGGTGGTAGCAGTCTTCCGACCGCACTATTAGGACCTCCCTCGGATTGCCACAACCGCGGTATTGAGGCAACAATATGCTTGGCAAGGTGCAGCGGCCTCGCCAAGCATAATATGTGTTTCCTCACTGCCACACTTTTCATGGCGGTGCGACCACCATGAAAAGTTTGGTAGTGAGGAAGCTGGCGCCTCTCGGCATGTGGCTGCACACAGAGGTGTGCATGCACACCAGTGCCTGCACTGCATGGACACAAGTACTGCCTTTGAAGTTCCCAATGCATTCCTAATCCCAATTCATAGGCACTGCCCTGGGAACGGCAAAGAGCAACTCACCAGACAGGAGAAAGTTACCTGATCTGGCAGGCGGTTCCTCCATGGGTATGGCAGTGCCAAACTTATAATAAGGCCCTTAGTCTCTAGCACCTTGCATGCCATTTTTTACATTGTAGTGGAAATTGGCTTAGACTGGAGATAGAATAGTAAATGTCACCCCTTTACTGTCTAACACTTTCTCCAAATTGGTTTAGATTAGACAATGAATTTTAAAAGTCACCCCTGAAGTTTCCAGCACTTTCCCGGAATTGGTTTATATTGGAGTATAATAGTAAATGTCACCCTTTTAGTGTCCAGTGGGTATAGATGAGAGCGGGTATAGTAAACGTCGGCTGCCCCTTTAGTGTTCAACACTTTCTCCAAACTGTTTTGGATTGACGTGGGAATAGTAAATGTCACCTCTTTAGTGCCCAACACTTTCTCTAAATTGTTTTATATTGGAGTGGGAATAGAAAATGGAACCCCTATAGTGTCCAGCACCTTCCCCAAATTGGTTACATTTGGAGTGAGAAAAGAAAAAGTCACTCTTTCATTGCCCAGCACCTTAACCACATTGGTAGAGATTTGAGTGGGAATAGAAAATTGCACCCTTTATTGTCCAACTCCTTTTCAAAATTGGTATAGATTCGATTATTAAATGTCATCCCTTTAGTGTCCACCATTTTCTGAATTTTTTTTTATTTTGGAGTGTGATTATGTAATATGATATTTTTTATGCGAATTCCTTTGTTTAAATTGTATTTGCATGTTGGTGGTGTTTAGAAATATAATTTTTGTTTTCAAAATATATTTAACATACATTTTAACATTATTAAACAACTATATTTTAACTTAATAATAAACATTACATAGAGATAAAAAAAATTAACATTGTAATACATTTTTATTATTACATAAAACATGTAAATCACATTTTAATAGTATTGAATGTTGAACAATTCTACAATTCAACTTTCTTCCATAGTTTTACATGTTTTATCAATTCTTAAATTGTTTATATACATATGTCTAACATCATTTTAACATAAGTTATTTTAGTATATATACAATTTTTTTTTTTTTTTTTATATAGTTTAGACTTTACAATTTGTTAAAATTTTTTAGGTTTTATATGTTTAATGTTTTTTTAACCTTTATTAATGAATGCATTTAGCATTTTACTGTGTTTTGCATTGCATTTGTTCTTTGACCTTTTTGGTTAGTTAGGTTTATATTTTTAATGTAAATGATTATACATTATTTTATTATCCTAGTCATATTTAACATTGGGGATTTAGCTAATGTTTAGACTGATTTAATACAATATTATGTTTCTTTTTTATATCGATAATGATTTGTCATGTTGATTTAGATTTTGTTGATTTTGACTTTACGTTGTAGCATGCCATACATTCTTTTGGTTTGATTGCTAAGTTTAGGTAAAGTGTTGGTTACCGATTGCTCCCTTGGTAGTTGCTGGTAGCTTTGCTCTTTTTGTAATACTTCTAGAGATTTATAGAAAAATCCCTAATGTTTTATTTCTACTTCTAATGTCTGATATCTTACATTTTACAGTTCCTCCAAGTGAGTCATTCCCTCTAGATTAAACACATATTGTGTAACAATGCTGTTTTGAAAAACAGCTTCTTAGTGTAAGAGGTGCTTCTAAAAGTACATAGTGTGGACACATAATAAAACCAAACCAACAATGTCAAACTGAAGCTTTATTGGGGTACGGAGAATAAAAGTTGCACAATTTTTTCATGAAGTGTGCAAATGAAGGCTTGTTTTCAGGTGAGTTCAACATTGTATATTTTACACAAGATTCAAATTTATTTTATTTATGATTACAGAACTCCAAAGTGGTTCCCATAAAATCACAAAAATAAAATTCTAATTCACAATTGATTAAACATAATAAATTATTCCACCTCTCATGAGATCATACAATCATAAACAATATACAAGGTTCAAAAGACTTTCATTTGACAAGATTCCAACAAATAGCAGCATATTATGCAAAATATAATGTAACTTCAGCTGCTTTCAGTGCAGGGGTTTAAGAAATATATATATAGAGAATAATTTGTATAACACAAAAATGCAATCAAACAATACAAATGAGTAATAAATAGAAGATAAAAAGTGCTCACATAAGAAACTAGCATCATCCACAGCACCTTAATTTAATTTTTTAAAAAGTAAAATTTCTGATACTAAATAATTTTTTAGGGGGTCATAATGTGATTGTAGTACTGCTGAGGCTGAGAGGATAGATAATTGTAAATATATTGGCCTCAGCCATTCCAGCTAAAATAATAACAAAGCAGGACAGATTAATATTTCATGGTTAATAGCTTGAGGACCGTTTTTACACAGGTTACAGATCGCGGATGAACCGTACCATTTAGCCAGGAGGAGATTTAAAGGAAGAATGCCCTGCATGCCTTGCCTCAACAGTCACCAAAAGGACGCACTCCATGAGGCAGATTCCATGAAATATACGTCTGTACTTTATTTATCAAACAGGAATCAATTGCTAGGTGATAAGCTTTCTTTAAAGTGTGGGCTTCGCTGTCAAATTGAAAACTTTAGTACCAGGTGGCCTGTTTCAAAGTAGCTTTTAATTGGTGCGACTGGTCTAATTGCGAAACTCTATTGCAATCATGACATTTCTACAGATTAATTATTTTTCTTTTCGCAACCAATACCTGAGTTTACCATGGTCACTCTTTGCTAGACCCACAGCTCAACGCACTATCCCTTAGAGGCCCTGTACTAAGGTGCTTCTCAATCCAAACTCTAGCCTAAGGGCAGCCACAAAGGATGCTGAATTAACTAAGGCTAGGCTTCTAAGAATTCAACCTTCTAATTTGTATAGAAAGTCCCATGTCGATACATCAATCAGTTCTGTACCATACAACAAGGAGGCAGGAATCTTAGCACAAAACACTTCCAATAAAAGTGCAAAATGTCTTCTGCCAGTGGCCCTATAAAGGGACCCCAAACATTTAGCCTGAGAGGTAGATTTAGACATATTATTTTCTATATGGGCTTTATCGCTCTAATTTCCACACACTACCTTCCCCAAAATAGTATACGACTTTACAATTTCCAATTTTTGACCACCTAGAACCATGCAGAGTATCCATATTTTGGCTTCTTCTTACTCCCATGCATACACATAGTTTTAATTTTGGATACATTGAACTTTAAGTGATGAGCCTCAGCAAATTTTTGGAGAGCCTGCAGATGGTTATTTAAACTCTTAGGGGCTAGATCAAAAAGTATTACACTGTCTGCGTGGAGAAGGCACACAATTGGCTTTCCCCGATTGTCGAGGAAATGCCCTCACTTAGGGCCAAATAATTAGGGAGGTCTGAAATATATAGGGAGAAGAGCAGGGGGGCAAGTAAGTATCTATGTTTTAATCCATGTTGCAGTAGGGATAATTAGCGATAAACCTCTGTCCCCACCCAATAAAACTCTACACCACGTATTGGTATGAAGGACACAACCTAACTCTAAAAGGGTGAATGGCAAATCCAAATATAAAAAATTACTCCACAGCAAAGGGCGATCTACTTTATTAAATGCTGTGGATAAGTCAATAAAAGCCATGTGTATCTTTCCCACTCTAACTTTAACATATTTTTCAAATATTACCTGAATGGCAGTCATATTATCAATTGCTCTATGCTTCGCTCTGAACCCAGTTAGCTCCATAGGTATGATTTTATGAACTTCTGCCCATTCACTAATCTGGCTCAATAGGCATTTAGTAAAGACTTTACCCACTGTCAGAAGTGCAATCTAACAATAGTTTTCTGGTAAGTCACGGTCTCCTTTCCTAATAGTTGAACTATGATACTCCTCTTCCAAGAGGGGGAAACATTTTTCTTGTTTTATATCAAAAATTATTTGTCATGTTGGTTTAGATTTTGTGACAGGTTTTTGGGAATTTTTCAGATTTTCACTTAAAGCATGCCGTATATTTATTTGGTTTGTTTGCTAAGTTTGGGTGCAATGAAGGATACAGATTGCTCCATTTGTAGTTGTTGGTAGCTTTCCTCTTTTTGTAATGCTTCTATACATTTTTAGAAAAATCCCTAACATTTTACTTCAATTTCTAAGGTCTGAAATCTTGGATTTTGCAGTTCCTCTTAGTGTGACATTCTCATTTTTAGAAAAATCCCTAACATTTTACTTCAATTTCTAAGGTCTGATATCTTGGATTTTGCAGTTCCTCTTAGTGAGTCATTCTCTCTACACAGCATACATTGTGTAAAATGCTCTTCTGAAAGACTACTTCTTAGTGTAAGAGGTGCTTTCAAAAGTAGTGAAGGAGCTAATTACGATGGTGGGCGGACTGTATCTGAAACAGGACCGCTGACAGCATGTAAGAGGTATTATAATGGGACCGCCACCACGGCGGTAACAATGCAAAAAAGGGACACTGTGCATATCCCTGCACTAGCTGGCAAGCACCATGCGGTGCCTGCCACATGGTGCTAGGATATGTAGGGGGCACCGTGGTATTCCCCCCACAGCTTAGGGCTAGGAAAGAAGGGGAGCCCAGTATGGTCCCCCAAAGTCATGGTTAACCCGCCATGTACAGGCATTGCCACCTTTGTAGGGAATACAAGGACCACCACTGCACCGGCTTTCCAACTGCCATCATTCCGCCCATTATAATATGGTGGGATGAAAACATGTAAACAATGGCGGTAAGACAACCCCCAACAGGCTGTCGGTTGCGAGCTCACCAAAATCGTATTTAGGCCCATAGTGTGGACATGTAATAAAACCAAATCCTAAAGGTCAAACTGAAGCTTTATTTCTGTACGTCAAATATAAGTTGTAAGAAACTGCCCTCTTTTCGCATGGTTGCCCCCACTTTTTACCAAACTGCTGATATACTTTGATGGAGTGTGCCCTGGGTTTCTGGCAAAAGGGTACCCAGGGCCTATGTTCTTTCCCTAAACTGCATTGAGAGAAAGCCCTATTGGCACTCTTTGACACCAGGTCAGTCCCTTGTAAATGGTACCCTAGGTACCAAGGGCACTGTGGCCAGGGAAGGCCTCTAAGGGCAGCAACACTTATTGTGCCACTCTTAGAGGCTCTGTAACTTTACACACACACTGCCTTGGCAGGCTGCGTGTTAAGGTGCAGAACAAAGTGAAGACTTGACATGGCACAACTCCCTGTGTGCCATGCCTTAAAGCCACTGCCTTGGCATAGGTCAGCCACCCCTCTAGCTAGGTGCACTATACCAGTGGTGTGGGTACAGGTGCATGAGCCCTGTACCCCTAGAGTATCTGCCAATTCTTTGACATTGTAAGTGCAGTAATGCCAATAAGAGTATATGGGCATGGGAGTTTGTCATTATGAACTCCACAGCACCATAATGGCTTTCTGAAAACTGGGAAGTTTGGTATCAAAAGTCTGAGCACATTAAACCCACACTGATGCCAGTGTGGAATTTAATAAAAAATGCACTCAGACGGCATCTTAGACGATGCCCCCTGAAAAACGACCTAACACTATTGTCCAGGCCGATTGGCTGCTCTCCAGCTACCACCACCAGACATGTTTCAGACCCCTGCTACTCTTGGGGGTCTGAAACAATGCACGTCCAGGGACAAGGTGCAAAGCCTCCTCCCCCAGGATGGGCACGGTCTACGAAGGTAATGCTTCAAAAGCTTGCCGCCTTTGTGAGCTACCCCAGGCCTTTGCTGCCTCCGGCAAATGGTCCCCACCAGTTCTGACCCCCACTTTGGGTGGGAGAATCAGTGGGAAAACCAAGTGATGAAGGGAGGTATGCCCACCTTTGCCAAAGCAACCCCATGCAGATGGGGGGACCCAGCCAGCCAGAGTGAGGCATATGCCCCCCTCCCACTGGAGAGTGGCATAATAGGGGGTGTACCCACCCAAAGGAAGGGACCCATTGATCCCAACCTTTACCTACCTGTAGTGCCCCTAAATCTAGTATTCAAGGGAAACCCCGAGCCTTGCCTCCTCAGACAAGAACCAACCAAGAAAAAAAGAAGGACCTATGAAGCCGTGCTGACGCTAAGAAGATGAGGACCTCCGCTGACTTGGCCCCAGCCCTACTTCCCTGTCCCCACCTTGAACCTGAAACATCGAAATCCCTGTGTGTCCTGCAGTCAGCAGCCTCAAGAACCCAAAGGACCTGCCCTGCGTTCCATACCCAAGACTTTGTCTCCAGTGAGCACTGGATTTGTTCATCAACAGACACTGGCCCCAGCCAATAACCTGTGTTGGTAAGGCCCCCGACTGAGCTGATCATTGACACAATCAATCAAGTGCTGCAGCCATCACCAAAGTAAGGTCTCCGACCACAAGGATAGCTGCATCAGAAGATGATGGCACCTCCATCAGGGCCTTAAGGACAAAAGACTCCTGTTGCATGTTAGGGTGTAAATGGTAGCTAGTGTAATATGTGTGTTCTCCCATTGGATTTTAACTGCAAGTAAGCATCCTTTTATCTCTGCTATTGTGGAGGTAGTCCTTCAAGAGGAGATGTGTCTCCTGTAGTAGACAAATGTCCCCTCTCGAATTCTCCAGTAATGAGAAGATCACTGTACATTTCACAGGGTTATTAAGGCCTCTTACATTAAGACTCACATCTTCAGATCTCTACCTATGCTGTGTTAACAGGGTTATAGATATATGTGAAATGTCAGGTCCTTTCCATGGTGCACAACAGATTACAAAGGAGTAACGAGGTAATCCGTGGATGAGTGAGAGGTCTTTTAGTGACTGGTGCCAAGAAAACAAAGAAAAAAAGAAAAACTTCCCCCCGAAACAGAATTAAATCCTGAAACTCCCAAAATAAAGTTGAAATTGGTGACAACAGTTCGTCAAAGTTCGGTAACTCATCGGGGTCATGGGCCAACGAGGGTTTTGCAGGCTTCAGCTCTCGCAGCCTATCAAGAGGTAAAATAATGGTCTCCAGTATGGTGATCTGCATAGTGAACTGATTACTGCTTCCCTTTCTTTAGCAATCGCTGCAGGGTCCACTTTGATATTGGAAGCGGGCTTTCTGACCAAGTGCCATTGTGGGTATTTGTATATGGAACTCTCCTGAGATTTGCTATCAGATTCAGTGGATTCCGTTATCACCAACACCTCCCTGGCCACCTTTAGGGAGTGGAGCTGCCTCAGATTTCCTTGATATTTAAGATGATCCAGAAGGGGTGTCCCCATGTGTAGGAGATTCCCTGCTCTTGTAAGTGATTGGTTAGAGCACAAAATTCTCTTCTCTTAAATAGCATTGACGCAGCTAAATCTTGGAAGAAAGTTGGAGAGTGTCCTTGAAATTGAACAGGGTGGACCTCTCTTACTCCACGGATGATCTTTTCTTTAAGTTGAAAATCCTGAACACATACTAGTATGTCCGGTGGCGGGGCTTTGTTCCCTCTAGGAGGACCCACTTGGGGTTTTGATTTGTTCCGTCATCAACAGCAAGTTCAGTGGGTGATTCCCAGTTCTTGGAGAAAAATAGCTTTATTTCACTATTCTCTGGCTTAAAACCTCCTCTGCTTCCAAGAAAGCTAATAGGGAAATTACCCGTCCCCTACACACACTTTTTTTAAATTCTCCCTCTTATCCATTGCTAAAGGTCATAGGTGTTATTGAAGTTTTCTAATACTTTATATTTGACATGGGTCATATGACAATGGACTTAAATTGTATTTTACAGTCTATTTCCCAGTGTGGAGCTGAAATTAACTCAGAAATAATTATAATCTTTTGCATGAATGATACATTCATTGACAGTGTGCCATTTATTTAAATGAGCATTCATTTTCTGAAATTCATCATCTGGTTTTAGCCATATTGAGAACTATACGGCATGGTGGTGGTGATGTCGATGTAAAATATATGGTAAAGATACAGGTGGAAGAGTACTATATAGTGCAAGATCATGGTGTAGGTGGCAGTGTGGGATGCATGTGGAAATACATAGACTGTAAAACCCCTGAAAAGCTGCTATGAACCTTCTCATTAACTGAAATATCACCAGCTGCTTGTTTTAATAGATTCTTTACAATATTACAACATGGATTCGCAAATGTTTCAGTATCAAAGATGGACATTTTAGCTGTATTTACATTTGCTGCATTTTATTTTATCCTGGCCCCCACCCACTGTTCCCGCTTGGAAGAAATGCATAGCACAACATTTCTTTACGTGCAGGAAAGGGCTGCGGCGGTGCATGTCAGATACGTACCGCTGTGGGTCAGCTGCAGCAGATCTGGCGGCACAGGATTAACTTGTAATCTGGCAGGCTGTCTGACTACAGGTTGGGAAGTCTTGCTGTGGGGCGCCTGCATGGTGGCATCCTGCAAGACTGCCAAATTCGTAATCAGGACCCAAGTCAGAAGGTAAAAACTTTGACTGAGACGAAACTGGTTAGTGCATTTGACCCGTAATTTACTGTGGCTGGCTTTAAAATTGCACCTTGGCCAAGTCTACTTCAACCATAGATTATCATTTGCGCCTCGAGCTTTTTGGCAATAATTCCGGCTTAAAACGTTAAGCGTTCATATCTGGTGTCCCTTATTGAGTTTAAGTTATTTTGGGTTCATTCTGTTTTTTAAAAAAAATTATTACTGTTATGGTGCTGTATAAATACTGTATACATTGCCCTAATTTAAGTCTGTCTGTTCTGTGCCATAGCTACCAGGGATTGAGCGTAGGATAAATTAGTAGCTCTGGGGGTTTACCCTGACTAGAGTTGTGAATATTCCTTGAGGTGGGCAGTCACCCACCCTAAATAATAATCCATTTTCTTACAGAGGAATATTTATTTAAGTTTGTTGTATACCAATTATTCTGCAAATCATACACCTAGCTTTTATTGACCCATACCCCTTTGTGTAATGTTAACTTTTCATTGAATATTGTTTTAGGAAGTTTGAGTCTCACCAGCAACACTCCTTGACAGATTTTTTATAACTTCCTCTTGGCAACTGGCTTACATTTCTAACCACACTACATTCTTGGTATTCCTTTTGGTTATTTGAAGGATCATTTCTGAAGAGAAAGCTTTCTGAACCATAATAATGCTCTTCAGTCTCTTCTCTACAGCTATTTCTGGGGTGGTTCCTAAGTTTACTACCCACTGTTTGTATTCTTTAGTTACTTTTGTTTTAGTCTGTAATTTTGGTATTTGAAGTGATAAGCAGAGTCAAAATTTAACTTGCACATCCCACTATTGGTCCCTTGGTGGATCATGCTGCGGGAAGTTCTAAGAAAAATGTTTCACCATGACAAGGAAAGTAATGAGGCTGTTTACCTAGCTGCTATTTTTAATGTACATTTTGTGCTTTGAAAAAAGTGCAGGTTTTTAAAACAATGCCAGATTGGAATTATGCTTTGCAAATAGTAAAACTGCTAAATCCCAGGATAGGATAACATATAGTTTTATAGAGCGCTCGAATGCCGAGGCATCTTGGCGCTTAGAAGTGAGATAGAGGGATCACAACAGCTGTAACTAATTTTTAGAGAAGTGGAAGGAGCCATGTTTTTAACGCTTTTCTGAAAAGAAGCCTATTCGACATTAATCTCATAGAGATAGGCAGCTGATTCCACAGTTTGGCTGCATAATGTGACAGGCTCCTGCCTCCCCATCTGGCTTTACGAATTTTAGGGATACAAATTAAACCTGCGTCAGCGGATCTAAGGTTTCTGGTGGGGATATACCAAGAAAAGAAATTCCAGAAATCAGCAGCCCCTCCGCTGAATAGTGCCTTATGGACCAAGCATAGGGCCTTGAACTCCGTCCTTTGCTGGATTGGGAGCCAATGTAATGACCTAACAGCAGCTTAGGTAGAATGCCCCCTAGGGATATTTAACAATAGCTGAGCAGCATTGTTTTGTATTGATTGTAATTTTAACCTCTGGGCTTTATTAATGCCAATAAAAAGCTCATTGCTATAGTCTAGCCGCAAGAGGATAAGGGCAACTACTACTGATTTCCACAAATCTTGGGGATGAAAGGAAATATCTTCCAAAGGAGATTCAGTGCAAACAAACATGAAGAAGTTTCACTATTAATCTGGCCCGCAAAGTTAAGCTGGTCATCAAAAATAACCCCGAGGTTCTTGACTTTGTTGGACGGAACAGGACATTAAACTGCCTCTGTCGGCCACCATGTTGGGTTCCATAGGGACGTATATGTTGAACAGTGTGAGTGATAGTGCAGATCCCTGCGGCACTCCACACTGTATACAGAATGATTCTTATTGCAAATGTTCCCAATATATACTCTGCTCCCTAGAGGCCATAAATGAACAGAGAAGGGAAAGAGCCAATTCCCCAATCCCCACAGCACTCAGCCGCCACACTAACCCAGGTGGTTTTCTTGAAACCTTCAAATAGTTAAGGAATATGGAAGCAGCAGAACTTTTAGGTCTAGTACATCCAAATAACAAATGTCATGAAAAAGAGTGGGCTTGGGTTAGACTCTTTCCGCTCCTGTTGCCTTTGATTTAGTCCCTTTTAACCATTACTTGAAAAGAGTGACTTTCACATTTGGATCATTAAACAGGAGTATTGTGCAGGTTTCCATTGACAAAGGAGTCAGTCTCTGTGATGCAGCTAATTAGAGAGCCACCACTTTGGCACTGCTGCCTGCCTGTGATGTTGACTGACACTGCTGTAAGCTGCACAGAGGGGCTGGTGGTGCTTCAGCACGGCTTTAACACAAAGAGGGTAAGGCAGGCACAGGGGTGGCTGGCCCTGTTACTTTTTGCTGGGTTATCCCCAAACCTTTTGACTTCTTCCTACTATTTTATCTGACCTCGTTTTGTTGGCTTTAGGACTCTGGGCACTTTACCACGGCTAACCAGTGCTAAAGTGCATATGCTCTCTGTCTAAGTTGGACTGGTGATTGGTTTAGCCATGTCTGGCATATTGGATTTACTAATAAGTCCCAGGTTAAATGCACTGGATGTGACCAGGGCCTGTAAATCAAATGCTAATAGTGGACCTGCAGCACTGATTGTGCCACCCACGAGTAGCCTTGCAACCATGTCTCAGACCTGCCATTGCATGTCTGTGTGGGCAGTTTTTTACTGCCATGTCGACCAGGCAAGTGCAACCACTTGCCAAGCCCAAATCTTCCCTTTTTACTACATATAATGTACCCCTACGGTAGGCTTAAGGTAGCCCAATGGGCAGGGTGCTCTGTATGTGAAAGGTAGGACATGTACTGGTGTGTTTTATATGTCCTGATAGTGAAATACTGCCAATTTTGTTTTTCACCACTGCAAGGAGTATCTCTCCTATAGGTTATCATTGGAGCTGCCTTGCAAGTGTAACTTCCCATTGGGAAGAGATGGAGATTTGCAGTTTGGGGTCTATGAACTAATGCATCTTTTAGTGAAGTTGGTTTTTAAATTGCATGTTTGAAAATACCACTTTTAGAAAGGGAGTATTTTCGTACATTACCATTCTGTTACTCTGCCTGTGAAATCCATGTCAGGTTTAGACTGACAGTTGGGCTGGCTGTTTGTGCTTTCACTCTTGATAGTCACAAAAAGGGAGCTGAGGCGTGCCCTTCATGTTTGCCTTCTTCAAAGGCAGAAACTGGTATAAGTATTAGAGCAATGACACCATAACTTAAGAACACTTCTGGACTGAGAGGAGATTCTGCCAAGAAGAAGAGCTGCAGAATCTGTAGGAGTGGAACAGCCACTCTACTTGTTGCTGTGTTGTGCTGGCCTGCTGCTTGCTACTTCTATGTTGGACAGTGAATTGACTGGGCTTTGCTTTCTTCATCCTGCTTGCCAAGGTTCTCCAAGGGTTTGTGTGTTTGCCTCCTGTTGGAAGTCTCAGGGAGATCAAAGACTTCATCCACAACTTGATGCCAGCACTGGGATTCTTCTGCTGTGAATCCTGCATTGCCAAGTGGTGCCAAAACCAGTCCTGGGCTGTTGGAACTCAGCGGTTGTGTTGTAACTCCATGAAAAGCACCCCAATGCCAAAGCCGTGGTCACCGGTTGTGAGAAACACCATGCATCGACCATGACTACATCTCAGCCCCGAATTCAGCGACACACTGCTTCACCCCTCATTGACGCTGCTGCCTGCAATGTGGCTGAGGGCACCGCTCGTGAAGAGCATGACGCATCGCCCCATCTCACATCGCGCCCCAGGTTTGCTGATGAAAACCACCATCGACTCCAACTTCATCCAAAGACTCCGCTGCCTGCAGCATGGCTGAGGGCACCGCTAATGAAGAGCATGATGCATCACCCTGTCTCTCACCGCAGCCCCAGGTCTACCAATGACAGTACTTCTGCATCGACGTTGTGTCGATGCTTGCACCAAAGTCGTGGTCACTGCTTGCGAAGAGCACGACATATCGACAGCAACAACATTGCAGCCCTGACACCTGCCAATGCCAATGCTCCTGGCTTTGACAGCACGGAGATCAATCCAAAACTCATGTTACTTCAAGATCTCACTGACTACTGCACCGACTTCAAGAACAGATCCCTGCTGGTGATGCCTCAACTTCGGATTTCACCACAAAGTCCACAAGGTCTCTTCATTTCTAAAGGTACTGTTTTCCCGGTCTTCCCAATGCCACACCACTGAACTGTTGGATTTGTGCTGACCACAATGCTATCGACTTTAAGGAACTGTATTTTTAGTTTATTCTTGAAAAAGTGATCTCTTCACGTGTGTCTGTTGGATTTTTGTCATTTTGGCCTTGTTTTAGTCAGACACAAATTGGTTATTTTTCTAAACGGGTGTGGTGGCCATTTGTAGTGTTTTCACTGCGTGTGATCATGCACAAATGCTGTACACATTGCCTATGACATAAGCCTAACTGCTCATGCCAAGCTACCAAGGAGGTGAGCATGGGTTATATTAGTTGTGTTATCCTCTTACCCTGACTAGAATACGGGTCCCTACTTGGACAGGGTGCAAACTACTGCCAACTAGATACCCCTATTTCCAAGAGCGGTATAATGCAGGACCCTGTAGCCCCTGCAGCAGGCAGCACCTTATCCTCCAGGGGCACCCAATACTCCAAGGGGGGGGCACATTCAGCCCAAAGCCAAGGAATATCTGTGAGATATGGGAAACTGGGGGCCCCTCACTACATTTTGCAGGGGGGCTACAATTTTGCAATATTCCACTGGGCAGACATTTATGAAGCTTGAAATTGGAACATCTGTGGTGCTTTTCTACTCTGTGCATTATCTAAACCGTACTTACATCATGGTTGACGTTATATTATGCTTCCAGTTCATCTGAAACACTGACCATTAAGTGATGGGGGACCTGAGAGAGTAGGAACAAAAAGATTGCAGTGCACTCGCAAAGTTTGCTGCATATTCAACATGAGAGGAATCAATTTATTGACTGACCCATGACCCTTTCAACTTCCATGTTGTGTATTGGGAGACCGTGAAGGCAGATTGCTCCTCTCCGTGAGCCGCGAGCCGCAAGACGCGAGTTGGGCTCCTTAACGCGGCAGGACCCCTCAAAGAGCTGCGAGTAACTTTAACGCGGAGCACTTGAGACGCGGCGGAGAGCCGCGAGCTGCCCCACAGTGCGACGGTGAGCCACGAATTGCACACTGAGAATGGCAAGCACTTGTCTGCATCCTGGCCATTGCTAGTGACGGAATAGCCGCAAAGAGAGGAGGAGCCCATTCTTCATACCCGAGCAAGCCGAGTAAGCGGAGCCGAGCCTCTGTCTCCGTCCCAGCCCCGCCTTGCCTCACCTCGCGCTACGGAGAGAGCAGTGGAGAGCTTGTGGGGCATCCGCCTTGGCTGGCCGATTAAAGCAGCGGGATTCTTTGTACCACTGCACCGTGCTCCAGTGTGTGACCTGTGACACATGATTGAGCCGGCTTTGAGTCTGGTCGGTTCGGAGCAAAGAGTCTGGGGAGCCGGAGCCAGGGGGTGAGTTGGAGTGAGGTGTGCTTCAGGTGCGGCGACTTGTCTGTTTGTTTGACTTGTGTCTGCAAAACCCTCGCTGCTCCCTCGCCCCCCCTTCCCCCCCGAGCTGCAACTTTGGCCGCAACCTTGGTCCCGACCTCGACAGCTGACTCCCTTTGCCGCCTAAGATGTCAACAGCTCTTAATTGACGCGGAGGACAGCATTTTCCCACTCTTGTAGAAAAAGTGCTTTTAAGTAATGATCTGTTGTGGGCTGCAACTGCTAGAAGGCTTTTAAGGATTTTTTTATACTTTGCTTCCTTTACACTTTCCTACAACAAGTGGAGACTGGGTGCGGGTGTTAAGTGGGGTGGAGTGGGCAGAGTGTAGCAGGTGCCTCCTCCGGCCCGTAGCACCTCGAACACTGCAGGTAGTGTTTGAGCCCACGCTCCCCCCACAGAGATTTAGGAACAAGGGGGGCACTAGGGCATCAGGAAAGCCCCACCCCGGAGAAGGACGCATAAGGACACTAAATGTCACTTGAGCAAGTGGAGTGGGGTTGAGCAGTAGAGCAGGGAGCAGTGAGCAGTGACCAGAGGGCTCAGAGGAATTTAAGTGGCATCGGGGTCGGGGGCCACATCCCTCCAACCCCCCCCCCCGCTGCCTCCATTTCACACCACTCCCCTCCCGCTTTCTGACAGCTGCTTCTCTAGCAATCTGACACCTATCTCTTAACCCTTTAAGCTCCCCACGTAATCTTTATCTCCAACTTAGACTTTGCATCTTCGGGCCTATCGACCAAGTTCAAAGAGCGTTTGTCAGACACTCACCGCATAGAATAACCATGCGGACAAGGAAGGCGGGACTGATCCATCCCCAGTCCAACTACCGCCCTCATAAGTCTGCAAGACGCCAAAAAGCCAAGATGTTATTTCCCCTTGGAAAAGACCGTACTAGACACAATCCAACCTTACAGGACAGGACCTTACAGGATGGGAAACAATTGGGAGAGGAACAAATAAACTCTCCCCAAGCTTCCAGGACAGTTTACAGGACGGATACCAGGAACACAAATGTAAATACAAATACAACTACCAATGTGAACACAAGTATAACTCAAAACCCGAGTGAATATGTTGAAATCGACAATAATAACAGAAACCGTATCAGCCTTTGCAGTAGTAACAGTCCTAATGGCAACAACGATATCAGAAATTATTTTCAACAATTGCCTAAACAAGGTAATTCCACCGCTTATGGAAAAACAGTTGATACACTCTCCTACGCATTTAGGCCGGACACCAATGGAACTATTGCCAACACACCACCATGTGCTGCAAAAAACAAAACTTTGAATCAAAACCTTTTACTGACTGTTCCTCTCTCGCCAAAAGTTTTCATTGTGAAGGGCAACAGAGCACAAGCTGAAGAATACTCAATCGATCACAGCTTGTTTAGATTCAATTATTCAGGAATCAGCACATCGGTGCCCACAAACTCGGATAATGGTCTCATGGAAGCTCCACCTACCTCTGCTCCAGAGGAAAGTGGGACAAATAAGGAACTCTATTCTTTAATACGATATACCATGGACATTAAGGATAATTGTTTACTTCCGAAATCTCAGTCGGATCCCCCTGACCTTCCCGCTTACGCCCATTAAACCGGGTGACGACGACGAGGGCTTTTCATTAAAAGAAAATCTCGACTCGGACTTGGAGCAAAATCCAATAAACGCAAACGAACCACGGCCGTTCGACTTGCATAAAACCAAAACGAAACCTAGTCTGGCACCACAAAGAATAGAAAACCATCTTGCATTGATTAATGAGGCTTTGATTTCAATGGGAAACGCAGCTATAATGCATGTGGATAAGCTAGACATCCAAATAAACATACTGCAATCAGTAGCTAACCTGATTTCCGGAGTGGATTTAAAATTGGAACATTTAAACTCCCTAATACGTAGAGCACAGGCGGACATAGAGGTAAAGGTGAAATCAAACGACAGCGGTTGCTTCCCAATACTGCAGACCTTGGGAAAACTCAGAAATAATGAGCACATTAGTTACAGACTTTAAGTGTGAGGCGAATAGATGGATTAGCAATACAACACGCTCCTCTCTCCACAACTCAACTCAGAGTCTAAGCACAATTACCACATATAAAGAAAAAAATACGATAAAAGCTACGCATGCACCACTAAGGCTAATGGGAGACCAAACTAACAAAATAATTATAAGCGATACGCAGTCCACCTCAGACCCACATCAATGGTTACAAGACAACCAGGATAGCCTAGAGAAAATGCAGGAAACTTTTAGCAATGATAATAATGATCTCAATTGTCCATCGAGTATTATTACCTTGGCTTCGAATTCTAATTCACAGTCAAAACCACAACTTTGTCAAATAATCGATAATAGTCCTGGAAAACCTGATGACCCAAAATCATCTCCCTTAGTACTACAATCTTTATCAAGGAAAAACAAGAAAAAACTGAAAAGTTAAATAAAACAAAAAATGATAGAAGTCATTTACAAGGGACCATTAAGCATTGGTTTGCGCCAGTAAACCAGGACAACAAAGATAACAGCAGTGAGAACCAGAAGGGTTGTGATCGTACACAAAAACCAATCACCACAGATCAAAATAGAGACATACAAACAAATGGCATAGCCACCAGCGAAATACCTCCTCAGAGCCTTCAATGCACCTCAAGCGTGAATTCGACTAAAATCTCGACTGAAAGATCTCCTGCGCCCAGTGACCACTTGAGCAATGCACAGGGCCCTCAGATCAACGTGCTTTGCCAAAACATCACTAACAAACAATTGCCTATAATGACCCCCAAATTGAAAACACATTTAACGCCCATCGGGAGAGAAACATCGTCCAAGTATGTCTTAAAGACTGCCAACTTGCCCCGGACCACACTATCACCTCTAGGACTGACTCGCACATCCGCTTTGCAAACACAAATTGGACCGGGGGGGGGGGGGGATCAGTCCTTTGCGATAATTCCAAGTGGACCTTATGTGAGCCTTTGGAAACTACTAAGGCCCTTCCCAACTCACTTAATCCCTGCCAGACCCTTGGCATAGACCGTGAAAACCCGAAAGTCTTGTTATATCCAGAATACACTTCGCAGGGGAGCTGGGACATCCTCAATAGAGGGAACCTTCTGAAGCTCTGCAAAAGCATTCCAGGTCTGGAGAACATCAAATCAACAGATATTGACAGGGTGGCTTTTTCCGGCCCAGGCCCGAGTGAATTAAATGAAACAACTGAGATAACCTTCTCTAACCAGATCATGGCGATTGCTTTGAAAGGATACAAAACACAACTGGACAACTGGGGCATAAAAATTAAGCCTCCTCTTGCCACCAAATATCCAGAGATTTTTAAAAATAAAGGGCCAAATGACCAACAGGGAGATCAAGACCTAAAGGGACAGAAAAGGTCGAACAGCAAACACCTCACTTCACCTGCCACCGGATCGATCTTACACGGCTCTATAGGTGGCACCCAAGTAATACAGCGTAGCAGCAACTCAATCTAAATCATCAAACATATAGATGGAGGTAACCGCTCCTGCTTAATTATGGGACATAGTAGCAAAGACTGGACCTGGCTCCCTCAGGCCTTAAATTCTTGCTCCTAATATTAATATTGGCTATTTGCCGGGTAATCATCCGGTACCAACAAAGAGCACCACTGGCCACATCCAGCACAACAGCTCTATTGCGAGTAATCAAACAATTAATATAATGTCTTGGAATGTTGCCGGGTTACAAAATGTTTCGCAAAGTCCAGGAGCATATTCCTAGCAGGAGCAGATATAATCTGTGCACAGGAAACATGGGCTACTTCTTCAACACCATTAGGGAATTATGCTGAATATTTCAAACCCGCAATAAAGGCCAATATTTTCGGGAGACAGTCAGGGGGCATCTCAACATACGTCAAGCATGCACTGAAAGTACATTTTTCAGTAATACAGAATACATCAGACATGTTTTTGGCTGGTATTTTGAAAGGCCCGATTACGACAAACGGCCCAACATCAATACTCCCAATGAATGTCTATTACAACCGCTACGGGCCGGGCGCAAATTACAAACTTAACCAGCTATTAAACGAGACGGCATCTCTATTACTACGGTATGCAGGCATTGACTTCATTATTCTGGGCCATCTTAACATGCATGACATAGGGCAAATGATCCCTGAAAATCACCATAATGGAAGTACCAGAAGATTCAATGCCCTAATGCGGGTCTATAAGCTGGCAACAACACACTGTTTAACTACAAATGATAACCCAAAAGCATTGATACCACCCACTTACAACAACCAGACAACAATAGATTACATTCTACTAAGTGAGAGCCTACCA
Organism: Triturus cristatus; assembly: GCF_964204655.1. NCBI lineage: Eukaryota > Metazoa > Chordata > Amphibia > Caudata > Salamandridae > Triturus > Triturus cristatus. Next base: position 1,149,829,563 of record NC_140591.1, on the reverse strand, counting down.
AAACACATGTCAAATTACAAAGTCCACCCCCGGATCGAAAGTGACCATGCTGCTCCTATCTTTCCATTAGTGCTAAAACATGGTATACTCTTCGCTGTATTGGAACCACAAAGAGTTATATAGACTCCTTAGAAGAATCAAATGGGGACCGTTTCCGAGCCATAAGTTTGCCTCATGGAAACTAACATGGAAAGGCTGGCAGACTGGCCATAATGACAAGGGCAGAATAGGAGAATGGGGCTCACTCGCGTACGACTTAGCCCACCAACTTCGAGGGAGCGATAATCAAAGAATCCATGTCAACTCCGCTTATAAATTGGGATACTAACCAGCAATCAAGAAATGCTCAAGAGCACTCAACTCCAAATGCAGAGCCTATCGAGGAACCAGATCGGTGACTGCAAAAAAAGATTTAAAACAAACGGTAAAGAGTCATGCAACAGTGGTCTGGCAAGTAAAACGTGATCTTACAGAGGAAAAAGGGCTGAAGATTTTCGAGTTGCTTGCTCCCAGTAAATCCCAAGAGTTTTGGCAATATATAAATAAGGTAATCCATGGAACTTCAGGCAGAGAGAACTCACTTAATGCAAGAACATGGTCAGCCCACGTAAAAACTCACTACACCAACGATTCAAAGAAAAACCCAATTGAAATAACAACTTTCGGGGAACATCTAAATAGAACATCGATTGAATCTACGGACCTCCCAGTGAATGCCATACTTACTGAAACACAGGCAATACGAACAATTTTGAAAAAAATATGCCACAATGGAGCCCCCGGACCAAATGGCCTGCCGGGCTCCCTCTTCAGAGAGGATATCAACTTTTGGGCTGAGAATTTAGGACAATTGTATGCAGAGTGTAGGCTCTTGGAGGACGTCCCAGATTCCTGGAGGGGATCTCTATTACTTCCAATCTACAAAAAAGGGCCAAGCACGGACCCCAAGAACTACCGCATGATTGCCTTATTGGACGTTGAGGGCAAGGCCTATGCAAGCACTCTCCTGAAGGAATTAGTGGATTGGGTCATTAAGGAGAATCTGCTTCCTTTCTATCAGACCGGGAGGCTTCACCTTAGATAATATCATTGCCCTAGCATATTTAGTACAGCAAACAATGGCTCGGGACAATCAGCCGCTTTTTGCCTGCTTTATTGATTACACAGCAGAATTTGACGGGGCAAATTGAAACATCCTATGGAAGAAATTGGCCTGTTGGAATATGTGCCCAAAACTACTACAAGCCATCAGATCGCTGTATATGCAAACTTGGGTAAAAGTCAAACTCTTGTGCGAAACAGCCACAGAAAAAATCAGCACAGATCACGGGTTAAAGCAGGGCTGTGTCCTTGCCCCACTGCTTTTTAATCTATACACAGCAGATCTGGGTAACGAACTGCATGGAGCAACTCTGGCGACTCCCAGGATTGGGGGAAACCAGAATCCAGTTGATACAGTATGCAGACGACCTGGACCTCTTGGACCATACCAAAGTTGGCCTTCAAAAAGACCTAACAGCACTAGCAGAGTGTAATGCCAAAAACAAGCTGGTCGCAAACCCAATGAAATCTAAGATCGTGATCTTTGGCCGTCATCCGAAAAAGAAGTTAATGAAATGGAGTCTTGGACCATTAACATTGTCCAGCACACAATCGTACAATTATATCGGAGTATGGCTCAGTGAAACAGGCCGGCCACAGGCTCATCGACATAAGCTCCAACAGAAAGGCAAAATGGTTACTTACGCCATCTGTAAATTTAACGCCACTTTGGAAAGTCCAACGCCACGGCTATCCAACGAGTCTTGAGGGCAAAATTACTACCTTCCCTCAACTACACGATAGGCGTTCCCAGGCAAATTGGTGCAAGACCTTGAAAAGATCAATTGTGCAGCCTACAAAAAGCTATTCTGTCTTCCGTCGTGCACAAGGAACACTCTAATTCGCTTGGAATTTAACCTTAACCGGCAATCTTTGGAAGAACTGGCAAGTCTGGCAAAATACTTTTACGTAACCACTGTGGCCCCAGAGAACTCAATGAAGTTTGTTATAAACACAATATTTAAAAATCTAGGCAACCCGTGGTCAAGCGGTCTTGCCTCAGCCAAAGACCCCTTGAACCTAGCTATAGATAATTGGGACCCCAATATAAGTATACAACTATTAAAACATCAATAAAATAACAAGTAAGATCATGCTCTCAAACTGCATATTGAAGCTTTAACAGCTAGAGGCTTCCACAAGACCCAAAGCTCCCTTTACACTCCATATGGCCTCAAACCACACCTCACACAGCCGGTGGGAAGGCAAGCCCTACAAAAGTTTCTTGCAGCTAGACTGCACTTGCTTCCTTTAAAATACGTGTATCCTTCAGTGAAAGTAAGACCAGCGATTACGGAGTGTCGCCTCTGCCATTACAAGCGTGAAACACTGGCCCACGTCTTACTATGCTGTCCCGCCCTGTTGTCAATCCACCAAATCCATCTAAGGCCCATTCTCCTCCAACTGGGCATGTGGACGGCAAAGGAGGCAGTCCTTCAGCTATATTTGCTGGACACGGCGAAGCACATGGCTAATTTTGCTAAGTTTATCTATCATGCCCGACAAGCCCTAATGGACAGGTCAACCTTGGCACAGCACGGTATTCATCCGGAGGAAGGCACTATGCATGCTGCCTCCCACTAAAAACGTGTCCGGTACAGCCAAAGGAAGAACATTTTATTGCGTCTTAGAAAACAAAACACCAAATGGTGGTTTTAGGATTAAGCCGTCTATATTATATACATTATTATTTTATTCAATTTTAATTATCCTTTTTACATTGATTGTTCCTTTTTTGTATTGGTTTTTATTAATCACACAAATAAAGTGTCATTATCATTGTCATTGTATTGGGAGAGGATTCCGAGCCATTTAATAGGCTTTTGTGCCTTGTAGTGATAAGTTCAATATGTGAGAGAAGACAACAAGGAATACATCAGTATGATGAGTTTGGGAAGATACAGGTATATTGAGGATTGTATCCTTATGCTACCAGTACTCTATTTGAGTCGGTCGAGCCCACCGGCACTCATGTTTTGGGGACCAGCACTTATTTTTTCTGCATAAAACATTAACAGAGAGCAAAAAAGGTAAAACATGCAAATGGGAAAGAAGAAGGAAGAGAAAGATGGAAAAAGTGTCAAAAAAGGGAGAAAGCAGGAACCTGCCGAGTGAGATAAAGAGGCAGAGAGTGTCTGGTATTGAATTAAATATGACTGAGGTGAGCTCAAGACAAGCAGCCTTGGTATTCAGAGCACCAACATTTAATAGCGCTGGCTGCAGGCTTCTGAGCAGAGCTTTGGGCACAGGCTCTCTTTCTTTTACAAAGTAAGCACTTTATTGCCACCAATTTAAGGTTAGCCTGGGACAGAAAATAGGCCTGGGCACCAAAATAAAAGTGTCCCACATTACTGAATTAGATAGCTAAAAAAGTGATGTTTGCAAATTGAGGCAGTTTCGTGCTGGTAAAGACACGCTGTATGAGTGTATTGAAAGGTATGTATATGTGCATGGATTTGAGCTGGATTCAGGCAAAAAAAAAATTAATATCAGGGAAATCAACAGTAAAACTCAGCATAGCAAGACCACACATTTGGGTCATAAACAGCCCCTAAAAATGGCCTATACACTGACCTTTCAGCCCAGCCCGTCGGTTGCAACCTGATTGCCCTATTGGCCATCTTGTGAATGAAGCAAGCCTGCTGTTCACACTCCGGTAGGTGGCGCGGTGCTTCAGGTTTCTTGAGCATTACTGTGAGTGCAGCAATGCTGATCTCCAACCTCTTTTTCTTAGCATGCTCTGTGCTATTTGTGAGCCGCTGTAAGTGACCATGCCTTGAGCTAAAGGAGAGTGCAAACTTCTTTCCATTCCCTCTTAGCAATGTGTTACACCAGCATGTCTCAAGGTCAAAAGCAATCATCGTAGGTAGGGATCAAACTTGTAAAAAGACATTAGTGCAAGTGTCTGAGTTACTTAAAACAAGCAAAGGCAATAGGCCAGGCCAGGCCTTGGCAAGCATCATTGTTATTTTCATATTTTTTGCATGAATATTTTCCAAAAATTGAAAAGTGAAAACATTTTAAGTGCAACAAATGTTTTGCTTCCAGGCCCCACCCAAAAAAAATCTAAGTGGCGTATTTATCAAGGGCAACGCAAAACGTAAATGAGATTTATCTAATCCCACAAGGCCACCTTGTGCAATCCTGAGTGGCTTGATAAATCTAGAGTAATGCAAGGCAGTGCAAATCACTGCCTTGCATTGCTCTTCAGCAGGGAGGTCTGCCATTGGTGGAAGGTTGGTTTTACAATGCATTCACCCATGGTTTCTGTTTCATTCACAGATTTACAACATTGGTATGCCTAGGAATGCATCCGAATTGCACACCTCTCTACCAGAGTGCACAGAAGAGAATCCTTGAAAACCGTTGTATTCTTTTTCTAAGCGTGCAGCATTCTGCAGCACACTTAGAAAGAGGAAAATGCCTTTGAGGATGGTTGTTGTGCAGGAAGGTGTTGTGGGACGTTGGAAAGGCCCACATACCCAAGTATGAATAGATTATTTCATACCCTCAATTGTTAGAAAGTCACCGTGTGAACATAACCCATGTTCCAGGCCTTTGACTGCTCAGAGAGTGAGCTTTAGTCCAGGGTAAGCACACCCTTAAGCTCTGCTTGTAATAGATGGAGAACAAATGAGGCACCTCAAAATAAATCCTATCATAATCAGCACCCCCTTACGGCCTTTAATTGTAAGTTTTGTATAGGACCTTCTTATCACTCTCTTGTTGCACATAAGGCCTACATCACACATAGACACTTCACTACTTAGCCACACACTCGGTCATCACTCCTATAGCTCAGACTCAGTGTACTTAAGCCTCATTACACATTCAATTCACATAACACATTTCTCATTCACTTTCTGTACTCCAATTCGTATCACCTACTATCACAACACAAACATTGAGGATCAAAGGCCAACAGTACCACTGGCCATCAATGGCCACTAATTCAGCATCACTACATAAACCCTATCACAGACTAATTGTATGACTGACGCCAGGGCCTGCTATAGCACGGTTAGCGCACGGTGCGACTGATTTTTTTGTGCCCACCCTCATAAACTCCTCATCGGATTCTCTCATTACCACCACACAAAAGTGCCCCTTATCTCTCCATAGCCCCTCTTACATACATTTAATGTGTTTTAAAGCACTGGTAAAGTCTGGCTTTACTATTAAGAATGTATATCTATCCAAATAAACCCTATTCAGCAACATTAGGAATAGATAATGAAAGACTAAGGAAAACACATAACGTCCTTACTTATTTTATGCAGTTTGCATGCAGTTCTTCAATGAGAGTTTGTAACAGTCATTGTTCTATAGTAGGATTGTATCTTATGAACTGTGAGAACAAAAGAATGTGCTATTTTATGGTGAGTCAAAAAAGCCACTAGACAAAACTCTGGTCTCTCTCGCTCTCTCTCTAACAGGAACATTAATTACAAGAGTTATTGTGACATTTTTAAAGCTGCCTGAAAACTGGGCGCACAAGGAACTCTGCCGCTGGTGTTTTTAAGTTATTGCTAAACACAGTGTCCCCCCAGAGCTCAGCAGCCCCCTCCCCAGGTCAGTGCCCAGTGTGGCCGCACAATCAATGAATCAATCAGAGTACTTGTAAAGCGCACTACTTACCCGTGAGGGTCCCAAGGCGCTGAGGGGATGGGGGGGTGCTGCTACTGCTCGAAGAGCCAGGTCTTGAGGAGTCTTCTGAAGGCCAGTAGGTCTTGGGTCTGCCGTAGGTGGGTCGGGATGGTGTTCCAGGTCTTGGCAGCGAGCTAGGAGAAGGGTCAGCCGCTGGAGGTCATTCGTTGGATGCGGGGGACAGCGGCGAGGGCGAGGCTGGCGGAGCGGAGCTGGCGGGTGGGGGTGTAGAAGCTGAGTCAGCTGTTCAGGTAGGCTGGTCTGGTGTTGTGGAGTGCTTTGTGTTCGTGGGTGAGGAGCTTGAAGGTGATCCTTTTGTCGACGGGGAGCCAGTGTAGGTCTCTCAGGTGGGGGGTGAGGTGACTGCGGCGGGGGAAGTTGACGATCAGTCGGGCGGAAGCCTATCGGATGCATTGTAGTCGTCGTAGGTGTTTGGCTGGGATTCCTGCGTAGAGTGCGTTGCCGTAGTCCAGTCTGCTGCTGACGAGGGCCTGTGTCACCTTTCTTCTTGTTTCGGTCGGGATCCACTTGTAGATCCTGCGGAGCATGCGGAGGGTGTTGTAGCAGGAGTAGGAGACGGTGTTGACCTGCTTAGACATGGAGAGGGAGGAGTCGAGGATGAATCCTAGATTGCGTGCATGGTCGGTGGATGTTGGTGCTGTTCCCAGTGTGGTTGGCCACCAGGAGTCGCCCCAGGCTGAGGGGGTGGGTCCGAGGATGAGGACTTCCGTCTTGTCCGAGTTCAGCTTCAGACGGCTGCTCCTCATCCAGTCGGCGACGGCATTCATTCCCTCGTGGAGGTTGGTTTTGGCGGTGTGTGGGTCCTTGGTGAGGATGAGCTGGGTGTCGTCGGTGTAGGAGATGATGTTGAGGTCGTGAAGGCGGGCCACTTGTGCGAGGGGGGCCTTGTAGACATTGAACAGCGTCGGGCTGAGGGATGAGCCCTGGGGGACGCCGCAGAGGATGTCAGTGGCTTCGGATCGGAAGGGTGGGAGGCGGACGCTCTGTGTTCTGCCAGAGAGGAAGGACGTGGTCCAGTCAAGAGCCTTCTCTTGGATTCCGGCTGCTAGGAGGCGTGTCTTTAGAGTGCGATGGCAGACCGTGTCGAAGGCTGCTGACAGGTCCAGGAGGATGAGGGCTGATGTTTCGCCATTGTCTAGTTGGCACCTGATGTCGTCTGTGGCGGCGATGAGGGCTGTCTTGGTGCTGTGGTTTCGTCTGAATCCGGACTGGGACGGGTCCAGGATGATGTTGTCTTCCAGGTGGCGGGTCTGTTTCATGTTGACGATTTTCTCGATGACCATTGCCGGGAAGGGGAGCAGGGAGATGGGCCAGAAGTTCTTGAGGTCCTTGTGGTCCGCTTTGGGCTTCTTGAGGAGGGCGTTGATTTCGGCGTGCTTCAAGCTTTCCGGGAATGTCGCTGTTACGAAGGAGATGTTGATGACCTTTCGTTGTTGGGGTGCGATGGCTGCGTCTGCTTTGTTGAAAACGTGGTGTGGCCACAGGTCAGACGGAGATCCCGAGTGGATGGAGTTCATGACCTTGCGTGTCTCGTCGTTGACGTTGGACCAGGAGGTCAGGCGGTTGGCGCTGGTGGTGCTCACAGGGGGGGTGGAGTCTGGCGTAGTTGGGGCAGTCGTGGTGTTGAAGCTGTCGTGGACATCAGCGATCTTGCAGTGGAAGAAGATGGCAAGTGAGTCGCACAGTTCTTGTGAGGGCGGGATGTCGTTGGCATTGGTGCTGGGGTTGGAGAGTTCCTTTAAGATGCTGAAGAGCTCTTTGCTGTCGTGTGCGTTGTTATCAAGGCGGTCTTTGAAGGAGAATCTCTTGGCTAATCTGATGAGGTGGTGGTGTCTGCGGGTGGCGTCCTTGAGGGCTGCGTGGTTGTCCGGTGTGCGTTCGTGGAGCCATGTCTTCTCCAGTTTCTGGCATGCACATTTGGAGGTCTGGAGTTTGTCGGTGAACCAGGTGGCTCTCATGTTGACGTGGCTGTTGGAGGGTTTCTTGAGCGGGGTGAGGGTGTTGGCACAGTCGTCGATCCACTGTCTGAGGTTGCGGTCTGCGGTGTCTAGGTTGGTGGGGTCGGTGGGTGGATTCTTGGCGAGGGAGGTGATCAGCTGGTCTTCGGTGACTTTGCTCCAGCCACGGCGAGGCAGCTGTTGGGTGCGGTGGTGCGTGGTTGGTTTTTTGAAGGTGAAATGGATGCAGCGGTGGTCGGTCCAGTGGAGTTCAGTGGTGTGGTCGAAGGCGACGTGGGAGCCTGTGGAGAAGATGGGATCCAGCGTGTGGCCGGCGGCGTGGGTGGGTGCGGTGACAAGTTGACTGAGGCTGAGGTTGGCGAGGTTGTCGATCAGGGTGGCAGAGTTGGCGTCGTTGTTGTTCTCGAGGTGGAAGTTCATGTCCTCGAGGAGGATGTAGTCCATGGAGGCGAGTGCGTGGGTGCTGGCGAGGTTGGCGATGGAGACACTGAACTGAGCCCGGTGTTCGGGGGGGTCTGTAGATGAGTGTTCCTCTGAGGGTGGTGTTGGGGTTGGTGTGGATCTGGAAGTGCAGGTGTTCGGCGGTGTTGAGGGTGTCGTCTGTGTGGGTGGCAACCTTGAGGGTGGACTTGTGGACGATGGCTATTCCTCTTCCGTTGACGCGATCCCTGCGGGTGATCTTGTAGCCCTCCAGGATGGCTATGGCGATATCGGGCGCGGAGGAGTCGTTCCACCAGGTCTCGGTCAGGAAGGCCACGTCTGGGGCAGAGGTGTCGAGCAGGTCCCAGAGCTCGACAGCGTGTTTGCGTGCGGAGCGGGTGTTGAGGAGTATGCAGCGAAGGTGATTGCGTCCAGTCCTTCGAGGTTTGGTGGTTCTGTCGCAGGTCAAGCTGCAGGTGTGGCAGGAGAAGGGTCCGTGGGTCCATTTCGGGGCAGCCTGGAAGCAGGTGTGGTTTCGGCCGGTGTTGAGTGCATGGAGGGTGCTGGTGTCGTAGTGGGTTCAGGTGTCGTGGCATTCGTGGGGTCCAGGGGTTCTGGCGCTGGGCACGGTCCAGAAGCAGACGGGCTTGCCTTAGTTGTGCCTTTGGCACGCCAGCAGTGTGCCTGCTGCACGCGGCCATCGGCCTGCCTATGAGGTGGCTTGGGAGGGAGGAGCAGCTGGGAGGCGGGAGCGGGGAGGCCAATGGGTGTGCAGGGGGCGGGGCCACGGGGAGCAGAGGCGGGAAGGGCCGGATCGGCAGCGGCAGGGGGCAACTGGAGCGCAGGGCAGAGGGGAAGGAAAAAAGAAAAGAGCCCAGGAACAAGGAGGCAGGAACCAGGTGGTCAGGTGACGAGCAGCGGCGCGGGGGCGACCTGCCTGCAAGCAGGGTCAGAGGTCGCTCCTGCTACCGCTTCTCGGCCTGCATATGAGGTGGCTTGGGAGGGAGGAGCTGCTGGGAGGCACGAGCGGGGAGGCCAATGGGTGCACAGGGGGGCGGGCCATGGGGGAGCAGCGGCAGGAAGGGCCGGATCAGGAGCGGCAGGGGGCATCTGGTGCGCAGGACAGAGGGGAAGGAAAAAAGAAAAGAGCCCAGGAACAAGGAGGCAGCAAGGAGGCAGGAACCAGGCGGTCAGGTGACAAGCAGCGGCGTGGGGGTGACCTGCCTGCAAGCAGGGTCAGCCGGCCTTGACTGATTCACACCATGCCCGAAAGACTACTATTAACGCACTACCTGGGTACTTCACATCTCACATTTTCACACACCCTAATTCCTCAGGAAAGCTGCATCCAGACCTCAGTAGCTCATCACCACTGTTAAATTCCTTACATTGTCCTAGAAAATAAAGTTTCAACTATGACCTTTTACACACATTTGAATACACAACAATTTTGGATTAGTTCCTCTGAAACTTCTTTGTTTCTACATCCAGCTTCACACAACATTGTCATGATGCCCTGAACATCATGAACTATGCCTCTTTATGCACTGGGCACAAAAGCCATCCTATCATCATCCACGGGGACAGCGCTATCCATACATCCATAAAATCACTAATCTAGTGCGCACATCACGAAAAATGCTTTTGTATTATAAATAATAGGCATCCCGATAGATTGATAGAGAAGACACTTCTGCTGACACTTAAGGTCCCTGTCGACTGAGAAATCACCACTCACTGGTCTGACATTCCGATGAGGGTTTTCCAACTCGAGACCAAAATGGGGTCCTTCACTCTCTCCCATCAGGTAATGGGGTGGGATCGTCCCTGCAGGGGATTCTTGGCTCTACACCTACACACACTCTAGGTACACTTAGAGTAGGGTTTGCATCATAGGAGTACGTTAGATTTCCATTTTGCATACATGCCTGCATATATTCATTGCTTCAGCACCATGGTAGAAATACATCTGCTATTTTCTCTATTGGTGCTTGTAATCTCCTTTATTTCTTTCTGTCTCCTAATTATTGCAGCACATGTATTTTATGCAGGAATAACGTTTGTTCAATAAATGTTATTGAAATCGTTGCACTGTGTATTCCCTTTATATTTCTCTGAGAACAAGTGAGCATGAGTAACTGAGCGAAAGGTTCTGTATTGTTTCCACGATTCCCGAGAGGTCAGGGTGGTCATGTTCATTGGTTGTCAGAAACTCTTCGCTCCTCGATAAGTTAGGGGGGCTTACAGTGGAACTGTGAGCTAGCTGGCCTCTAGTCCTACATGTCCTGTAGGGGTGTCCGGAATCAGCCTAGGCACCAAGCCCTTAGTTTATTTGTTCAAACAATGCGCAGATCCTATGGATTAGTAGGAACTATACAACATGGTGCCACCAACACTGGTTAGGCACTAATTTAACGGTCAAATTTGAGTAGTTCATTCGTGCTTTCTCAGACATCACTACTCACATTTCAACCGGAGACGTCCATAGCAGGAACGGAAAACAAATCTGCCTTAGCTGAGTAGGCATACACTAAGTATTGGCAGTAGGTTAAATCAAGCTTGGAGGATTAGAAGGTTCCCACTTGTGCACACCATATTTCTATATAATGTGAATCTAACAAAATTGCTGTGACAATGACAGAACAAGATGATGACATTGGAGAACAGTTATTAGGACCAAATATTTCAGAAAATTGAAGACAAGCAGTTACTATGAAACTATTAAAAAATGGCCTCACAGTGACTGCTGGAGATGTTGCCTTCGTGGTAGAGGCACACAAAGCATTCAGAACAGAGGTATTCTATTTGTGGGTTAAATTCCCAGCTGCAGACGCTCACACAAAATTGATTCACACTTACATTGAAGATGAGACACCGGAGGAATACTTTCCATATGGGCCCATAGAAGTCTTGTTAACTTGCCAAGAGCACAAAAATAGGTTTAAAGGTGCCCTCCCCCACACAGTAGAAAACGTGAGTCCTGTCAGTAAAGGAGGAGTGACCTGGCCGTTCTTAGCTTCGGGTACACCACACCCCAACATTCACAGGTTAGGAGCAGCAAAAATTAGCACACTATACGAAGATTTAGTAAAGATTTACTGAAATCTAACAAAATACATAATGCGAACACTCATAGTTCAACCTGTGAGGGCTGCTCAGGCTGCACAACCTATATTACCTACCACGAGTATCAGCTCTCAAACACTGAATGTTGTAATAGAAAGAATTCCCACTAGTATGGAATAAGTACCATTCTGGATATCACAGAAAACAGCACAGCTTGAAGTGTTTTTTCCCCATATGGGCCCACAGATAAACCACAGAAATTGAACAATTTGCTTGCCGATGGGGATGGCTCTCCCGGTAGAAGATTGTGCCAATTTGGGTTCCTTATTTTCTGCTGTTTACACCAGAACTCATGGTACCCTTCAATAGCAGTAATAGATGTATTGAAACAAATACAGAATGAGTACAGGGCAGAACCTTACACTTGACTTCGGGATGAAAATAATAGGCAATTTTTCCCAGGTTTCTGCATTATGATAAGCAAAATTAAAGGCCTAAGAGAACTCTCTCCTTTACAACAGGAGAGGGAGTTACCGAAGATTTTGGCAAAAACATACACTTCATTGGGAAGGGAAAATTTGGGAGCCAGACCTGGCTAAACAGTGGTTAAGGGTAATTCTGAAAAGGATAACTCTAAGCAAGCCACCTATTCTTCTAAAAAGAAATGAGATAATAAACAGAAAAAAACCAAGCAAAATAAACAACTGTCACGGAGTGGGTCTCTTCAACAGGAGCACATTGAAAAGAGATATAATCTCAGTAACCGTGATAACATTAGAAAGCCTGACTAATATCAGGATAATGATACACGATTAACTTGTTCCTTACAGGATCAATCTGAGGAACGCTCAGAGAGAGGAGGATGGTCACAGCAAAGATCGGAAGAGTGAACAAAGCCGAGAAAGGAAACACATCACACTTTAGATTACATCATCAAACAACAAGATAAACAAATCAACCAAACCACAATTTAAGAAAAAAAAGGTAGCGGGGATATAGATCAGAGATGCCCTTTCTGCTGAGGACTCTGCTTCTGTACTAGGAATGGACAGTGCTGATGCTGAACAGCACAGCAGAAGTCACAGTAGAGTGAGTGTCCCAAATAATTTACACAGAATTACCCTTCAAAAAGAAGGGGACATACAAAGAGAAGTGAAGGGTCTCTTTTGGGAGGACCTGACACATGGTTAAGATATTCTTTGGCTGAAAAAGATTGGCCACCTGAGTTCGTGATAGATTGTCCTATGGGGAAGAAGTAATTTTACCTGTTTTCTCTAAATCAGTTAAACATTTATACAAGCAGGAGTAGGCGTCAACTTTAGCGCCTGCCCTATACGGCAATCATATTGGATGGGTTGATGAGACTCCTCATCACAAGATTCCATTAAAAATGATCCCTCAACTGCAGAGACAGTACCCAATTAAACATGAAGGAAAGAAACATGTCTGAGAGATCTTATATCAGCTTGAGTACAAGGGTCTAATAGAGACTTGCATCTCATCTGTGATGAATCCTTTGTTTCCCGTTATGAAACCCAATTAATAACATTGTGCAGAAGAAATACATACCAGCAATAGACATCTCAAATGTTTTTTTTCTGCCAGATTAAAGTGCCTAGACCAGGGTAGTTATAATATTATCAGAAACAATGCTTCCTGTGGAATAATAACTCTATATTGATAAAGAGATGATTTACATTCGCAATGAGAAGGGTTAAAGTAATGTCAGAGGGAGAAGAAACCACATACACCTTTGTATCAGTTTCACACAGTCGTGTTTTATAATTCGCAAAGAAAATATAAATACAATGAGAAAAAAGAACAGCTGTGCATGGTGTCCCCAGTGAAAACTGAAACCTAAAGCATTTGTGACAATTTGACATGGTTTCCAAAGTATTATAAAAGTCAACCATTATCAAATGTACACAGAGTGGACCGCGTCTATATACAATGATATGCCTGGTTTAATGGTTTCGCTTTCATTTTGTGTTGACGACATTTCAACCCTTTGTGCAGTGTAGGGTCTCATCAGGACCTAGGAATGTAGTGACATCTGGTTGGTAGACTGCGCAGCCCCTTGAAGAGTGTGTGTGCTACAGGTGAGTGATAGTGAAAAGGAATGGATGCTCACATGAGACCCAGCTGGGTACCCAAGTCAGGATGAAGGGCTGGCATTCAAGAGGTAGCACAGCGCTTCCAATAGGATAGTGTCATGGAGAGGATGACGACACACAGTAATGTGTGTGGACTAGTGAGACTAGTCGGAACTCAGATTTACTGCTGTTGCATACGCGATTAAAGATGTAGCCCACAGGAGGTGCATGCGCGCCGAACTGTGTCTCGTACGAATTTCTTTTTTTGCAGAGTTTTATATAGCGCAAACTTGACCCGAATCCAATCAGGTATCAGAGCGCTTTACATAGCACCAGTTACGTTTCATTAGGACACACATTAATTCTTTGTTAGGCACAGGGAGATTAAGTGATTTGCCCATTACCAAGACTCAAACCCTGTTCATCAGGTCCGAGGTCGAGCGCCCTAGCCGTTAGGTCAACTCCTCTCCCCAATTGCCTCTGGTTTAGTCAATAGGGCAATGCGGTGCGTAATAACCTAATAATAGTTTTCCTGCATGTCTTCTGTGCCAACACGCATTCTCCCGACAGCGTGAATCTGTCTGTACGGGTCTTCAACCGGGAGAATCCTGGTAATATGTTGAATTCCTTATCACGTGTCAGTCCAACGCGTGGGCAGCACAACAGCGTGTGTCTGTCTGCTGGGGGTCATTTGGCCCCCAGCAGACAGACACACGCTGTTGTGCTGCCCACTATGTTGCACACTGAACAATTTGAGCAATTACCTTTTACAGTGGCAAAAATATCCTCCACAGACTGGATTATCTATAGTTATATTACCCTACCGGTCATGACTTTCAAATTCCTATAATGTCTTCAATAACAACAGATAGGCAGATACGAAGCACTGGGGGAAGGCTATAAGCATGAGTATTAGAAATTGCCTTTCAGTTTTAAGTGCAGGAAAGGGGACACAGTAGTTTTTATTAGTGGTTCAGAGTGTGAGGATTCCCTAAGCGGTTCCTCAGTTTGCAAGGACATTTATCTTCATGGGGCATGTAATGCTTCTGTTGCAAACTTGTCATGTTATCTGAAGGGTTCCCCAGCTGCTGTGAAACATCCAGTTTTAAAGCTGCTCTTGAATGGGAGCTACTTGATGCTGAATGATCAATATTGCTGTGGAATGGAACCGGGCATATGTAATCTGGTGACAGTTAATTCCTTAATCACTTGTTGTACACAAGTACTGTTTCCAACCGCCCGCAAAATTAGGGAGGCACCGCTGTTGCCTTCGATACATGTTTACAACATACGCTTTGATTCATTTAGCAGACTGAAAGCATTCTTTTCAACTGAATTTGGCCTCAACTTGGGCCAGGGAGACTTTTGATCTCCAGGTTGCAATGTCCTCATCGGAGATACAGACACTACTCCACACTAACTTCCCGCTTCATTTTGGGGAGCAAGTCCATCGTATCTTTAACATTTCTGATACGAGCGGAATAATGCATTTTTGTAAATGTATCGGTTCTGGACTGCTTAGCACATTTTAGACAATCTTTGGAGTTATTCCATCATTCATACACTCCATGCTGGGAAGTGTTTGTGGAGGACTGCCGCTTGTCCTGCTACTTTTGGCGGGAATCCTGATTTTTTTTTTCCTAATCCGCAATGGACATCCCAGTTCGATTCAGAATGGAGATATCACTGCTGGTGCTGCAATGCCGTGAGCACATGGTTTACACATTTGACACACAATGGCTTCATGAACTGGATGAGTACAGTTTCTTGTCCTTCAGGCCTGTTTGTCTTAACTGCATACAAACTGTATTCTACTGCCTGCTTGCGGCAACAAATGCGTATTAGACATATGCCTAGGATCACAACTGGTTGCACCATTGGACATTGATGTACTACTGGACCCATTAATGGCCCATGGGTATTGTTGTCCCCAGCATCTTCCATTGCTGGTGAATGACTTTCATGAGCCACCCTGGGGTGCTTCGGCTCCTAGTGATTTTAACAACGGCTCCATGATATGCATGTAGGATGCAGTGTCTCCATCGGCGTCTGCTGCGGGGAATGGATGGAATCCTCTTTGCTATATTAATCTGCTTTGAAGTGCCCATCTAGGATGGTCATCAGCGGTATGGACAACATCAATGTTGTGTATGCCACCTGGAACACATGAACTAATTGACCTTTTCCATGTGTGAACAATTCAGCTTGTTTTATTACCTAAATTTGACCAAAACATTTTTGTTTTATTTTTCCTTTTGTAGGCACCATGGGTTTCAGACTGCTTGGGATTTTTTAAACAGTATAATGACTTTAAGGCTTTTTAGAATATTTTAAAGGGGAAGCTTGCTTTATGACAATATTTATGTATTTTTTACCTTTTTATTTCATTTTTATACCATATTTTTAGATGGGAAGTGGGTGTTATATTCCCGAGTTAAGCACGTGTAGCAAGGCAGTTTATTTCTTACATTGTCTTAGAATTTGTTTTTCAGTAGTGACCTTTTCACACATTTGCATACACGAGAATGCTGGATTTGTTTCTCTGACATTATTTTGTTTATACATCCAGCTTCACACAACGTTGTCATGATTCCCTGAACATACTGTACTAAGCATTTTACGCACTAGGTACAAAAGTCATCCTTTCTTCATCCACGGGGCAACAACGCTATCCATAAATCCATAAAATCACTAATCTAGCATGCACATCATGAAGGCTGCTTTTTATTACAAATAATATGCATCTCGATAGATTGGTAGATGAAGCACTTCTACTGACACTGAAGGTCCCTGCCTGCTGAGATGTCACCACGCACCGGTTTGACATTCTGTGAGGGGTGTCCAACTCAAGACCAAGACTGGGTCCTTCACTCTCTCGCATCAGGTAATGGAGTTGGATCCTCCCTAGGGAGGCTTGTTGGCTCTATACCTACAAACACCCTAGGTACACTTAGAGTAGGGTTTGCATCATATGAGTGCATTAGATTACCATTTTGCATATAAGCCTGCATTTATTAATTGCTTCAGCACCATGGTTGAAATGTATCTACTGTTTACTCTCTTGGTTTGTACAATCTCCTTTATTTGCTTCTGTCTCCTAATCTTTGACTAACACGTATTTCTTTTTTTTTCTTTTTAACGCAGTCCAAAACTGAAGAAACTTAAAGAGAAATAACACATAAGTATCATGTAAAATACAAGTATCAACAAAATTCAAGTCCAAAAGTCACTTAATAATAGCCAGGGATAGAAAGAGGAAAGAGGAAAAAAAGAAGATAAGGATATGGTACAATATGGAATATCACGAGATACAGAAGAAAAAAAAAGAAATAAGAAAGTCACGACGCTATTGCAGAGTTAGAATAAAGGAAGATTAATGACAAATACAAAAGATAAAATAACAGTAACAAGTTGATCCCATTGGAGACCAGACCAGACCCTTTTAAATTTTAGCCAAGAACGTGGGCCTCTAGCCTTGTCTAGGGGGAGTTCCATTTCATACACTTGTCTAAGTGCGGCCCTTGCTTCGTTAACCTTTGGACTCGTGCATCACACATATTTCATGCAAAAATATCATTGATTCAGTAAATTTTATTGAAAACATCCCACTGTGTATTCCCTGTATATTTCTCTGAGAACAAGTGAGCATGAGTGGCTGAGCTAAAGGTTGTGTACTGTTCCCAAGATTTCTTAAGGGTCAGGGTTGTCAAGTTCAGTGGTTGCCGGAAACTGTTTTCTCCTTGATAAGTCAGGGGGGCTTGCAGTGGCACTGCAAGCTAGCTGGTCTGTATGTCAACATATCTTGTGGGGGTGTCCTGAATTGGTCTAGGCACCAAGCCCTTAGTTTATGTTGGCCAAACAATGTGCAGATCCTAAGAATTAGTAGGAACTACACAATACCACTTTATGTAACTTTATTAGCCCAGACCCACACACCTCCCCCTTTTGTCACATCATACTCTTTAACTTTATGTTCTCACAAACCGCATTTCATTATTTCATCCCTTTACAGCAACACATCTTTAGTCACCCTGCCTTTTTGTGGTGGGTGATAAATATTGGGAAATGTAACATTGGTGGTGAGAGTCAGTAGGTTTGTACAAAACTAATGGTGCAAGAATGGTGTGAGCAATTGCTTTTTGTATGGGAGGATATTGGTGTGAGCATATGGGTATGTGGCCTTTCTCAATTGTGCGGTAATTAATTAAGTTAACTCTTGGAGAGAGAGAGAGAGAGAGAGAGGGAAAGAGGGAAAGAAGGAGAGAGAGCAAAGGAGAAAGAGAGCGATAGAGAGAGCAAACCTTTCCCTGCACTAGACTCAAAAAGCCAGAATTCAGTTTAAAGAGTGGGCCCGATTCACAGAAATAACTTAAGACAAAATCCTAAACTTATTACCATTTTGGTATTCACAAAAGGCACTTTCTCATTTTGGTATTCACAGAAAGCACTTACTCATTTCGGTATTCACAGAAGTTAGGAGTCCTGTCTTTAGGACTCCTAAACTGAGAAAAATCCTAACTTTAAGACTTTTGGTATTCACAGAAGGCATTTAGGAGTCCTAAAGTTAGGACTCCTAACTTCTGTGAATACCGAAATGAGTAAGTGCCTTTTGTGAATACCAAAATGGTAGTAAGTTTAGGATTCTGTCTTAAGTTAGTTCTGTGAATCGGGTCCATAGTGAGTAGGACCACAAAAGCATGTAATACCTACTCTCTGGCAATGCACTGTGGGACGACCTAGTACAGACTTTGCTGAGAACTGGGATAGACAAGCCACTAACATAGGTCAGTGGGTTAAGCACTTGCTATAGAGATCTGTGTGCAATCTGCAAGTCACAAGTTATAATGTCTACAATGCAGGCATAGCCCGCTATTCTTGCACTTTTAATTGGATGAGAACCATTACATTGGTCATTAGCCTGGGATAGATTACTTACCCCCGCAGTGTCCCCTTTTTTCTTGCTGTCCACACTGCTGCTGTAGTGCTGTACCTGTTGTGTGTGTATGCCAGTGGAAGTTGACAATACCTCTTCACTATAAATGCCCAACATTTACTTAGTCCATGTTTGTTTTTGTCTTTACAACCTCCGAATTGCCATTCTTTCAACTCACAAAAGTGATTCGCTGGTGAGTACGGTTGCCACCTGACCAATATTTTACTAGCCTGCTGTGAACAGGAAAGTGAAATTGGAAGGAGAAAGTAACATTCCCTAGGATGTTCCATTTGAGGCAGACTTACCTGAATCCTTTCTCTTACCCCACAGCCCAGCTGCCATTCTTTGTTTACACCGTAGGAGGAAATTATAACATTGGTTGAACCGTATGATTTCAGTCATGAGACCCACTTGGAGAAGATCAGGGAATAACGCGGTTGTTTTAATGACCATCATCCAGAACCAGAAGTCGAAAAACAAGAAACAAATCTAGAAGTTAGAACCACGCCGATTGAGAATTCCCCAGGCCGCGTGGTTCCAAGACTGACCTGGTTCCATTCTCGAAGTTTGCAGAGAGGAAGGACCCAGGGTTTCAGCAATCCAAATCCTGTAGCTGATGGAAGCCGGAAAACAAATCCCTGCCCTGGTAACAACTATGAAGAGAAGACTGGCAACTTTTTGGACTCAGTGCTCCTGAATTCCACACGGAGTGGAAGAGTAGGGCTGAACCTGCAAAACGGTGTGTCGCCCTACCACGTTTCTATAGAAACGTGGCTTAGCCAGCTATGGGGTCTTATTTGGGGCAAATGGGAGGGGAGAAAACCTAAACTTCTATCAGTTCCTCACTTTTTTCCAATTCTTTTTTTTTCTCTTTCTCTTCATCCCTCACCAAAATGGTTTCTGGTTCTTAAGGGAAGCATTTTTTTTTTATTTGTACCTAAGAGGGACTCTTGTTTATTTATTTCTTCTCTTGTAACTTAAAAAAATAGTACTTGTTTTAAGAAAGTGATAAACCACCCCTCCTTCTTTGTTTTATTTGTAAAGAAAGTATAGGAACACAGGTGACTTATTCGTCTATGATTAGTCTATCTTTTTTCAATAGGGTAAAAGAGATGTGACTTACCCTGGGGTTCGTTCTTTTTTCCAGCAGAATATTGATTTTGGGCCGGAGACTCCGTTGGGATCGAACCTAAAAGAAAGAAAGGAGATAAAAGACATTAAGACAATTGTACTTTCCAAACTTCAGTTAAAACCTGTGTGAAATTCTGGAGAAACCAATTGGGTGAAAATAAAACCCTAGAACTCGGGGGGCGTGGCCAGATGCTGATGGAGCAGGGAGACTGAGCTCCTGCCGGTGATACCCCATCCGGTGCCATCCTGCCATATATACATGGGCCCACAGCACATAAGACATACCCCGCAACCCCTGAAGTGCAGGGGAATTGTGTGGCCAGAGAAAGGGGGCAGAACAGAACAGAGCAGAGCCGCAGGGAAAACAGGGTCGACTGCGAGACGGCGAGGACAGACAAGATGGTGCCCACGGTAACAGCCTGATCAGAGGCGGGCACGGGAGCAGAGAGGATCCGAGGACAGAGGGCAAGTCAAACTGCCGACCCTGGAGGACAGAGGTTCGGAGCCCACATTGCTCAAAAGAATGTAAGGAAAGCGAATTGAGGAGGGACCTGGCAGGGGAGACACGAGGACTGTCATGAGCACCCATTGGAGGCGTGAAGAGCCAAGAGGACTGTGCATGAGAGGCTGAGCGTGGCCAAAGAAACGCTTGAGGCAGGGACGACCTCGCGGATAGCATGCAAACCACAACGCAGGCTCTGGAAGACGGGAGTCTGGAGTCAGCACCACCCACCCAGAAGAAAGAAGGAAGTGTACCGGGGACAGCCATGGCAGGGGAACCACGGGGACCGGCGGGAGCTCCAGGTAGCAGCGCAGGCTGCACAGAGGGCTGTGTGAGTGGCTCAGTGCAGCGGATAAGGCGATAGTGGGAAAGGTGAATCTAAAGATGGCAGGTGAGTCACACTGCTGGCCCTGGAGGACAGGAGGCCTACAGTTCGAATGACCCAAACTGCACTAATGAGAACAAATCGGCGAAGGCCCTGGCGAGGGAGATACAGGCCCGGATGGAGCGTCAGGCAGCGGAAAGTTGAACCTGGAGTGAGATATACGAGTAACGAGCGCTGCCGAAGACACACTAGAGGGTGATGCGAAAAGTGAAAACAGGAGCCCCAGCACCACTTGATAATGGTGGAGGAGCGGGAACCTCTAGACGTGGCCTAGATGGCAGCGCCAGAAACTGAGGGGCGCTATGCACTGTGGATACTGGAAGACAGGGGCTAGGATCCTGAGCCTCCTAAATAGCAGCAAGCGTAGTGAACCAGGAGAGCCCTTGGTAGAGGACTAACTGGGACCGGCGAGAGAGGTAAAATAGGGGCATCAGTGCTATCCGACACTGGTGGAGGGTCAGGAACCCCTGGAAGAGGCCTAGACAGCGGCATCAAAAGCTGAGGGGCACAGAAGACAATGCGCACAGGAGCGTCTGGCCCAGACTGGAGCTGGAAAAAGACGCAAGTGAATAGGAGCCCAATGCTGGACCTCTCCCCTGCTTGGATTACGTGGGGGGGAGAGAGCCAAGGATGACCAGATTGTGTGCTTCCTTAGCCGCCTACCTGACATTAAGGAGTTTGAATCAAGGGCATCCCTGACAGGAGAGCCACAGAGACCGGTGTGAGAGCCTGGCTGCGGTGCTGAGAGCCTGGAGAGCAGTGCATGTGAGGTTGTGAAACAGTGGAAGAAGCACCAGATTGAGT
Organism: Triturus cristatus; assembly: GCF_964204655.1. Taxonomy (NCBI): domain Eukaryota; kingdom Metazoa; phylum Chordata; class Amphibia; order Caudata; family Salamandridae; genus Triturus; species Triturus cristatus. The sequence goes on along the minus strand of NC_140591.1, from coordinate 1,149,808,502 downwards.
GACTCACAGGGGAACCAGGAACCTTGGTGCTATCCGGTTCTGGAGAGGGAGTAGGAGCCCCCGGACGAGGCGTAGACGGCGGCACCAGAGGTGAGAACCCTTGCCAGTGGGCAACCGCTGCCATGGGGAAAGTCTCCAAAAGGCGAGAAACAGAGCAGCATGAGCCGATGGGGGAAGAATGTGGATACACATGTTCTAGTGCAGGGGCCCACGCTGAGAAGAGAAAAACCCAGGAAGACCCGTCTCTCTACGACATCCTGCTAGCCATAGAAACGTCAAGAACAGCAGTTGAAACCAAAATCAACACATTTAGAGAAGATCTGGGCCTGCTGAGGGCAGATCACAGGAAACTAACAGACCGAGTCACGATAATAGAGGGAGATGTCCAAGACCTGAAACCCCAGAAGAACACGGCTACCCAACGGCTCACTGAAATAGAAAAGAGGGTGCATGTGCTAGAATTCAGAGTGGAGGACGCTGAAAATAGAGCGACAACAAAAGTTGATGGACAGAATGCAGAACAATGTCATACATTCACCCCAGTACAGAGATCTGGGCCTAAATTGATCGTTTTATTGCTCACCATGCCATTCCAGTTTGAACCCAGCCATGTGCAAATCGGTCTTGACTCTGTGCCTCATGGGAACAGTCCAACCCGAACTGCCAAACCAGGTCCTCCCTGGACTGGAAACAAGCATCCTAGGACCGGTTTCGGGGTTTCACCCCTCTTCAGCCAGGATAGCTTGATTCCAGTGGCATGGAGAGCATGGGACCCACGTCTGGGCACACCCTTCCCACTCGGGGTGAAAAATGCAACAACAACAGTTGATGGATAGAATGCAGAACAATGTCATACATTCACCCCAGTACAGAGATCTGGGCCTAAATCCATCGTTTTTTTGGTCACCATGCCGTTCCAAAAAACAGAGCGAGGCGTCACAATATATGAGTCATAGGTCTACCAGGGAAAGTTGAAGGGAATAACATGTTCACCTACTTGGAGAACTGGATTCGCACAAAAGTGGTGCAAGAAGGCCTGTCTCCATACTTTGCTCTGGAGCAAAAGCACAGAGTCCCTGCCAGGGCACTCTCATCTGGGAGGCCGCTGAGACCAGTGGTAGCACAGCTCCTATTTTATAAGGACAGAGATCATATGTTGGGTCAGGCTCGGAATAAAGGTCACCTCAAAGTAGGAAACAGCACAGTTAGTATTTTCCCGTACTTCTCCCAAGAAGTGAAAAAGCAGAGAGCATCCTACGTCACAGTAAAACGGAAACTAAGACAGATGGGAATACAATACTCCTAGGTATTTCTGGTCAAGCTTAGGATGATCTCAACTGAGGAAATTAAATTCTTCAGCACTACACAAGAAGCATGGAACTGAATCTATGAGCTAGCCCCACAAGAACGGGGAAACGAGGTACAGGAGAAGCCAGAGCGAGTCACTACATGGCTCACAGGGAAGAGAGGAAAACCTAAGATTCTACCTACAGCAGCAGAAACACGGTGAGAAAGGGAAAGAGCAATAGCCTCCATGAGTGCACAAGGGACTCAAGGCAACTCCTCACTGTCTGGGGAGGACCCAATAGAGTTGGATTCCGGCCCAGCTCTAGCACAATTGGAGAGGCCAGCCTGACCCATCATGAGATGACTCCCAGAACAGCGGATGACATTATCTGAAGGCCATAAGACATGCAAGTACAAGAAGGAACATAGTGCAGGGGGGATCATAGTGACCTGTACACGGGCTCGCATGAATGGAGGGCGGTCAGGGACCATAGGCCTGATGTTAGTATGCAACATTCACTGGTTGGGAGGAACCCGGGGGGACGGGGACGCAGCTCTCCTCCAGGAGAGCACTAGTTCCTACTAGTCACTACCCAAACTTTGGACAACTGTTATAATTGCACATGAGTGCATAGTTTGGATGAGGGAGAGATTCTGATTTGTCCTGGGGAGGGGGAGTTGGGGCATTTATAAAGTTATAAGTTGGGGCACTGCTGTCAATCAAAAAGGGGCAAGAGCTATGTTAGCAAGAATTGCATCACTCTGTGTAAATTGCTGGAGGCCTGTCACACAGGGTCGGATAGAGCGGGGGGGGATGGACAAACTGCAATGACAAAAAAGACGACATGTAACCTGATATCCTGGCGGTGGAGAGGTGAACCCAGAGCGATATATGCGAAAGGCAAGCGCTTCCGAAGACACACTAGAGGGTGAGGCAAGCATCGAAAACAGGAGGCATACTATACATCATTCTCGGTGTTCGCAAGGAGGGTACTAATTTGGATACGTGCAGGGGTTTCATTCCAGCACGTAGGACCCAAAGTAGACTGGTAGGGCTACTGTGTGATAGTATCAGGGAGACTAGATGGGCAGGACATAACATAATCAACATATATGGACCGACCATTATCTAGGGGGCCTTCCTAGAGCAGACGTCTTGTGTCCAGACTCCCCACATGATTTGCTCATTCATCCTGGGGGGAGACTTTTAACTGCAACTTGACCGGTCTCACCCACCTCTCCGAGTTTCCCCAGTCCATGGAACAGCTATAGCTTTTAGGGAATGACAGACCCGATGGGGGATTAATAGACATGTGGAGGCTCATGCACCCACTGGACAAAGAATACTCTCACCTCTCACATGTCCATGACATGCATGTAGAACTGGATACTTTCTTATGTTCACCTGACATGCATACATTGCTTCACGCTACGGAGTACCTAACACGTAATGTATCAGACCACAACCCGATACTGAAAAGGCTACAATGGAGAACACAGCAGCAGCCCATCCCTACTTGGTGCCTCAACCCAGAGGATCTGAAAGGACCAGGTGTTTCTGGAAGAGATCAGGGGCCATATGACAACATACTTTACTGATAACGCCCACTCCACTGACTCCAGGGTGACGGAACAGGATGCCTTTAAGACCGTAATTAGGGGACAGTGCATGCAACGTCAATTGGGGTACGGAGGACATTGCTCACAGATGTGGAAAAGGCAGACCAAGTGCCTTTTTTAACTACAGTGTCTGGTACCCCAGAGCAACGACAGGATGTACTTGATGCAAAATAGGAGGTAGTTGTGCAGGAGGAATGGTGAGATGCTTTGATTTAAAGCATACACAGATAGGACTCATGCAGAGGGAGATGAGGCGGGCAGGCTGCTGGCATGGCTTGCCAACCCGACCCGCAGGAGCAATACCATAATTGAGAAAGCGGGTCAGACGGGGCACCCACTGTACAGGCAAGACAAAATAAACAACAGATTTCATAGCTACTATGAACATATTTACAAGAGTTCTGAACCGGGGGGAGGTGAGATAGAGGAATACCTGACAGAGCTCCCTCTCCACACAAAATCAGCGGAGGACACAGACCAGTTAGAGGCGGAAATATCAGAACATGAAATCAGAGTTGCCATTAAAGAACTAGAGAGAGGGAAGACCCCAGGGACGGTTGCACTCCCTATAGAGTTCTACGCAGCCTATGTGGAGGAGCAAGCCCCTAGGCTAGTGGAGATGTGTGCAGAGGCCGGGGAGGGAGGAAAATTACTGAAGACCACCCAGGAAGTGGTGGTAATTCAACTGCTTAAGCCAGATAAGTCCCCTCTTGAATGTACGGCATACAGATCCCTTTCGATGCTGAACCTCTACTTTAAAATTCTAAGCAAACTATTGGCAACAAGGTAACTTCCACACATGACGTCCCTGGTACACCAGGACCAAGCGGGGTTTATACCTAGCAGAAACACAACTTTGAACATACAACACCTTCTTTCCATACTAGAGCTGGGTAAAGAAGAAGAACAGGATGGTGTGATATGTGCAATAGACATGGAGAAGGCATTTGACAGCCTGAAGTAGTAGTTTCTCTATGCCATCCTTGTAAAAATGAGTCGTACAGAGATTCATATGGTGGGTAAGACTGCTGTATGCTGACCCGGTAACCAGGGTCCACAAGGGACGCACAATATCAGAACAGTACTGGGTGGAGAGGGGCACGCGCCAGGGGTGAACCCTCTCCCCCGTGTTGTTTGCTCTGGCTGTGTAGCCACTGGTGTGTAGGGCACGGACCGGCAGCGGATACAGGGGCCTACAACTGTGAGGACAAATACACCACATAGCGCTATACGCCGGTAATCTGCTGCTCTTCCTAAAAGACACAGAGGGGGAGTTGGGGGGAGCGAGGAACATGATGGAGGAGTTTGGCGCTCTATTGGGGCTCCTGTTTAACTGGCAGAATCCCGATTGTTCACAATAGTGGTGGGCACACCCTCACCAGAGGGGCTGGTTGATTTGCAAAGGGAACCTAGGTGTTTTTGGTATCTGGGAGTGAAGAGTTTCCACGCCATGCTGGACATGCAGGAAGGGAATGTGGGGTGAGCATTACAATCAGTGAAGGACAACATGGCTTTTTGGGGAAGGCTCCCTCTTTCGGTATTGGGAAGGATTTCCTTGCTAAAAATGGAGGCTCTCCCCAGGCTATTATACTTTTTTACCACATTACGTGTGTGGATACCGGGGGCATGGTTTCTGGAACTGGACTCCTGCATCTCAGTCTTTATATGGGGGGGGAAGGAGGGTGGACCTATGCTAAAAAGGACAAAGTCGGAATGGGGACTTGCAGTACCTGATATGGAGGCATATTACTTGGCAGAGCAACTGCAGAGATACACTCAACTGGTGGCAGGACGTCTGACACCGTACAGAGGGATACCTCCCTTTACCCCAGAAAAGAGGAAAGTGTTTTGTACCCTGCTAGGGACTGTGAAGATACAGCATGCCCGAACCAATTAACATAGGGTGATCCGATGATGCCTGCAGAAGACTAAGACAAGACACCCATATTTGCCGGAATTGTCACTGATACTTCTCAGGGCACTTCCGCATGGAGGACAGTGGAGGGGGATAGAGGAATGGGAACAGGCAGGAGCCATGAGAGTGGGAGACCTATACAGAGATGGGGAGCTACTCACCTTTGAAGAATTCAGTATAGATGGGGATATCCCACAGGGACACTGACCTTTAAAGGGCAGTCACGGGGGCAATGGCATGACACTGAAACATGGTTACGACAGAGCCACCGCGACATGCCACCTGCAAATACATAGGCTTGGCTGGGGTACTATAAAGGCAGCTATGTGTGTATATTGGGCCATTGGACAGGACTCCATACAGCCACTAGAAGTGCTGAGGAATCGGTGGGTGGAAGATTTAGGCAGACCGCTAGAGGACAAGGATTGGGAGAACATATTGCAAAGGATAACTGAAGTTTCCCGAAACACACGCTTTAGCCAAATTAGCTTCTACACACTACATCAGGCGCACATCACCCCGGAACGACTCAACCGGTTTTCCAGAGGGAAGACGCAGAATGCACAAGATGTATAGAAAGGGGAGCAAATTTCATCCACATAATGTGGAGCTGTCAGTCCCTGATGCATTACTGGCAAGAGGTGATGAGAGAGACGGCTTGGATAACACAATGGATAGTACCATGTATGCTAGACCATGTCCTACTTAGCCTGTTCCCCCACACAGATAAGACTAAAGTCACTATGCATTTCATGATCTCGCCTTCATACTGGCGAAGCATGAAATTACTAGCAAATGGAAGGCGCTGAATGGCTATACCATACATAGCTGAAAGCAGGAACTGGAGAAATGGGCAGATTGCGTGGGCAGAATCTTGCTCAGTAATGTGAGGAGAGGACTGGGTAGGATTGAGAGAGCTCAGGCATGGGAGGTACTAGTAGAAGAAATAAGGAGCAATGACCAGGGATCTGAATCAACCAGCCCTATAGGACAATCACAACAGGGGAGTCCCCTGAGGCAGGGCCAGGACCAGGGAATAGAGTGAGCATGAGCGGAAGATGGACCCTAGAGGGGCAAGAACCTAGGACAAGGCAGGACCGGGAGAGAACACCAGAACAAAACAGAACCACATGACAGCACAGGTGATCAGATGGACTCATCATAATACCCTAGGAGACAGCAGTGCGGGGGAGGGTGGGGAATAGTTGGGGAAAAGTTGGAGGGTTTGAATATATGTACAAATTGGAACCAACACTACAGCACCAGAAATGCCAACGGCACAAAAATGCATGACATGTCGAAGTGATACGATATAAAGCAAAAAAGACATACTGAAAAATGTAGCAATGTAATGATGGTTCAAAGACAATGCTGATTTATGCAAAATGAAATTAAATATGTTTAAAAAAAATAAAACCCTAGAACTCCATTTTTTTTTTCTTCGTGTTTATATTCACCCGAAACCGAAAAGTGGTGGAGAAAGCTGATATATTAGACCATTGATGAAAATAGAGAAAAAACGTGGTACAACTGCTCATTCAAGGACAGAGAAAATTAGAATGGGCTCTCAAAAGAAAAATGTCTTCTGCCAAGGTGGACCGCAAAACCTTTAAGGACACTTTGAAGTTGCAAGTGGCCAGTCTGCACAGGGTTGCTGAAGATTAATTTCAATTAACGTCCAACCTCTCTGCCACTCGCACCTCATCCACAGGCCCCCACATATCATTAGAGAATTATATCCCTGGGGAAGACCCAGATTCCTTCCTTTAAATAGCGACAGAGCTGCTAGGGCTTGTGCCCGGCCCCCTAACAAATTGCTTTTCTTCCTGGCTCCATTACTAGACTGGGAATCACAGGCCGCCTACCATGTAGACAATCCTACACAGGGGTATATCTCCAACTCCTAGTTCCAAGAGAATTTAAGGAATACATTCTTTTTTCTCCCATTCTCAGTTATTGCCCGGCCATACTTGACCAGAGAAAACATCTCAAATGGTGTTAATGTATTTTTATTGGACCAACATTCATGCTTAGATTACAAAAATTGCCAGAGTTGTTAGATCTGTCAGCAGAAAAAGCCATATAAAACTCCTGCAGTCCCTCTCCAACTCTTATCTCTAATAGGACAACCCTTTGAGCATATTCGAATGGACCTGATTGGTGCCTTTCAAAGAACCAAACAGGGTAACACTTATTGCTTGGTAGTTGTCGACTATGCCACTCGCTATCCTGAAATGGTTCCCCTTAAGTCAGCTACTACCAGAAATATTGTCTGAGTTCTTCTTGAAATATTCTCTAGTGTGGGGTTCCCATAAAGAGATTCTTACTGATAAGGGTACTCCATTTGTATTCAAATTAATGCAGGAATTGTGTACTATGTTAAATTTGAAATACCTTAAGACCTTGGTATACCACCCCCAAACCGATGAGCAAATATCAGAAGAGTGAACAAAGCTAGAGCCACATCGCACTTGAGACTACATCATCAAATAAGAAGATACACAAAAATCAACGAAACCACAATTTAAGAATACAAAGTTAGCAGGGATAAACATAAGGGATGCCCATGCTGCTGAGCACTCCGCTTCTGAATGGGGAATGGGCAGTGAAGATGCTGGACAGCGTAGCAGAAGTCACAAAAGCTCATCAGAACATGATGGATTTTCTGGAAGTAGTAGCGCTGAGTTAGTATATCATGGTGGAAACACCTGATAAGAGAGTGAGTGTCCCACATCCTTTACACAGACTAAGACATCAAATTGAAGGGGACATACAAAGAGAAGTAAAGGTCTCTTGAGGGGACCTGACACATGGACATAACATTCTCTTGGATGAAAAAGATTGGCCACCTGAGTAAGTAATAGATTGCCCAATGAGGAAGAAGTAATTTTACCTGCTTTCTCCGACCTTGTAGCAGAATCGGTTAAAAATGTATACCCGCAGGGGTGGGCTTCAGCTAAAGTGCCTGCTCTATACCGCAATCATTTTCGGTGGGATGATGAGTCTCCTCATCAGAAACCCATTAAAAATGATTCCTCAACCGCAGGGAAAGCCATGATACTGGCACTACAAAATATTGATTGTGATTTCCCCACACTTATAGTGTGTGATTCATTTTACTATGTCCAGAGATGCGAAGGGTTGTACAATCAGCACAAGATGCTTTGGAAATAAGTGGCAAAGCTGTAAGAAGGCCTGCCATGGGGTCATGTTATTCATACATTGAGTGATCACCGTGTTGGCCTTCACATTGAAGGGAATTCAATTGCGGATGAAGCTGCCAAGGCTGCAGTGTGAACTGTTGCCATTGCTACAATCACTCGCTCTAGCATGAAAATAGATGGAACAACTATGATAGCTGTCAATGCCATGCACAACAGCTCAGCATCACTGAAAGACTTTCCACTCAAATTTCCTGCAAGTTTGATGCACAAAATATTCCATATGCTCAAATTCCAGGAGTGAGGGATAGAGTAATACCAAAGACACAGATCTGGAATAATACTAGCTGCACATGAGGGTCCGAGCTCAGCACATGCAGGGAATACTGCTACGGATTCGTTGCTGAAGCAGCACTACTGGTGGCCAGGTCTCACTAAACAGACCAAGGACTTTTTACTTAAATGAGACATCTGCCAGCAGATAAAAGGCTCCACCGTAGCACGTCCACCGCAATCCTCTTTATTTATCTCAGACATCCCTTTAGCTTGTGCTTATTTTGATCACTGGGGCCCCTTATACTCAGACAGGGCTTACAAGTACATCTTGGTGGCAGTGGATTCATGCTCTATATTCCTAAGGGTTTAGCCCCAGTGCTTGGCTGGCATCTGAAATGTTATAAAGGATTAGCTAGTCTTTAATCCGGACATCCACAATTGGAAATCTACATTCCAACCAGGGAGAGGCTCTTAGCTCTCAGGCTTACAAAGAAACCATGGGATGTTTGGATTAGGCCTGGGCGGTAAATTCCGTTCCGTTCGCGGAATTTGCGTAATTTGCGTAATTTCGCGTTCCGCGGAGAACGCGAAATTACCCAAAAATCTGCGGTCCGCGACTTCGCGAAATTTTCCGCTTGTTCGCGTTCTCAATATGCGTGTTCGCGAGATATTTCACCCCGAGCACGCAAACAGCGATCGTGAACAGGAAAAAAGAATCGCGAACAAGCAATTCCGCGTGTTCGCGGAATTTCTGCGTGTTCGCGGAGATTTTTTACCGTTTCGCGGAGATTTGCGTAACGCGATTACGCAAATTCCGCCCACCCCTAGTTTGGATATGGCCATGCGGTATTCCTCCCCCTATCATCCCAACAAAATTGTGTCTTCTGAAATTGACAAACTACTGTGGGACATGTCTATTTTACAACATGCACGATCACAATTGTGTTCCATCTTAATGCTGAACTGGACGTTACAAACAGTACGTTCTGGCCATGTGCCGTGGTATTACATCACCACTCCCAGTCTGTTTTCTGAATATGATCTGACAGAAATGCAGATTTTTGTGGCATGCAAAGATGTGAAATACACCATGTTAGCCATTTAAAGATTTGAGCAATTGCTTTTTACTGTGGCAGAGACACCCTCCACAGGCTTGATTATACATACATGGTTATATCAAATTCCTTTATTATCTCCAATAACAACAGGTAGGCAGATACGAAGCACTAGGGGTATATTATGTGCATAAGTATTGGGAATTGCCTATCAGGTTTAAGTGCAGGAAAGGGGGCTCCAAAGTTTTTCTTAGTGGTTCTGAGTTTTAGGATGCCCTAAGTGGTTCCTTAGTTTACAAGGACATTTCTCTTCACGGGGCATGTAATGCTTCAGTTGCAAACTTGTCATTTTATCTGAAGGGTTCCCCGGCTACTGTGATATGTCCAGTTTTCAAATATCTCTTGAACGGGAGCCACTTAATGCTGAATGATCAAGGTTGCTGTGGAATGGAACCGGGCATCGCTAATCTGGTGCCGGTTAATTCCTTAGTCACCTGTTGTACACAAGTACTGTTTCCATCTGCCTGCAAAATCAGGGAGGCACTGCTTTGGCCTTTGATAAATGTTTCCAATATATGCTTTGAATTGGTTAGCAGACTGAAAGCCATGTTTTTTCAACAGAATGTGGCCTCAACTTTGTCCACAGAGACATTTGATCTCCAGGTTGCAAGGACCTTGTCAGAGATACAGACACTACTCCGCACTATTTTCCGGCTGCATCTTGGAGAGCTAGTCCATTGTATTTTTAACATTTCTGATACAAGAAGAATAGTGCATTGTTTTAAATGTATCAGCTCTGGACTACTTAGCACATTTCAGACAATCTTTGGAGTTATTCCATCATTCATACACTCTGTGCTGGGAAGCGTTTTTGGAGGGCTCCATGTTGTCCTGCTACTTTTGGCGGGAATCCTGATTTTATTTTTCCTAATCTGCAAAGGACGTCCCAGTTTGATTCCCGATGGAGACAGCACTGCTGGTGCTACGATGCCGTAAGCACATGGTTCACATGTTTGGCACACTTCGACTTCGAGAACTAGGCGAGCACTGGTTCTTGTCCTTCAGGCCTGCTTGGCTTAACTGCATACAAACTGTATTCTAATGCCTGCTTTGTGGCAACCAATGTGTATTAGTCATATGCCTAGGATCACAACTGGTTGCGGCCATTGGACATTGATGTACTACTGGACCCGTTAATGGCTCATTGGTATTGATGTCCCCAGTGCCTTCCGCTGCTGATGATTGCCTTTCTTGAGCCACCCTAGGGTGCTTTGGCTCCTAGTGACTTGGACAATGGCTGTACGATACGCATGCAGGATGCAGTCTCTCCCTCGGCCTCTCCTGTGGGAATTGGATGGAATCACCTTTGCTCTATTAATATGCTTCAAAGTGCACCTCTAGGAAGGTCATCTGCGGTTATGGACAACAACAATGTTGAGTCTGCCACCTGGAGCACACAAAATAATTGGCCTTATCCATGTGGGAACAATTCGGCTCGTATTATAAACTAAATTCTACCAAAACATTTTTGATTTATTTCTCCTTTTTTAAGCACCATGGCTTTTGGAGTGCTTAGGATTTCAAATAGTATAATGACTTTAAGGATTTGTAGAATATTTTGAAGGGGAAGCACACTTTTAGACCATGCTAACCGTAGTTTTTACCTTTTCCTTTACTATTTATTCTGTCTTTTTTAGATACCTTTTATATATCGACTCTTAGGATGAGGAGTGGGTGATATATTCCAGAGTTAGGCAAATGTAGCAAGGGAGTTTATTCCTTACATTGTCCTAGAAAGTAACATTTTAGTAGTGACCTTTGCACACATTTGCATGCACGACAATGTTGGATTTGTATCTCTGTAACTACTTTGTTTATGAATCCAGCTTCGCACAACATTGTCACAATGCCCTGAACATCATGTACTAGGTCTCTCTACGCACTAGTTACAAAAATCTTCCTATCTTAATCCACAGGATGACAGCGCTACCCATACATCCATAACATCACAAATCTACCATGCACATCGTGAATGCTGCTTTTTATTATAAACAACATGCATCTCCATATATCGGTAGAAGAGGCACTTCTACTGACACTAGAGGTCCCTACCTGCTGGGAAATCACCACTCACCGGTGTGACATTCTGTAAGGCGTGACCAACTCCAGTCCGGGTCCTTCACTCTCTTGCATCAGGTAATGGGGTTGGATCGTCCTTAGGGAGGATTATTGGCTCTATACCTACACACACTCTAGGCACATTTAGAGTAGGGTATTCATCATAGGAGTGCGTTAGATTACCATTTTGCACATAAGCCTACATATATTCATTTCTTCAGCATCGTGGTAGAAATGTATCTACTGTTTACCCACTTGGTGCTTGTAATCTGGTGCTTCTGTCTCCTAATCTTTGCAGCACACGTATTTCATGCAAGAATAATATTGGTTCAATGAATAATATTGAAAACGTCCCACTTTGTATTCTCTGTATATTTCGCTGAGAACAAGTGAGCATGAGTGACTGAGCGAAAGGTTCTGTATTGTTTCCACAAATTCTTAGGGGTCAGGGTTGTCAAGTACAGTGGTTTCTGGAAACCGTTTGCTCCTTGATAAGTTAGGGGGGGTTACAGTGGGACTGCGAGCTTGCTGGTCTATAGGCCAACATATCCTGCACGGGTGTCGGGAATTGGTCTAGGTACCAAGCCCTTAGTTTATGTTGTCCAAACAATTTGCAGATCCTAAGGATTAGTAGGAACTACATGATACTACTTTATTTAGCCGTATTATCCCAGACCCACATACCTCCCCTTTTGTTATATCATACTCTTTGACTTCATGTTCTTACAAACTACACTTAGAGTGGGTGATAAATATTGGGAGATATAACTTTGGTGTTGAGTCAGCAGTATTGTACAAGACTGATGGTGTGAGAATGGTGTGAGCAATTGCTTTTTGTATGGGTGGATATTGATGTGAGCATATGGGTGTGTGGCCTTTCTGAATGTTGTGGTAATTAATTAAGAGAGAGTGAGAGTGAGAGTGAAAGAGGAAGAGAAAGAGAAAGAGTGAAGGAGAGAGTGAGAGAGCAAACCTTTCTCTGCACTATTCTTAAAAAGCCAGAAGCTAGTTTAAGGAGATAGGGAGTAGGACCGCAAAAGCATGTAACCACTACTTCAGTTGCAGTGCACTGTGGGATGATCTAGTACAGACTTTGCAGGGATTGAAGATAGACAAGCCAGGAACATAGGTCAGTGGGTTAAGCACTTGCTGTAGAGATCGGTGTGCAATCTGCACGTCACAAGTTAAAATGTCTACAATGCAGGCATAGTCATCTATTCTTGCTCATTTATTTGGATGAGAACCATTACATGGGCCATTAGCTTGGGACTGATGAAGTACCCCCACAGTGCCCCCTTTTTTTTCGCTGTCCACACTGCTGCTGAATTGTGGTGTACCTGTTGTGTGTGTGTCAGTGAAACTTGACAATACCTCTCCATTATACATGGCACAATATTTGCTTTGTCCAGGTTTATTTTTGTCACTACAACCTCAGTGTTGCCCTTCTTTCAACTCACAAAAGTGATTCCCGGGAGACTACGATTGCCACCTGGCCAATATTTTACCAGTCTGCTGTAAACAGGAAAGTGAATGGGAAGGAGAATAAAACATTCCCTGGGACATTCTATATTATACAGACCTACCTAAACCCTCTTCTGTTCCCCCACAGCCCAGCTGCAATTCTTTGACCACACTGGAAGTGGAAATGATAACATCAGTTAGGCCAGATGATATCGGTCATGAGACCGCCTTGGAGCCAATCAGGGAACAACTTGGGGGCATATTATCAAGGACGGCGTTAAAATTATTGCCGGTTTATCAGCAGAAAATTGCAGCTAAAGCAGCGATAATTGGCTTGATAATACGCCCTGGAGAATTCCCATAAAAGCCAATGTTTACACCGGAACCTGGGTTTCTATATGAATTCACAAGGGCATATTATCAAGGCCATTATCGCCGCTTTAGCAGCAGTTTTCGATAATTTTTAACTCCATCCTTGATAATATGCCCCTTGGTTGTTTTAAGGACCATCATCCAGAACCAGAGGACAAAGAAGAAGAAACGAATCCGAAAGTGAGAACCACGCCGATTGAGAACACCACAGGCCGCCAGGAGCCGAGACCGACAAGGATCCTTTCTCAAAGTTGGCAGAGAGGAAGGACCCGGGGTTTCAGCAATCAAAACCCCATAGCTGCTGGAAGCTGGATAGCAAATCCCAGCCCTGGTAACAGTTGTGAAAAAAAGACTTGCAACTTTTGGAATCGGTGTTCCTGAGTACTACACAGGGTGGAAGACTAGGGTCAACTATAAAACTGTCTGTTGCCCCATCACAGTTCCAGAAAAATCGGACTTAGCCAGCCACGGGCCCGGATTTGGGGGAAACGGAAGGGGAGAAGAACCTAACCTTCTATAATTTCCTCACATTTGCCAATTTCTCTTTCTCTCCTACCTTCACCAAAACGGTTTCAGGTTCTTCAGTGAAGCAGTTTTTTTTGTATCTAAGAGGGACTCCTATTTCTTTCTTTCTTCTCTTGTGACTTAACAAATTAGTACTTGTTTTAAGAAAATGATAGACCACCCCTCCTTCTTTGTTTTTTTTTGTAAAGAAAGTACTGGAGCACGGGTGACTTATTCCTTGGTGATTAGTCTATCCTTTTTCAGTAGTGTAAAAGACGTGACTTACCCTTGGGTTCGTTCTTTTTTCCGGAGGAATCTTGATTGAGGGCTGGAGACTGCGCCGGGACCGACCCTAAAAGAAAGAAAACTTTAGTTAAAACCTGTGTGAAATTCTGGAGAAAATAATTGGGTGACAATAAAACCCTAGAACTCAATATTTTCTATTTGTGTTTATATTCACCCGCAACCGACAAGTGGTGGAGAATGCGGGCACATTAGACCATTGATAAAAAAGTAAAACATGGTACAACTGCTCATTCAAGGGCAGAGAATTAGGATGGGCCCTCAAAAGACAAATGGCTTCCACCAAGGCACACCCCAAAAGCTTTAATGACACTGTGAAGTTGCAAGCGGCAAGTCTCCACAAGGTTGATGAAGATCAGTTTCAATTAACGTTGAATCTCTCTGCCACTCGCACCTCGTCCACAGGTCCCCACATATCATTACAAAAATATGAAGACCCAGATGCCGTTCTTTTAAATTTCGAGAGGGCTGCTAGGGCTTGTGCCTGGCCCTCTGGCCTTTCTTACTGGCTCCATTACTAGTTTGGGAAGCACAGGCCACCTACCAGGTAGCCAATCCTTTACATTGCATGCATTTACAATGCATGCGATTACAACGCAGTCGTTACAACGACCGCGTTGTTACATCGCAGTACCATTACAAAGCAAGTCGTTACAATTTACTATTCCAACTCCAGTGTGTGCAACAGTAGGGAAGGTGTTGGAATAGTAAATTGTACTAATCCTTAGTTTAGAGCACCCCCTGGATCAAGTCGTTGTAACAACTTGCGTTGTAATGGTGCTGCCATGTAACAATGCGGTCATTGAAACGACCGCGTTGTAATCACATGCATTGTAACGCATGCAATGTAAATGCTGTTTACCCCAGGGACTAGACACAGAAACCTATCGCCTGAAGTTTATAAAGGAACACAGCACAGCAGGGAATAATCCCAAAACTCTTTCCGTCAAATGTAAATTGGCCACAGATAAATGGCTCAGACCCCCTGAGAACACCAAGGAAGAAATCATGAATTTGATTTGTTTGGAACAATATCTAAAATCTTTTCCCCTAGCAACACAAAAATGGCTCAAACAACATACAGCCCTTACCGTAGATCGAGCCGTAGAGATGGCCACTACTTTTTCCATAGCCCAGCCGCACTTAAACGTCGGAGAACCTAACCAAGTGGTAAGGTCAGGCTCCTATCAAGAATGAGAAATGACCTAACTAAATTGTCACGGAACCTTCCAAAGTTAGGACCTTACAAACCACGCCAAACTCCTTTGAAAATCCCCAACGTTTTGACTGTGGGGAATGGGGAAATATTTACTGGTCCTCTCCCAATAAAAAAACAATTAAGGAACCCATAGACATTAGTTGTATCCCAAGTA
Source organism: Triturus cristatus (assembly GCF_964204655.1). Classification (NCBI taxonomy): domain Eukaryota; kingdom Metazoa; phylum Chordata; class Amphibia; order Caudata; family Salamandridae; genus Triturus; species Triturus cristatus. Next base: position 1,149,793,057 of record NC_140591.1, on the reverse strand, counting down.
ACTTTCTTTATATGCAAGAGCTGGAACACTGCTTTTATGTAAGTCTATACAATCAAGATCACATGATTAAGATTTTATTAGATTAAGGATGTCGTCAGTCAGTTATCCTACAGAAATGGATAGAGCTCTCCCAAAACCTTCCACATAAGGAGTAGAGATTAGGTGTGTCCATGGAGATCTAAGGAAGTATCCAATATGTGAGGTGACAGTGCCTACTCAAACAGGTAGAGAGAAAAAAATAAAAGCCGGAGTCGTGCCAACTCTGCTAGAAGAAATGCTACTTGAGACAGTTAACACAGACTTTCTCAATATGTTTAAGGCCTTATTGCCTTTTTCTCGATTTAAAAGGAGAAATATTCAAAATTCTAAAATGCCTTTCTCACAGCTGAACCTTGGCAGATAAATAGCAATTTCCATCTTGTCCAAAGGAATAACAGTACCCTACAAAATGCTTGGGAAAATGCTATAGAGAGTGAAGAAAACATGAGCTCTTGGTTTACCCCGTTTATAAAAAAAAAAGGCTTCCACCAAGGCACACCCCAAAAGCTTTAATGACACTGTGAAGTTGCAAGCGGCAAGTCTCCACAAGGTTGATGAAGATCAGTTTCAATTAACGTTGAATCTCTCTGCCACTCGCACCTCAGCCACAGGTCCCCACATATCATTACAGAAATATGAAGACCCAGATGCCGTTCTTTTAAATTTCGAGAGGGCTGCTAGGGCTTGTGCCTGGCCCTCTGGCATTTCTTACTGGCTCCATTACTAGTTTGGGAAGCACAGGCCACCTACCAGGTAGCCAATCCTTTACAGTGCATGCATTTACAATGCATGCGATTACAACGCAGTTGTTACAACGACCGCGTTGTTACATCGCAGTACCATTACAAAGCAAGTTGTTACAATTTACTATTCCAACTCCAGTGTGTGCAACAGTAGGGAAGGTGTTGGAATAGTAAATTGTACTAATCCTTAGTTTAGAGCACCCCCTGGATCAAGTCGTTGTAACAACTTGCGTTGTAATGGTGCTGCCATGTAACAATGCGGTCATTGAAACGACCGCGTTGTAATCACATGCATTGTAACGCATGCAATGTAAATGCTGTTTACCCCAGGGACTAGACACAGAAGCCTATCGCCTGAAGTTTAGAAAGGAACACAGCACAGCAGGGAATAATCCCAAAACTCTTTCGGTCAAATGTAAATTGGCCACAGATAAATGGCTCAGACCCCCTGAGAACACCAAGGAAGAAATCATGAATTTGATTTGTTTGGAACAATATCTAGAGTCTTTTCCCCTAGCAACACAAAAATGGCTCAAACAACGTACAGCCCTTACCGTAGATCAAGCCGTAGAGATGGCCACTACTTTTTCCATAGCCCAGCCGCACTTAAACGTCGGAGAACCTAACCAAGTGGTAAGGTCAGGCTCCTATCAAGAATGAGAAATGACCTAACTAAATTGTCACTGAACCTTCCAAAGTTAGGACCTTACAAACCACGCCAAACTCCTTTGAAAATCCCCAACGTTTTGACTGTGGGGAATGGGGAAATATTTACTGGTCCTCTCCCAATAAAAAAACAATTAAGGAACCCATAGACATTAGTTGTATCCCAAGTAACTTTCTTTATATGCAAGAGCTGGAACACTGCTTTTATGTAAGTCTATACAATCAAGATCACAGGATTAAGATTTTATTAGATTAAGGATGTCGTCAGTCAGTTATCCTACAGAAATGGATAGAGCTCTCCCAAAACCTTCCACATAAGGAGTAGAGATTAGGTGTGTCCATGGAGATCTAAGGAAGTATCCAATATGTGAGGTGACAGTGCCTACTCAAACAGGTAGAGAGAAAAAAATAAAAGCCGGAGTCGTGCCAACTCTGCTAGAAGAATTGCTACTTGAGACAGTTAACACAGACTTTCTCAATATGTTTAATGCCTTATTGCCTTTTTATCGATTTAAAAGGAGAAATATTCAAAATTCTAAAATGCCTTTCTCACAGCTGAACCTTGGCAGATAAATAGCAATTTCCATCTTGTCCAAAGGAATAACAGTACCCTACAAAATGCTTGGGAAAATGCTATAGAGAGTGAAGAAAACATGAGCTCTTGGTTTACCCCGTTTATAAAAAAAAAAGGGGGCTTCTATAGAGAATACAAAAAATAGGGACAGATCTCCAGCTCCCAGTTCAAAAAGAATTTAAATAACAAATTATTTTTTTCTCCCATTCACATTTATTGGCCAGGCATACTGGACCAGAGAAACCATCTCAAATAGTGTTAAGGTATTTCTATTGACCCGGCATTCATGCGAGATAAAAAAATATTGCCAGAATTGTGAGACCTGTCAACAGAAATACCCAAATAAAACTTCTGCAGTCCCTGTCCAACACTTATCTATAATAGGATAATCCTTCAAGAGTATTGGAATGGACCTGATTGGTCCCTTCCAAGGAACAAAACAGAGTAACATTATTGCTTGGCAGTTGTCAACTATGCCACTCGCTATCCTGAAGTGGTTCCCCTTAAGTCAGCCACTACCAGAAATATTGCCTGACTTCTTATTGAAATATTCTATAGGGTGAGGTTCCCTAAAGAGATTCTCACTGATCAGGGTACTCCATTTGTATCCACATTAAAGCATGAATTGTGTACTAAGTTACATTTGAAACATCTTAAGACCTTGGTATGCAACCCTCAAACCGATGACCAAAGATCCAAAGAGTGAGCAAAGCCGAAAAGGGAGACATATTGCACTTCAGACTACATAATCAAACAAGAAGTTAAACTAAAATCAACTAGACCACAATATAAGAATGAAAAGGTAGGAGGGATAAATATCAGAGATGCCCAGGCTGCTGGGGACTCTGCTTCTGAACGGGGAATGGGCAGTGACCATGCTGGCTGGACAGTGCAGCAGAAGTCACAAAAGCTTGTCAGAACATGATGGATTCTAGGAAGTAGTAGCGCTGAGTGAGTATGTCATGGGGGAAACACCTGGCAAGAGAGTGACTCTCCCACATTGTTTACACAAAATAAGTTTTTCAATAGAAGGGGACAAACAAAGACAAATGAAGGGACTCTTTTGGGCGGACCAGACACATGGTTCTGACATTCTTTTGGCTGGAAAAGATTGGCCAGCCGAGTTAGTAATAGATTTCCCAAGGGGGAAAGCTCCCTTTCCGCTCTCGCTCCACTTTGCTCCGTCTGCCTCCCTCCCCTGCTCATGGTTCCACTTTCTGTTGTTTTCCTCCTCTTCTCAGTGGCTGCACGACATCTCTCCCTGACATTGTTCCCAAGAGTCACATGCTCGAGGTAGATTTTGCTGTGATGTATTGTATGACTGTGCACAATGCCTTGAAATGGTGGAATCTTATAACTTTGCTGTGCAATTCTTAATAAAAGTTTTTTTTTTAAATCAACAACAAAAAAAAGTGGTTCATGAACAGCATCACTTGGTTCCCATGAATCTTCGTCTGGACCATAGCCTTCTCATGAAACCAAATACCAAAAAATGTATTTTATGCGTTTACTACCCTTTATACTGTGTACTTCATATTCTTCATGATCTTCAATGAGGAGAGGTGGTGGACCAGCGTGTCGTTTGGTCCTTGCTGGTTTTAACAACGAAGTGTGAAACACAGGATAGATTTTCATGAAACTTGGTAATTTTAATTTAAATGCTACTGGAGTTACACATTTCTCGATCTCAAATGGTCCAATAAATCGTGGATGGAATGTATATTTCTTTTTGAATTGAAATTTCTTTTTCTATCAGCAAATCTTTTATAGTTTGTTTTTGCTTTCTGTACGTTTCTTTGTAAATTTTTTATAATAGCAGTAATTCCTTGTAATCTAGAGTCCAAACATGGCATAATAGTGTGAGGTTGTGCTAACAGCAATGAAGCGTAATGTGGTACAGCCACGATTTGTGAAAAATGGTGACATGTTCGTGGAAGCGTGCTTTAAATTATTGTAGGCGAATTCAGCTTCCCAAAGGAGATTCACCCATGAGCCTAGTTGTTTAAATAAATAGCATCGTAGATATTTTAATGCCTGGTTCACTCGCTCTGTTTGGCCATCTGATTCTGGATGGAAACATGAGGACAAGTGTCTTTTTATCTCTAAAGTGTCGCAGCAAGCTTTCCATACTTTTGACGTAAATTGCGCCCCTCGAAAGCAATAGTGCGAGGCAAGCCATGTAATCTTACTATGTTTTGAACCACTAAGGTTACTAACTGAGTTGCTGTTGGTATTTTCTTAATAGCAGTAAAGTGAGCCATCTTTGACAGTCTGTCGACCACCACTAAAATGGCTGTTTTCCCTTGATCCTTGGGTAAGCCCATAATAAAATCCATGGATATATCTTCCCAGAGCCACGTTGGAGTAGGAAGAGGCTGCAATAATCCTTTTTTTGCGCTATGACCTCCTTTAGCTTGAGCACAAATGTCACATTGAGTTACATATTGGATAACATCTTGTCTCCAGGCAAGCCACCAGAAATGTCTTTGGACAAGCTCTTGGGTTTTTGCTATTCCTGGATGTCCAGCTAATGGTTTTGTGTGACACCATTTTAAGACTTGTTTTTGTAATGATTTTGATGAACTGTATAGGAGATTTTTTTTAAATGGTAATCCTTGAATAATAGTTCTCTCTTTGTCTTTTTGTTGCCAAATTAAGATCTGTTTTAATGGCATACTTTTTCTTCTGTCTTGAAAACATTGTTCAGACATGATAACGCCAATAATTTGCTCTTTTGAAATTAAGGATGGAGGTGTAATTTCTTTTTTGTTTTTTCTTCTGCTGTTTTGCATCCAGATAAAGTATCTGCTTTGTTATTTATTTTGCCATGTCTGGACGTAATAACAAAATTAAATTCTGCAAAGAATAAGGTCCAGCGTAACTGTCGGTGTTAAAGCTCGAACACAACGTAAAAATTGGAGATTACGATGGTCCGTATAGACAGTCAGCGTATGTTTTGCAACTAGAAGATAATGGCGCTATTCTTAAAAGGCTAGATGAATAGCCAACAGTTCTTTTTCTGCCACTGTATAGTTCATCTCAACAGGTAAAACGTTTTTGGATAGGAATGCTATGGGATGTAATTGGTTAGTTTGTTCATCCTTTTGAGATAGAATTGCCTCAATTGCGGTGTCTGAAGCATCAGCTTCAATTATGAAAGGCTGAACGATGTCTGTATGATTTAAAACAGGGGCTGTTGTAAATGCAGTTTTAAGGGTTTAAAAGGCAGATTTGGTTTCTGGCATCTATTGGAAAGGAACATGTTTCCTTAGCAATTTTGTTAAAGGACTTGCTTTGCTGGAAAACTGCTTGATGAAGCAATGCTAAAAATTCACAAATCCTAGAAATTGCTGGATATCTTTCACTGAGGTTGGTTCTGGCCAGTTTAATATCGCCTGAACTTTTCTGGGTGCATTGTGATTCCTTTAGGTGACAATATGAAACCTAAGAATTCCACTTTGTAGGTGTGGAATTCACACTTAGATAGTTTACAGACGAGGCCATGATGGCACAGGGTGTTTAATACCAGTTTTACATGTTTCTCATGTTCCGTGACAGACTGGGAATAGATCAACAAATCATCAATGTAAGCGATGACGAACCTGTCAAGAAAATCTCGTAAGACATCATTTATAAAAAATTGAAACGCCGCAGGGGCTTTGCATAAGCCAAAGGGCATTACGCAGTATTCGAACAAGTCAAAACTAATTCAAAAATCGGTCTTCCACTTGTCTCTGGCTCCGACACGTACGAGATGGTATGCCTCTCTCAGATCCAAGTTGGTGTAAATAGTTGCTGATATTTCCTGGTCTAAGAGAACGGGAATAAGTGGCAAAGGATATTGTATTTTAATCGTGATGTTATTTAAAGTGTGATAGTCTATGAACAGGCATAATTCCCCATTACATTAGGGCACAAAAAACAGAGAGGACACGCCAGAGACTTGGAAGGGCGAATAAAACCATTCTTCAAAAATGTGTCTAGGTAGTCTCTAAGATGTTGGTTTTCTTGCTCAGTAAGTGCATATATCCTGCTACAGGGAATCTTGGCACCAGGTACAAGATCTTTTTCACAGTTGTATGTTCTCAGAAAACATCTTTGAACTCTTCATACACTGCAGGTAATTCTATGTCCTGCTCCGCAGCTGTAGCAATATAATGAGAAGTAGACTTGGTATGATCTTGAACTAAGAGTTCCGACGTATGTTCTTGTGGGTGTAAATATTCCTGTTGACACCATTCTGACTGAAAAGTAACACTTCTCTTAGACCAGTCTATGGTGGGATTATGGTCAGTCAACCAAGGCATCCAGAGGATGACACCAAATTGGGGAGCATCAATGATATCAAAGGATTTTTCCTCCATGTGCGTTTTATCCTGAGTGAAACATGTCATAGTTACTTTAATAGTAAAATGAGTAATCAGTCCTGATGTTATTTGTTTGCCATCAACCTCATGAACCATTTCTGGTTTTGTTTTTACTAAGGTAGGTATGTCAATTTTGTTACAACAGTGACAGATAAAGTTGCCAGTGTCTTCAGAATCCACCATGACCACCTCAGTTTTAGGCTCTTGCTGAGAAATGGTGAATTGTATGTTTAATACTAGATGGGGAACGGCGATTTATAATGTTTGACAACAGATTGATCAGGAGGCAAAGATTTAGTACTCGAGAGTCTCCTGGCTGTTCCCCGAGTATTCTAGTTTCCCACTTTGGTCGCAGTTTTATTTGGCTTTACTAAACAGTCTTTGACAAAATGTCTTTTTGCCGCAATATAGACATAGACCTTTTTTCCGACGAGACTCTTTCCTTCAGAGGTTAAGGCTTTTCGTATATCGCCAATCTCCATTGGTTAAATAGTATCCTGTGATACAAAGTGTGTTTTTTCTTTAGGTCGAATGGAAGGTTTGAACTCCATTTTTTATCTCCTTTACGATCCGAAATTCTGTGGTCTAACTGAAGACTTAAGGCTATTAGGCCTTCACATGTTCTAGTTTGAGGGTCTATTGGAGCTATCAAATCTTTTAATTCATCTCTTAGGCCTTGATAATATAAGGCGGCCTTTTTGTCTTCTGGCCAATTGGTTTCTGCTGTTAAGCCATTGAATTGGGTTAGATAATGGACCATGCTTTATTTCCCTGTTTGAGTTCTAATAACTCTCGATCAGCTGATATTGTTCTTCGGTTGAAGACCTTTTCAAATTCCATTTTGAAGTGAGACCAACTTTAAAGCAATGGGTCATCTGATTGCACAAGTGGGACTGGCCACATAGCAGTGTCTCCACTCAAATAAGAGATCAAGAATGCGATTTGCGATTGAGCATCGGGGAAGGATGTGAGGTTAAGTGTAACTGCACTTGCGTTAAAAAGGTTTACAATTTGTGGGGTTCACCTGCAAACCTTTCCGGAGGTGCCAAAGGAACAGTCATTGGAACCGTTACCGATACTGTAGATGGATTTGAGCTACTGGCACAACTACCTCAGGAGAACCAGAAGGCGCTAGTTGTGTCTGTAAATCAATGACCCTATTTGCTAATGCTGCAGTTTCCTGCCTATCTGATGACAGTTCTTTCTGCATGGTTCCCAACATAGCACACAAATCTTCCAAGGTGGCCATCCCGTAGATACTGCTCAGGAGGAACCCTTTTCGTGGGCTGGTTATTATGTCAGAACTGGTAAAATTCCATTGAGTTCCTCAGGAGAAGTACCCTCAAGAAGCCCACCTTCCATCATCCTTTACTCAAGCTTAACTGCGCTGAATATCAAAGTGGCTAGATGGCCGAAGGGAATTAGGGTGGGTACTGCGGTGAGGGAGACCTGGAATGAGACGTTGTCCTTGATTAACTTTCCTTTTGTGCTTCGTAAACTCTTTGACTATATTTAACATGGGTTAAGCAATGACAACATACCTGTAAAAGAAAAGCAGGTTAATCATGGAACAGTCGTTATGTATGTCTTCTCAGGCTTCACTGACAATTTCTGTTCCTTTAATTCTCAAGGATACAATGTCATGGGTAAACAACCATGTTTCAAAACAAAGCACACATTCATATAAAGAGCCTCTTGGCTCTTAGACACAATGTTTCCGTAATGATGTGCTTTAACCACTGTTATAAATCACAATGCCAAAGTCATCAGGTATGCAAATGCCCCCAAGAGCTCTTTAGTGCGATGTGCCCAAAATGCCAGAGTCATCACTACGTAAATGTCCAAAGAGCTCTTCAGCGCGATGTGCTAAGTTGCCAAAATCACCAAACATGTAAATGACCAAAGAGCGCTTCAGTGCGAAGTACAAAAATGCAAAAATCACCAAACATTTAAAACAGTGCCAAAATTAGTAATCATATAAATGACTAGCTTCAGCACAATGTACAACAGTGCCAAAATTACCAAACATGTAAATGCTCAAAAGCACTTCAGCGCGATATGCAACTTTCTTTCAAAAAACAAATACCAAAAAGAGCACGAAATTCCTTTCACAATGCTGTTGGTCAAGAAAGGAACAATGCTATCTGATTGTAGCTGAGAGTGGATCTACAACCTGGGAAAAGGAAACAGAAGTCTTCTAGCTGCAACCGGAATCTTCTTTCAGCAATCGGAGAACAGGAACAGCTGCTGCTCAAGCTCAGGGTTCTCAATAACCAGCAATGAGAACAGGGTATGGCCCCTATTTAAAGGGCTCAGGAAAAAGCTTCTTGAAGAGTGTGGTGGTCCCTATTAACCTCCTGATTCCAGCTCACAGGTAAACTAATGGAGCTTAGAATGGACAAAATGCCTTGATAACACCATAGTCTGCAACAAGCATTGGCACAAACAAGTGGCAAAGTCACAACAAGCATTGGCAAAGGCAATAGAAAACAGTAAACAGGTGTCAGACAAGGTGCACCAGGAATCTGACATGGCAGAATCCTGACCCTGGATAAGCCACTCCTTAGACGTAGCTTCCGCTACTGTAAATGGTAGTCAGTCTGGTTTTTCAATACGCAGCATTGTATATTTAGCACCCCTTTGTGCCATTTCAACCTGTTTATCTGTTTGTTTATATTCAGAAAACAGAGACGTGCTGTTTATAAAACGCGAAGGCACTAAGCCTGCATGCAAAGATGACAGTGTCGAGCTCAATAACATGATAGACCATAATTGAGATTGCCCGTGTTGTAAGGATATCTATCGCAGCAGACACAATGTTGCCTAAAGAATATGTTCTGGAGGGCAAAGTTGTTAACCCATTGTCTATCACTGCTAGAGATTTTTCTAAGTTAATACGGTCTATTTCCCGTATTTTCTCCGTGGCCTCTTGTTGGGATATTTTCCAAATTTCATTATAGGTAGCATAAATACTGGCACATATGAAACCTTTCTGATGTTGTTTCCTGGGACCTAGTAAAAAATTCCTAAGATCCATGCCTTGTAAGAGTAAGGCTAAGTGTTTCACTTCTGTGAGTGTTAAGGTTTCTAGCCAATCAAGGCACAACTTCCCAACACTGTAAGATGTCAATATCCCTGGGTGTTCTCTTTGTACATAACGTGGGCATGGCCTATGAATATTGAACCCTTCTGTGATACCCAAAAATCTTTTATGACATGTTTGTGTCCAACGGCCAAACCACCCATTCTTTCAAATTAGGCTCCGATCTATTGTACTGTAAAATGTCATCTATTGTTTCCCCTTCTTGTGAAGTCAAATTTTGCCAACCTCCCATCTGTGATGGTGTTGGAAATCGAGGTGTGTTTAGGTTCTTGATCTTGGCTAATCCAAGACAGGATGTCTGTTGCACAGTTTTGTTTAGAAATGTCATCTGCTGTGGAATGAGGCATGCCCTAAATAGTGCTTCTGTTCCCTGGACTTCCTAGTCTCTAGAATCCCATACTGATTTTAAGTATATTGTGTCCTTCCATAGGTCAAAACCCTGTTCAGACATTTGGGCAACAAAGGAAGCAGAGAAAATCTGTTTGGTGTTTGTCAACATAATTTGTGTATCCTTATAATATGAGGTCGGGTCTGTGGTGTTGAATCCTGAAAAATATGCACATTTCTGTGCAAATGTTGCTGAACTACTTTTATGTTCCCACTGATGGTACTCAAAAACATTTCCAGGTGAAATAGATTTGTGCAGAAAATGATGACCATAAGTGTCATAGTCTGAATTACCTTCTAACATTTCAGTGTTCGGAAATGCAGCAGTTTTTTTCTCAATCATCAGAAAATGTACTGTGGGTAATGATATCACTTAATGAAATTCTAAATATATGAAAAAAATTAAAAGTTCAGCAGGACTGAATATTTTAAAATCAACCTTGTCCCAAACTATACCATCCGGTATAGGAACCGCTGTGATGTTCACTGATGACAAGTCTCTTTTTCCACTATGAGACGATTGATGTGGTTTTAAAATAAAATTACCTTTCTGGGCTGTAGAGCTTTGTTGCAGGTAAAGTTCATTAATAAGCATGCTAAAAGTTATAACTAAACCTTGCCAGAAAAGAAAAAATACTATCCCAGTAATTATCCATAGTTATAACCAAGGTGATACCAGGTAAGTATTTTTGTGTAGAAAGTCTTTAACTTGCTGCTTGAGTGATTTTTGGGCTGGCATTGTTTCAGGTTCACTTGGATCCAAAGAAAACATCTCAAAGTTCATGAAGTAGCCAGAAGCAGTTCGATCAATTGTTGGTATTGCATTGGGATTTGTTGAAATCTCATTTTGCTTTCGTCGAGGCATGTTGATGTAGACATCAGTGTTTGGTCTGATTGCAACTTGAGTGTTGCTGTGAGTTTCATTATGATGCTGAACTTCAGGCTCAAGGGGAACGAGTTCCAAAGCATTGTTGCATCCTTCATTCCGCACAGAAGGCTCTTCAAACTTGATGAGTCTTTCTATTTGAACTTCTTAGATTGTAGCTAGAGGAGGGCGTCTGCTACTGTGGAGTTCACAAGGCCTACTGTTCAGTTTCTGCCACATAGTGTGGTTTGATTAAGTCGATTGAGACAAATCTTTTCTCCTTTTTTCCGGCAAGAGGTGGCAAGAGTACAATTCTTGTTCCTTGAACTGCTAGGACATGTTCAGGCTTTCTGTATGATGGTCCAAGTTCTTTCTTGCCCACTATCTTTTCTCTGACCAGATCCCTGACTATTGGGATCCTGGTCTTGCCGTGAATGCCTTGACTTTCCCAGTGGCGTTCTGTTTGGTGTGGACGTTACTTTGTCTTGTCCTGGATTCATTCAGATCCTGTAAAACAGCCAAACGATCATGGATATCAAATGGTTTCCCATCTGCCACTGCGCCTTCACAATCAAGATCAGGTACCCACATTCTTGTCCCAAATAGGACCTCATATGGTGTGACACCCCCTAGAGAACTTCTTGGTTGGTTGTTGAGGGCTCTCTGTACTCCGTATAAGTGATTGACCCAACTTCCACCCTTGTCTAATACCCTAGCTGTTAATGATTGGTTTAAGTCATGGTTTTTCCTCTCCACAACCACATTTCCTTCAGGATGGTATGGAGAGGAGTACCGCAATGTTACACCCATACTTTCCATGGCCTCTTTGTAAGTCCAAGAGCTAAACAGCGGGCCACGGTCAGAATGTAACGTGCCAACTGTGTATGTCCCTATAAAGACTTGCAAATCTTTTATAACAGTTTGAGCGTCAGTCGAGCACTGAAGCCATACCCATAGGAATCTTGAGCACTGTCACCAATATATACTTGTATGCCCCATCAGATTGTAGGGGGCCACAGTGGTCCAGATACACACAAGCAAGAGGTTTGTCTGATTTTAATAATGGTGTCTGTGCTTGGCATGTTATGGTGGACCCCTTCATCTGCTGGCAGATGTCACATTTCAAGACATAGGGCCATATGTAGGAAGCCCAATACCGGTCAAAATCCCGTTACCGACCGGTATTCAGGCTTTTGGTATGTAGGGGGCACATTTCAGGATTCGGTAATTTACTGAATCGGTAAAATTACCGAATCGGTAATTTTACCGATTCGGTAAATACTGAATCCTGAAATGAGATGTAGGGGGAGTGTGTGGGTGTTGTGTGGATTCGTTATTTACCAAATGACGATTGGCCTTGAAAATGCATTTTTTTGCACTTAGAAGTGTGCAATGTGGCAGACATACATGCCCTTAGGGCATGTATGTGTGCCACATGTGCACACATGCAGGAATCAGGGGTGCAACAGGGTGTCACTGTGACACCCTGCCACCCTTGATTGTGCTCCCCCCATTACCGAATCGGTATTTACCGATTCGGTAATGGTAACTGGCTTCCCATTGATTCCTATGGGCCTCCTGGCCCATAGGAATCAATGGGAAGCCAGTTACCATTACCGAATTGGTAAATACTGATTCTAAAATACCGACCCATTCCGAATCGGTAAATATTACCGATGGATTACCTACATAGCATTTACCACTTCATAAATACCGAATCGGTAAAATTCGGTATTTATGAAGTGGTAAATGTTAGGCCACCTACATATGGCCCTTAGTCTTTAGTTTGTTTTGTTAGTCCTGGCCACCAATAGTGCTGTTTCAATACAGAAATAGTCGCTGTAACGCCTGTGTGCGCAGAGTCCAAACCCTTGTGTGCTGCTAGTATTACACCTTTCCTATGATCCATATTTGGAATTACTCTATCCCCCACTCCAGGAATCTGAGCATATGGAATGTTGATTGCATCTAACTTGTAGGGGTGCTTGAATGGAAATCTCTTAGGTACTACTGAGCTGCCCTTGCACGAAGCAGTGACAGCCACCATCATCTCGCCGTCTATTCTCGTTTAAAATGAGCGATTGCAGCTACGGAAGCCGTGCGTACAGCCCCCTTTGCGGCTTCATCAGCCAATGAATTCCCTGCAATGTGAAGAACATCACATTGATGACTCAGTGTATGGATCACGTGAGCCATCAGTAGTTCTCTTGCTACAGTGGTCTGAAAAGCTGTCAGGATTTTTTCTGTTGAAGTAAAATGCATTTTGGCGTTTATGTACAGGTGTGATTTGAATACGATTGGTACCGTTTCGCCTTCATTGAAGGTCAAGTAAGTGTACCCGCATTGACCCGCTATTACAAGGATCACTAAGTTGTGTATGTTTACGCGTGTCTGTAAGTGTTTGGAAGCTGTCATGCCTTCTTGTAGTGAATGTAGGATGTTTGAATGTTCCTGTGTCCAATGTCTAACTGAAAAGTCAGGTTTTATTAAGTCGTAGAAAGGCTTTACTCTTTCTGACTAATCCAAAATGCATGTTCTGCCAAAATTTAGGAATCCCAGTATTGATTGTAGATTTTTAGATGTTTTTGAAGGTTGGAGCAGCGCACACTTTTCTAAAAGCTTTCCCACTCAAGCTGTCCCTGACTAATTCTGAATATGCAGTTTCAATTATTTTGGGCAGTTTGTGCTTTGTTCCAAAGGACCGAACTCCCTTAGGCGTTGGTGGATTGCCGCTGAAGCTGCTGCCCCTTTAATATTAGCTAATATTATTGCTGATACCTGGTCATATTTATTTAATAACTTCAACCCTAAGTTCAGAGCAGGCTCTACTCTGTACTCGTTCTGTATTTGTCTTAGTACATCTGGTATCTCAGCTAATGAACGAATACCGTGAGTTCTGGTATATATGGCAGTAAAAACTGTACCCCAAGAGGTGCAATCCTCTAATTGGGGTATTATCCCCATGGGCAAGCAGATTTTTAGTATTCTGTGTTTTTCAAACATGGTAGTATTTGGGAATACTGCCTCAAGCTGAGTAATTTTCTGAGCTACCCAGAATAGTATTTGTTCATGTTTTGTAATCTGTGGAGTTTTTTTAGATGCTGTACCCGGTCATTGAGTTCCATTTGTTGCAACTGTTGTTGGTTGGACTGTGAAAGTCCACATGACGAATTGTGTCAGGTTTCTGTAGATTCTAATTAAATGTTTGTGTTGTATGAGTAAGTCTGGTTGTGGCATTGTATCAATGTCAGGATGTGGTGTGTAGGCCGCTAATATTGGCCATGTTACCTCATCTCCTCCGAGCGGGCCTAATCTTACACTGTGTCTTATATGAGGTAGGGCGCCTTTAAACCAGTAAAAATGCTCATGGTAAGTGAGTGGAACTTATGTGTCCTCACAAAGACCATATTCCGCTGGTGCATCTCCCTCTGTATAAGAGTGAAATGTGTGTGTTCTAGCATGTGCTTCTGGGAATGTAACCCATGAATAGAATACCTCTGTTTTATTTGATTTATATACCTCAATCACAAAGGCTACTAAGCCACCCCTAGGTGTTAAACCGCTTTCCAATAGTTTCAGGGTGATAGTATGTCTGAATATGGGTGCAATTTTAATTGCATCTCCCTCCTCGTCTGAGAGGGCGAGTGGTTGCTCTAGTGGGTCTAAGACTGGTGTAGTTATTGTGACCAGAACACAAACTACCTTTCCAAGGAAACTATGATAAGGTTTTGCACAATTTTAGGAACAAAATGTCCTTCAAGCTTGATAAACCATCAGCCAATAAATGGGATATTTAGCCTACTCAGGTGTGGCAGAGTTTATACCCACCCACTCCAGATGTCTCTGGTGTTTTTGTAAGTAGGGGTCTCTGAGAATCAGCACAACTGAACTACTCTGAGTCTACAGTTAAATAATTACCCAACCAACGTTGGTGGTGCCATGTTGTATAGTTCCTGTAGTACCCATGCAGGACCTGTGCGTTTGGATAACATAAACTGTGGGTTTGGTAGCAGACTGGTTCCGAGCACCCACACTGAGAAATGTTAGCCTGTTTTGCATTAGCTAGCTCACAGTGCCACTAGTGTCTCCTCTTATCGGGGAGAGAATCATTTCTGGCAACCTTAGAACATGACAACGCTGATCCCTCAAGATCATTGAAACAATGTACTACTTTTCGCTCGTGCTCACTTAGTTTGTCTCAGAGATACACATAATAAACAGTCTGAGCGTTTCAATAGGGGTTTTTTGAACAGTTGTTATTCTCGTGTAAAATATATGAACTGCAACAACCATTAGAAAGTAGCAGAGATATGTGATTAGCAGTACTATGAATATAAAAGGATAGTACACTTCTACCATCTTGCAATAAGAATGAATAAATACATGAATATAAAATGCAGGCTAAAAGTGCACGTACTCCTACGATGCCTATCTAGATGTACCTAAGTGTACCTAGCATGTGAGTAGGTGTGAAGCCAAGAATCCCTCTGGAGCGTTTGCATGCAGGAGCCTCAGCGTCTCTGGTCAGTGTGTCAGCCTGGAAGTCTCGGTTCCCTCTATCTGATACTAGCAAGAGGTGCTAGGGCTACTTTGTCCCTTGATGCTTGTATTAGCCATTGTTGGATTTGAGGATGATGTATGGAATGAACAGTGTATGTAGATATGGGGAGGAAGGTGGTATAGTCCAAGGCTGGTTTCTAAGAATCCTTATAAATATCCATTCATACTGAGTGAGTTTATTGATGGAGTTATAGGACTCTATTGTTTAGGAGAAACCCTCCTTTTGTACCCAGGACTAGAATTAGGTAAAGGTTAAATCCTAAAAGGCTTGTTACAGTGTAGTGTAGGGGAGATAATGTAGGTGAAGGGGTGTGATGTTACCCGGGCCTATATTAGGGTACCAATATGAAACATAAATCTTATACTGTTTTATTCATTTTACTGTGTCCAGTCTTAGAATGAATATCTTGACTATTTGGGCCAAAATGGGTTTCGAGATTCAAAGGGTTGTACAAACAAGCACAGAATGCTTTGGAGACAAGCCGCAGAGCTGAAAGAAGGTCTGCTACAGGCTCATGTTATTCATACATTGAGTCATTAGCGTGTTGGCGTTCACCTTTAAGGGAATACATTGGCGGATAAAGGTGCGAAGGCAACAGTGCAAACTGCTGCCATTGCTGCAATCACTCACTCTAGTACAAAAATAGACGGAATAACTATGATAGCTGTCAGTGCCATGTGCAACAGCTCAGCACCACTTAAATGCTTTACATTCAAGTATTTCTACGAGTTAGATGTACAAAATATTCTGTATGCACACATCCCAAGAGTGGGGATAGAGTAATACCAAACACTGATCACATATTAGGATAAATACTAGCAGCACATGAGGGTCTGGGTTCAGCACATGCAGGGAATACTGCTACAAATTCATTGCTGAAGCAGTGCTACTGGTGGGCAGGTCTCAATAAACGGCCCAAGGACTTTGTCCTTAAATGACATATCTGCCAGCAAGATAAAAGGCTCCAACGTAGAACGTCCACCGCAATCATCCTTTATTGATCTCAGACATACCCCTCGCTTGTGTCTATTTGGATCACTGGGACCCCTTACACTCACACAGGGCTAACAAGTACATCTTAGTGTCAGAGGATTCATGCTCTAGATTCCTATGGGTTTGGGCCAAGTGCTTGGCTGACGCCCGAACAGTTAAAAAGGATTTGGAAGTCTTTAATCAGGGCATACACAATTGGCACACTGTATTCCAACCAGGGACCGGTGTTTAGCTCTCAAGCTTACAAAGAAGCCATGGGAAGTTTGGGTGTGGCCTTACGGTACTCCTCCCTCTACCATCCTGAGGGAAATTCGGTCATTGAGAGGAAGAACCGGGACTTAAAGCAGTCCTTAACAGCCATGGTATTAGGCTCGGGTGGCAGTTGAGTCAATCACCTATATGGGGTCCGGAGGGCACTTAACAACATGCCTAGTAAATCCCTAGGGGGTTGTAAACCCTATTAGATCCTGTTTGGGGTGAGGACATGGGTCTCAGACCTCAATAGTGTCAGCAAAGTGGTGGCTAAAACTCCATTTGACCTCAATGATCATTTGGATGATTTACAGCACCTAAAGGCAGACAGTGGTTTACAAAACAACATCAAAGTGAAACACACTGTCACTGGAGAAGTGAAAGTAGTATCAGCAGTACCTTCCTGGGTCCCAATAACTGGGGACCTGGTCAGAGAAAAAAATACATGAAACGTACGAATTTGGGCCATCTTGCAGAGTGCCTGTACCTGTCCTGGCTGTTGAAGGTACCAGAACTCTACTTCTTCCGCTTCTGCCGGTCGCTGAGAGAATGCTTGTCCCCAATGATCTGATCAAAGCAAACAATGTGGCCGAATCTCAACATTAGGCCAGGTGGGCTCCTGGGTAGCCGATGATATCCTCTTGCTACTATGCAGGAAGTTAAGATCGAAGCTTTAATAACAACTGAAGACTCCACTTATCAAAGAAAATGAGATGATTCTTCCCCCATTGAAACAACTATAACTATACAGTCAACAAGTACAGAAATTTCTAGTAAAAAAATTTACAACGCCTACATGCCACAGATCGAGTCATCTCCAGTTCCACAGAACCTGCTATGCTGCCAAAAATAGAACAAAAGGAGTCTGGCTACTTTGTTCATTATGGCGATTTTTCATTGGATTCAAGTGAACCTGAATTGCCAACACCACCACTCCCTTTCAAGCTACGAGTATGTTCTCTCTATCTTTGCCTGAATAATATAAACCTTTTTACCCCCTAGATACATCTCTGGATTACAATTGGATTACTTTTCATGTTACTTTGGATTGGTTTGGTGAGTGTCTTTTTTCTACTTCTGAATGGAAATTGTCTCCCAGAATGCTCTGTCGTCCAACTTTTTAACTTCGTTCTAAAATCACATGCATCATCGCAATGTGAACTAAGGGACCTGTCCCTGGTGAACATTACAGCGGTTCCAGTTCTGGATGGAATAGTATGGGACAGGGTATCATATGATGTATATGATCCAATTAAACGTTTGCAAATTCCATATTTGTTTAACAGATCTAAGGCAATCAGCAGCATTTTACAATGATGAATTGTACAATAGCACAAATAAAATTGGAGACATGTTCTGTTATCAACACAATGGTCACCATTTTCTACATAAATCTAGTATCCCATGTGCTGTTTACACCTATACCCAATGGGAACATTGCCCAACATTGCAGAAAGATAGATCAGAAACATTTGCACAGAAGTTTGCATATTTTTCTGGTTTTGACACATCAGACCAAGCCTCTTATTACTATAGGCTTGCACCTACACCTGCAAAATAGAATATGCTCACAAATACCAATCTGATTTACTCTGCTTCCTTTATTTCCCAATTGTCCACACAAGGTTTCGACTTTTGGAAAGACACAATAGAAAAAAAATCTGTCTGGGGAATAAAAGATTGGAAGGTTCAGGGACAAGAGGCCTTATTCAGAGCACGCCTCATACCACATCAAATGATTTTCCTGAATAAAACAGTAGAACAGATTTCCTGTCTTGGTTTTGCTAAGACAAAGGATTTGAACATACCTCGCATACCCACATTTGCACCCTTTGAAAATTGGTTCCAATACACAAAGTACAGTGAGGATACATTGGATGTCATGCTCTGCAATGGATTACGCAATATATTAGGCTTGATCAGAAGGATTGGGTGGTGTGGCCTCTAGACACGGATGGATGTCAGTCTAGATTCCTGGGTAAAACAGGAGGGTTTAAGATAAACAGGCTTAACCTACGCTATGTGCAAACAGAACACACAGGTGTGGTGACATCATATAGTGTTGAGAAGTTATGCCAAGATTGGCTAAAGACCTCAACGTCTTTCGCAGGTGAAACAACACTGGTCCTTTCTGTCTGATGACCTGGAATTCAGGGATTTCTTGCTAGGTCTCAGAACCCCACGTCAAAAGTGCTCCTTGTATGGAAGAATTCTCAGCAGGAAGCTGCAGAGCGATTGCGCAAGATCGACAGGGTGAATATGGAAAAGGCTTTGGATATGGTTGACATTGGTATGACCACTTTATCATCCAAAATGTATTCACTGGGAACATTGTGTCTTCTGCAGTTGACATACTAGAACGGGACATGTCTATTTTACAACATGGACAGTGATAATTACGTTCCATTGTAATGCTGAGCTGGATGTTGCAAACACTATTTTCTGGCGATGTGTCGTGGCGTTACATCGCAACTACTAGTCTGTTTTCTGAATATGATCTGACGGATAGACAGATAGCTATGGCATGCAGAGATGTGAAATATACCATGCTGCACATTGAAAAATTAGACCAATTACCTTTTAGAGAGGCAGAGGCACCATCCACA
The DNA here is from genome assembly GCF_964204655.1 of Triturus cristatus. Taxonomy (NCBI): domain Eukaryota; kingdom Metazoa; phylum Chordata; class Amphibia; order Caudata; family Salamandridae; genus Triturus; species Triturus cristatus. Next base: position 1,149,773,901 of record NC_140591.1, on the reverse strand, counting down.
GACAGGATTATACATGGTTATATCGGTCACATTGTGTCTTCTGCACTTGACATACTATCGCAGGACATGTCTATTTTACAACATGTGTCTAGTATAATAGGGTAACCCAGTGCCCCTCAGAACCTGGGTGTGAAGTTTTGGAAGTAATGTTGGGTCTGTCGGGAACAGAATTGCTTTTTTACTTTACTGAATATAAAAACGATATAAATATATACAGAATGGCTTATTCAAACATTAATAATGTTCACAATTAATAGAGGGGAAAACGCACAATTAATGGAGAGGAAAAAACAAACAGAGGAACACACCAATCGTGAGTAAATCGAAGAATGTATAAAAAGGAAAAAAATTACTTTTTTCTTTTTTTACATATGTTGTGTATACATGACACTACTAGGCTGTCACAAGCAATAAACAGACAATGGCGCAAGTGCTGGAGTGACAAGGTGCAAGACGAGTTCTAGTTTGTGAAAATATTATAAACAGTGAAGCACTGCTGGTTAAAAATAATCATTTAGACGACATCCATTCCTAAATACATAGATCTCTGGAACACTTGGGATTTGATATTTCTTTGTGGCGTGCAGCCCAAAAAATAGGGTCAGGATTGTGATGAGCATGTCGATGTTTTGAGCCAGGTGTAAGCGCAAATTGTGTTTCACGGCGGGACTTCTTCAGGAGAGGGGAGGCGTATGTGGAAAGCCTCCAAATTAATGGGAAGAGTTCAGGAATGTTCCAAGGTTAGAATGCGATCTATAACATTAATGGGGAACGGATCTAATCAAACACCAAAGCTGTGCAGAAAATCTGGGGACTCGATGTGGTGAAGAAACTAACCCAGTGGTCAAAAGGGACATGGTCAATTTGAGTTTGTGCGTATATAACTTAATTATGTGAGGAAATTACACCATCCGGTGTGGTTCTAATAGTTAGAAAATACTCACTGAAAAGAGTGCAATTGTCCATGTCCCAATTAAAGGAAATGAATGGACATAGAGGAGATTCTAACGATAATGCAAGAATGGCCTAACTCATAGCCCAGTCGTAGTATGTAGGTAAAGATTCACCTTCTGTTGGGATCTTGCATGAGTCTTAATGAAGAGTAGTTATTAACTATGAAATCTAGAATTGGAAAGGAAAGCTCCATGAAACAATTGAATCATTATTTAAATTGGAGAATTTGTGCGCTGCAGCGCAGGGCAGCCTCTCACCTTAATTAAAGTAGAGAAGATCCACCATTCGGTTGGGATCTGGCACTAAGATAAATTCCATTAAATTGTGGTCTATAAAATATAAAGGGTCATTCTGTTAAATTATGGCCGATCGTATTTAGAAAAAGAGGCGTGCCAAACAGCCTCTCACCCTGACGGGCAGCCTCTCGCCTTGATTAAAGTAGAAAAGATCCACCTTCCGATTGAGAACTGGCACGAAGACAAACTCCATTAAATTGGGGTTTATAAAATATAAAGGTCATTCTGTCAAAGATTGTATTTAGGAAAAGAAGAGCGCCACAGTGCCGAGCAGCCTCTCACCTTGATTAAAGTAGAAAAGATCCACCTTCCGATTGAGAACTGGCACGAAGACAAACTCCATTAAATTGGGGTTTATAAAATATAAAGGTCATTCTGTCAAAGATTGTTTTTAGGAAAAGAAGAGCGCCACAGTGCCGAGCAGCCTCTCACCTTGACGGCAGCTGCGATTGTCCTGTCAGTGTCAAGCGGGGAAAAGAAAGCCACTATGAAATAGGGAAAACTGACGTGGCAGAAATGCTGACTAGCCCAATGCCTACATGCACACTGGTGTGCAGCCGCTAAATGTTAACGGGAGGATGTGAAAATCTGTATTCATAGCATCCTGCAAGTGGCTGGCCTTACAGAAGGTGTAAAACGTAGGAAACTGACCGCATCTCAGTTTAGGCAAAATATGATAAATGCATATGTCACAGGTTAGGTAGTGGTCGAGCCCAATCATCAGGAAATAGTGCGTTCATACTGTTGGAGCTCTCAAAGTATTGTGCAGGGAGATGTTATGGTAGTGTGAACATTCCTAGAACAAAAAGTAACCAAATAACTAGGGGTGGGCGGGATTTGCGAAATTGACTAATTCCGCGAGCGGAACAAAATTTACAGCCCAGGCCTACAAATAACAGCTTCTCAATGTAAACACAAAAGTTAAAATACTAAAACAGAATTAGGTGTTTGTATGGATGAATAGTGAAAAGCATAATAATCATTCTGCGACATATTACAGAATTAATCTTTAGTTAACAATATTAAAAAGGTTCTTTTAAAAATTGCATGGAACACTATTTTGGACCGAAACAAAGTTGTTAACTTAAAATTAACCACATTGATGGTAATGGTGGTAGTAAAGCGAATTCTGTGCGGACCTGTTCTGTGTGTCCACAGATAGGATTACAATTAGATGCGTGCATTACAGTTTGAACGCTCATTGATGAATGGTTTAGACCCACCCATTATGATTCCTAATATGAATTACAGATTAGTAATGACACAGTAATGTGTTGACTCTTATCATGGGTGTTCATTGGAAATATACGTATGTGGAACATGTTAGTGTAGGCACGGGCACCTACATGCACTAGCCTTCCCTTGTCAAGAGATGTGTAATTCTATTGCTGCAAGGACTATGGTATGCATCAATATCAGTGTAGTGATGTCCTATGGTGTGATTATTTTCTAAATAGAAGACCAAGTTGCCTACCGGTCTCTTCCAGTTCATTCAGGCCATTGTTCACTGTATTAAGTAGGTGGGTCCACCTGCATTCTTTGAAATTGAGTGATGAAGCTACCAGAGGTGCTCACAGGGTCTTGCAGCGCAGTCTGCTACAATGCTGCTGGATTTTGTTCTTGATTTTTTGTATCGGCTGCCCGATGTAGAGTTTTTCACAGAAACACTCTTGGGCACCAGGTGCTGACGGGTATTATCTGCTACAGGCCGTCGGGAGCAGCTAGTCTTCTGCTACAAAAAAACCTGGTAGACGTGTTTAGTAACATGGCGCTTGCACACTCTAGGCTCCTTATACTGGGGGATTTTAATCTTTGGGCTAATGGAAGTATGGATCCAAGATATAATAATCTATTTCAATCCTGTATGGATCTGTCCCTTACCCAGTGGGTGGCGGAGCCTACACATACCGGGGGGGCATATACTTGATCTGATATTTGCCAGGGAAGATTCAATGGAAGTTGTAAGTGTGACCCCAGTCGGCTGGTCTGATCATTATTTGATAAAATTTGATGTGTTTAATATCAACGCTAGCAATATGGCAAGGAAGGAGGTAAGATGCTCTCTTGGCAGGGACTGGAAAGGCCTGCTGAAGAATATCACCTCCTCCCCGACATTCCATTTGTAAGGTCTGTTCGACCCGGGGAAAGAAGTGGGTGACAACTACACCTCTTTTTGTCTACACATTAAGAACCATCTTGATCGGATCGCTCCACAGAAAAGGCTTAGAAGAGATGGCAAACTCTCTGCACCATGGTACAATGCTGCCCTGAAAAAGCTTAAATTGGAATGTAGACAGGCTGAGCGAAAATGGAGGCAGGGATATTCGGATGCAGATAAAACTCACTGGAAAGTGAGAATTTCAGGTTATAAGGAAAGTATTGCTGCTGCAAAAGCTGAGTACTTCGCCGAGATAATTTTAAAAGCTCCAAACAGCTCTAAGAGCATTTTTAATATTCTGAATGATATTGCCAATCCAACATGTACAAAAAATAAGGTCCTTCCCACACAAGAACTCTGCGATAGCCTAGCTGTCTTTTTTAATGAAAAAATTGGTAAAATTATAGAAGGGTTGTAAGAAAATAACAGGTCGGCTAAGACCAACGGTCCCACACAGGAAAAACAGGTGGAAACAAGAGCGTCAGGAAGGGCCCTGGATGTGATTCCTGTTTTGGATAATTTTGATGCCCTCTCTATAGAGGTATTTGAGCAACTTGCCATGGGTATTTCCTCCGGCTCACCCTTGGACCCTTTTGCACACAAGGTTCTGGAAAGCGTTCAAATCTGAACTGTTTCCTCCACTTAGACAGTTGTGTAATCAATCCCTGTCTAATGGGACAGTCCCTCCCTGCTGGAAGCAAGCGGTTGTCTCCCCCCTTCTGAAGAAGCCTTCACTCAACCCGGAGTGTTTAAAAAACTATAGACCTATCTCACTCCTCCCTTACCCAGTCAAAATCCATGAGCACCATGTGAGCCGAGTACTTTCCCAGTTCCTCGAAGCAAACAACCTTCTGGACGAGGTCCAGTTTGGTTTCCGCCCGGGGCATGGGACGGAGACTGCCCTTTTGACCGTGTTGGATGATCTTCGTCTGCGTGCAGAAAAGGGTCATCATGCCATCTTGATCCTATTAGATCTGTCTGCCGTATTCGACACGGTCAATCATAGGGTCCTCCTGGAGCGGCTGAATGGAGCGGGGGTGACCGGTCTGGCTCTGAAATGGTTCCAGTCATATCTTTCGGATAGAAGCCAGGCCGTAGCTCTCCCCCCCTTTCATTCCAAATTCACTAAAATTCAGCATGGTGTACCGCAGGGGTCTGCAATAAGCCCCATCCTGTTCAATGTTTACATGCGTCCTCTGGTGGATATTATAAAATCCTATGGCATAGGTTTAGTAAACTATGCAGACGACACCCAGTTGATTTTATCACTGGAGGGCGAGCAGTATGTATGCAGAATGTGGCTTGTTGGGTAAGATCTAACGCACTGCAATTCAATGCAGACAAAACTGAAATTCTTTGTACTTTGGGCGGGAAAGTCTCCCCCTCCCTCCCGGTCAATTTCTGGCCTCCTCCCGCAGATCCCCCACTACAACCTGTTGGGGCAATCCGCAACTTGGGAGTTATATTTAATGAAAAGCTGTCCCTGGAGTCACATGTTAATAAGACTCTGGGGACTTGTTTCTCTCTTGCAAGATCTTTGAGGAAGATTCTCCCCCTGCTACCAGTTCCTGTGTGTCCCCTGATAGTCAGGAGTGTGATCCTGAGCAGATTGGAATACTGTAACTCATTGCTGTTGGAATCCCCTCGATTTCTGATCGGGAAATTGCAGCGAATTGAGAATATGGCAGCTAAGCTGGCTCTGATGCGCCCCGTCATTCTTCCACCACTCAGGCCCTTGCGGAGCTACATTGGCTCCCCATAACACAGAGAATTTATTTTAAGTCCCTCTGTGTTGTGTTCAAGGCACTGCATGGTATGGGTCCCCTACCTTTGCAGATTAAATTTCGCTGGTATATTCCCACTTGTTGCCTTCGATCCTCCACAGCCTGCCGGGTGGGAGTACCTCGAATTAGAAGAGCTAGGTTTCAGTGTCGCAGCTGCGAGACTATGGAATGCTTTGCCCCTGGAGTTGCGCCAGATAAAAGACCTTTTGGTCTTTCGTAAACAACTTAAAACCTGGCTTTTTCCAAATATTTAATATTTTTCCATCTGACTCCTTTATTCTCCCCCCTGGGGTTGCGCCAGTTGAATGATCTTAGGGTCTCTAGTTTACTTTTAAACTTGGCTCTTTCCTAAAAATTTTATATCTCTATATTTGTCTCTAATTCCCTGCTTTCCGTCTTTTAGCGCCAGGATGCTCGTCGAGTTGCAGTGCGCTTTATAAGATTCTATTACATTACATTACATTACAATTGATGGCATAGATGACATTGTTGCTATTGCAGTTGGTTAGGTGTGGGAGTTGAAATACACATCCTTGGTGTGTGAAGGTGGCGCTTTTGACCATTAGTTTACATGCCTTGCATCTCATGCATTTAAAGTGACCTCTGAGTGCAGGTAGTTGGAATTGGGTCTTGATGTAAGGAGGATCCGGCTGTGCAAGATATATGCTTACAACATGGTCGCATGCATTTTTCACTTTATTGAAAGCAAAGACGGGATCTTTGGTGATGTTGATTTCAGAGGCCACCAGATTACAATATTTGTTGATGATATTCTTAATTTCTTGGCTTCAAGAGTTAAAAGTAGTCACACAAACTACATTCTCTTCCTTGGCTGGTTTGATTCTTACTTCAAGCAGGGTTTCTCTGGGACAATACCAAGCCCTCTTCCTTCATGGTTCAGCAGGCCTTTGGGGTAGCCCCTCTCTCTCATCCATGTGATCAAGATGTCTGTCTCTTTGAAGAAGTCAAACTTGCGTAAGCAGTTCTTCCTCAACTTGAGGAACTGGCCGTATGGTATGTTGTCACGTAGGCTTCTGGGTTGGTGTGAAGTGTATTAAGTAGAGTATTATGCTCTGTTTCCTTTGTTTAGAGGGTGGTGTAGATCAATCCTGCATCAACCTTGATGTGAAGGTCCAGGAAACAGATAGATTCTCTTCCGTGATTCACAGTGAATTGGAATATCAGGTGATTTTTTTTTTAGCCATTTGCAGATTAGGTTTGGTCCCCTTCCAAACCATGATCACGTCATCAATATAACATTTCCAAAGTGTGATGTTCTCAATGAACAGATCATTGATGTTGTAGATGTACTTGTCCTCGTATTGATCCATATATAAATTAACTGGGCATTCAGCAAAGCCGGCTCCCATGGCTACTCCCTTACATTGCAAATAGTAGGGTTTCTGAAAGATGAAGAAGTTCTGTCTCATGGCAATCTCAAGGAGGTTGACCAAACACTCAGTGGGTATCCAATGTGGAGTAGGTCTCTGGTTTAAAACATCACGTAGGCGGATTATTGCTTCTTCCTGTGGAATGCTGGTGTAGAGAGAAGATACATCAAGGGTAACTAGAAGCTGCGTAGATGTATCAAAAGGCTGGTTTTCCAAAATCTAGAAGATGTGCATTGTATTACGTACATAGGATCTGGTCTCCGTGACCCACGGTTGTAGAAAGCAGTCTATGAATTGGTTCAGTGGTTCAAAGATAGAACCACATCCGATATAATGGGTCTTCCTGGAGGATAAGTCAAGTTATTATGGATTTTTGGAAGAGTATAAATGGAAGGGGCTCTGGGGTGTTTTTTGTTGAGGAAGGTGTACTCTGGTTCACTCAAACAATCATCTTCCAAACCTTTCAGGGTGAATTCATGGATCAGATCTTGTATGTCTTTAGTTGGGTCTTTATTGATTTTGGTGTAACTATCCTCGCATTCCAACTGGCGTTGTATCTGCAACAAAGTCTACTGGGTTTTGTACAACCACCGCAGCTCCCGTGTCTGCTGCCTTTATAACAATTGATGTATTATTTTTCAAAGAACTCAGGGCTTGTTTTTCTTTGGTTATATTGTGATGGATGTACGTTCAATAACCCAGAGGGACTTGACCTCTGTCAATACGATCTGTTCAAATGCCAGTATCTTCTGGTTCATCATGTATGCTGTGGGAATGAAGGTGGAAGCTGGTTTGAAGTTAGTGGTGGATTGCTTCTTGGTGGAATTGTGGTTCATGAAATAATGTTTGAGTCAAACTTTTTGAAAGAATTGTTGTAACTCCAGGTTTGTATTGAACGAATCAGGTGATATGGTAGGTATAAAGGAGAGGCCTTTTGCCAGAATTGAGTTTTTGCCTGTGTGAGAGTGTGATTTGAGATATGTATGATGGGGTTGGTTTGATCCAAGTTGGGTTCAGGGGGGGTTTGTTAATGATCAGCAAATACCAGTATCCTGAGAGACCCCATTGACCTCTTGTATAGGGGTGTTGCTGTCTTCCGCTGTATATTCGTCATGCTCAACCATGCTTACAGGGTTGTCCATTGCAGTGTGATTCATTTCCATTTCAGTGTGATTCATTTCCATAGGGTGGAGTATTTCGGGAATGAGGGCCATAATAGGCACATTTCCAACCACCGTTTAGTCTGTTTTCTTGTTTGGATTTTCTGCCAAAGTTCAGGGAGGGATTCAATTTTGTCACGAACAACTGCTCCAGACTAACCCTGGGCGTTAAATTCCGGTCTGCTCGCGGAGTTTGCAGATTTTCGGCAACTCCGCATTCCGCTTAGAACACGGAGTTGATAAAAACTCTGCGATCTGCGGGTTAGCGGAGTTGTTTCCTTGTACGCGCTTTCAAAATGCGACTTACCGGGATCCCTGCGTTCGCCCACGAGATTTCCTATCTGTTCCCGCGCACCACGCGATTTTGGAAGCCGGCTGCACGATCCCATGAGAGTATGCGATTGCGAACACATCATTCAGATGTGCAATCTGACATTTGGCGGAAGTTCCGTGATGCCAAACATGCAGAAATTGCAATCTTGAGAAGAATATCTCTCAAGCAGCATTAAACCTTCTCGAAAATGATGATTTGGATGAAAAAAAACTCCTCAGATTGACATTTGACTGTACTTTTTTGTGCAAGGAGTCCTTTTTCTTTTTTAATTTATTTTTTTAAGGGGAAGGAAGTGCCCCACATTCGTCTCCAACATCCTGTTCCTATCCAGCAGGCTCCTCCCAGTGCTTTGTCCATGTCCTGTTCACTTTTCATTTGGATTTGGAATGATCACTCTTTGTGTCTGCTGCATCATATATCATTGGATTTTAGGACTTTTGGATTTGAGATTTTACAAGTAAGTTGGAGAATTGGTGTTTGTTTGATTGTGGCATTGCAAATTGCAACTACAATTTTTTGTACTTTTCATCAGTTTTTTAAACATTTATAGTGGGTAGCCACTGGGCCCAGAGCTACTCATGGGTGCATGAAACAAGTGTCTCTGTTGAATTTAAACATAATTTGTGGCATAGATGGCATTGGACTAAAATTGTAAAATGTGCTTTTTTGGGGCGTATTTCACTTTCTTTGGTATGTGTTAAATAAATGCCTTTTTTGGATGTGTGTGTGTGGTGTGGTTGTTGTTGTGTAACTTGCACACCTTGTTTAGCCCTGTGGATTTTCGTTTTTGCATTTTTGCATTGAAGCTGTGTTTTTAGCATGCCTCCTTTGCCTGGCCTTTATAGGTCGGCTTAAGTTCATTGTCTTCCAGGTCTCCTGCTTGTTGTGACTGTGAGGGACCATGTGGCTGGTGGCCATTTTGTGGTGGTAGTTTTAGTTCATTGTTCATTGAGTTCATTGTTTTCCAGGCCTCCTGCTTGTAAGTGACCATGTGGCTTGTGGCCATTTGTAGTGATCGTTTAGTAGTGTGCTGCTTTTGCCATATTGGCCTGCATATCTTTGCTTTGTTCCTCTTGGCCTTTGCTTCTTGTTGTTGTGACCTGGCCATGTGGCTGGCTGTCATTTTGTGAAGCCAGGCAGTGTACTATTGCCATAGGCGTGCATTGTCTGTCTTCCTTTTCTTGTTGTTGTGGGTGTCCTGGCCATGTGGCTGGTGGCCATTTTGTGGAGCCAGCCAGTGTGCTTTTGCCATAGGCCTGCAAGCTTGTGGCCTAGTGTGCCAATATAGGCCTTTCAGCCAGTAGGCCCAGAGCTACTCATGGGTGCATGAAACAACTGTCTCAGTGGTGTCTGTTGAATTTAAACATCATTTAGGACATACAGGGCATTGGATTGAATTGCGAAATTTGTTTTTTGAGGTGAATTTCACTTTTTTGGATGTGTGTTAAATAAATGCCTCTGTTGGATGTGTGTGTGTGTGTGGTTGTTGTTGTGTAACTTGCAAACCTACTTACTGAGAATGTCAGACTTCATTCTCACATGACTGAGAAAGATAATGTGAATTTACAGAAAATATGCTCTCAGTTTAGCTTATAGATCACCTTCCAAACCTCTGTGGGAAAAGCATGAGAAAATAGTTTTCTCTCAAACATGATTCATGATATCACAGCAGAAGGCTTTTTCACATGGTAAAATCACCTTAGAACACACCACAATTCCTAAAATGAGTATGGTACCATCAACAAATGATTTATAATGTAACTAAAGTCTTAAAACCTTATATTAACTCCAATGCTTTTTAATGAGGTGCTATCATGTATATTGGTCCCAAGATGGCTGCCAACACTTCTTGAATGAAGTGCTGACAGCCAATCAGATCTCACGATGAGATGTGTGGTTAGGCTCCGCCCAGATATATATGTGATTTTACTTTTGATTTTCTCAGGAACTACTGAACGGAGCCCTGTGGATTTTCGTTTTTGCATTTTTGCATTAAAGCTGTGTTGTTTAGCATGCCTCCTTTGCCTGGCCATTATAGGTCAGCTTAAGTTCATTGTTTTCCAGGTCTCCTGTTAGTTGTGACTGTGAGTGACCATGTGGCTGGTGGCCATTTTGTGGTGGTAATTTTAGTTTAGTAGTGTGTTGCTTTTCCCATATAGGCCTGCATGTCTTTCTGTTGTTCCTCTTGGCTTACTGCTTCCATCCCCTTTGCCAGCTGTAGCTCCCTAAATGATGTGATGCACAAATTAATGCCAAACAGGTTCCACTTCCATTACATTTGTATTTTTGTTTTTGTTCTTCTTCTTTCCTATCTTTCCTGAGTGTACACAGTATACCATGAAAGCCCTTGTTGTGAAAGTCTCACAAATGGCTACACTGTTGTTTTGTTTTTTTAATAAGTGAGTTAATAAAATTTAATAATATAAGTTATTATAACACTAACAAGTGTGCCCACCAAACACTAAGTTATGTATTATATTTGTTTGTTTGAACTAGTTGTAATTGAACCACAACAACAAATGCAACATTTCACTGATGTTCTTTTGGCTTCTTTGATTTTAGGTGCACAAAAGACTGAGGAGGAGGTGTCGTCATCATCACCCGTTGTACTGCCAGACAGAAGTCCTACTGCGCATGACATCACATGATGTGTGACCACAGACATCTCTGCAACTTGTGAAACTGTGTCCTGCTCACATATGAAGAAGATGGCCACAAAGAAAGGTAGCAGGTCCTTCAGTACCAAGAAAGTTGCCAGTGAGAAGAAGGAACAGAAGAAGGAAGAGGTGGCACTTACCAAGATGGGTGTGCCGCCAAGGTTGTTTTTTGGGAAACCAAAAGTTAAGCCTGCAGCAGCGGTGTCCGGGGAGCAAGCTGGGAGCAGCAACTCCGCATCAGTAAGCCCACCACTCCAACCTAGGCCTAAGCCCATCAGGGTTGCAGATGTAGAAAGTCTAATTGTGCAAACGCCAATGAGCAGTGATATTGAAATTGACTTATTTTTATTGCAAGGTAGTACCCAATCAATGCAGGAGAAAACTCAGCTGATAAGTGGGCAACAACAGTCGCAACAACAGCCACAACCACCGGCCACAATAGTAGTTGTTCCTCCCGAAGTAGGGGCAGTTCAGGAAATCGAGCTTCCTGCAGAGGAAGAAGAGCAAGCCACTCTTTCAGAAGATCTGTTGTCTTCCAGATCCCCAGCAAGGAAAAGGAGGGTTAGTCCATCAACTTCTTCTTTAAGCCCCCCTTCTGATGATCTAAATCCTATTTGGAAACCACCAGCTCAGTCAAAGAGTGAGGCACGCCACAAGACAAGGCTAGACAAAAGGAAGGTTCCAGAAAGCCTTAGAGATATGGAGGTAGATGTAAAAGAGAAGAATGATGACGAGCCAGTCACCATGAACATCACTCCTGCCCCAGTGGAGATGGAGACTGACATTATTACCCAATCCCAAATTGCTGTGGGGGATGTGGCATGAATACTACCAACACAGGTAACACTAACACCACCTCCAGCTTCCATATTTCCATTTGCAAAGGCCCGACCGGGACCTACATCCAGCACAACCACCACCTCAGTATGTAGTGTTGCTGTAACTGCTAACTGCACAGAGTCAAATTCCAGGCACACCCTCCAGTTCATCCGGCATTGCAAGTGTCACCTACTGCAGCACAAGAAAATTCACCTCCCCAGTTTGGGACTTCTTTTCAATTAGCAGGAGGAGAACGTTGCTATATGCTCAATTTGTTGACAGAGGGTTAATCGGAGGTACGCTTGGTACAAGCTATGGTACTGTAGGCCAAACACCCCATCTGAAAAAACACAATAAAAAAGTAAAATTGCACCCATTGATGTTGGTGTGGATGAAGAAGTAGAAGATATGATCACGGTGGAAGGTGAACAAGAGGAAGAAACTTTCTCTGGTACACAATGTAGCTCTGTCCCCAGCAGTGCACTACTGCCCACATTGTCATCTTACTCAGCAGCATCTCAGTGGCACCGTAGTAAGAGTCAGGCTGAGCCTGAGACACCAAGGCAACAGAGTACCACAATGAAAAAAAGTGCGCCGTTGAGCCTCACAAAATCTGGGCACCAGAAAGGAAAAAAATCCAGCCTACCATTGTCAGCATGTTTAGGTCAGAGGGGCAGTACGAACGCAGTCACCCAATGGCACGTTTGTACAATGCGAAGCTGGCGAAAATGTTAGCGCTGGACCTTCTCCCTTTTTCTTTTGTGGAAGGGGTGGGTTTTCTGGAATTTGTGACAGCCATCTGCTCAAAATGGAAGCTTCCCAGCTGGTCCTATTTCACCAGAATCGCTGTTCCAGCACTACATCATGATGTGCTGGAATCAATTGGATAAGCTTTGCAGCAGAGTGCTGTTCACAATATCCACCTGACAACGGACATGTTGCCAAGTTGCCAAGACACTGATTACATGTGCATCACTGCACACTGGATACATTTTGTAAGGTGTTAGAGAAACGATAACTGCAGCAGGTGTTGTTGTGGACACTGTTGAGATTTTTAATGCCACTCGTAAACATGCAACTGTAGCCATGTTCGCCATGGAGAAATCTCATACTGCTGAAAACATTTTGGTAAAGTTTAACAGCAAGGTCTTTGAATGGCGGCACCCAAAAGGGATTAGCATTGGTTTTGTTGCCACAGACAATGGCAGTATTATAGTTCAGGCCATGGGCGATGGTGGCTATTTCAGGGCCCTGTGTTTGGCACACTGCATTAACATCATTTTTCAAGACTTTCTGAAAAAGAATACCGAGTCAGCAACTTACTGACTACCTGCAGAAGAATATGCACACATTTCAGCCATTCTTTTAAAGCCCAGAAGCATCTGAGGATCATACAACGTGAGCATAGAATGCCAGTCAAAGCACTCATCCAGGAGGTGTCGACATGTTGGAACTCGATTTATTACATGCTTGAACGTCTGTTTGAGCAGTACAGAGCAATCAAGGACTATGTTATGCAAAGACTAGAGGATGCTACTGTGAAAAGCATGACGCTTCAGATGGACCAATGGGGCCTGGTTAAATGTCTGACAGAGATGGTGCTTCCTTTCGAGCTCTTCACACGTGAAGTCAGCAAGGAGGACTGTACTATGGGACAAGCTATCCCATTGTAGCACATGCTAGAGGAACAGCTGAAGGAGGTGTCTGACAAGTACGCAGGTGTGGAGGGAAAAAATGAAGCATATGAGTTGGTGGAGAGCTTAGCCCATCGCTTATCTCAAAATACAAGGGTGCAAACTAAGATTGTGTCAGAAAAACATTACATTTCTGCCACAATTCTGGATCCACAGTACAAATCAGCACTGAACACTAAGACATTAGTTCCTTTTTCGGAAGCGGATGTTGCCCAGTACACAACTTGGATAGATGAGGCAGCCAGTGACTTGGAAAAAGAATGGATGGTAATTAAATGCCTGCTTCTCCAATCCAAAACAAGTACTCCAGCAGGGCATCCGGCGTCAAGTTTAAATTCAAAGCCTGAGGGCAGTGCGTTTGGCTCACAGAAGTCACCAACACTATCAACCACAGCGAGAACAGGATCATCAGCTCCAGTAAAATCGGCACAGGATTGGTATCTACAGCAAGGGATTGTTAGGTCCTGTGCTGATGCAAAGGTAAAAGAGACCCAGCAAAAAGTAGCACCCCTGAGCATTGAGCAGATGGTCCAGGCCTATCTGGATGACCCAACAGAGGTCTACATTGATCAAAACCCATTGGTGTATTGGTATCGGAAAAGGTGCCTATGGCTAGACCTAAGCACGCTGGCTATAAACTATCTGTCTTGCCTTGTTGCAAGTGTCTCTTCTGAGCGTGTTTTCAGTGCTGCTAGTGCAATTGTAACAGTGAAAAGGACCAGTCTCTCGCCCAAAAACGTGGAGAGGTTAACCATGATCAAAATGAATCAGCACTTTATACCACCGGAGTACAAAATACATGAAACACAGCAGGAAGATGAGGACAGCGACTTAGTTGACAGAAGTAGTGTGTTAGATTAACTACTTCTGGTCGAACCTCCAGAGTTTGAGAACGAGCCCTACTTCCCTGACAACTAGGCTTTCAACTTGTTACTTTCTTTCGTCCACTCCTCCGAGTCCTTCTCTATCCTCCTGACTCACCCTAAATCCATTTCCCTCAAGCCAGACATTGGATGGAGAATAGTACAAGAAATGTTGCCTTGTTGAGTCCCTCCAAAAGAAGTGGAGCAAATTTACAACATGATGACTATAGCTACCCTCATTTCCAAACTGAGAGAGACTGCCCCTTAACTTAAGATGAGAAGGAACAGATAATGAATGGCATGCATTGGACGCTGACTCTTAGTGATTGGTGTTTGTGTTGTTGTTGTTTGTTGTGCATGAAGTAAAGTCAAAGTATACTAGTATATCTACACGCTAAAAGTGACTCAAATCAATGTTTACCTTCTTGTTGTTTAATAAAAAAAGTATACTTCTACTGCAGGCTGATCCATTGCATTTTTAAATATGGAATCTGGACTCACTCGGTACACTGCAGACTGAGTTGGACAACACCACGATGATGACCACAGTGACATAGTATCTTTGCAGTCAGTCAGTAGGATTGGAGATGATTGATGGAGTAACTCAGGGTGTTTTTCGTGAGTGGCATAAAAGGTAAACAAGTCAAGAACAACCACAGTAGACCTACTTGTCTGAGTAGTGGTGGAGTTGAGTGATGAGTCTCACGACTGTAGAAGTGGTATGACTGACAGCTTTGCTTGTGCATTGATTTAGTTACTTACTTTGCAAAATGCTATTTTGCTGTATATTTGTGTTCTGTCTGGCTCACTCAAAATCTAAGCTAAGTGGAGGTTCGGTGGACACCGTGGAACTGCTCTGTCCTGCTGTTGTAGGTTAATGCTGGAAACGGACAACAGAGTAGACATGATTAAGACATGCTGCCTTTGAAAGTGTTTGCACTCCTCCGTAATTTATGTTTTTTTCCCTCCTTGATTTTTCAATATCCCTTTTGTTTTTCCTTCTACACTTGCAGGCCGGCCTTTACCCTGTGCCAAACAACTCCCACTCATCTGCCAATCTGCATCCGCCAGGCAGGCAGTGGCACCCAAGATTGACGGATACAGCGTCCATGGAAGAGAGGATCAAGAGGAATGCCGAGATGCAATTCCCCAATTTGACTAGAATCATACAGTAACTTTAGTATCATCATCTTTTAAATATTTTGATTAATTTTTTCTCTTTAATCATTACAACTGTGTCTTGTTGTTATTGTTGCTCTTTACTTATTGATCCCTACAGCTATTTTTTAAATTTTCTTCACTAGCTTTAAAAGGAAGTCCAGTAAAACAGAGCATAAAATGTATGCAATTTGGGTCTCTCTCTAATAGGGCAACAGACAAAGCAAATAGCATAAAAATAATTATTAATATACTGCTGCCCTGTACTGTCTGTTAGTCTAGTTAGTAATGCATTATCTTTTTCTCCCTTAACAGATTTATGAATTTGATGGTTGTCTGCCAAGATTGTGTGTGTTGTGTTGTCCATGTGTACTGTTTGACTTTGCCAAACCTTTCCCTGAAATACCCCTTTCCAAACATTCATCAAACCCTAACCATTTCCTCCCGGGCTGTGTGATTTATATTGAGGTGTCACTAAATTAAATTTACACCAATAATTGATTACACACTTGCTGGGGCAGATATGATGAGAGCATCACCAATTCAATTTGAAGGCACGGCGACAATCTTCTTCTGCTTGCTCATCCATGCTCAGTATATATTTGCAAGTCATTTATTTTCCAAAGGAACATAATCCATCATTAATTGCTGGCATCGATTGGATTCATCAACCTCCTTTTACAGCACTAAAGGTTATGCCTGTGTAGAGTGACTCAACACAACTACAGTTTACAACTTGTTGTACTAGGCTATCATCACCACCATTATGTTTTATTTTACTTTAGCATTGCTAATCAGCATTATTATGGTTTACTGTTTGGCAGTCTTCTTGTGTACTGTGCTTTGTTCTACTACTCCTTCCAGAGTCTATCTCAGGTGTCTTACTGTCTCATTTTCTTTTTTTGCAAATGCGACTGCCAGTGTCTACTACTACCACCACAACCAATGCATCTAGGTAAACCAAACCATCATCACTAACTAGCCATCGATGTGCCTAAGTTTAAACATCAATCACAGGTAAGAGAAAAAGTTTGACGGAGGCATAATTAATAGTGGAAATTAATTGGTTCATTAATTCACACACCCACACCCTTGAGTCCAGTGGAAGACTGCATAGACTAGGAAGAGAGACTGACAGTATTAGTAGGACAAGTCACTCAGTGAGGGTACCGCATCTATCTGTTTGTGTGTTACAATATTGGCTGATTATTTTGCAGCAGCAAAGGAAGGAACCTGTATGACATAAAAGAGTAACCCCCAAAACATTTACATTGTATGTAAAGTTTAACCATAAATATAACTTAATCCCCTCACAAAATAAACTAATGTAAAAAATCCCACAACACCTGACCCACTCCTCCCCCTAACTCCAACCAATGTCCATGGCGTTGAATTAAAAAATTGTCCATAATAAATATTAAATATAAATCCATCCCAACTTTTCCCCAATGCAGCCCAATGTCTACCCACCAAAAAAAGAATAAAAAAGGGGCAATCCAATGGGTTCTCAGTCTATCGACGAGCTCGCTGTCTCTTAAGGACCTCCTTTACCTGCTCCTCTAGGCGCACCATTCAGAGGGGCATGCGGCGCTGAAAGGCTCTGCAGTTGCACCCACTGGGGGGCAGCAGTGCTGGATGTAGTGCGGCAGAAGGCTGCCAAACCACGGCACCATGTCACTCGAGGGCCAGAGGCCTGGCTGGGGCCCGGGGCATTGGAGGAGGCTGCAGCTGCTTCCACCTTCTCCTCCTCCTCCGCCAGTGTCACCAGCCGCCGATACTCAGTCGGAATGGCCTCAAGCTTCCGGCGCAGTGCCATGGCTGCCAACTCCTTCCTGCCTGGTCTTTATGGTTGGGAAGGAGTACCTATATCAAAAAAGAAAAAAGACTATTGTAATACTGTTAGCAAAACAGTAACACAAAATTAATTCTACACATAGTGGCACAGTTTCACTGGCAAGCACATGACATAACATTTGTGGTAGTATGGACTCGAGTACACCTGTTTTTTTCTTCTCTATTATTTAGCTAAATTAAGTAACCTTGTTGCAGCCGGCATGCCTGCTCAGGCAGCTTGTGCTCAATACAAACATTATACTCGTAACGCAGACTCACGTTATTTTTATTTACTACTGTCTGCACTCTGCGGGTGGGGAAGCTTACTAAACAATCATCTTATTTTTTCTATTATGGGTATCACTGGCCATACTCTTTTTTTATATCAAGGCCTGGGCAACTGCTCAATTTCACTTTCACCCTGCCTACTACAACAAGGCATATGATATCAAAATGGTAATTTCCTATATATATCTATGGGACCACATGAGGTACTTTGTTTGATTGATTGTGTAACCGGTTAGTTACCAATCCATGCAGCCGATAGGCCAATGAAGGCCACCCATGGCAGGCTGAAACAGTTGAAAATAAATTCACATAGGTAGTGAGTGGGCATCAGCATCAGAGGGAGGCGCTTGATAACATACATACACAAAATATATGCTGTGCTTGCAAACTACTGTGAGTCAAGGGAGTACTCTGAACATACAACTTCTATTCTCCTTGCCTTTGCTTGCTACTCTGGCGCGATTCCTTTTACATTCTTTTTAAAGACTCTTCATCCAGTGACAGTCTCCACCTATGCTGTGATGTGATGAATACCTTCCAGCCATCCATCCATTCAAAGTAAACATGTCTATCATTCTTCTTAACCTCTCAACAAATCTTAGTTTATTTTAACAACAAACATTTATGCGTCCTTCCTTCCTTGCTTGCCTTTGAGTTTGACCCATAAAACACCCTGGAGGATTCTTGCTATCACCCATACAGTTTCATCCACAAAGGCAGGCATCTTTTCTTCTTTCACCTTCCACCCATCCTTCAACCACCCATGGGTCTGATTCCTTCCTATCAGCCACCTATGCATGTAACCCACATGGTACGTATCCTTCTCTGCCAGTCATATATATTTACATCTCGCCCATCCTTCCTCCTTCCATCCTTCTTTCCCTTTTTGTTCAACCCATCCATCAAGGTCGTCTGACTCTTAGTCTTCTCCATAAAACTTTCCCAGCTGAGTTGAAGTCAGATTGAAGAGGCCATTAGTTACTCAACTACTCCTGCCGCTAATGCTATTGCTCGCCTTTCATGCTAAGTAAAGGGTGTCTTCTCCTTCAACCATTGTTCACAACAACTTAGTCTCTCTCAACATACAGTGTACACCCTTGCAGCGGGTGTGTAACTATTGTCAAAAAGTAAGGAATATAAGCATAACTTATCACCGCCCGCAACTGCTGCTGCCTCAACCACCCCTGTGGCAGCTGCCACATCCGCTGCTCCCTCCTGACTGACATTGCCTGCCCGACCACTGGTAGTCGGTTCGCCTGGAAAAAACATTACACATTTTTTAGAGGCCATGTACGCCTCCCCCTATTTATTCTTTTTCACTAGCAATATTGAAAAAATTGTTCAAATACATATATATTCCACATACATCACTAGTACAAACCGGGTACTAAAGTAGAGAGTAGGAAAAATAAAATCAGGATTCCTGGCAAAAGGAGCTCCCAAAAAAGAGTATGTCCTATCCTAGTAAAAATAGTAAAATATCTGGTTGGGCATTTTGTTGGTGGGAATTGTCAAAGCCTCTCAACATTAGGAAGACTAGAAGAGGACAACCCAACGACTGGACTTAGTGGCTATAGCTATTGGTGAATCTGAGTTTTAAAACCTTTTAAATAAAAATAAAGAGTGGCCAACTGGGCAAGCTTAGCTACAGACAGACTTATAACTAACCCCGGGTGTAGCACTACGCTTCGCCCACGTAGTGTACGTAGCGCTGCCTGCTTCGCACTTTCCGAAGTAGGCGAAGCAGGGCAGCGCTACGCACACGCCGAGGGCGAAGCGTAGCTGCCTGCCACCCGCCACCCACCTCCCGCCTGCCCTCCTTTTAAATAATATCAGCAATGAAAAATAAATTAAAGTAAAGCGACTTACCTTAAGCGCGGCGTCTCCGGGGCTCCCTCTTTCTCGTTTCTAATTTCTTCTGGCAAATGCGCATGCGTGGACACCCGTGCATGCGCATTTCTTGCGAGAAATGCGCATGCGCGGGCGTCCGCGCATGCGCATTTGTCAGAAGAAATTAGAAACGAAGAAGAGGGAGCCCCGGAGACGCCGCGCTTAAGGTAAGTCTCTTTATTTAATTTATTTTACATTGCTGATATTATTTAAAAGGAGGGCGGGCGGGAGGTGGGTGGCACGTAGTGGGGCTACGCGAAGCGCGTAGTGTGCGTAGATTTGGGCACACTACGTGCTGCTTCACGTAGCCCCACTACGCCCACCCTTACTTATAACATAGTAGTAGTACAGAGAGTCAGAGCAGAGGCAGTTAGAGGCAGGGATAACAAGAATTTAGAAACAGATAGTCTAGATCGAAGAAGATTTGGTAAAATAGAATTAGGAAATGCAAATAATAGTTCGAAATAAATAAGGTGCAGTAAAAGTTAGGGAAATATAATGATTAATATTAACAGGAGGAAGACTTAATGGGGACAGCAGCAGAGCCCTCAGTATAGGAGTTGTCTTGGTCCTGGCCCTGGTGTTCTCCAGCTGTACCCGCTGACTCCGACCCTGGGTGCTGATCATGTGAGATATAATAAAGAAAGAGACAAAAAAAGATGATTGGTGTGAAACAAATGCAATATTTTAAAAAACACTCCAAAAAATATTTTTGGAAGAAACAATTGCAATACAATTGACCTATCTAATCTACTCGACTGGTAGTATCGCAGGATTCGCGGACCGTCTAGTTATTATTTATGAACACTAATCCAGTGTTCCATTCTGATTCCAGAACACTACGCCTAAGTACCCCCTGAACTTTTCCAGCTATTCAGACGGGCCAATTGTTCACTAACTCTGCATTTCCATGTATTTTAATCCTCAAACATGCATAGATGGAGGACACATGCATACATTTTTGTGTACATCAATTTGTTGGTTGGTTGCTGCTGATGTTCTGCTAAGCCTATTACTCACTCACTAAACAAACTACAAAAGGTTCTACTAAGGACTGGAGTAAGCAGCACTCAGCAGCACATGACGGGTGTCACGTGACAGAGGATGTACCACCGTCATGCAGACTGCTTAAAAATTACCAACTAATATTAAGTAACTAAGGGCCATGTGTAGATAGCTAAATACCGGTTGGTAACGGCCGAAAATCTTTAATTTTCCCGTTACCGACCGGTATTTAGCCCTATCCAATGTAGGAGGCAGGTTTTGAGGATTCGGTAATTTACTGAATCGGTATTTTAAGAAATCGGTAAAATACCGATTCGGGAAATTACCGAATCCTCAAATCCTATGTAGGGAGCTCTCAAGTGAGTGCTTTTTTGTTTCAAGGATTCGTTATTTACCACCAACTACAGGTTGGTGGTAAATACTGAATACCTGTTAAAAAGCACTTTTGTGCTTTTCTAGGTATGCCATGTGGCAGACATACATGCCCTTAGGGCATGTATGTGCGCCACATGTGCACACATGCACGATTCAGGGGTGCAACAGGGTGTCAATGTGCCACCCTGCCACCCTTGAATCTGCTCCCCCTATTACCGAATCGGTATTTACCGAATCAGTAATAGTCAATGGCTTCCCATTCATTCCTATGGGCCTCCAGGCCCATAGGAATGCATAGGAAGGTATTCCTTATTACCGTTTCGGTTAATACCGAATCAGTAATACCGAATATTACCGATCGGTAATATTTACCGATTTTTTACCTACATTATATTTACCGATTCATAAATACCGAATCGGTAAAATTCGGTATTTAAGAATCGGTAAATATAAATTACCTACATATGGCCCTAAGTAACTAAACTACCTATCCACCACTACCTTACTGACAGGAGGACAAAGGAAGGACTAGAGTCTCTCTAGCATTGCCTAACTTAAGTTCTCTAAACTCTTACATAATCAGCCCAATCAAGTGCAAAGCTGCAAACAAGTAAGATTAGTAGCGCCAAGCACCTGTGTCCAGAAGAATAACAATCACTAAAGATTTTTAAACTTAATTTACCTGCAATGTAAGCTGCAGCATTCTTGCTATTCAGAAAAAAATTACATTCACAATAACAGTAACACAGTCTAGAGAACATACAATAGTATTAGCTACTCACCAAGCCCCACGACCTCAACATCTAGCAGGTCCAGCAGGTCCTACTCCCAGTCCAGGATGTCTGACCACCGGTGGGTCAGCTGGTTATGGGTGCCGCAGACCTCAGAGCAGAGAAACTCTGCCCGGCGCACCCTCGCCCACCGGCAGTGATGCTCCTGGGTAGCATACCCAGAGCCAGGCCTGCTGCCTAATGCCAAGGGGAGGTGGCGCTGCACAAAAAAACAAGGGCTGCCACCTCCACCTCGCTGAATAAGGACCGGGCCTGCACCCCTGGTGGGTGCAGTCTGCCGCAAAGCAGGCGGCTCTTGGGCGCAGGCACCTTTCCTTTGAAGCCAGTTCCCTTTCCCTTAGCCATGGTTCTGGGGTGGGCGGGGGGCGGAAAAGAAAATTTAACAGGAAAAGGTAAAGTTACGGACAGAAGTAGAAGAGTAAAGGAGGAAGTAATATAAAACAGTTGAAAAGTTTTAAAAGACACGATAAAACTAGAAATAAAACACAAAATATAAACTTGGGGACAGAGCGAGATAGATAATAAATAAAAAAAATCAGAAAACAGGGTAAAATACAAAGGATTAAAAAGATTGGAGAGGGATTGAAAAACAGGCCCCAGAACCATGCAACAGAAAGGAAAACAAGATGGCCACGCCTATTGGTGGCCGCGTGGTGAAGTTTGCGTGATATTTCCCCCAAACACATCATCCGCGTTGCCGTACACACCATGAGCATACGCGAGACAACGCGAGCATGCGGAAACGAGCAACTCCGCATGCTTGCGTAGTTACGCGTAGCCTCGCTGTGTTTTTGTACAACTTTGCATAGCCTCACGTAGCATGCCTACTCAAACTTAGCAAGGGTTACTCCAGACACTGGATGGTGCTAGCTCTGAAATACGTCAGGGCAGCCACTTGCAGGACGCTATGAATATGAACTTTCACGTCCGCCCGACAACATTTAGCGGCTGCACATCAGCGTGCAAGTAATCTTTGGGTTAGTCAGAATTTCTGCCACGTTGGTTCCCCTTTTTCATAGCGGCATTCTTTCCCGCGCTTGACATTGACAGGACACTCCCGGTTGCCATCAAGGTGAGAGGCTGCTCGGTGCTGCAGCGCTTTTCTTTTTTTAAATACGATTGGCCTTAATTTGACAGAATGACCCTTATATTTTATAGACCCCAGTTTAATGGAATTTATCTTTGTGCCAGATCTCAACTGGATGGTTGATCTTTTCTACTTTAATTAAGGTGCGAGGCTGCCCGTCAAGGTGAGAAGCTGCTCGGTGCTGAGGCACTCCTATTTTTCTAAATGTTATTGGCCAATATTTGACAGAATGACCCTTTATATTTTATAGACCCCAATTTCATGGAATTTATCTTTGTGCCAGTTCCCAACCGGATGGTAGATCTTCTCTACTTTAATTAAGGTGAGAGGCTGCACTGCGCTACGGCACATGTATTTTCCCATTTAAATAACTATTCAAATGTTTCATGGAGCTTTCCTTTCCCATTCTAGATTTCATAGTTAATAATTACTCCTTGTAAAGACTCCTGCAAGATCCCAATCGAAGGTGGATCTTTACCTACATACTACAACTGTGTTATCAGGTAGGCCATTCTTGCATTATCGTTAGAATCTCCTCTGTGTCAAATCATTTCCTTCAATTGGGCACTTGCACTCTTTTCAGTGAGTATTTTCTCACTATTATAACCACACCGGATGGTGTAATTTTTTCACATAATTAAGTTAAATATGCACAGTCTCAAGTTGACCATGTCCCTTTTGACCCCTGGATTAGTTTCTTCACCACATTGAAGCCCCAGATTTTTTGCACAGTGTTGGAGCTTCGATTGGATCCGTTCCCGATTAATGTTATAGATCGCATTCTAACCTTGGAACACTCCTGAACTCTTCCCATTAATTTTAGTCTGTCCACATTCGCCTCCCCTGTCCTGAAGAAAACCCGCCTTGACACACAATTCGCATTACACCTGGGTCAAATTGTCGACATTCTTGTGACAATCCTGACCCTACTTTTTAGGCTCCAGGCCACAAAGAGAAATCAAATTCCAAGTGTTTCGGAGATCTATGTATTTAGGAATGGATGTCATCTAAATGATTGTTTTTAACCAACAATGCTCCGCTGTATATAATATTTACACAAACTAGCACTTGTCTTGCCCCTTGTCACTCCAGCACTTGTGCCTTTTTCTGTTTATTGATTGTGACAGCCTAGTAGTGTCATGTATACACTACATAATGTAAAAAAAAAGTAGTGTATTTCCTTTTTTTCCAATGCATTCCTTGATTTAATCACGATTGGTGTGTTCCTCTGTTTGTTTTTTCCTCTCCATTAATTGTGCTTCTTCCCCTCCATTAATTGTGAACATTATTAATGTTTGAATAAGCCATTCTGTATATATTTTTATGGTTTTTGCATTCAGTAAAGCAAGGAAGAAATTCTGTTCCCGACAGAACCAACATTACTTCTGAAAATATTTTGCAACATGGACAATCACAATAAAGTTCCATCGTAATTCTGAGCTGTATTTTGCAAACACTATGTTCTGGCCACGTGCTGTGGCGTTACAACATCACTATCAGTCTGTTTTCTGAATATGATCAGACAGAAAGACAGATAGCTATGGCATGCAGAGATGTGGAATACTGTATGTTGCACATTGAAAAAAGTAGACCAATTACCTTTTACAGAGGCAGAGAAACCATCCACAGACTGGATTATCCATGGTTATATCATCCTACCGGTCAAGACAAATTCAAATTCCAATATTGTCTCCGATAACAATAGGTAGGCAGATACGAAGTGCTAGGGAAGGTTATGTGCATGAGTATTGGGAATTGCCTTTCAGGTTTATGAGCAGAAAAGGGGGCACAGAAGTTTATCTTAGTGGTTCTGAGTTTGAGGAGACCCTAAGTGGTTCCTTAGTTTGCTAGGACATTTCTCTTCAGGGTCATGTAATGCTTAGGGTGCGAACTTGTCATGTTATCTGAAGGGTTCCCCAGCTGCTGTGATACGTCTGGTTTTCAAATTCCTCTTCTATGGGAGCTACTTGATGCAGAATGATTATGTTTGTTGTAGAATGGAACCGGTCATAGCTAATCTAGTGAGATATTTCCTTGGTCACTTGTTGTACACAAGTACTGTTTCCACCAGCTAGCAAAATTAGGGAGGCACCGCTGTGGCCTTCAATAAATGTTTCAAACATACGCTTTGATTTGCTTAGCAGACTAAAAGCCATGTTTTTTCAACAGAATGAGGCCTTAATTTCGGAAAGAGACGTTTGATCTCCAGGTTGCAAGGTCCTCGTCAGAGATACAAACACTATTCCACAGTAACTTCCTGCTGCATTTTGGGGTTTTAGTACATTGTATATTTAACATTTCTGATATGAGAGGAAAAGTGAAGTTTTTTTTTTTAAATATATCGGCTCTGGACTGCTTAGCACCTTTCAGACAATGTTTGGAGTTATTCATACACTCTGTGCTGGAAAGCTTTTTTGGGGGGCTCCTTTTGCCAGGACTCCTGATTTTATTTTTCCTAGTCCGCAATGTACATCCCAGTTCAATTCGGAATGGAGACAGCATTGATGTTGCTGCGATGTAGTAATCACATGGTTCTCATGTTTGGCACACTTCTACTTCGAGAACTGGACAAGCACTCATTCTTGTTCTTCAGGACTGTTTGTCTAAACTGCATACAAACTGTATTCTACTGCCTGCTTTGTGGCAATTAATGTGTATTAGACATATGCTTTGGATCACCACTGGTTGCGTCAATGGACATTGATGTATGTCTGGACCCGTTTATGGGCAATGGGTAATATTGCGCTCATTGTCTTCCATTTCTGATGAACGCCTTTCTTGAGCAACCCTGGGCTGCGCCTCTAGGATGTTTATCTGCGGTAATAGAAAACAATAATGCTGTGTCTGTGTTAGAAATTGGGGTCTCTAGTTGGCAGAGGTAAGTAGCTTTGCCCAAAAAGGAACCCTACTTCCTAATCAGGATAAGGGAATTACACTCCCAAAATAACTCCTTATCTTCCCCTTGGTAGCTTGGCATGAGCAGTCAGGCCTATCTTAGAGGCAGTGTGTAAATCATGTGCACATAACCAACAGTAATACAATGTAAGCACTACAAAATGACACCACACCAGTTGAGAAAAAATATTCAATATCTTTATATACTTAAGACAAGACCAAACATGGTAAAAATCCACAATACAGTACTTAGAAATGTTCCTTTATCAAAATAACCTTGATAAACTGTTCCTTGAAGTTGATAACTCCCTCTGGGGCTATCACGGCGTAGTGAACAAACAAATCCAAACAGTTCTGTCTGACTGCGGTGTCGCAAGCCACCTACAGTGTCGGGAAGACCCACAAAACCGTACCTTCAGAAATTTAGGGCGTTGGATACCTCTCATTGAGCTTCTGAAAGCACGGCATCTGCAGGCATCCGTTTTGGTGGTTAGTGCAGGAGTCATTGGGCCCTTGAAGTCACATGTGTTGCAGATCGAACTCCTCGCAGTTGATGACAGGAGCGCTGACATCGGCAGGCATCGGGTGCTGCAGTGCGAAGTACAACGGTGCAGAGTGTGGTACACTCAGGTTGCGGTGCGAGCAGCAGCTTGTGGCGGCATTAGATGGTGTTGTCGGTGGACCAGGGTTGCAGTGCGAAGTGAATGCAGTGCTCGTCGCAGTGCTGGCAGGTCATATTGCAAGCAGTGGCGTCTTAGTTGCTGAAGCACTGTTGCCAGCTAACAAACTGGAGTCGATGGCACCAGCATCGGTCGGCTAAGGCTGCGGTGTGGGATGAGGGCGGTGCATCATGTAACTTTACGAGAGGAACCCTTGAACCATGGTGCAAGCAGCGGTGTCGATTTTGGCGTGGAGAGTCGTCGTCGGGGATACCAAGGCATTGCCGTGAAGCGAGGCGGTGCGGAGTATGGTGTTTACAGGTCGTAGTGCGAGCAGCAGCTCTTCAGCTGCGTCAACAGGCATCTTCGATGAGACTAGGGTCGCAGTGTGGCGTTGCGGCAGTGTCCTCTGTGGTGCCTTCAGGACACAGAGTCGGCAGTGGTGTTGTAGACAGCGTTGGGTTGCTTTTTCTTCTGTTGCAGCATGAAACATTCAGTTACCAGTGCTGAGGGCAGAAGAACTTGATGTATTTGCTGTTCCTGAGACTTCTTGAACAGGGGGCAAGCCCTACCTCAAGCCCTTGGAGAAAGTCACAAAGTAGATTGCAGAAAGTTCAGCCCAGTCCTTTCACTGCCCAAGACAGAAGCAGCCACTGCAGTCTTCTTGGTCCAAAAGAGTTCTAAATTTCAGGGGTTTGGGTCCCAATATTTATACCACAACATCCTTTGTCTTCTCAGGCAGAGAGTGCCTGTGCCCCGCCAGAACCAGTTCTGTCCTCTCTGGTGTGGCTTCCTGGCAAGAGGTGGAGACAGCATTGTCAGAGGCAGACCAAGCCCTTTCAAGTGCAAGAAAATCTCCTCCTCTACTCTAAATGCAGCCCAGGTCTATTCAGCCCTTTCCTGACCCACTTAGACTATCCGGAGCCACTCCTGCTCCCAAGCCCCTGTCATCGAAAAGCCAGACAGTCAGTCCACAAACCGAGCAGAGGCCTGCTGGATGGATGAGCAAGAAAATACCGACTTTCTAAAAGTGGTATTTTCAAACACAGAATGTAAAAAATCACCTTCACTAAAAGATGCATCTTTAGATTCTGAGTTCAGGCATACTAAACTTTATTTTCCTATCTTGTTCCCGGGGTCAGTTATGTTTATAAGATGTGATAAACTAACTACCCATTCCGGCCTATGGGAACAGATAGCCTTGCAATAGTGAAAAACTAATTTGGCAGTATTTCACTATCAGGACATACCACACACATCAGAGCATGTCCTACCTTTCACATACAATGCACCCTGCCCTTAGGCGTACCTTGGGCCTACCTTAGGGGTGACTAATATGTAGAGAAGGGAAGGTTTAGGGCCTGGCAATTGTGTGCACTTGTCAAGTTGACATGGCAGTCCCAGACTGCATTCAGGCTCTGCAGTGGCAGGCCAGAGTTACATTTACGGGCTGTTTGTGTGGGTGGCAAAATTCAGTGCTGCAGCCCACTAACGGCATTTGATTTACAGGCCTTGGCAAACTCAGTGCACTTTACTAGGGACTAAAACATAAATAAAATAGGCCAATCATGGAAACACCAGTCCATAACACATTTTACCACAGGAGCACTTGCACTTTACCACTGATTAGCAGTGAGAAAAGTACGCAGAAACACTAAGCCAGTACAAACAGAGTTAAAACCCGGGGGTCAGAATGCAAAAATTCAGGGGAAACAAGCCAAAAGATGCCGAGTCTAACAGTCAGCCGCCTGGAACACATGAAATAATTGGCCTTATCCATGTGGGAAGGGGGGGGGGGGGGTCATGGCCAACTGGCTAACATGGCAGTCGCATAAGCGACAAGCTCCGGGTTCAAGTCAATTAATCTGCAACTATCTCTGCCTGCATAGTGAACAAACATTCATCTACGACTGTGAAAATGACTGTGGGGCGATACACTCACAGTTGATTGGAGATTCCTGTCAATTTGAAGAGGATCCTGTCTCCTAGCAATAGTGAAGAGGCCTGGTTGGCACCGTCTGGCTCGGCGGTGCCCGGAGCTGCCATAACATCCTCCCTGGCTTGGTTGAGGCTGGGGTACAAGAGCCTGGTGTCCTGGAGAGGAGCTGGCAACAGCGGAGAGGCGAAGGCGGCCTTTGAGCCTTCCCTTGTGGCCTACAAAAGCTGCATCTGATCCTGCAGCCTTGAGGCCTGGTCGGACTGTCCAGGCCTTTGGGGCCTCGCGGTGACTGCTGGGTGCTGCTGGACCCTGAGGCCGCATGATCGTCTCGCTGTGGTCCTCTAGGCTGAGGCGCTGAATAACAGGAGCGCCCTGAGAGAGGAACATCAGGTGGAGCACCGCAGTGGTCGTAGGCAGCTTGTGAACCCTTGCGGCCAGCAACGAGTGTGACCGGCACCACGGCCTTGTGGAATAGAGGGACCATCCAGGTCCTGTGGTACCCACAGTGGCAGCCGAACGTTGACGGGCCCCCGGAGCAGTGTTCCATCCCGGCAGGGTCCCTTGTGCTGAGGCCCGCAATCGTGGAGGTGCACTGTAGTAAGGAGGCTGAGTGCTCTTGGCCTGCATTGCCAAAGTGAGTCGAGCGGTGCTGGCTGTGCAAAGGGTGGGAACTGAGCCCCTGGGTGAGTCTGAGCACCTCTCTGTGCTTACTGAAGGCTGCCTGGTCCTTTGGTCATTGGCGATGTCCCGAGGCCTCGCATTCCATGTTTGGGACACACTGAGGTAGTTGATTAAGGATTCCTGGGGCCCTTCCGGAATTAACGGCACATGTCCCTCAATCTGGTGTTGCTCCCAGCCCAGCGATATGGGGAAGTGAGGCAGGATCATTTGAAGGACTATACCATCCCCTGGGAAGCATTTCAAGCTTGGGGGAAGAGATCTTTCGACGATTGGGGCCGGGAGGCCAGAGGGGCCTTCCCTATAAATAGAATCTCCCCCCGGCTTTGGTACCGGGTACAGACAGCGACAGGCGCTCTGACCTTGAATATGTTACGGGACCCTAAAAGTGATGTATAGAGCAGAAACCCCACACTAAGTCAGACTTGGAGGACTGGGAGGGGGCCCCAGAGTGGTGTAGTGGCACAAATACCCACTGCGGGGTGATCCAGTAGGTTCCCTTGGCCTTACTTGGAGTGCCCTGGCCTGGAGGATTGAAAAGGCAGGAGTGGGCCCTGGATAAGGCTGATAGCGCTTGAGCTGGGAAACTAAGTGAAGATCTGCCATAATCTGCCTCCCCCTCACTGCGTCTACTGGCAGCATATAACGTGGAGTGCTCCAGGGATCGGAGAGTGGCTTGCCTATCAAATGGAGGCCAGCATTGTGCAACCCTGGGGGCTACTGTGCAGGTAAGGCAGCACCTGCTGTGACTAAATTGGACCTATTGAGGCATGGCTTGGCACAGTGGCATTGGCTTACTGCTCCTAAGCTGTTGTGGGAGCCGACTGCTGGAAACTAAAGGGCGCTACTGCCTGCTGGGCATTACGTGAGGAAGTTTGGAGGTGAAGGGCCAACATTGCTAACAAGCACCCACTGATTACACAACAAGGAAGTCTCGGGGGAAGGAGGCAAGAGGTAGTAATTATCTCTGGGGCTGATGCAGTGAGGAACTACCATATATATTGACCCTACCATTGGCTTGACAATCCTGTTACAGAAAATGGGGATCATAAAAACAAAAACTGAGGCCTCATCAGCAAGGTCTGTGCAGGATGATGGCGACATACCTCGACCAGACAAATTAGACATGATTTTGATAGAAATTTGAGAGCACCACACAGCTTTTGCCCAGCAACTGGGAACAATTTCCACTGAAATAAAAGATGAACCTGCACACCGTTAAGGATGATTATGTCACTTTAGTGTGAATATGATAACGATTAAACTCTATGAAAACCGTGCAGTCATGTATAGGGGTTTTAGCCCTGACCCCTGTATCGACTAAATGCAAAAGAAAGGAATGGGATTCCCCAAACCTGCATGACGCACAGCTGTGGACTGCAAATGGTCTAAATTAAGTTTTAATTATCACATAAATGAATTGAATAGAAATATACATGTAATCATTTCATGTGTGGCTATCACGATAACTGAAAACATAATTAGTCAATGAACAGAACTTTCAAGATTTATGATTATACACAGATAATCTTTCTTTGTGATCCTTTGGATCCGCAAATGACAAACAAATAGAAAACAAGCTGAATC
The DNA here is from genome assembly GCF_964204655.1 of Triturus cristatus. Taxonomy (NCBI): domain Eukaryota; kingdom Metazoa; phylum Chordata; class Amphibia; order Caudata; family Salamandridae; genus Triturus; species Triturus cristatus. The sequence goes on along the minus strand of NC_140591.1, from coordinate 1,149,743,606 downwards.
TTCAGTGCAGAAAAAAGTCCCAATGCATTTCGGGTTGTTTAAACCCTTCTTCAGGGGATGGAGATGAAATCAGTTTCCAAGTGGTCCACCGTAATGTAAAATACAACAGAAGAGACCTTTTGAATCAAAAAACTTGGTACATTAGCCCCAGGAGGGCTCAATGATCATGTGGAACTGTTGTGTTTCTTATAAACAGTTGTGAAGTGTATATGCCAATGTCTGCACACATTAGCACATTTTCTGTAAAGGATTTGCACTCCTTTTCATTCGTTTTATTAATTTAATCATTTTTCACTTTCTTTCATTAAGAATTCCAACAGACCGCTGTTTCACGGTGTTCTTTAGTCACTTTCCTTATTTGCACATTCAATTTGGTACTTGCCGTATTCGGCATTGTTATGTAAATTTTGGTTCAATAAAGTTTTTTACTAGAGCTGCGTTGTTTTCATCGCGGTCTCTTTAAATACGTAAAAGCACGTAAGCGTCTACACGCGCGTCTTCTCACTCTGCTGATACACCGAGAACGTTGTACTTTCTACGACTCGCCGGTAAACCTTTTCTGAATCGTGGAGATTCTGTGCCTCTATTTGACTTAAAGTCCTGTTTTTTTCAGGATTAGTATATCAATGCCTTTGTTTTTTACATTTTAGCTGCCCTGAGTCACCTCATTTTTGAAACTACCGGGTAAGACTTAAGTCACAGAACACACGGGTGATTACGCTTAGGGCGATACTATTGAGCTTTTTCCCTTCCTTGGAAAGCATACTTAGACCTCGTTTCTACAATCTCTTTGATTATACAGTCTTGAGATCCCACCAGAGAGTCACGTCACCATTTTAGTAGATTGAAAGTTAGGATTCGCCCCTTCGTGAGTATCCTTCTGCCTTATCAATTCTCAAGAGTTTTTCGGAGTCTAAGCTTTGTCTCACCTCTTCAATTGGCACATATAATTATGGCTTTTTTGTAATTTCTCACCGCTTATCGTTGAATACTGGACAACACTCTTGGGCACTTTATCACCGACGTACTGTCCAACTTTCACTTCGGAATACTGCTCGGTCTTCACCATTGCGTGTTTGCTTCACCAACACATTGCTAAGCACCTCACCTACAGATTTCATTAAAAATGGCACGCTCTTTACAATAGCATGTCTTTAATCTTCTCTTTAATTTTAATTTTCATTTTTCTCAGAGTGCAAATCCTCAACTAGAATCTTGAAATGTAATATTCGAATACAATTACATACTGTTTTGTTCTGTTGTCGTTTACATTACGGTGGACAACTTGGGAACTGATTTCATCTCCTTCCCCTGAAGAAGGGTTTAAACAACCCGAAATGTATTGGGACTTTTTTCTGCACTGAAGATTCAGCTTGTTTTCTATTTGTTTGTCATTTGCTGATCCAAAGGATCACAAAGAAAGATTATGTGTGTATAATCATAAATCTTAAAAGTTCTGTTCATTGACTAATTATGTTGTCATTTATCGTGATAACCACACATGAAATGATTACATGTATATTTCTGTTCAATTCATTTATGTGATAATTAAAACTTAATTGAGACCATTTGCAGTCCACAGCTGTGCGCCATGCAGGTTTGGGGAATCCCATTCCTTTCTTTAACAATTTCCACTGACCATAACCTATTGAAAGATGACCATAAGAAATTGGTAGATCGGTGAGAACCACTGAAGTAACTTTGGAACAAACAGCGACCAAGGTCAGAGACAACGAAGCACAGATCTCCCAGATGCAACACCAAATTGACCTCCTACAGGCCCGGGCTGAATATGCAGAGGGAAGGTCTTGGTGAAACAATCTACGAATAGTGGGCCTTCCGGAGGGCACAGATGGACCGAAGCCCACACTGCTTATCGAAGACTGGCTAAGGAAGACAGTGGCTCCCACTGGGCTGTCTGACTTGTTAACAGTGGAATGGGCACACTGTGTACCTGCAAAGAAGCCTCTCCCTGGTGCAAACCCCAGGCCAATAATAGCCAAGATTCTGAACGTTAGGGACCGGGATCTCCTTTTACAAAATGCTCCCACTAATGGCCCAATTTTGATCGATAATGCCAAAGTCTCGATATTTCCAGACTACACGATTGAAGCTCAAAAGAAAAGCTCATCTTTCTTGGGAGTCAAATCAAGAGCACGTACTGTGGGCCTGTCTTTGTATCTCTTCTTTCCTGCAAAGTTAAAAATCCTCCACGAGCAGCGCTCCTATTTCTTTCACACCCCAGAGAGTGCCTGGGAATGGTTGGGCAGAAAGTTCCCAGACTCGGGCGGAAGTGGGCACCGAGACGGAACGCGTCAGAAGCCACAAAGATCACAGGGTCGATGCAGGAGAGGACTCACTACCCAGGAGGGTTCCTCCAGGGCCCCATCCCTGCAGGTAGTACTGATGCGTAGACAAGAGGCTCGCCGCTAGGCCACTGCCTTGTGGGTCATCCACCCTCTAATCAGCACCAGCCCCTCGGTAGAGGTGACGTTGGACTCCGACTCTGGGGGTAGCGTTGCTTTGTTCTCATCCGAATCTATGTAACTAAGTGCAGACCTGTTGGGGTGAGACCGATACTTTCTATTGGTTAATGGTGATGGGGCTATGCTTATATTACAGTTACCTGTCATGCTAATGTTAATGTTATTGCTGGGAGATGTAATAGGGCATAAAGGTATACTGCTCTAAGCTGCTATATCTTCTAACAAAGCATTGATTATCATAGAAAAACTGCCAATTGATGGAATATGTTATTTGCAACAACTGCTGACAGGGGTAGTATAACTTGCTATACTGTTTTTATCTAGGGCCCGGGCGGCACCATACTAGATACTGTGTTGTTACACTACCACAGAACTGTCACATTGATAGCTCACCCTATCAGCAAAAACACTTTTACATTAAGTTCATAGTTTAATGTTACTGTTTTGGTTGGATGATGTTGTCTCATTGGACCGTGTATTGGGAAGCTGATCATCTAAACTGCTTGGTGCTGGTGTATAGGTCTGTAGAATTTGGGGGTCCGGGGTGAACCAGGGCGGAAACTTTCTATGTTGTCGATTGATTTTAAATGTCTACAGTGATTGACTGTTATACTCTCATAACCTGCAATGTCCGGCGTGTGGGCTCAGTCCACAAATGCCATAGAGTGTTGGCACAATTACATAGAAGGTGGGCGCAAATAGTATGCCTGCAGGAGACCCACCTGGTATCCTCTGAACTTCCCAAATTACAGAGGAAGTGGCGAGGGCAGGTCTATGCAACTACTTACTCTGCCTTTTCATGGGGTGCTGCGTGTGGATATGGATGAGGGTTTCCTTTTCTTTGCAAGATAGCAAGATTGATGAGCAGGGCAGATATGTATTGCTACAGGGTACATTGGACAGGAAGTAAATAGCCCTTGGGTCGTTGTATGCGCCTAATATGGATCAGGAGGCATTTCTCACTCGTCTTACAATAGCCCTGGCAGACTGGTCTCAATACCCCTGGTTGTTGGGAGGAAATTTTAATGCGGTGTTGGATGTGGGGTTAGATGGCTCACACCCTTCGCTGCCGGGAACAGAGACGTGCCAGCAAGCCCGGGCCCTACAGTGCTGGACGTCGGGGTGGGAATTGGCAGACATTTGGTGTTTGCATAACGCGGATGTGCGTGAATATTCCTTTTTCTCTCACCCACATGGTTTACACTCCCGATTAGATAGGTTCATATGTACACCAGCCCTAATTCACATGCTGCACATACTACCTATTTAGGCAAGACTATATTGGCTAATAATCCCCTTGAACTGTCTCTCAATTGGGGCTGGACCCCGTCCCCAATCCCAATATGGCGCCTGCATCCCCAACTGTTAGAAAAACAGGTGTTCAGAGAAACTATAGCCACGGCAATCACATCTTATTTCAAAATGAATAAAGGAACAGCCACCACAAGGTTGATTGAGTGGGAAGCCTTTAAAGTGCAGATCCGGGGGGTATCTATGAGCATAGTGGTTGGGGCCAGGTGCGAGATTTGTTATGAAATTACAGAATTAGAGGCATCACAGCAGGCATTGGAAGCTGAAGCTCGAGTAGATGGAGGGTGACTGGAACAGCTTCAGGAGGCCAGGATAAAATACGCTGAACTCCTGGAACGTTTACGTCTAATTAATCTCCACTCTTACACAGCTCAGACGCACGCAGAAGCAGACCGACCCAGCACATTGTTGCCTCGATTTGACACAACCCCAACCGTCCCCTACGCTCGGACTGGCAGTATATAACATCAATCAAGAATTAATGACTACGCAGATAGGGGTTAATGAGGCATTTCATGAGTATTACGTCCACCTTTATGTGGCTCCCCCTCAGGTCCCTCCAGAAAACCTGAATGTCTTTTTAGTGAATATCCCTTTACCGGTTATTCCACGTCATACTAGGAAGACATTAGCTGCTGACATTGCAATGCCAGAAATCTCTACAGCAATAAAGTACCTTGCTTGTAATACGAACCAAGGCTCTGACATGCTCAGATTAGAATTTGATTCTACATTCTTGGCGCAATCGGCCCCTAAATTATTGCAACTATACACCACATTCCTAGAGGAAGGTACCCTGTCCCCCACAACCAAGGAAGCGATAGTGACGTCCCTATTGAAACCGAGTAAATCCAATGTGGATCTTTGTTCGTACAGACTCCTATCTATTCTTAACACCGAATATAAAATATTGAAGAAACTGTTAGCAATGGGTCTATTACCGTTTCTCCCGTGTCTTATACATACGGTCCAAAACGGGTTTGTTCCCCGTCACAACAATTCACTGAACATACGGCACCTCTTCAATTTATTCCATACAGCCCAAGTTCCTTACCCAGGGGCCGGATGCTTGTCATAAGACACCCGACAGGTCTTCGACTCATTGAGCAGGCAAAATATGCCAGCAGGGCTGAGGAAATATGGCATTCACCAAAAGTATTGTCATTGGGTTGAATTATTATATACCGCACCGACAGCTCGTGCAAAATTAGCTAACAATATATCTCCTGCATATATCTATATATATATATATATCTCATGGGACACGTCAAGGATGTCCCCTCTTCCCTCTCCTGTTTGTACTGGCTTTGGAACCCTTAGCACATAATTTCCGGTTCATTATGCGCACACAAATTATTGCAATAGGTCCAACTACCCACTCAGTGTTGATATATGCTGATGATATGTTGCTGTATTTCAGAGATCTGGGGGTAGACCTGACTGCAGTGGTTCCGCTGTTGCATCAATTTGGTTTATTCTCAGGACTTCAATTGAATGCATCAAAGTGTGTAGCATATTTCTTTTATGATACACGTCCTTTAACTGCCCTGCGCTTTGGATCTGAGCCACTCAGAGTTGAACCTGACACCTTAAAGTAGCTGGGTATCCGGTTTTACAGGAGCACGAGGGACATATTAGACGGGAACCTAATACGTGCCATTAATGCATTAAAGTTGCAGGTGGCCTTCTGGATTAAATTGCCACTGTCCAAAGCAGGGCGAATAATATTAGGAAAAATGGTGATGCTACCTAGGCTCCTATACTACTTTGTTAATCTCCCTATAATAGTCCCAATTGGAAAATTCTAGAAACATGCTTGCTAGGTCTATCCCCCTTGCCACGGAAAACAAAAGTGCTGCGCCGGTTCACAGACCTCTCTTTGATAGTGGCTTAGAGACTGCTGACACAGCGATGGAAGTCTCATATGGCTCTGAGGGGGAGATGTTGGGGGAGGAAGCGATACGATGGGCCCAGCTGGAAGGTGAAGCTCTCAAGAGAGAAGAACATAGAGGGCTTTGCAAGAAACCAATATCGCTAAACTGGTTGCAACTGTTGGAACAATTCAAAAGTAATGTCTCTGTTGATTGAGGCTGTGGGGGTCTGTACTACCGATATGTGAAGGATTAGTACACTTGAATGGGTAGTAAAATGAACGGGACTGATACCACTATGGATATCTTCTATTTCATTGTCTATCTTCCGTTGACCCTTCCTCCCTCCCAGTCCATTGCCCCCCCTTGCCCACCTCCTGGGATTTCCTCTAGGCCTTCCCTTACTTTTCAGTCAAGGCCCAAGAGGGTCTATATTCAAGTGTAATGTAAAGACTGCATAGACCAACACCTACCAGCAGAAGTTTATGGGGAAGTTCTTTTCATGGGTGGGAGGGGGGTCAAGTTGAGTGCACTACCCCGAGTCGCTCTTTGGTCAAAGACAAATAATATAAAACACAGATTTTTGCATTCCCCAATTTGGGAATTGTAGCATTGAAGTTTTTATAGTGAAATCTATGAGATGAATTGTAATGTTAAGCTTAAATATCATATGCAGGAGTATTACTACATGTACAATGTAACATAATCCATGATGTTATGTGATAAAAAGTAATAAAAATGATGCGTTAAAAAAAAAGAAAAAATCCATGTGGGAACAATTTGGCTTGTTTTATAAAGTAAATACGACAAAAACGTTTTTGTTTTATTTTTCATTTTCTAGGTACCATGGATTAGGATTTCAAACAGTATAATGACTTAAAGGCTTTTTAGAATATTTTAAAGGGTAAGCTTGCTTTTAGACAATGTTTACCTTAGTTGTTACCCTTTTATTTAATGTATACTGTCTTTTTAGATAGCTTTTATATATCTACTCCTCAGATGAGGAGTGAGTGCTATATTCCCGAGTTAGGAACATGTAGCAAGGCAGTTTATTACTTATATTGTCCCAAAAAATAACGTTGCAGCAGTGACCTTTTACACATTTGCATGCACGACAATTTCTCTGAAACTACTTTGTTTATACATCCAGCTTTGCACAACATTGTCACGATGTTCTGAACATCATGTACTGAGCCTCTCTACGCACTAGGTACAAAAGTCTTCCTATCTCCGTTCATGGGGCAACAGAGCTATCCATGCATCTAGCATGCACAACGCGAAGGTTGTTTTGTAGTATAAATAATATGCATGTCTACAGATTGGTGGAGGAGGCACTTCTACTGACACTGAAGGTCCCTGCCTGCTGAGAAATCACCATGCACTGGTCTGACATTCCTTGTGGGGTTTCCAACTCGAGATCAAGACGGGGTCCTTCACACTCTACAATCAGGTAATGGGGTTGAATCGTCCCTAGGGAGGATTGTTGCTCTACATCTACTCATAATAGAGGTGTACTTAGAGTAGTGTTCACATCGTAAGAGTACGTTAGATTACCGTTTTGCATATAAGCCTGCATATATTCATTGCTTCAGCTCCATTATAGCAATTCATCTACTGTTTACTCTCTTGGTACTTGCAATCTCCTTTATTTGCTTCTGTATCCTAATCTTTGCAGCACACGTATTTCATGCAAGAATAATGTTGGTTCAACAAAAATTATTGAAGACGTCCCACTGTGTATTCTCTGTATATTTCTCTGAGAACAAGTGAACAAAATTAACCTAGCGGAAGGTTCTGTACTGGTTCCACGATTCGTTAGGGGTCAAGGTTGTCATGTTCAATGGTTGCCGGAAACTGGTCGCTCCTTGATAAGTTAGGGGGGCTTGCAGTGGCACTGCAATCTAGCTGGTCTATAGGCCAACACACTCTGTGGGGTGTTCAGAATTGTTCTAGGCAATAAACCCTTAGTTTATGTTGTCCAAACAATGTGCAGATCCTAAATATTAGTAGGAACTACTCAACACCACTTCATTTAACTGTATTAGCCCAGACCCACACAACTCCCCCTTTTGTCGCCTCATACTTTTTAACTACATGTTCTTACAAACCTCACTTCATCATTTCATCCCTATACAGCAACACATCTTTAGTCACCCTGCCCTTTTAATGGTGGGTGAAAAATATTGGGAGATGTAACATTGGTGGTGAGATTCACTAGTATTGTACAAGACTGATGGTGCGAGAATGGTGTGAGCAATTTCTTTTTGTATGGGTGGATATTGATGTGAGCATATAGGTGTGTGGCCTTTGTGAATTTTGTGGTAATTATTTAACTTAATTCTTGGAGACAGAGGAATAGAGAGAGAGAGTGAGAGAGATGGAGGGAGAGAAAGAGAGAGAGCGAGGAAAGAGAGTGAGAGAGAGATAGACAGAGAGCAAACCTTTCTCCACACTAGAATTGAAAAGCCAGAAGCCGGTTTCAAGATATAGAGAGTAGTACCACAAAAGCATGTAACACCTACTCCAGTGGCAGTGCACTGTGGGACGACCTAGTACAGACTTTGCAAGGACCGAGGATAGACAAGCCACTAATATAGGTCAGTGGGTTAATCACTTTCTGTAGAGATCTCTGTTCAATCTCCATGTCACAAGTTAGAATGTTTACAGTGCAGATATAGTGATCTATTCTTGTGCGTTTAATTGAATGAGAACCATTACATTGGCCATTAGCCTGGGATAGATAAAGTACCCCCACAATGCCCCTTTTTTGCTTGCTGTCCACACTGTTAATTTAGTGCTGTACCTGGTGTGTGTGTGTGTGTGTGTGTGTGTGTATCAGTGAAAATTGACAATACCTCTTCACTATACATGGCATAACATTTGCTTTGTCCATGTTTGTTTTTGTCCCGACAACCTCAGTAATGCCCTTCTATCAACTCATAAAAGTGATTCTCTGATGACTACAGTTGCCACCTGGCCAATACTTTACCATCCTGGTGTGAACAAGGAAGTGAATCGGAAGGAGAAAGTAACATTCCCTGAGACGTTCTATATGAGCCCTCTTCTCTTGCTCCACAGCCGAGCTGCCATTCTTCGACCACACCAGAAAAGGAAATGAAAACATTGGTTCAACCGGATGATTTCAGTCATGAGACCCGCTTAGAGCCAATCGGGGAACAACTCAGTAGTTTTAAGGACCATCATCCAGAACAAGAGGACAAAGAAGAAGAAACTAATCCAGAAGTGAGAACCATGCAAATCAAGAATACCCCAGACCGCCAGGAGACAAGACTGACCTGGTTCCTATCTCGAAGTTGGCAGAGAGGAAGGACATCATCTAGCCAGCTATGGGCCAGATTTGGGGAAAACGGGAGGGAAGAAAAACATAACCTTCTACGAGTTCCTCATGTTTTCCATTTCTTTTTTTTTCCACTTTCTCTTCTTCCCTCCACAAAATGGTTTCAGGTTCTTCAGGGAAGCCATTTTATTTATTTGTACCCAAGAGGGACTCCTATTTATTTATTTATTCTCTTGTAACTTAGCAAATTATTACTTGTTTTGAGAAAGTTACAAACCACTCGTCCTTCTTTGTTTTTTTTTCAAAAGAAAGTACAAGAACACGGGTGACTTAGTCCTTGGTGAGTAGTCTATCCTTATTCAATAGGGTAAAAAAGACACAACTTACCCTGGGGTTCGACACTTTTTCCGGGGGAATCTTGATTGCGGGCCGGAGACACTGCCGCGACCGACCCTAAAAAAAATTACACTTTAGTTAAAACCTCTGTGAAATTCTGGAGAAAATAATTGGGTGACATTAAAACCCTAGAACTCAATTTTGTTCTATTGGTGTTTATATTCACCCGCAAAAGGCAAGTGCTTGGGAATGAGTGCATATTAGACCATTGATAAAAATGGAGAAACCTCGAAAGACAAATGTTTTCCAGCAAGGCGGACTGCAAAACCTTTAAGGACACTGTGAAGTTGCAAGTGGCTGGTCTCCACAAGGTCGCTGAAGATCAATTTCAATTTCAATTAACATCCAACCTCTCTGCCACTCGCACCTCGTCTACAGGCCCCCACATATAATTACAGAAATATATCCCTCGGGAAGACCCAGATGCCTTTCTTAAACATTTTAGATGGCTGCTAGGGCTTGTGCCTGGCCCTCTAACAAATGGCCTTTCTTGCTGGTTCCATTTCTAGTCAGGGAAGCACAGGTCACCTACCAGATAGCCAATCCTTGTGGTACGACTTAATCTGAAGAAGTCAAGAATGCCATATTGGACCACCTGGGATTGGACGCAGAAGCCTATCGCCTAAAGTTTAAAAAGGAATGCAGCTTAGCAGGGGATAATCATAAACCAGTTTTGTTCAAACTTAAATTTGCTGCAGATAAATGGCTCAGACCCCTTGAGCACACCAACGAAGAAATCATGAATTTGATTTGTTTGGAACAATATCGAGAGGCTTTACCCCTAGCAACACAAAACGTCTCAAACAACATACAGGTCTAACAATAGAACAAACCGTAGAGATGGTCACAACTTTTTCCAAAGCCCAGCCGCACTTAAACGTCAGTGAACCTAACCAAGTGGGAAGGTCAGGCTACTCTCAAGAATGAGAAAAGACCTAACAAAATTGTCACAAACCCTTCCAAAGTTAGGACCTTTTGAACTATGCCAAACTTCTTTAAAAATCCTCAATCATTTGACTGTGGTGAATGGGGACACAGTTCTTGGTCCTCTCCCAATAAAAAAAAGTTGCGGAAACCATGGACGTTAGTTGTATCCCAAGGAACGGTCTTTATATGCAAGAGCTGGGACACTGCTTTTATGTAAGTCTATACATTCAAGATCGCAGGATTAAGGCTTTATTAGATTCAGGATGTCAGTCAGTTATACTACAGAAATGGGTAGAGCTCTCACAAATCCTTCCACATAAGGAAGATAAGATTAGCTGTGTTCATGGAGATATAAGGAAGTATCCAATAAATGAGGTGACAGTGACAGTGACTACTCAAACAGGTAAATAGATACAAATAAAAGCCGGAGTCGTGCAAACTCTGCCAGTAGAATTGCTACTTGGAACAGATTACAGAGTTACTCAATATGTTTAAGGCGCAATTGTATTCAAAATCCCAAATTGCCTTTCTCACAGCTGAACCTAGGCAGATAAATTCTGATGTCCATCATGTTCAAAGGAATGAGAGTACTCTACAAAATGCTTGGAAAAACGCCATAGAGAATGAAGAAAACACTTTTTCTTGCTTTCCCCTGTTAATAAAATAAAGGGGATTCTATATAGAATAGAAATAAAAGGGGCAGATCTCCAACTCCTAGTTCCAAAAGAATTTAAGGAACACATTTTGTTCCCCCATTCACATGTATTGGCCTGCCAAACTGGACCAGAGAAAACATTTCAAATGGTGTAAAGGTATTTCTGTTGGCATGGCATTTATGCTGAGATAAAAAAATATATTGCTAGAGTTGTGAGATCTGTCCACAGAAAACTCCATATAAAGCTCCTGCAGTCCCTGTCCAACCCTTATCTATAATAGGACAACCATGCAAGCATATTGTAATGGACCTGATTAGTCCCTTCCAAATAACAAAACAGTGTAACACTTAGTGCTTGGTAGTTGTCGACTATGCCACTCGCTATCCTGAAGTGGTTTCCCTTTAGTCAGCCACTACCAGAAATATTGCCTGAGTTCCTATTGAAATATTCTCTAGTGTGGGGTTCCCTAAAGAGATTCTCACTGATCGGGGTACTCCATTTGTATCCAAATTATTGTTGGAGGTGTGTACTATATTAAATTTGTACCATCTTAAGACGGTATACCACCACCAAACTGATGAGAAAAGGTCAGAAGAGTGAACTAAGCTGAAAAGGGAGATACATCGCACTTCAAACTACATCATCAAACAAGAAGATAAACAAAAATCAACAAAACCACAATTTAAGAATAAAAAGGTAGCAGGGATAAAGATCAGAGACGCCCAGGCAGCTGAAGACTCTGCTTCTGAACGGGGAATGGGCAGTGACGATGCTGCACAGTGCAGCAGAAGTCACAAAAGCTTGTCAGAAAATGATGGAGATTATGGAAGTAGTAGCAATGTGTGAGTATATCACTGTGGAAACACTATAAAACAGAGTGAGTGTCCCACATTGTTTACACAGAATATCGCTTTAAATAGAAGGGGACATACAAAGATAAGTGAAGGGTCTTTTTTTGGAGGACCAGACACATGGTTACAACATTCTTTTGGCTAAAAAAGATTGGGCACCGGGTTAGTAATAAATTGCCCAATGGGGAAAGAAGCAATTTTACCTTCTTTCTCCACCCTTGTAGCAGAATCAGTAAAAAAGGTATGCGCCCCGGAGTGGGCATCAGCTTTAGCGCCTGCTCTATACCACAATCAATATGGGTAGAGTGATGAGTCTCCCTATCACAAGATCCCATTAAAAATGATCCCTCAACTGCAGAGAAAGCTCTTAAACTGGCACTACAAAATACAGATCGCAAATTGGTCACACTTTTAGTGTGTGATTCATTTTACTGTGTGCACTCTAATAATGAATATCTTCACTATTTGGGCCAAAATGGGTTTGGAGATTCAAAGGGTTGTACAATCTAGCACAAGATGCTTTCGGAACAAGTGGCAAAGCTGAAAGAAGGCCTGCCATTGGCTCATGTTATTTACACATTGAGTCATCAGTGTGTTGGCATTCACATTGAAGGGAATTCAATAGCAGATGAAGGTGCCAAGGCAACAGTGAGAACTGCTGCCATTGCTGCAGTCACTTGCTCTAGCACGAAAATAGACGGAACAACTATGATAGCCGTAAATTACATTCAAAACAGACAGCACCACTGAAAGGTTTGCACTCAAGTATTATTACGAGTTAGATGCACAAAATATTCAGTATACTCAAATTCCAGGACTGGGGGATAGAGTAATACCAAACACTGATCACAGATTAGGATTAATACTAGCTGTATATGAGGGTCTGGGTTCGCACATGCAGGGAATACTGCTACAGTTAATTGCCAAAGCAGCGCTACTGGTGGCCAGGTCTCATTAAACAGACCAAGGACTTTGTCCTTAAATATGACATCTGCCAGCAGATAAAAGGCTCTACCTTAGCACGTCCACCGCAATCACCTTTATTGATCTCGGGCATACCTCTCACACGTGTTTATTTGGATCACTGGGACCCCTTACACTCGGACGGGGCTTACAAATACATCTTGGTGGCAGTGGATTCATGCTTTAGATTCCTATGGGTTTGTCCCCAGCACTTGGCTGATGCCAGAATTGTTATAAAGCATTTGCGAGTCTTTAATTGGGGCATATGCAATTGGCACACTTCATTCCAACGAGGGACCGGAGTTTACCTATCAGCCACCAAAGAAGCCATGGGAAGTTTAGGTGTGGCCTTGCGGTACTCCTCCCTCTACCACCCGAGGAAAATTCGGTCATTGAGAAGAAGAACCTGGAGTTAAAGAATTCCTTAACAGCTAGTGTATTAAGCTCGGGTGGCAGTTGAGTCAGTCACCTATATGGGGTCCAGAGGGCACTTAACAGCATGCCAAGTAAATCCCTGTGGGTTGTATACTCTCTCAGATCCTGTTTGGGGTGAGAATATGGGTCTCAGACATCGATAGTGTCAGCAAAGTGGCAGCTGAAACTCCCTTTGACCTCAATGGTCATTTGGATGTTTTACAGGACAGGAAAGGAGACAAGCTTTACAAAGCAACGTCCAAGTGAAACGCACCACCACTGGAGAAGTGAAAGCAGTATCGGCAAGACCTGCCTGGGTCCCAAAGAGTGAGGACCTGGTCAGAGAAAAAACTACATGGCAAGAACAAATTTGGTAACAATTAAAAGTAAGAAGTGGGCCTGCACTCCTGATGTATACTAGTTTATTCAAAATATAAAGGTTGTAGATCCAAACTTTAGTGCTCATTAAAGCGTGCTTTCACATGAGAGGGATGTAGCCCTTAGTCCCTAATAAATGTGAAAATGTACAAAACAAGGTTGTGGTAAACCATAACCTGCGTGAAGCACAGCTAGGGACAAAATTGTCTCTGCAAATATACACACACTTTTACATGTTGTGAGTCAAAAAATCATTTATATGTAAATAATTTCAGTGAAATCAAAAGTAAATGAGATCATTACACTTTTCAAATCAATATTGCTTATTTGAAATCAGACAGTATAAATATTAAACCAAAAACATTATCTGTTGAGGTCATTTTGTCCAACAGAAATCAATAAATCAAAATACAGAAAATCAATCCTAATGCATTTCGGGTTGCTACTGAACCCTTCGTCAGGGGTATCTAATCGTCAAGAGCAATAATCAGTAGTATTTAGATGTTGTATCTTGAGGTCCTCCGTGCAGAGCTACAACAAAAACCAAATGAATGTCTAATGAGAAGCTGTTTAAGCAGAATAACAAAATTCAATTAGGATTTGCACTCGGTGAAGTGAATAGGTAAAGTCAGCAAGAGAAAAGAGGGATAAGTGAAGGCGCATGCACCGTGCGTCGATCAGAGTTCGAGCCTCTGTGAGTGTTTATGTCATGTGCAACAAAGCGTCGCCAGCAGAGTGCAATATTCAAAGTGTTTCCTAGATTCTAATCGGTGAATAAAAGTGAGTCTCGTGCAACTGCAACAGTCGCTTACCCCAGATAGGTCTTGCGGTGATGTAAGTGTCCGAAAAATGCCTCACTCTAAAAACATGATAGAAAAATGTGTTTGTTAAGTCGCAACCACCATATTATAATGCACTGTGGCCCCACTGTTTGAGGCACCGCTTACCCGACAATGCCCACATGCAGTTCCAAGATAGTCACTCCAAAAAATGGTCTGGTCTATCGGTAACATGAAATGAATATCAAAGAAACCGCCCGTAAGCTGCAGCCATACGCCGTGCGCCTAAGATATCAGAGTAACGAATTACAAACAAAACCAGCGAAGCTCACCTTGTTCAAGATATTCCAGCAAACTTCTGTATTCCAAAACGCGCCTGTGCGGTGCGTCTAATGTGCTTGTGACATAATGCGTCGTTGCCTGTGTTTTGATTAGATATCGCCTGACGAAGGGTTCAGTAGCAACCCGAAATGCATTGGGATTGATTTTCTGTATTTTGATTTCGATTCTGTAAATTTGCAATTCAGCTATTTATTGATTTCTGTTTGACAAAATGACCTCAACAGATAATGTTTTTGTTTAATATTTATACTGTCTGAATTCAAACAAGCAATATTGATTTAAAAAGTGTAATGATCTCATTTACCTTTGATTTCACTGAAATAATTTACATATAAATGATTTTTTAACTCACAACATGTAAAAGTATGTGTATATTTGCAGAGACAATTGTGTCCCTAGCTGTGCTTCACGCAGGTTATGATTTCCCACAACCTTGTTTTGTACATTTTCAAGAATAAAATTGGGCCATCTTACAGAGATCCTGTACCTGACCTGGCTGTTGAAGGTACCTGAACTGTACTTCTTCTGACTCTTGCCTGTCGCTGAGACAAAAGGTTTGTCTCCATCGATCTGAGCAAAGCACACTATGTTGCCAATTCTTAACAGTAGTCCAGGTGGGCTCCTAAGTAGCCGATGGTCTCTCGCTACCATACAGGAAGTTAAGATGAAAGCTTTAATAACGACTGAAGACTCCACTTTTCAAAGAGAGGCTGTCGAACAAAATGTGATGATGATTCTCCCTATTGAAACAACTACACCTGTACAGTCAACAAGTACAGAAATTTCAATTCGAAAAATTGACAACGTCTATGTCAACATGCCCAAGATCGAGTCATCTCCCAGTTCTACAGAGCCTTCTAAGCTGCCAAAAATAGAACAGATACAGTCTGACTACTTTGTGCATTATGACAATTTTTCAATAGATCCCAGTAAACCTGAATTGCCAAAATCCCCACTCCTTTCAAGCTACAAGTTTGTCATCTCTACCTTTGGATGAATAAGACATACCTTGTTGTCCCCTAGATACATCTCTGGATTCCAATTGGATTACTTTGCCTGTCACTTTTGATTGGCTAGGTGAGTGTCTTTTTTTTTCTTCTACTTCTGAGTAGACATTATCTCCCAGAACGCGTTGCAGTCCAACATGTGAACTTGGCTCTAAAACCAAATGCATCATCAACCATGGGAACCAATGGATCTGTCGCTGGTGAACATTACAGCGGTTCCAGTACCGGATGGAATAGTTTTGGACAGGGTATTGTATGATGTATATGATCCTATTTAACTTTTACAAATTCCATATTTGTTTAACTTTTCTTTAAATGATATCATCACCTCTAGTACATGATCTGATGATTGGGAGATTGAAACTGTGCATAATTTGCTCACAGATCTCGAGCAATCAGCAGCATTTTATAATGATGAATTGTATGATGGCACAAGTAATTTTGGAGACATGTCCTGTTATCAACATATGGTCACCATTTTTTACACACAGCTACTATCCCTCGTGCTGTTTACAACTTCAGCCAATGAGAACATGGCCCAACACTGCCGAAAGGTCGTTCAAAAATATTTGCACAGCAGTTTGCATATTTTTCTGGTTTTGACACATCAGACCCAGCTTTGCACCTACACCTGCAAAGAATAATATGCTCATGAATATCAATGTGGTTTACTCGGCTTCCTTTATTTCCCAATTGTCCACACAGGGTTTCAACTTTTGGAAAGATACAATAGACACAAAATCTGTCTGTGGTACAAAGGATTGGCAAGTTCAGGGACAGGATGCCTTACTCACAGCATGCCTCATAACACATCAAATGATTTTCCTGAATAAAGCAGTGCAACATACTTCCAGTCTTGACAAAGGATTAGAACATACCTCGCATTCCCACGTTTGCACCCGTTGAAAACTGGCGACAATACACAAAGTACAGTGAGGATACATTGGATGCCATGCTCTGCTATGGATCATACAATACATCAGACAGTGATCAGCAGGGTTGGTTAGTTTGGCCTCTAGACACGGACAGATGTCAGTCTAGATTCCTGCGTAAAATGGGATGGTTTTAGATAAACAGGCCTGACCTATGCTATGTACAAACAGAACATGCAGTGGTGGTAACATCATATATTGTTGAGAAGTTATGCTTCGATTGTTTAAAAACCTCAACAATTTCCCAGGTGGAACAACACTTCTGTCTGGTGACCTGGATATCAGGGATTTTTTACTAGGTCCCAGAAACCCGCATCAAAAGCGCTTCTTGTGTGGAATATTCAAGCTATGGAACATTTCTCAGCAGGGAGCTGCACACCACCTTATAGATCAAGGAAGGGCATTGTCTACAGTTAAGGTAATATGTGTGTCCATGTGCTGTTAACACTGTTCAAACTTGTATTTATGGTTCATTAATGCAAAGCCTTTATTATTAGGGTGAGCACTAAAAGTAAATGTTGTCAGCTCTGCCTGCACTACTGACGATGGTTTCAGTATAAACATGTACACAAGTTTTCAAAGTTTAGTAATATGAGGCTATGTATAATGCTCCCAGAATGCTCTCTGATATATGCAAATATTTGCAGAAGCTTGAAAGCAACAGTGATGATTCTTTGCTTTCAAAACAAAATGTTCACAAAAAAAAGCAAGTAGGAAAAAAGTATTTTTCTAACTACTGTAAGATTTTAGGTACCGTATCTTTGCAGCATCATTTAGTAACATGTTGATGTTTGCTTGTATTTCCCAAAAATATTCATAATGGAAAATCGGTGTAACCAGTTAAAATACGATTGTGGGAAACAAAAATAAACAAGCATTGGCAAAGCCAGTAGGTCTGAAATTGGTGGTCAGGCTTTTGGTTTTGTCAATGCGTGACTTGTTTAGGCATGGTTTTTGTAAAACTTTATCTGTGTGGGAGCTGCAGGGCCCTCGCCATTCTAACAAGCATTGGCAAAAGCAAAAAACTGTTTTTGGTCTCAAAAAGCACACATTGCCACAGCAGTTCCAGGAACTGAACAAAACTATTTTATGTGCCAGCATGCTCCTTGTAATAGAGCAGAATACTGTCACTCACAGTGAAGCCAGCTGATAGACCGAGCGAAGGAGAGAGAGAGAGAGCGAGAGAGACATCATTTTACTAAACACAAACCCCAGGCTTAATTTTTAAAGAAAGTTTCAAAAGTGCATCCATGGTTTATATCCTTGCATTAAGTGCATATATACAGCCTCCATTAATTCACAAGAATTTACAGAAGTAGGCCAAGAAATAGTACTCCTGGAAAATATTTGGGAACTGCATTCTAGCATGAGCAAATGTGCATGTGTAGATTTGCTAATGTGAAAATCTGAATGTTTCAAGTTCACTTTTCCTCCCACCACTTTTTTCCCAACCCTGAAGAAGTTTTACGTCTGCCACTGCCAGGAGTAAATTTCCAACTTTTTTCAGTATGGGAAAAGTTTGGAAAAGAGTTGGTGAAAACCCTTAAAACATGCAAGTGAGTAGGTTTGCACAGACTCAAAAGGGCATTCCAACCCTTGAACTATTGCTTACCACTACCTTCAGCCCCAGTATGTAGACCTGCAGAAACATAGCAACATAAGGGAATTGCTAGTATTCAAACCCTACTATGGTACAAGCCCTGGCATAATTAGAGAGGCAAGCAACAAGAAGGGGAGGGGGGCAAAACGGGCTTTTTGTTAAGGTCCAGCTAGGTGTGCCCAATATATGTAAACAACAAGTGACAAAGCTGTTCCTATGAGGGTTGGGGGAAGGGGTACCATGTATGTAGATATCTGTTATAGATATTGGAGCCCTCACACAGCCATCGGGATATTGTGAATCACATACCCCTCAGGATGTAATGTAACATCATCGGGCTGCTCCTACGTCGAGTCGGCTGGTGCAATACCCGACGGACTCTTGTTTAGAGAGCACTCTTATGGAGATCTTCTATATCCACGATAGCCGATTGTTCAACTGTAACGAGTGTGGGGCTTGGTGAAAGTGTAGATGAATGTTAAAAAGGGGAGAGAGTACTATCTGAACAATTTATTACGATGTCTCCTCGCCTGATTAAAAATATGAGGTAAAGTAATAGTAGCTCAGGTCTATGTTCTGGGTTAACTATACTACCTTGTCTTGGTCAACATGTTTCTCACTATTGTAGAGGTGTACTCAAGTGATTCGTCAGGACCATGAAATTCTATCTACAAGTCTATCCAGAGGAATCAAGTGATAGACAACTGGCGTTAATATAAAACTGGTATTATTACCTGCTCCTCGGTCTACCTGTATGGAAGGTTGGAGACCAAAAAAAATGTTAAAAACGCTCATTCATAAGACAGTTATCATACACGGTGCTGGTGGAACGTGCATTTGCATTCAAAGTGCACTGTTGTGTAGGGAGGGGGGGGGGGGATAGTTAAAAATACACACACAAAACCACGTGAAGTGATCACTCTAGAGAGTACTAAATCAGAACTAGTTGGACTTACCCTATCTACTCCATAGAATAAACCTCAGCAGTTCCTGGTAGGCTTGCGCAAGGAGTTCCTTGCGTTCTGTGATGGTGTATAGGAGCAGTATTAAATGGGAGAGGTTAGGTAAATACAAAACTCCAGGGTCATTAACACCCCTTCTCTTGAATGTTTGTTGATTCATAGCTAAATTCGAAACGGTAAAAATAAATATGCATAGAGAGCTCTAGGGTTGCTTTATAGTAAGTGGAGTAGTGAACCGGATAAATTACCGGAAAAAATATATATTATATACAGCGGTTTACTCGCGCCATGGAGGCGTGTCACTAATCGGTCTAGCCGGCGCTGTCAGGCACTCGGCGCGGGTAATAACGAGGTCATCACTGTTTTACGAGACAAAGCGTCTCGATCCATAAACGTAAAGTCCGTTTGAGGACGTGCTTATGGTTGGCCATCAACGGAGTGATCGGGCGAGAAACCGAGTATGCGTTAACCAGGTGAATATCGGTATACAGAGTCTACAATATACGAAACAGTAAGACAAAGGTATAAGGGGTTTTTTTACTTACTGACACGCCGAGTCCGTGTCGCTCATAGACCTACCCCGCTCTACCAGGACTGGGGGGTAAGGGACTGTGAGCTCGTGAGAGTTTTAAAGCCGGGCCGGCGTGACAGTGCAGGTGAATCTAGGACGTGAATTTCACTCAAAGAAACGGCTAACTTGGCCGCCATGTTGGATGTCCTACGAGGAAACCTTTTGTTTGTGTGGTTACTCTGTGAGAATAGCGTCACTACTGAGGGGACCAGAGTAGTAAGGGAGATCTTAGATTCTCTGAAGGTGAATACAGCGTGAAATGCACTCTTAGAAACGGCTGACCTGGCCGCCATGTTGGGTGTCCTACGAGGAACCAAATGTGTGTGTGGTTCCTGTATAAATATCGCATCACTTCTGAGGTGGCCAGAATTGTGTGGGAGAACTTAGTCCGTGAGGTGGATTGCCGTTCTCTAAATAATCCAGTGAGCAATATAAAAATTACTAAACAGACTGACTAGATTCAAAATTATGCGTACACCACGCGTATGTCGAGTCGAATTAGAGAGGCTTTATCAGAACTCTTGCATAATGAGATTGCTGCCATAATTTGTCGCCACATTACATGGCACAAAAGGGACAAGTGGATTTTGTTACAGGACAAGTAGATATATGAAGCAACCTGCCCGATGGACAAGTAGATATTTTATTAAATTCCACACCAGTGCTATGGCACATAGGCATGTGAAATACACCATGTTGCACATTGAAAAATTAGACCAACTACCTTTTAGAGAGGCAGAGACACCATCCACAGACTGGATTGTACACGGTTATATCACCCTACCGGTCACGGCTTTGCAATTCCAATATTGTCTTCAATAAAACAGGTAGGTCGATACGCTGTGCTAGGGGAAAGTTATGTGCATGAGTAAAAGGAATTGCCTTTCAGGTTTAAGTGCAGGAAATGGGGCACAGAGGTTTTTCTTTGTGGTGCTGAGTTTGAGGAGGCCCAAAGCGGTTCTCTAGTTTAGAAGGACATTTCTCTTAACGGGGCATGTAATGCTTCTGTTGTGAACTAGTCATGTAATCTGAAGGGTTTCTCAGCTGATGTGGTACATCCGGGTTTCAAATTGATCTTGAATGGGAGCTATTTGATGATGAATGATCAAGATTCCTGTGGAATGGAACTGGGCATCAGTAATCTGGTGACAATATATTTCCTTAGTCACTTTTTGTACACAAGTACTGTTTCCACCTGCCCGCAAAATTAGGGAGGCACCACTGTGGCCTTCTGTAAATGTTTACAACATATGCTTTAATTAATTTGCATAGCAGTCTGAAAGCCATGCTTTTTTAACAGACTGCGGCCAGAGAGAACTTTGATCTCCAGGTTGCAAGGTTCTCGTCGGAGATACAGACACTACTTTACACTAACTTCCTGCTTCATTTTGGGGAGCTTGTCCATCGTATCTTTAGCATATCTGATATGAGAGGAATAGTGCATTTTTTTTACATCTCTCGGTTCTGGACTGGTTAGCACATTTTAGACTATCTTTGGAGTTATTCCATCATTCATACTATAAGTGCTGGGAAGCATTTTTGGAGGGCTCCCGCTTGTCCTGCTACTTTCGGCAGGAATCCTGATATTATTTTTCTTATCTGAGCATCTTCCTTTGCTGATGAATGCCTTTCTTGAGCCACCATGGGGTGCTTCAGCTCCTAGTGAGTTCGACAACGGCTCCACGAGTTATATGCAGGATGCAGTCTCTCCCTCTGCGTCTGCTGTGGGAATTGGATGGAATCACATTTGCTCTATCTATCTGCTTCGATGTGTGCCTTATCGATGGTCATCAGCGGTTATTGACAAAAACAATTTTGTGTCTGCCACCCGGAACACATGAAATTATAGACATTTTCCACGTGGGAACAATTCAGCTTGTTTTATGAACTAAATTGGACCAAAAATGTTTGTTTTATTTTTCCTTTTCTAGGCACCATGAGTTTCGGAGTGCTTCGGATTTCAAACAGTATAATAACTTTAAGGCTTTTTGAAATATTTTAAAGGGGAATCTTGCTTTTAGACAATGTTAACCATAGTTTTTGCCTTTTTTATTTAATTTTTATACTGTCTTTTTAGATAGCTTTTATATATCAACCCTCAGGATAAGGAGTGGGAGTTAGGCACATGTAACAAGGCAGTTTATTCTTTACGTTATCCCAGAAAATAACACTTCAACAGTGACCTTTTGCACACCTTTCCAAGCACAAAATGTTGGATTAATTTCTCCCAAACTACTTTGTCTATACATCCAACTTTGCACAACGTTGTCACGAAGCCCTGAACATCATGTAGTAGGCCTCTCTGTGCACTAGGTTCAGAAGTCGTCCTATCTTCATCCACAGGGTGACAGCGCTATCCATATATCCATAACATCACTAATCTAGCATGCACATCTCAAACGCTGCTTTTTATTATAAATAATATGCATCTGAATAGATTGATAGAGAAGGCACTTCTGCTGACACTGTAGGTCCCTGTCTGCTGAGAAATCACTAAGCACTGATCTGGCACTCCGTGAGGGGTGTCCAACTCGAGACCATGATGGGGTCCTTCAATCTCTCCCATAAGGTAATGGGGTTGGATTGTAGCTAGGGAAGATTGTTAGCTCTACACCTACACATACTCTAGGTTCACTTAGAGTAGGGCTTGCATCGTAGGAGTACGTTAGATGACCATTTTGCATATACGCCTGCATATATTCACTGCTTCAGCACCATGGTAGAAATGTATCTACACTTTAATGTCTTGGTGCTTGCACTGTTTCAGCACCATGGTAGAAATGTATCTACTCTTTAATCTCTTGGTGCTTGTAATCTCCTTTATTTGCTTTTGTCTCCTAATATTTGGGGAACACAAATTTCTTGCAAGAATAACGTTGGTTCAATAAATATTATAGAAAATGTCTAGTTGTGTAGTCTCTGTATAATTCTCTGAGAACAAGTGATCCGGAGTGACTGAGCCAAAGGTTCTGTACTGTTTCCACTATTCCTTAGGGGTCAGGTTTGTCATGTTTGCTGGCTGCCGGAAACTGTTCACTCCTTGATAAGTTAGGGGGGCTTGCAGTGACACTGTGAGCTATCTGCACTATAGGCCAACATATTCTGCAGGGTGCCCAGAATTAGTATAGGAACCAAGCCCTTAGTTTATGTTCTCCAAACAATGCACAGATCTAAAGCATTAGTAGGAACTACACAACACCACTTCATTTAACAGTATTAGCCCAGACCCAAACACCTCCCCCTTTTATCACATCATACTTTTTAAGTTCATGTTCTCACAAAATTTACTTATCACTTCATCTCTTTACAGTAACACATCTTTAGTCACCCTACCTTTTTATGGTGGGTGATAAATATTGGGAGATGTAACATTGGTGGTGAGAGTCAGTAGTGTTGTATAAGACTGATTCTGCGAGAATGGTGTAAGCAATTGCTTTTTGTATCGGTGGAAATTGATGTGGGCATATGGGTGTGTGGCCTTTCTGGATTTTGTGGTAATTAATTAACTTAACTCTTGGAGAGAGAAAGAGAGAAAGAGAGAGAGGGCAAACCTTTCTCTGCACTAGACTTAAAAAGTCAGAAGCCGGTTTAAAGAGAGAGGGAGTAGGACCACAAAAACATGTAACATAATGAGACAGACTTACCTGAACCCTCTTCTCTTCCCCACAGCCCAGCTACCATTCTTCAACCACAGTGGAAGAAGAAATGATAAGATTGGTTGAACCAGATGATTTCAGTCATGAGCCCCCTTTGGAGCCAATCAGGGAACAATGCGGTTGTTTTCAGGACCATCATCCACAACCAGAGGCAAAGAAGAAGAAATAAATCCGGAAGTGAGATCCACGATGATCGAGAATCCCCCAGGCCGCCAGTAGGCGAGACGGACTTGATTCCTTTCTCCAGTTTGGCAGAGAGGAAGGATCGGGGGTTTCAGCAATCCAAACCCCGTAGCTGCTGGAAGCTAGATAACAAATCCAAGCCCTGGTAACAGCTGTGAATACAAGACCAGCAACTTCTTAGAATCTGCATCCCTGAGCTCCACAAGGAGTGGAAGACTAGGTTTGAACCCGCAAAACGATGCATCGCCCCGCCAAGTTTCCGGCGAACCGTGGCTCAGCAAATTACAGGGCTGGATTTGGGGAAAAAAGGAGGTGAGAAGAAACTAACATTCCACAAGTTCCTCGCGTTTTCCAATTCTTTTTTTTTTCCTTTTTTCTTCTTCCTTCACCAAAATGGTTTCAGGTTCTTAAGGGAAGCCGTTTTTTATGTGTACCTAAGAGGGACTCATATTTATTTATTTCTTCTCTCGTGACTTAACAAATTAGTCCTTGTTATAAGAAGGCGACAAACCACCCCTCCTCCTTTGTTTTTTTTTGTAAAGAAAGTAAAGGAACACAGGTGACTTATTCCTTGGTGATTAGTCTATCCTTATTCAATAGGATAAAAGACACACGACTTACCAGGGGGTTTCTCCTTTTTTTCGGGGAGATCTTGTTTGCTGGCCGGAGACTGTGCCGGGACTGCCCCTAAAAGTAAAAAATGAGATAAAAGACATTAAGACAATTGAACTTTCCTCCCTTTAGTTAAAACCTGTGTGAAATTCTGAAGAAAATAACAGGGTGACAATAAAACCGTTGAACTCAATTTGTTTTATTTGTGTTTATATTTAGCCGCAACCGACAAATGGTGGAGAATTAAGGCACATTAGACCATTGAAAAAAAATTAAAATGTGGTACAACTGCTCATTTGTGGGCAGGGAAAATTAGAATGGGCCCTCGAAAGACAAATGTCTTCCACCGAGGTGGACCGCAAAACCTTTAAAAACACTATGAAGTTGCAAGTGCCCAGTCTACAGAAGGTTGCTGATAATCAATTGCAAATAACGGCCAACCTCTATCCCAGCCATACCTCGTCCAGAGGCGCCCACATATCAATTCAGAAATATGTCCCTAGGGAAGACCCTGATGCCTTTCTTTTAAATTTCAAGAGGGCTGCTAGGGCTTGTGCCTGCCCCCTGGCAAATGGCCTTACTTCATGGCTCCATGACTAGTCTGAGAAGCACAGGCCGCCTACCGGGTAACCAATCCTTATGGTACCACTTCCTATGAAGGAGACAAGAATGTCATATCGGACCACTTGGGATTAGACGCAAAAGCCTATTGCCTGAAGTTTAGAAAGGAACGCGGCATAGTAGGGGATAATCCTAAAACTATTTTGTTCAAACTTAAATTCGCCACTGATAAATGGCTCAGACCCCTTCAGAAAACCAAGGAAGAAATCATGAATTTGATTTGTTTGGAACAATATCTAGAGACTTTACCCCTAGAAACACAAAAATTGCTCAAACAACATACAGGCCTAACCGTAGAAGAAGCCGTAGAGATGGCCACAACTTTTTCTAGAATCCAGCCACACTTAAACGTCTGAGAACCTAACCGAGCGAGAAATCAGGCTCCTCTCAAGAATTAGAAAAGACCTAACAAAAATGTCACTGAACCTTCCAAAGTCAGGACCTTTCAAACTCTGCCAAACTCCTTTAAAAATTCCCAATGCTTTGACTGTGGTGAATGGGGACACATTTCTCGGTCCTCTCCCAATAAAAAAACAGTTGAGGAACCATGGACGTTAGTTGTATCCCAGTAAACATTTTTTATAAGCAATCAATCAATAAGGGGCTGGTGAAGCACGCTACTCACCCACGAGGGTCTCAAGGCGCTGGGGGAGGGGTAGGTCTAGCATCTTCGATCAGTTGAAAAGCCAGGTCTTGAGTGCCCTTCTGAAGGTGAGTAGGGTAGTCGAGCGTCTTATTTCAACTGGGTGAGCATTCCATGCTGTGACGGCGGTGTAGGAGAAGGCTCTCCCTCCGGCTCTGCTTCAGTGGATGCGGGGGACCTCTGCCAGGGCGAGGTCGGAAGAGTGAAGGTTCCTCTTGGGTTTGTGGAAACTCATTCGGTCCTTGAGGTATTTGGATCCGATGTTGTTCAGGGATTTGTACGCGTGCGTGAGTAGTTTGCAGGTGACCCTCTTCTCAATGGGGAGCCAGTGGAGCTCTCGTAGGTGCGGCATCATGTGTTCCCGGCGTGGTAGTCCTAGGATGAGCCTGGCGGCTGCGTTTTGGATGGTTTGAAGTTTGCGAAGTAGTGACTCGTTGATTCCGGCATAAAGGGAGTTGCCGTAGTCGAGCCTGCTGGTGATGAGTGCGTGTGTGATAGTCTTTCGGCAGTCTGAGGAGATCCATTTGAAAGTCTTTCGTAGGGTGCGGAGGCAGTTGAAACTGGCGGAGACAATAGCGTTGATTTGGCGGTTCAAGGAGAGTGAGGAGTCGAGGATTATGCCGAGGTTCTGAGCGTGGTCTGTTGGGTTCGGAGGGGGGCCGAGGGTGGGAGGCCACAGGGAGTCATCCCAGGCTGAGGGGCTGGGTCCGAAAATGAGAAACTCGGTCTTTTCGGAGTTGAGTTTGCAGATGATATCAGTGGGTTTGGAGAGGAAAGGGGGGAGAATGACCCTCTGTGTTCTGCTGGAGAGGAAGGATTGGATCCAGTTGAGGGCATCTCCGCTAATTCCCGTGTTGTGGAGTCTGGTGGTCAGTGTGTGATGTGAGACGGTGTCGAAGGCTGCAGAGAGTTCGAGGGGGATGAGGGCATGCGGATGTCATCAGTGGCTGCGATTAGGGCTGTCTCAGTGCTGTGGTTGCTGCGGAAACCAGATTGGGAGGGGTCCAGTATGTTGTTTTTTTCGATGAAGGTTGTCAGCTGGGTGTTCACGATTCATTCTGAGACTTTGGCCATGAAAGGAAGGAGGGAGATGGGTCTGTAGTTCCTGTGGTCGGTTGGGTCCGCCGATGGTTTTTTGAGGAGGGGCCTCACTTCAGCATGCTTCCAGTCCATGGGGCAGGTGCCCGAGGCCAGGGAGGAGTTGATGGTGCGGGTTAGCTCGGGAGCGATGGCCGTGATGGCTCTGTGGAAGATGTGCGGGGGGCCTGGGACACTGCTTTCATGTATGCCTATAAATTCAAGGCCACAGAATTAATGCTTTGTTAGATTCAGGATGTTGTTAGTCAGTTATCCTACAGAAATGGGTAGAGCTCTCCTAAATCCTTCCACATAAGGTAGTAGAGATTAGGTGTGTCCATGGAGGTATAAGGTGGTATCCAATAGCTGAGGTGACACTGACTACTTAAATAGGTAGAGAGATCAAAATAAAAGCCGGAGTCGTGCTAACTGTGCCAGAAGAAATGATACTTGGCACAGATAACACAGAGTATCTCACTATGTTTAAAGTCCAATTGTCTTCTTTTCTATTTAAAAGACCTATGCAAAATCCCAAAATGGCTTTCTCACAGCTGAACCCAGGCAGAAAAATTGTGATTTCCATCATGCTCAAAGGAATGACAATACAAAATGCTTGAAAAACCACTATAGAGAATGAAGACAACACTAGTTCTCGGTTTCCCCAGTTTATAAAAATAGAGGGGCTTCTGCACAGAATAGAAAAAATAGGGGCAGATCTCCAACTCCTAGTTCCAAAAGAATTTAAGAAACAAATATTTTTTTTCTCCCATTCACATTTATTGGCCGGCCACACTTAACCAGAGAAAAAAATCTCAAATGGTCTTTAGTTATTTTTTTGGCCCGGCATTCATGCCGAGACCAAAAAATATTGCCAAAGTTGTGAGATCGGTCAACAGAAAATCCCATATAAAACTCCTGCAGTCCCTCTCCAACCCTTACCTTTAACACTTTAAGCGTATTGGAATGGACCTGATAGGTCCCTTCCAAAGAACCAAACAGGGTAACACTTATTGCTCGTTAGTTGTTGACTATGCCAATTGCTATCCTCAATCAGTTTATTTGATATTTTATAGTACAGTGTGGCCAGAAGGCCGCTTTACATATACTCAAGCTTGAATATGTTCCGAAGAAGTACCAGTATCTCAAGACATCAACAAAAGCAAAAAGGAAACAAAGATATCAAGGCAACCCCGGCACAGACAGTGTACACCATTCTCCCCGCAGAGCTTCTATATCAAGATCAATCAAGTGGCTGATGCTGCTAGTCATGCAGGTGTCCGTGGCCTAATGGGTGTATTCCCGGTTCAATGGATGGATCTGTGGAGTATGTGGGGGCAGTTCTATGCCCCTGTATGTTGCTCAACGGGACCAAATCTTTTTATGTTTCTGTAGGCAGCCATGTGCATTAATCACTGCTATCTGCATTCCCATGCACCTATCTATGTCACTTTGCCAAACCCTATTGATGGCTGAGAAGACTCTATCCAATTTTGTGCAAAATCCTGCTTAGCCAGTGTGAGTCCCAAGAATAGGAGGTGCTGCTTGTATCAGTTACTGCCAATTACATTGGTGCCATGTAATAGGAACAGTTTGGGCTCTAAGATGAGACACCAAGATAGGAACATTCTAGACAGGAAGATGCTTTATACGAGAAGGGCCAGAGTACCCTACAGTTCCGGTCTGTGTGTAGGAAGGTTCCCCCCTCATCCCTATATCGGAAGCAAGTGGGGGACAGGATGACACCCATGTTCCAAAGGCGAGACCTCGTGTAGTATGCTGTATGTACATATTCAAATTGAATTAGGTGGTATTGTGTTGTGATAGTGGCATTGTGGGAGCATAACCAAGGGCTCAGTCCAGTCATCATCGGTGAGCTCTGGGACATCTCCCTCCCACGCCGTGCGTAGTGTGCTTAGTGTATTTTGATTAGGAGTGATGAGTGTTTGGCAGACTTGTCTAATTTTGTGGGCACCCAGGCCTCCCATCAAGAGACGCCCCTCCACGGGGTAAAACTCCAGTAATCCCCCCAGAGAGCATATATACGGTGTCAAAGCATGCCTAAGCATTAGGTACCTACAGAATTGGCTGCAGTGGAGATGGTATTGAGTTTGTAATTACTGAAAGGACTTAAGCACTGTCCCCTGCATTATGTCCCCCAATGTAGAGACCCCGATAAGGTCCCAAGTATGGAAACCTGGTAGTGTGGTGACTTGCCGGAGGTATGTTCTATACCAAAGGGGTGTTGTCTGCATCAAGCGTCCTCCTCAGCCCATCCTCCTGACTATGCTCCATTATATATGAGTTACTACCCTACACGCTGGTGGCAGGTGGTCAAGGTTTGTCTGACTATAAAGGATGTCCAGAAGTGATTGGGAGCACATCGCATGTCTCTCTATCAAAAAGGCTGGATCCATCTGTTTGCTGTACCACCACTCATTAATGTTTAGTAAGTGAGAGGCAGAATTCCAGGCATACATATCGGCTGCGGCAAATCCTCCACAGTAGGTGGATTGAGAACAGGTCAGTAGAGCTACCCTGATGGCACCACCACCCCATAGAAAATGATTGAGAAGTGTGTTGACCTGTTGTAACCATGATTGCAGGATAGTATAAGGACAATTTTGGAGATAATATATTATTTGCAGTAGGGAAACCATTTTGAAAATGGCAGACCGCCCAAACAAGGACAGCGGTAGAGGTGACCATCCCTTAGTTTCTTCGCAGAGACGTGATATTAAAGTGTGGATATTTTGGGACCAAGACATGATTGGGACAGTTGGGCTGCCCATGTGCTCTCCCCTGGTCCCCGTAGACTGGGAACAGTACCGACTTCGCCGGGTTGGTGCTGAGTCCCAAGGTTCCGCTGAATACCTGTAGTATCTGCAAGATACGTGGGCCAGAAAATCAGGGGTCTGTGAGAAAAAACTACACGTTGTCTGCATTTGGTGCAATCCTGTCGGACACCTCCAGTGACTACGCAAATCCCTGCGCCAAAGGGTCCCGCCTCACCCGATTAGCCAAAAGTTCTATTGCCAATGCAAATAATTTCAGGGAAAGTTGACAGCCGGGTCGCATGCCCCGATGGATTAGGAATCGCTCTGATCGCACTGCCACCACCCGTATAGAGAAATCCGTGTACAGAAGATAAGTATATGAGAGAAAACACGGACCAAAGTTAAGGACACGGAGGGGAAGAAAAAGGTAATCCCAACTTAGTGAATCAAATGCCTTATCAATGTCTTCTAGCAAAAGAGCCGCGGGACAACCAAGTTCTTGGGCTTTTGCAATGACATTATGAACTCACCTAATGTTGTGTCTGTTGGATCTATATGACATTAAACCTGCTTGATCTGGATGGGCGAGGACTTTACCCAGATGTTTGGATTCAAAATTCAGAAGAGAGAGAGGGCGGTATGAGGAGGGTTCATCAGTAGGTCTCTCAGGTTTGAGGAATACCACATTTTCGGCATGTCACCAGTCAGGAGTAAGGATTTGTTGTTTTTGGACTTCATGAAGCGTGTTTAAAAAGTGTGGGCCTAATTGGGACATATGAGATTGCACAAATTCACTCTGGAATCCATTGAGACCCAGTGCGCTGCTGGGACGTATGCCTGATAGAGTCACGCCGAGCTCCTCGACCGTAATGGGTTAATCAAGCTGTTCACAAATATGGTTGGGTAATTACTTTGGTGGTATATCTCTCAGGAATTCGTTAATTTGATCTGACGATATAATTTCCTTTTCAGTATAAAGGGACAAAAAGGATGCAACTTCCTGGGCAACATAACCTACGGTAGTACATAGGATCCCCTTTGCACTTCGCAGTCTAGGTACAGGGACAGGGGATTGCGCCGCCTGACATAGATGATACAACATACTATTTGATTTATCCCCCATTCATAAATTCTGGATTGGGTCACTTGCCACACGCCTTGGGCTTCATTTGTAATCAGTTGGTGCAGTTGTTGTTGTGTTAGGAAGAGACAGCGCTTAGCCTTGGGGCCCTTGCCCTCTCTCTCACTTCAGCTTCCAGGACACACTGGCCGGTTTCAAGGGCCCTAATTTGTGTGGCAGTGTTTCTCAACTGATCAGTAGCTGATATCAATGCCTGAGATCTTGGGTTTAAGGGCTTCCCACATATTGTACTTGAGGGGGTGTATCGACATTGGATTCCAAATAGTCTACAACCACCTGCCAGAGGACAGTTTGGTAGGTTGGGTCCCGCAGGTGCCATGGTGACAATCACTATCTGGAGAGGTTTCTGAGGCCCTATATTCAGCTTAGAACTGACGGGGGATTGGTCTGAGAGCCCCC
Organism: Triturus cristatus; assembly: GCF_964204655.1. Taxonomy (NCBI): domain Eukaryota; kingdom Metazoa; phylum Chordata; class Amphibia; order Caudata; family Salamandridae; genus Triturus; species Triturus cristatus. Next base: position 1,149,712,756 of record NC_140591.1, on the reverse strand, counting down.
TGGGCAGGATGGAGACGACGAGGACATATGGATGAACGTGCATGGGAGGAAGAGGTAGTCTAATCGGGAGAGTGACCGGTTTACTGCAGAGAAGAAGGTGAAGCAGGATTCTGTTAGATGATAAACTCACCAGGCATCTGACCATCCAAAAGTGGAAGCTAGTTAGTACAGTTTAGATTATCCCACCTGGCAACCCTGGTATGTCTCTCAACATCAATCCATGGGCATTACAGTGTCATTCCAGTCACCACCCATTACTGAAAGACCATCAGGGAGGTCACCCCATAGACATGCAACTTTGTCAACAAAAGTTTGCCCTAGGAGTGGGGGGCATAGAAAATCCCTAGCATCTGTGATTCTCCATATAGTGTTCCTGTGACAAATGTGTACCTTCCACCTAAATCAGACCATGTTTTGGATAGTCTATATGGGGCCCTACAGTGTATCAGAACTGCTGTACAACATGACCCACGAGAGAAACCCGAATGGAAGACTTCATCATATCTGAGATCAGCCAGACATGGCGCCTTATTACGCATTAGGTGTGTTTCTCTCTACCACCAGCCGTTTGGCCTGCCTTAAGAAACTCCCATGTTGATTTTGTTTAGGGCTCCATGGACATTACATCTCATGATATTAATCCCACCAGGTAGAGAACTAGCGGTATTCACAGCCATTTGTGTTTTAGGGGGGGTTGCCAGGTGTGAAGTGCATGTTGAGGGTTTATGGTACAATCATGCCTGTGCCTGAACTCTGATAACTTTGGTGTAACTAGCAATAAAGCCCTCCCCCACCCCAATACTTACTCCAACATGAAGTATCTGTCACGGCAAGGGTGCTCCTGGGGCCCCAACAGGGGACCCCAGGATGCTCCCGACAATGGTTACCCAACATCCTAATGTCTTTAACCTTGGTTGCTCAGGGCATGGAGGAAGTGCTTATCTTGGTCCCACAAGCCTGGTGATTCTCTAAGAGCGGATCATGCAAACCGAGTTAATGAGCCTTTGGATCCAGGGTGCAGAGCATGGCAAGGGGCGGTCTTCCCATAACAGTCATGAATCTTCCCCCTGTGTCTGGGAACGCCAGTTGGATCTGGATGGGTATCGTATTTTGGAAGTGTATTTCTTCGGATGTTTTCTTTGTGTAACCTCGAGGAGTCTGATTCCGGTGGAGGCAGAGAATGTGGATCCAGATGAACAGCTTCCACACTCCGTGCGAAGATTGCTTCCGGGGTCAAAGAAGTGAGATTTTGACTGATGCCACTGACCTCATAATGGCCGTTCCCTTGGGTTTTTTCAACAGACCAAAATATGATAGTTTTATGGCAAATGCTAGTTTTAATTCATCTTTGCACATGCCATTGCACAATAGATATGAGCCACTGCGTAGATGTAGTGAAATAGATTGACATACAATTGCCGACCAACCTAATGGGATTAAGGATCAAGAAACTGTTTATGGTCTGCTAGATGTTGGTAACATAGACTATACCAGGGAAATTGGTCCGGGAGAGCTGTCTCTTAATATCACGGGAGATGTCAATTTTCATAACTCAAATACCCATATGGAAAATCAAAAACTAATACCACATATAGTGATTTCAGAAACTCCTGCGAATGATTATAGTAACAGTACTTCCATTAATACGTTATCGAAAGACGAACCTAGATTACACCATAGAGAGCTCTTGAAAATTATGATGTGGAACATCGCAGGCATTAAAAATAAGATGTATGCTATCCATTGGTTAAAAATGCTAGATGACTTCGGAGTGGTATTATTACAAGAAACCTGGTGTATTGAATACTTTAGTATAAATGGCTATCAGACAATTTGGACCAACGCCATTCCATTAAGGATGGGAAGGGCGAAGGGTGGCCTTGCCACATTATTTGCAGTCACTTCACCCTTGACCTTAAAGAAAACCTTTATTAAATCACAGTATTACCAGTTTGTATACCACTATTCAAATGGAAATCAAGCTATTGTTGTAATAAATTTCTATAACAATCTATTTGACAAAACAAAGAGTAGGGTAATTAGTTTATTAGAAAAAAGACTTGGATCACTTCTTAAAAGGAGTGGCAGGGGATTATATTTTAGTTTGGGCGGGGGATTTTAATTGTGTCAAATGCGATTGTGAAGTAGGCGAACCTTGTGGATATTGTAATCACTATGGTGACAAGATTACACATTTTTCGCACGATATGTATGGGGAAGCTATCAATAAGGTGGTGCGTAAATATGATTTAATTGTTTTAGAACCTAATTTACCAGAAGGGGAAACAAATATGTGCACTTTTATAGGAGCAAGGACTTCTTCAAATATAGATCACCTTCTAATATCAGCGAATGGTAGTAATTTGGTTGAAAAAGTTTCAATAAATAATAGTTTGTTTAGTGATCACCACCCTCTAAGTGTAATATTGAAAATAAACTCACTGACAAAATTACAAGGAAGACAGCAGATGCTACCATTGATACGCAAGGAAATAATGGTGTCTCCATAAAATGGACGGGTGTTAATTAGGCCTGGGCCAAAATTCCGCTTCGTTCGCGGAAATTGCGATAATTTGGCATTTTCGCATTCCGCGGAAAGTGCGAAAATGTCAAAATTTCCGCATTCCGCAGCTTAGCGATCATTTGTTTCTTGCTCGCGCTGTAAAAAAATACATTCTCGCGTGCGCGCAATCGCCTTATCTGGATCCCTGCGTTCGCTGACAAGTTTTCCTGACCCGGTCGCATTCTCCACGAGATGTTGGATGTTGATAGCCATTTTGCGCTGTCTCGCGACAGTTCGCGCCCGCATTAACGTCATTTGTCGCGCGAACACGTCATTTGTCGCGCGATCACGTCTTTCTTCTCGCGATCATGCACCGCGAGAGAATGAGAAGATTGAGATCTCGAACACGTCATTCTCCACCGTGAGCCAGAGAGTGAGGATGCGGGCACGTCTAATCGAACGCGAAAAGGAGAAAGAGACCCCGAACACGTCATATCCAACGCGACAGGGAGCGAGAGAACGTGATCAAGTCATTTTCGACACGCAATCGACATCCGGCGGAAGTAATGTGAAGCTCGAGAACGCGAACATGTGAAATTTTCAATTTGGAGAAGAATATCAGTTCTAGCAGCATGAAACCATCTGCAAAAGATGATTTTGGATAAAAACAACTCCTCAGATTGACATTTGGCTGTCCTTTTTTGTGCAAGGAGCCCTTTTTTAAAAAGGTGGGGAGAGGGAGGAAGTGACACAGAATCTCCAACTTCCTGTTCCTGTCCAGCAGACTCCTCCCAGTGCTTTGTCCATCTCCTGCTCATTCTACCTTTGGATTTTGAGCTGGAAAGATCACTCTTTTTGTCTGCTAAATCCTTGCAATTGGATTTGAGGATTTTTTGATTTGGATATTTTACAAGTAAGTGGTTGTTGTGTCTATTTGATTGGGGGCATTGCAGTTCTTGTAAATACAATTTATTTTTGGTAACTATCATTATTCCTTTTTTTTTTAAATGTTGTTGGTAGTACTAGTCAGTAGTAGGCCCGAGCAGCATGGGCATGGCCTATGGGTGTGTGTGTGCATGATGAAGCAACTGTTCCTTTAGTGTTTTTTTAATTTATTTTATTTTCAAGCATCATTTAAGGGCATGGATGGCATTGGATTGAGTTGGGGAAGTGTGTTTTGTGGGTGGCCTTTGTGATGTTGTTGGGCTTGGCCATGTGGCTGGTGGCCTTTTTGAAGCCTAGGCCTGCAAGCTTGCCTGGCCTTGTCTGCCAACATGCCTGCTTTTTCATCCACTAGGATCGGAGCAGGTAGCCATAGCTTTATTAATCAAGTGTTTTCTGTGTGGTCTGTTGAATTTAGACATCATTTAGGGCATGGATGGCATTGGAATGAGTTGGGGAATTGTGTTTTTTGGGGGTGGCCATTGTGAAGTTGTTGGGCCTGGCCATGTGGCTGGTGGCCATTTTGAAGCCTAGGCCTGCAAGCTTGCCTGGCCTTGTCTGCCAACAGGCCTGCTTTTTCATCCACTAGGATCAGAGCAGGTAGCCACAGATTTATTAATCAAGTGTTTTCTGTGTGGTCTGTTTAATTTAGACATCATTTAGGGCATGGATGGCATTGGATTGAGTTGGGGAACTGTGTTTTTTGGGGGTGGCCTTTGTGATGTTGTTGGGCCCGGCCATGTGGCTGGTGGCCATTTTGAAGCCTAGGCCTACAAGCTTGCCTGGCCTTGTCTGCCAACAGGCCTGCTTTTTCATTCACTAGGATCAGAGCAGGTATCCACAGCTTTATTAATCAAGTATTTTCTGTGTGGTCTGTTGAATTTAGACATCATTTAGGGCATGGATGGCATTGGATTGAGTTGGGGAAGTGTGTTTTTTGGGGGTGGCCTTTGTGATGTTGTTGGGCCTGGCCATGTGGCTGGTGGCCATTTTGAAGCCTAGGCCTGCAAGCTTGCCTGGCCTTGTCTGCCAACAGGCCTGCTTTGTCATCCACTAGGATCAGAGCAGGTAGCCACAGCTTTATTAATCAAGTGTTTTCTGTGTGGTCTGTTGAATTTAGACATCATTTAGGGCATGGATGGCATTGGATTGATTTGGGGCAGTGTGTTTTTTGGGGGTGGCCTATGTGATGTTGTTGGGCCTGGCCATGTGGCTGTTGGCCATTTTGAAGCCTAGGCGTGCAAGCTTGCCTGGCCTTGTCTGCCAACAGGGCTGCTTTTTCATCCACTAGGATCAGAGCAGGCAGCCACAGCTTTATTAATCAAGTGTTTTCTGTGTGGTCTGTTGAATTTAGACATCATTTAGGGCATGGATGGCATTGGATTGAGTTGGGGAAGTGTATTTTTTGGGGGTGGCCTTTGTGATGTTGTTGGGCCCGGCCATGTGGCTGGTGGCCATTTTGAAGCCTAGGCCTGCAAGCTTGCCTGGCCTTGTCTGCCAACAGGCCTGCTTTTTCATCCACTAGGATCAGAGCAGGTAGCCACGGGCTTTATTAATCAAGTGTTTTATGTGTGGGCTGTTGAATTTAGATATCATTTAGGGCATGGATGGCATTGGATTGAGTTGGGGAAGTGTGTTTTTTGGGGGTGCCCTTTGTGATGTTGTTGGGCCTGGCCATGTGGCTGGTGGCCATTTTGAAGCCTAGGCCTGCAAGCTTCCCTGGCTTTGTCTGCCAGCAGGCCTGCTTTTTAATCCACTAGGATCAGAGCCGGTAGCCACAGCTTTATTAATCAAGTGTTTTCTGTGTGGTCTGTTGAATTTAGACATCATTTAGGGCATGGATGGCATTGGATTGAGTTGGGGAAGTGTGTTTTTTGGGGGTGGCCTTTGTGATGTTGTTGGGCCTGGCCATGTGGCTAGTGGCCATTTTGAAGCCTAGGCCTGCAAGCTTGCCTGGCCTTGTCTGCCAACAGGCCTGCTTTTTCATCCACTAGGATCAGAGCAGGTAGCCACAGCTTTATTAATCTAGTTTTTTCTGTGTGGTCTGTTGAATTTAGACAATATTTAGGGCATGGATGGCATTGGATTGAGTTGGGGAAGTGTGTTTTTTGGGGGTGGACTTTCTGATGTTGGTTGTCTTAAAGACATGTTTTTGTTGTATGTGCCTGGTGTGTTGGTGTGCAATGCATGCACCCTGCAGACCTTTTTGGGGCCTGTGAATGTTCATATTTTCATTTTGTATTAAAAAGGCAGAGCAGTGTGCTTTAGCATGCAGCCTCTACCTGGCTTTTATAGGCCTTTTGTTAGCTCCTGGTGTTTCCCAGGCCCCCTGCTTGTTTGTGTTTTGTGAGTTTCCATGTGGCTGGTGGCCTTATTTAGTGTTTGGACTGGGAGTTATTATTGTCCAGCTTTTGCCATGGGCCTGCATGGTTTTCCTACTGGCTATGTGGCTTACTGCTTCCATCCATCCACTCCCTTTGCCGGCAGCAGCTCCATGGATGCCGAGATGCTCAAAAAGTTAATGGCAAATAGGGTCCACCCCAGTTCCATTACATTTTTATTTTGGTGGTTATTATTAACTTTCCTATCCTTCCTGAGAGTGTAGTGTGTGACTGTACACAGTAGTATAACATAGCCCTTGTTTAAAAAAAGTCATAAATGGCTAGACTATATTTTTTGTTTGCACTCGTACAGTACTAAGTAACTGAATCACAACAACAAATGTAACATTTCACTGATGTTCTTCTCCTGGCTTATTTGGTTTCAGGTGCACAAAAGACAGAGGAGGCAGTGTCATCAGCATCACCCGGCTACCCGTTGGACTGCCATCCAGACAGAAGTCCTGCTGCGCATCACGTCCACGTGTGACCAGAGCTTGTTGTGCATCTGCATCCTGCCTGACATCTGAAGAAGATGGCCCCAAAGAAATTTACCAGGTCCAGTACCAAGAAAGTTGCTGGTGAGAAAAAGGAACAGAAAAAGGAAGTGCCATTAACCACGACTGGTGGTGTGCCGGCCAATGTATATTTTGGCACCAAAAAAGTTACGCCTGCAGCAGCGTTGTCCGGCAACCAAGCTGGGAGCAGCACAGCGGTCCAACCACACCAACCTAGGCCCAAGGGCTTTAGTGTCGCAGAGGTAGCCAGTCTACTAATGAGCAGCGATGTTGAAGAAATGTCATTACCGCAAAGCAGTACACAATCAAGTTCAACGCAGGCGCAAACTCAGCAGATAAGTGTGCAGCCGCAACAAGAACAGCAGCAGCCGCAACAAGAACAGCAGCAGCCGCAACAAGAACAGCAGCAGCCGCAACAAGAACAGCAGCGGCCGCAACAAGAACAGCAGCGGCCACAACAAGAACAGCAGCGGCTGCAACAAGAACAGCAGTGGCCGCAACAGCCCACCATAGTAGTTGTTGTTCCTGACGTAGGGGCATTTCAGGAAATCGAGCTTCCTGCAGACAAAGTGGAGCAAAGTCAAACCACTGTTTCAGAAGATCTATTGTCTTCCAGACCACCAGCAAGGAAAAGGAGGATTAGTCCATCATCATCTTCTTCAAGCCCCGCTTCTGATGATCGTGATGACACTTGGGTCCCACCAGCTCGGACTGAGACTGATATACGCCACAAGACAATGCTTCTGAAAAGGAATATCCCAGAAAAACTTAGAGTTATGGAGGTAGATGTAGAAGAGGGGGTGATGATGATGTTGATGAAGACGAGCCAGTCATCACGCACATTACTCCCGCCCCAAAGGGATTGGAGACCAACATTCTCACCCTATCCAGAAAGGCTGCTACTGAGCGGGATGTAGCACGGATATCACCAACGCAGCTTACACCACCACTACCTCCAGCTGCCATATTTTCCAAGGCCCGGCAGGGACCTACGTCCAGCTCAACCATCTCAGTAGGTAGTGGTAGTAAAAGTCACAGTCTAGGTGCACAGGGTCACATTTCAAGCACACCCTCCAGTTCATCTGGTATTGAAAGTGGCACATCCAGAAGTGCCAGAAAGTTCTCCTCCCCAGTTTGGGACTTTTTTTCTGTTAGCACCAAGGAGGAGAACGTTGCTATATGCTCAATTTGTCGGCAAGGTGTTCGGCGTGGTAAGCTTGGTACAAACTATGGCACCGGAGGACAAGCAAGTCATCTCAGAATACACCACACTATCATGAGGGAGAATCACCTACTTCAGTTAAAAGAAAGTAGAAAAACTCAACCCATTGAAGTTGGTCAGGAAGAATCAGGGAGCGATATTATTGCGGTGGAAGGTGAAGAAGAGGGAGGCATTTCTAGCCCTGTCTCCAGTAGTGCAGTGGTACCGCCCACATCCTCCTCAGTAACATCAGAGTGGCATCGCAGTAAGAGCCATACTCTGAGTCAGGCTGAGACACCAAGGTGACTGAGTACCGCAATGAGACAATCTGTGTCGTTGAGCCTAAGTGGGTGAGCACAACAAAGGAAAGTAATTCAGCCTACCATTGAGAGCATGTTTAGGTTGGGGGGGCAGTTCCAATGCAACCACCTAACGGCACGGTTGTACAATGCGAAGCTGGCTAAAATGTTAGCCCTGGACCTTCTTCCTTTTTCATTTGTGGAAGGGGTGGGTTTCCTTGAATTGCTGTCTGCCATCTGCCCTAGATGGAAGGTTCCCAGCCGGTCCTATTTCGCAAGAACTGCTGTTCCGGCACTACATCATGATGTGCTGGAATTGGTTGGACAAGCTTTGCAGCAGAGTGCTGTTCACAATATCCACCTGACAACAGACATGTGGACCAGTTGCCAAGCCACAGATTACATGTGCATCACTGCACACTGGATCTCTTTTGTGGGGGTTAGAGATAAACTATCTGCATGAGGTGTTGTTGACACAGCTGCAATTTTTGAAGGTACTCAGAAACATGCAACTGTAGCCATGTTCGCCATTGAGAAATGTCATACGGCTGAAAACATTTTACACGAGTTTTGCAGCAAGGTTTTGGAATGGTTGCGGCCAAGAGGGCTTGGTATTGGTTTTGTTGCCACAGACAATGGCAGTAATGTACTTAAGGCCATGGAACTTGGTTCCTATTTCAGGGTTCCGTGTTTGGCGCACTGCATAAACATTATAGTTCAAGACTTTCTGAAAAAAGAACCCATATTCAGCAATTTACTGGCCATCTGCCGAAGAATATGCACTCATTTCAGCCATTCTTTTAAAGCTCGGAAGCAGCTGAGGATCATCCAACGTGAACATAGGATGCCAGTCAAGGCACTCATCCAGGAGGTGGCAACACGTTGGAACTCAACGTATTACATGCTTGATCGTCTGTATGAGCAGTACAGGTCACTCCATGAATATGTCTGGAACAGAAAAGGGGATGCTACTGTTAAAGGCATGAACCTTGACATGGAGCAATGGAGCCTAATTAAATGCCTGACTGAGAGGCTGTGTCCTTTAGAGGTCTTCACACGTGAAGTCAGCAAGGAGGACTGTACAATGGGCCAAGCTATCCCATTATTGCAAATGCTAGAGGATCAACTGAATAATGTGTCTGAATCATACAAAGGTGAGGAGGACAAAAGGCAAGCCCATGACTTGGTGGAGAGCTTATCCCGGCGCTTAGCTGAAAATGTAAGGATACAAAATACAATTTTGTCACAAGAACATTACATTTGTGCCACAATTCTGGATCCACGTGCAAAATTGGACTGATGACATTCTTTGCTTTTTCCGAGATTGATGTTGCCCACTACAAAAGTTGTATAGCTGAAGCAGCCAGTAAGTTGGAAAACGAACTGCTGCTAATTAAAAGCCCGCAAGATCAACCCACAAGGACTGAAGCAGGCCATGCAGGATCAAGTGCTACTTCGTCGGCTGAGGGTAGTGCGTTTGGATCACAAGACTCACCATCACTATCCACCACAGCAACAATAACTGGATCAGTAGGCGGAGTACAATCATTACATGATTGGTATGTAAAGTTCGGCATTAATAAGCACAGTGCTGATGCACAGAGAAAAGAGCCCAAAACCTTACCAGCAGCAATCCTGAACATTGAGCGGATGGTCCAGGCCTATCTGGACGACCCAATAGAGGTGTACATTGATCAAAACCCATTGCAGTATTGGTATAGGAAAAGGTCTGAATGGCCACAGCTCAGCATGCTGGTGATAAGCTATCTGGCTTGCCCTGTCGCAAGTGTCTCTTCCGAACATGTTTTCAGTGCTGCTGGTTCCATTGTAACATTGAGAAGGAGCAGTCTCTCGCTCGAAAACGTGGAGAGGTTAACAATTAACAAAATGAATCAGCGCTTCATACCACCGAATTACACAATACGTGAAGCAATGGAGGAAGATGAGGACAGTGGCTCGGGTGACGGAAGTATTGTGTCACATGATTACCTACTACTGGCTGAACCCCCAGAGTTTGAGGACGAGCTATACTTCCCTGACAATTAGGCTTGCACTTACTGTCTTCCTCCCTTTTTTCCCCCTTTGTTTGTGTGTCTGTCGTTCCGGTTACAAACTTGTGAATCACAACAAATCCATTACCACGGTCTTCTACTCTTCTAATTTAATATACAAGTTTCAGGTGTATGCAATTTAACAGTACAGTACTCCGAATCCAGCTCCTCCGCTCCATCATACTGAATCTCCCGCCCAAATCCATTGCCCTCATGAATGATGATTGGATGATGGTAACAATAGTAGAAGAACAAATTCAAACTTTCCTAGTCCTGCTAAAAGAAGTGGAGCATGAATCAGATGACTACTATAGCTCTCCTTTCAGAGCCGAGAGAGACTGCCCATTAACTGAAAATAAGATGGAACAGGTAATGATTGATGCCATGCATTGGACGCAGAGTCGCAAGCGGAATGATTTTGTTGGGTTTGTTGTGCATGAAGTTATGTAATTGTGCACTGCCACTAATCATCTTTCTACAGAACACACTAAACTTAACTCAAGGTAAATTAAATTTTCCCCTTCTTGAAAATATTAAATTTGTACTTCTCCTCCAGCTAGGTGATACATTGCTTTTAATTCAATACAGGAAGGGTACTCACTCTATCTGCGCAATGAGTATGATTGACACAACAGCACCGTCCATCATGATGATGGCGAAATAGACGGCCCGTTAACATAAGATGAGAAGGAACAGGTAATGACAATTAATGACACCTGACTCTGAGCGATTGGTCTTTGTGTTTACGTTGTTTGTTTGTTATGCACAAAGTGAAGTCAAAGTGTACTAGTAATCTATCTTTCTGTACACACTAAAGAATGACTCAAGTAAGTAATATTTCTACTCTTGTTGTGTAATAAAAATGTTACTTATACTGCAGGCGGACCTTCACAGTCAGTCAGTAAAAGTATCGGAGATGATGATGAAGTCAGGAGGATGTTTCTTGAGTGGCATAAAACGTAAAAGCCTAAAGGTAAACACGTCAACAACAACCACAGCAGACCCAAATGTCTGTGTAGAAGTGGAATAGAGTGTAGCGGTAGGATGACTGCGGTGCATTGATTTTGCTAACTTAAACTGTAAAATGCTATGTTTGGAATGGATAATGTGCTTTGCCTTTGTCCAACTCTTTAAAAAAAAAGTACTCTAAAGTCTTAACGTAGGATGTGCTACTGCTAAGCACTGTGGGCCTGCTCTCTCCTGTTATTGTTGAAGGTCAATGCTCGAAACAGACTAGAGTAGACTGAGATGATGCATACATGCCACCTCGGAAAGTGTTCTTGTTGCACTACACCATAAGGTGTGCATTTGTTTTAACTTTCTTTCTCAATATCCCCTTTGGTTTTCCATCTACAATTACAGGCCGGGTCTTGCCCTATACTTTGGAAAACATTACAATGCACACTTACCTTACCAATAAATCAACATTTGTTTTCCAGCCGGGCAGTGGCGAGTGGTGATTCGAGGCGACACACCCAAGATTGATGGACGAGAGGAGCAAGAGGAATGCCGAGATGCAAATCCAGTCCACATTTTTTATCAGGATAACACAGTAACAGTATCCACTTAAATCTTCTTTTAAATAATTTGCTTAATATTTTGTATGCAATCTTTACAACAGTGTGTTCTTGGAGTTGTTGTTATCATCATTAGGTTTGCTCTGTGTTTACGATTCTTCCCTACCAATATTTAAAATTTCTATTTGCTATCTGTTAAAGTATTAAGGCCGGAACAACAGAACAAGAACTAGAAGTGTATGTAATACGGGTCTCTCATCCTCATGCATGCATTGCCTTTTTCTCCCTTAACATATGGATATGGTAGTATTCAATGATTGTCGTTTGTTTGTATATGTATGCATACTGTTTTTCTATGTCAAACCTTTCCCAAAAACCCCCTTCCCATCCATTCAACAAACCCTAACCCTCTTCCCCCGGGCTGTGTGACTTATTGTCGAGGTGTGACTAAATTAAATGTACACCAATACTTAATCACACACTTGCTGGGGCGGATGTGGTGAAAGCAACAGTAGTTCAATTTCAAGGCAGAGCAATGATCTTCTTCTGCTTGGCCACCCATGAGTAGGATATTTCAGAGGTTATTTTATTTAACAAAGGAACATATACCTCAGCATGAATTGCCGGCATTGATTGGATTTGTTTGTTGTCATTCCTCATATACAGCACTATCGGTTAGGCTGTAGGCCTAGTCAAGTGACTCGACACAACTATAGTTTGTAACTCTGTCTAGTAGGCTATCCCAACCACCATTATGTTTTTTTGTCAAATATTTGAGCATATAATTGTTGCTCGGTAAGTTCTGTACTGTACTTTATTCTACTACTCCTCTAACAGTCTCTCAAAGGCGATTGACTGTCTCCTTTTCTTTTTTTGCAAATGCTGCCGCCCTGCCAGTGTCTACTACTACTACTATGCTACCACCACCACCACCCCAATCATGGCATGTATGAAAAAGGAAACCATCTTCATCATGCAGCCAGTGCTTTGCCACAGTTGGACATAAACATCAAGCACCGGTAAGAGAGAAGTTTGGGGGAGGCAGAATTAACAATGGACATGTTGTCAATGATTTCATTTTCACACACCAGTCCAAAGAATGCATAGACTAGAGGACAGACTGAAAGTACTAGAAGGACAAGTCAATGAGTGAGGTGTGTCGCATCTATCTGTTTGTGTCTTATACAGTCAGCCAATTATTTAAATCAAACACAGGCTATGGGCGGCCATGCACCAGCAAGGAAACAGTGTGATGTAAAACAGTTACCCTAACAAAAATAAATTAAACCCACAAAAGCTGACCCACCCCCTCCCTAACCCCAACCAATATCCATAGGAGAAAAAAGTCCGTAACGCCCAAACAAGTTCCCACCCACCCACCCAAACAAGAATTAAAAAAAGGGGCAGAACAGGATGACAGGAACTAAGTGGTGGGGCGGGACTCAAGGAGGACACGCATCTGGCCCTCTAAACGGGCGACGCGGCGTCTAAGGGCGCGGCAGTTGCAGCCACAGTGGGGGGGCACTGGAGATGGCACTACAGTGGCAGCGGGCAGCCGCCAGACGGTGGCGCCATACCACTGGATGGCGGTGGCAGGGGCCCGGGGCACTGGAGGAGGCTTGAACAATTGCTGCCGCAGTCACCTCCTCCTCCTCGGCTAAGACCACCAGCCGCCGGTATTCCCGCTGGATTACCTCCAGCTTCCGGCGCCGTGCCTTGGCGGCCAACTCCTTGGGACTTTGTTTCGGAGTAGCTGTGTATCAAAAAGAAAAAAACAAGACAATTGTAAAATATACTCTTAGAAAAACAGTAAGACAAGTTAATTATTTATACACATAGTGGCATGGTAGAGTAGCACTATAAAGCACAGTAGTACATAACATTTTAAATCTCGCCGTCCTTCTTCCTTCCACCCGTCTTTCACTTTTTAGTTGAACAGTGCACCAGGTGCTCTTCTCCATAAAACTTTCAAAGCGGAGTTGAAATCAGATAGATGAGGCCATTGGTTACTCAATACTCCCGCTCATTTGCCAATTAAAGGGAATTCTAGTCTTCTAATTCACTCTTCAAACGTCCCCAAAAACTCATACTTACTTACGACATCGGATAGCGGGCGGACTTTGTCCGCCCACCATCCTCATGCTAAAAAGGGTGGGGGTCCCGTGGGGACAATTAATTAGGATGATGCGCCCGGCACAGTGGCGGGCGCATCCTGTTTTTTTTACATTCTGGTTGGTGTTGCCGAAAGCAATGCTAAAAATACATGTTGTGCTGATTTTCCAAGCACAACATGACGGGCCACGCACGGAACCTGTCACGTTTTGCTTTGAAAGGCGGGGGGGTACCATAGCATAGGTAGGTACCCTCCATGGGGGCCCCCAAGCATACTCTGCAATGTCTGCATGCCTTTCCATGGCGGACGGCAATGCCGCCACGCAAAGGCATTCCAAAATGCAGATTATATGCCTGGCGGTGTGTTCAGAGAGACACTACTGCCATATTGAACCCTTTTCCGCCTGGTCGACATGTGGGGGGGTCTGAATATTTTCTACAGGGATGGCGGGAGGTTTGCCCCTGCGGCCCGGCGGGGCAATATGCCCACCATCCTAATGGGGCCCTAAGTCACAACTGTACAGTATACATATGCATACAATACTCCCTTGCAGTGAGTGTACTGTCAAGTTCAACAATAGTTAAGGATTATGAATCTAACTTACCACCACCTGCCACTCCCCCTACCGCTCCGTTGCTATCTGCAGCAACTGCCGCATCCTCGCCCTCCGCGTCACCTTCGCTGGCCCCGGCAATGGTGGTCGGTAGTGCGCCTAGAAAACATTACACATTTATTAGGCATCATATACACCTCCCCCCTATTGATCAGTACCAAGGTTGAAAAATTAGTTAATACTAACATACATCACTAGTACAAATCAGGTAGTAGTAGAGTAGACACTAATAGTTATATATGATCATTGTAGCCTTTGCTTAATTAGCCCTAGCCATGCTACCATTTTACCTTTGTGTCTTTTTGCACATGTGACGTTACCTTGACGCTTCTTGTATAAGACACCTTTGAGCCCACATGACCTGCCTCACACTGCTACTGTCTAGTCTACGGGCTGCGTACAAGCGGTCAACAAAAACATTAACAAGCCACTTTTTTAGGAAGTACTGGTGTACTGTTAGTCCATATTGCTTATCCATAAATGCTACACTTTTTGGCACGGCTGAGAAATGCTTGCACGTTGCAATATACTAACGCACACCATTTCAGTTTTCATATTAGACGGAAGATTCCCTTCTACGAACCAGAGCTTCTGAATGATGCAACAACTACCAGTACTAGGTTCTTCTAAAGTGAGGGGTCCCTTCACTCACATCTTCATTTATAAATTTATATAAACTAAATTCCTAGGGGATGGTGGTGCTGCCTTCCTCCACTGTTCAGTTATCATGATTTAATTCCCAACTGTATAAGTGTAACAATGTATATTGTTTTAATGTTATTGATTATCCGGTTGGTGCTGCATTTTATAATAAAACAATGTACAGAGCTTCTCAATTTGAAATAAACATTTTGAACTTACATAGAGTTGGTGGTATTTGGTGTGGACTAACTTACACGAGTGAGCAAATTAAAGTAAGGTTGTGCATGTGCATTGCTTCCACGACTGAGAGGTTGGGTGTGTTATGTTCTGGGTTGTCTACTTGTTGGGTATCTTGGGGGGAGGGTTCTGAGACCTAATAGTTATGACAAGACAGTACTATAGTCAAGCAGTGGAATTGTGGTGGGTGCGGAATTTCTGATTGAGGTGTGCGAGGAAGGTCCAACCTACCATCACCAACATCCTATTTTCTGGTGCAAATGTCTGTGTATGTGCAAGATTCCTACAACAGTAGTAGTATGTCCTATAGGCTATCATATCAAAATAGTAATAAATCTGGTAGGGCTGTTGTTGCTGTGAATTTTCAAAGCCTCAAGATTAACAAAGACTCAAGATCAATAAGAGTAAAAGTAGTACAAGACGACGACCCAAAGGATTGGACTCAATGGCTCGAGCTACTGGTGAATATGAGTTTTATATTACAACCTTTCACATAAAGAGTGGCACTGGCCAACTGGGCAAGACTAGCTACTACAGTACAGACAGACTCATAGTATGTAGTAGTAGTAGTACTTGAGTTATCATAGCGGAGGCAGGGATAAGATTTTTGAAACCGTACAGATCGAAGGATAATTGGTGGTAAAAAAATAGCATTTGGAAACAAACAATAGTTCATGAAAAATATGGGGCAGTAAAAGTTATGGAATAAGAAATATTATTAAAAACAAGAAGATTTACTGGGGCCAGCAGAGGAGCCCTCATTGGTGTCCTCCTGGTGGTGTTCTGACTGTCCCGCCGACTGCCCACTCCTTGTCTGTTTGCCCCTGGGTGCTGATGAACAGGAAAGATATAAGAAAGAGACAAACATTGATGGATGGTGTCAAACAAACACTTATGTACAACAATTGCAATAACTAAATTGACCGATCTCATCTGGTCAACAAGTAATATCGGGGGATTCGCAGTTCGACTACTCATTATTGCCATTATTGTTCGCAGTTCTTCTACTTAAGTTACTATTTATCAACAGTAATCCAGTCTTCCATTCTGATTCCAGAATACTAAGTTACAACTAAACCTAAGTACGACGTACCACCCAACCGAGCCCACCTATTCCAGGCATGCCAATTGTACATTAAGTATGCATTTCCACTGTATTCCTCAACAATGCATATGGTCAAATCATGGAGGACACATGACAAAATTTTTTGTATACACCAAATTTTGGTTTGATTGATTGATGCTGATCTGCTAGTGCTAAGCCTACCACCACTCATTGAACAAACTAGAAAAGGTTCTAATAAAGACTGCCGTACTAGCAGCACATCACGTAACTGAGTGAGGGGGCATCACGCATACCACTAACAAATTAGAAGCTCATACAAAGTACCTAAACCTAAGTATCAATCCGCCCCTATCTATTAGTGACAGGACAAAGTAAGGAGTGGACTAGAGTCACTGTAGCATTACGTAACTTAATTTCTCTAAAATAAACTCGTAAAGAATCACGCTAAGCAAGCGCAAACGTAAAGCTGCAAACAAGTAAGATTAGTAGTAGCGCAGAAGAGCACCTGTGTCATAATCACAGAAGACTTTTAAACGTAGTTAACCTGGAATGTATTGTAAGCAGCAACATTCTAGCTGGTTGGAAGGAAAAAAAGATATTCGCAATATATAACACAGAGCAGAAGAACAGACATAAAGTTGTAATAATTAAAAAGGTACTCACCACGCCCCGGGACCTCCACTCCTAGCAGGTTCAGCAGGTCCTGCTCATGGTCCAGGATGTCGGACCACCAGTGCGTCAGCTGCGCCTGGGTGCGCCGGACCCCATAGAAGCGTGACACTGGCCGGCGCACCTTCCCCCACCGCTGCTGACGCTCCCGGAGGCCGTACCCGGACCCAGGCCTGCCACCTGCTGCCAGGGTTGAGGGGAGGTGGCGCTGCACAAAGAAAATTAGTGCAGCCAACTCAACCTCCCCAAATAGGGCCCGTGCCTGCACCCCTTGTGGGCGCCGCCTTCTGCAAGGAAGGTGGTTGCGGCTCTGGCTGCGACGGCGAACAGCCCTACCCTTAGACATCGTTCTGGGGACGGGGCGGGAAAGAAAAGGTAAAAAAAATAAACGAGTAAAGGAAATAAATAGCAGGCAATAATAAGAGAGAAAAGGTAGATAAAAAACAAAAAAAAGTAGACAAAAAACAAAAATATAGAAGCAGGAAAATAGTTAAAAAAATAATAAGTAAGAAAGATAAAAAAAAAGTGGCTATAAACAAAGGATTGAAAAGATTTTGGGAGGATTCAAAATCAGGCCCCAGAACCATGCAATAGAGTGAAAAACAAGATGGCTGTGCCCATTGCGACCACGTGCGCAAGTTCGCGCGATATTTTCTCTCCGAGCAAGCAAAAAGCAATGCGATCAAGTAAAAGCGGTCGCGAACAGGAAATAACTACCGCAAGCGGGCGCGAACATGCATAGCGCGACCCGGAACAGGAAGTAAGCATCGCGAGAGGGCGGGATATGTGAAAACAAGATGGCCGCGCCCGTGAGCAACCGCATGGGTAAGTTGGCGACCCGCGGTCACACAAAAAATATCGCGAACAGGCGGGAAAAAAACTTCCGCGTCTTCGCGAAATTTCCGGTGTGTTTGCAGAGATTTTCAGCATTTTCGCGATAATTTGCAAAAGTTAATTTCCCAAATTCCGCCCACCCCTAGTGTTAATCCAGTTATATTCATGGAAAGCATTAGAGAGAAAGCACCAAAAGACATAGAAACCTGCTTGGATAGCTCCTCTACTGAAATAGCTACCATAATTGCCTTTTCCACCATCACTAAGGAAATTGCAGGTAATTTAACAACTAAAAAAAGGAAGAAAACTTGCGACCTTAACCCAAGATGGTTTAGCCATGAGTGTACGAGATTGAATGGGGAATTGAAACTGGCTCTAAAACAAAAACCTAAATACCCTCATAGAATAAGTACCACAAGCAAAGATTATTAAAAAACCTTGGAAAAAAGAAAAATGGAGATCTATGAGGGGGCTTGGGAGAAACTAAACCAGGCAGCAGAGCTGAAAGACTCTGCCCTCTTCTGGAAGACAATTAATCATCCGTATTTCAAAGATAAGAATGAAGTAAAGATCGATACTGTAGTTCCACCGGAAGACTGGGTGTTACACTTCGAGAATATTTTTAACCCTGAAGGTATAAAACCAACTGATTGTAATAGAGAAAAGTTTATCATAGTAAAACCACTACCAATAACCATAGGTGAAATTAAACGAGCCCTTGAATAAAGTGCAAATGGAAAAGCCGCAGGACCAGAAGGGGTGCCCATAGATGTTTTTAAGTGTGATATGGATTTTGGATACCTATTTTATTGAATGTTTTTAATGCTGCTTTGGGAGGTGCATTACCCTCCACTTGGGTTGAAAGTATTATAGTACCCATTTTTAAAAAGGGGGAAAGAGGGAAGGCAAACTGCTACCGCCAAATATCCCTTCTTGATTCCTTGTCGAAGTTGATGGGCCGTATTATGCTGGAAAGGTTAGAAGACTGGGCTAGTGAAAATAAAATCTTGACAGAAGCCCAATATGGTTTCAGAAGGGGTATTGGGACAGTAGAGCAATGTTTAAATTTAGAATTATTAATAGGGAAGTTTACACTGGCCATGTAGGGGGCACTTCACCTATGCTTTGTAGACCTCACTAGCGCCTTCGATTTAGTTATTCACCAAAAACCTTGGCAAACATTGAAGGGGCTAGGGGCTCCCATCGAAATAATTTCATTTCTATCACAAATGTATGCCTTTTCAACAACTAGGGTACAATATGGTAAGATGGGGGAATGTACACCTGATTTTATAGTAAAGCGTGGTATTAGACAAGGTTGTGTTCTAGCTCCCCTTTTATTTTCACTATTTATAAACAATGTGGATCTGTTCTTACAAAAATCTGTTGCAGATACCCCAAAAGTAGGAAAACACCCCACACCTGTTGTAATATATGCAGATGATGCCGTCTTAATGTCCAGGACCGCAAATGGCCTGCAATGCTGAATAGAAAATGTTGCCCTATACATGTCGGACATTGTTATTAGGGATGCTATTCTGCAAGAGTGGTACCTGAAACAAGTATATCGACTCACGTAAAATGAAATTTTTAAGAACCACTGAGGGTATATTTAGATTTGCAGCAAGATTTTGGAACAAACCAATACGTTAAATTTTATCATTGTATAGGTGTAAGTGTGTTTCAGGGGTCTGTTTTGGTGCAGCGATATGGGGGAGAGCAAACACAGGTGCACTACAAATTAAGGAAAATACGTTTTTAAAAAGACTGTTGGTTGTCCCTAGTGCTACTGCAAACATCATCGTACACAAATAGCTATTTGTACCATATCTAAGTGACACAATAAACATGGCAGGCCTTATACTCTGGCAAGGGCTATGGGCAAAGGAAGAAACTATGTCTACAAAAGATTTAATAAAGGATTGTCTAGCCCTTGACCATAGCTTGAAAATACCATGGCTGGAGCACATTTTTAGACTTTTAATGAAATGTAAAGTAATCATTGACAAAAACAATCCAATTACAATACAGGATTATAGTAAAAGTGATTTGAAATTAAGATACCTAACTGCAATGGAGCAGGAATGGGAAAGGGCAGCTAGTCAAAAACAGAGTATTGTTTGTTATTGTGAACGCCCACTCATGAGGGACATCCAGATATATTTGACCTTGGTAAGGAATACACAGCATAGATTCTACCTGGATGGGTACCTTACATTATTTAATTGCTTTTCCAAGAACTGAAAAAAGGTGCCACACATTATCACCTTGCCCATGTGATGGAAAAACTTTACAATCAACTCTGCATTTTATACTTTTTTGTCGTTTTATATGGGTATCCGGAAATCAGTTTTAAAACCTCTCTTTTTAAGAATTAGACTTTTTAATTATAAAAATGTATTTAATTTTGTTTGTAGTTTGGATAATGTGAAAACAATAAGTTTTGTCATTCGTTTTGAACAACTCTCGATTAGGAAGAGAAAAGAATATGCACATTTGGATATACTGTTGTACGAAAGGCAAGACTAATAATTATAAATTACTCATGTATATTCTTATATATCCATAAGCACTTATAAGCACTAGCACTTTATTGCATATATTGTGGTAGCTTGTACTTTTGTGTTTATGGTACCTTTATGCACTGACACTTTATCAACTTCATACTGATTCTATCCCCATGAAAAGCTAAACGTGTAAAATTATTTTTAACTCTGATGATAGATTATGATGTAATATATGAATGTTTTTCTTTTATTTTAATCTGTGTATTAGCATGCTTTTATGGTGTCTGTTCTATTTACACAGAATAAAGCTATTTGAATTTGACTTGTAAATTACTCTCATCCGTGCCGTATATAGCAGCATGTATTGAATGTTTAGTTCTCTGAGCTTGCACTTGGCCATGGCAAAGGATTGACATTGCTGCTGATCTAGGCTGGAATAGTCAGAGAAAATCATAAATGCATAAGAGTCATATATTAGTTTATCTCTATGGACCCTGGCATGTTGGAGGATACTGTCCCGGTCCATATTGTTCAGCAGTTTGGCAATGACGGGTCGGGCTGTTATCCTAGGGGGTCTTCCTTATGGGTGACAGGTGGGCCCTCTCCATGACAAAACAGGATAATAAGGAGTCTTCTGGCAGGAGGGAGCTCAACCAGTGGGTAAGGAAGCCCTCCATTATGGTACCCTTGCACCCCTCCAGACAGCTCATAAGGCGCAAGTGGCTCCACCGAGCGTGGCCCTCTGCATCCTCCACCCACGTGGACAGCTCATGACTTGCCACTGTGAGTTTATTAACTTTCTGCTATGTGGTGCAACTGTGTCTTTGATGGATGATACTTGAGTTCCGGCCTCATATGCAGTTGACAGCTTTCCTAAGGTCCTGTCTAAAGAAGGAGACATCAGTGCCGACAGCACTGATCCTAGCGTCTAGTGTGTCCCGGGCCTGGGGGATTACAGCAAGTAGGGCAGTATTGTTTGGAGTGGGGCCCCCATAGTCGGCATTACTGGTACCTCCTGGGGCGGTGGTATATTGATCCAGCGTACTCTGCTTAGTGGCAGGGCCCGAGGATTTATCCTTTTTGTCATAATTGCCAGGGAAGGGGCTCGGGGTGAAGTGTAGCCTCCCGCACCCTCCCCCCACAGGGTGACCACCTCATAACCCAACTCACCTCACCCGGTGCCTCCACAGTAAATGTCGGGTGGGTCACTATAGGCCAGGCCTCAAGGAAACAGGCTGCCACAGGCCACAAGCCACACCAGGCCTAGCCCAGCCACCTCCGCAGTCCAGGGACGGAACGACAGGTGGACCCCCAAACAGGACCAAACCCGCCAGCCCCAAGATCCACAGCCTCATCTGTGCCTCGGCCCTCCCACGCAGGCACCAAGGCGATCAAACTCTATGGGAAATTCTGGGGGCCCCAGGCTCTGGCAGCTTGGCATCCTGGTTGGTATCCAACCAGCTGGGTCTCCTGACTGGGGCCTGGTCCTGGGATGCCCACACACTACGGGAGGGAGAGCTAGTGTAGGGCCCCCACCTACCTTGATATAACAAAGGTTGGTCCTGCACTGTGGGCCTACCTTGTCCGGGCCAACTCCTCACTGGATGAAGGCATCAGGTTTTACCTTTGCTCCATGGGATGGGGTTGTGGTCCTCCATCCAGCCCGTGGGCTGGGTGTTTACCGCGGGTGCATCAATTGATGGAAAGAATCAGCACCATCAGCAGAGAACCTCTGAGCCCAAGGCTGGACTGGCTCCTCCTCTGAGGCCTGCTCATTCTGCCTAGGACAGGGCAGGCAGGTCCATGTGAGTCTGTTGTGTCGCACCACCATGGCGGCCGACCGGCCACACTATAGGGGACCAGGCCAGCCTATTTTCTTGCTGCCCGGTTCCTGCTGGGTCACATTCTCGGTCCGGGCCACCACTCTAGCATAGCAGGCCACAGAGCACAGAGGGCCACAGAGGCAAGGCCTGGGCCGCTCATGCTTGGAGTCTGGGTATCTTGTGTGCCATCGAGCCGGCCCAGGCACCAAATCAACACCAAGGGATTCTGCCGTTCTGGCTGTGGGTATCTGGGCCGCCTGAGGGAGATTTATGCGGATCGCCACGAATAATGGGATTGGCAGTCAGAGCTCTTTTAGATGGCATCCGCCATGACGGCTCTCCAAGCCACGCCCCCTAAATCATTTGAAACATCTTAAGACCTCGGTATGCCACTCCCCAAACCGAAAGATAATAAAAAATCAACAAAACAACAATTTAAGAATAAAAAGGTAGCAAGAATAAAGATCAGAGTTGCCCAGGCTACTGAGGACTCTGCCTCTGAACGGGGAATGGGCAGTGACGATGCTGGAGAGCGCAGCAGATGTCGCAATAATTCGTCAGAACATGATGGAACTGACACATGGTTATGACATTTTTTTGGCTAAAAAAGATTGCCCACCTGAGTTAGTAATAGATTGCATAATGGGGGAAGGAGTAACTTAACTGCTTTCTCCGACCTCGTAAAATAATCAGTTTAAAATGTATATTCACAGGAGTGGGTGTCAGCTTTAGCTCCTGCTCTATACCGCAATCATGTTAGGTGGGATGATGAGTCTCCTCATCATGAGATCCCATGAAATATGATACCTAAACCACAGAGAAAGCCTAGATACTGGCACTACAAA
The DNA here is from genome assembly GCF_964204655.1 of Triturus cristatus. NCBI lineage: Eukaryota > Metazoa > Chordata > Amphibia > Caudata > Salamandridae > Triturus > Triturus cristatus. The sequence continues at coordinate 1,149,689,998 of NC_140591.1, read as the reverse complement.
ATACAGACATTTTACTGTGTCTACTCTTATAATAATTATATCTTCGCTGTTTGGGTCAAAATGGCTTTCAAGATTCAAAGGGTTGTACAATCAAGCAGACGATGCTTTGGGAACAAGTGGCAAAGCTGAAAGAGAGCCTGCCACAGGCTCATGTTATTCATACATTAAATCATCAGCGTGTTGGCATTCACGTTGAAGGGAATTCAATGGCAGCTGAAGCTACACATTACATAATATTGAGAAGTTATGCCTAGATTGGCTAAAACCCTCAACACTTTCCCAGGTGAAACAACACTTGTCCCTTCTGTCTGATGATCTGGATATCAGGGATTCTTACTAGGTCCCAGAAACCCATGTCAAAAGAGCTTTTTGTATGGAATATGCAAGCTATGGAAGATTTCTCAGCAGGAAATTGCAGAGAGATTACGTGAGATGAACAGGGTAAATATGGAAAAGACTTTGGATATGGTTGAAAACAGTATGACCACTTTATCATCTGAAGAATTCACTGGGCAACATTGTGCTTTCAGCAATTTACATACTACTGCTGGACATGTCTACTTTACAACCTGGACACTCACAATTACGTTCCATCTTAATGCTGAGCTGGACACTGCAAACACTACGTTCTGGCCACCTGCCGTGGTGTTGCTTCACCACTACCAGTCTGTTTTCTGAATACGATCTGAAGGAAAGACAGATAACTATGGCATGTAGAGATGTGAAACACACCATGTTGTTGCACATTGAAAAATTAGACCAATTACTTTTTACAGAGGCAGAGACACCATCCACAGACTGGATTCTCCATGGTTATATCACTCTACCGGTCATTCCTTAGGAATGAATGGGAATTGCATGCACAATTTTCGAGTACCCAATAGGTACTCGCCAATTGCATATGTAATTTCAAGGGTGCTAAAAGGACACCCTGTAGCACCCCTGAAATTACAATTCATCCACATGTTGCGCCCACTCATCCCTCAAGGGCATGTGTGTGTGTAACATGGGACATCGAAAAAGGTACTTTAGTGCATTTTTCAAAGAAATCGCAAATTACCATCAACTTTAGATTGTCGGTAATTAGCGATTCATATTTGCAAAATCACAAAAATTTTTATAATGCATTGCATTTAAGGATGCAATCGCAAATTAAGAAATCGCAAATTTTGGCGATTCCTTAAATTGCGATTTTTGCATTTGGGATGATGCATCCCAAATGCAAAAATACCCGGTCGCAAAGGGGCAGATTCTGAGAATCTGCCCACTTGGGACCGGTTTTTATGTTGATGCATGTGGCCCTAAAAGCCTGTCTTTTTCAACAGACTGTGGCCTCAACTTTGGCCAGAAAGACTTTTGATCTCCAGGTTGCAAGGTCCTCGTCGGAGATACAGATACTACTCTACACTCAATTCCCACTGCATTTTGGAGAGCTAGTCGATCGTATCTTTAAGATTTCTGATACAAGAGGAATAGTGCATTTTTTTAAATGTATCAACTCTGGTCTGGTAAGCACATTTCAGAAAATCTTTGGAGTTATTCCATCATTAATTCTGGGAAGCGTTTTTGGATGGCTCACGCTTGTCCTGGTACTTTGGGTGGGAATCCGGATTTTAGTTTTCCTAGTCTGCAATGGACGTCCGAGTTCGATTTGGAATAAAGACAGCACTGCTGGTGTTAGGATGCCTGTGAGCACATGGTTCACACGTTTTACACACTTCGATTTTGAGACTGGAAGAGCACTGGTTCTTGTCCTTCGGGCCTGTTTAGCTTAACTGCATGCAAACTGTATTCTACTGCCTCCTTTGTGGCATCGAATGCGTATTAGACATATGTCAAGGATCACAAATGTTTGCACCACTGGACATTGATGTACTACTAGACCCATTAATTGCCCATGGGTATTGTTGTCCTCAGCCTCTTCCATTGCTGATGAATGCCTTTCTTGAGCCACCCTGGGGTGCTTCAGCTCCTAGTGACTTAGGCAACGGCTCCACAATATGCATGCAGGATGCGGTCTCTCCCTCAGCATCTGCTGTGGGAATTGGATGGAATCACCATTGTTATATTATTCTGCTTCAGAGTGCACCTCTAGGATGGTCATCTGCAGTTATGGACAACAACAATGTTGTATCTGCCACCCAGAACACAAGAAATTATTGGCCTTTTCCGTTTGGGAACAATTTGGCTTGTCTTATAAACTAAATTCACCCCAAACATGTTGGCTTTATTTTTCCTTTTCTAGGCACCATGGCTTTCGGAGTGCATAGGATTTCAAACAGTATAATGAATTTAAGCCTTTTTCTGATATTTTAAAGGAGACGCTTGCTTTTAGACAATGTTACCCATAGTTTTTACCTTTTTATAAACATTTTATTCTGTCTTTTTAATAGCTTTAATATATTGACCCTTAGGATGAGGAGTGGATGTTATATTCCCAATTTAGGCACAAATAGCAAGGCAGTCCTAGTAAAAGTCCTAGTAAAAAACGTTTCGGCAATGGCCTTTTTTGCACACATTTGCATGCATGACAATGTTGGATTTGTTTCTCTGAAATGACTTTGTTTATACATCCTGCTTCGCCCATTGTTGTCACGATACCCCGAACATCATGTACTAGGCCTCTCTACACACTAGGTACAAAAGTTGTCCTATCTACTGTAGAGTAGATCCTATTTCCCTTATAGGCTCTGCGCATTGGAATAATATACCCTATAGGTTTTGCATAGGACTAAGGTCAGTATGCCTCTATCGAGTACATTAAACTTAATTACTTTGTGTGCCAGCTAACTCAGAGTCCACTAGAATCTTCTCGAATAAACAAGGGAGTAGTTTCTGACAACCGCATAAACATGACAACTTTGTTTTCCTTAGAATCAGAACAGTCTCAGAATCGTGGAAACAATAGGTAACCGTCTCACTCAGTCAATCGTGGATACTTAATTTCTTCAGAGTTACACAGAAATAGATAGACGGGACTTTCAATAAAAGGATTTATTGAACAATCTTGTTTCTCATGTAAGAGATATGAGCTGTTACAATCATTAGACAGTAAGCAAGATATCATACGCACAGCTTAAACATTAAGAAGAAATAATACTGCAATATCATTGTCTTTTAGCTATGAAATATATTCATATCTACATACATAAATAAAACAGGCTAAAAAGTGAATACTCGTCTGATGCTTCTAAATAGTTCTACACCAGTTTACCTAACCTAAGTGTAGTACAAGGTAAGAAATAGGTGCTGTTTTCTATAGTATGGTATATACTAAGGAGCAGATTTATGAGGTTTTGCCGTAGGGAAGCGCAGAAAAGGGCAGGGATGCGCCGTATCTATAAAATGCGGCGCATTCCTGTCCTTTTCCCCTGCGCCGGCGCACAATGGGCTGCCTGCGCCAACGCAGGCATCTCTGCACCATGGGGCAAGGGTGCCTGCGTTGCGGAGATGAATATTTTTATATAGGAAGGGAAACCTTTCTGTACAAAAATAATCACAAGAGGTTTTTCCTCTTTGTATGGGTGCTGCAGAATTCAGCACACATAGAAAAAGGAAAAACGAGGAGAAATAAAGATATTTCTCCCCGTTGCGCCTCCCTTACGCCTCCCCTGGGGAGGCGGAAGCTTTTGGCGCTGCCTCAGATTTACAATTTCTCGTAAATCTGGGGCAGTGTCAAAAGGCCATGGGTGTTGCTGGGAACGCCCCCAGCAACACCCATTGCAGAACACTGCGTTAAAGGGACTGATATTTATGAGGCAGCATTAAGCCAAAAAAAGTGGCTCAGTGCTGCCTGATAAATATCACGCAGGCTTCTGCGCCACGGAACGTCACAAAAAGTGACGTTCCGATGGTGCAACGGGCCTCATAAATCTGCCCCTAAGTTTATATGTATATGCCAAGAGTCCCTCTAGGTTCTAGTCCGCTCCATACCTTAGAATGAGAGAGGTGGGAATCTCTTTCCGAATCTCAAACTCCAACACCCCATGAAGGGAGTCACAACACTGGAAGCTGGATTCTCTGCGAGCAGGGATGACAGCGTCTGTTAACCCCTTGCATGCCCATGACGGAACCACTCCGTCATGAGCCACGGGCGGCCTGTGCTCATGACGGAGTGGTTCCATCATGCTGCGGCCGCTCCGCCCACGCGTCGCTGATTCCCCGCCTGTGCGGGCGAATTAGCGAGTGGGCGGAGTCGTGACGGAACCACTCCGTCATGAGCACAGCTCGCCCGTGACTCATGACGGAGTGGTTCCATCACGAGCATGGCGGCGCCGCGCTCACCCCACACCCCCCCAGCGCCGCAGCAGAATTTGCGCCGCGGCGAAGGGGTTAAGTGCGTCCGGCAGGAACTCAAATTCTTCCGAACTTGCCGTGGCGAGCGGTATCGAGCTGTGTAGGCTAGTCAAGCCGAGCCGAGCTTGCCATGGTAGGAAAAGGTATATTTATACCTGGAAGGTGCTTGGGAATGCTAGCATTGACGTAAAGTCGGGCAGAGCAAGACGTCATGAATGTACCACTAAGGAATAATAGTTCATGCATAATAGATGAGTTCTTGGAGAAATCAATAATCCTAGCTAAGGAAAGTCCCAATGGCTTAAGGGTCTGGTTTCCAAGAACTCATTGTGACGTGGGATAGATGGATGTAGGTGACCATGTCTGTATTTGGAGAGCATGGCTAATGCCTAAATAAGGACTGGGATTCCATGCCTAAATAAGGGCAATGTGAATTGTGCTCATATAAGGACATGATTCAGGGAAACCTATGTATGGGCATCTAAATCGAAACACAACACCCACTCCATTGACAAATGATCGATATTACTAAATGCTAAACATGCTAAACACATAAAATCGAGTATCATATGTTCACTAAAAACTTTTGTAAAAGCATACTTGAAAATAAGTTCATGTTAAAAACTCTCAGCTAAACATGGAATGCAAACGTGTTATACATATTTAAAGTAATGTTTCATCCGAAGCATGTGTTTACAATGAATGCTAAATGCTAAATGAATGCACAGAAATACACACATATATAATGAAATGGCCCATTTTTACAGAAAGGAAAAAAAAATAGTTCAGAGCCATTTCATGTCATGATTACATAAATGCGAAGAAAAAGGCAACAATGTGTCCCTGGAAGTGTACAAAGAAGTTTGTTCTCTATGAATAGTTCTACGGTAAGCAGAATTTATTTAGCCATGAAAAAAAAGTCAATTATCTCAAAAAGTCCCAAATTTTGTCTTTTGTTTTGAAAAATGAAGGCCAAATTCATAGATTATCTGGTACACTGTGATCCAAGTCAAAAGTCAGTGTAAGATGCTGGTGAAAACATGAAAACTTCTATTCCTGTAGACAAAAGTCCATCTACCGATGTCGGTGATAGGTCGATTACCTAGTTTAGAAGACTAACTGCACATAGATGTGACGCATCTTCAGTAGCAGTGCTCGTTACCAATATTACCTGTGTGCCTGTTGATCCATCTCGTACCTCAGCAGTACCATGTTGCGTCTGTGAGATCTCTATAAATGCCGTCATGAAGATTGGTAGCCTCTGGGAACAACACAGAGCTTGGGCCGTTATCGGGTCCAGCAGAGCATCGATATCCGTTGACATGACTGATGGGAGTGTTAGATGTCTAGCACGCATTCTTCACCGCAAAGCAGGCAGCGCAGAACAGGTAAGATGCAATCTTGCCAGATTGGTCTGAATGACAGAAACCATGTGATATTTAGTTCTCGTAGACGAGGTTAAGCCAATAGCTGTACTATGCGCTCACGACACTTCCTCTCCAGGAGAGTGTTCTCCAAGTCGCAGGGAGTGACTCTGTTGGATAGGCTTGCCATAGCGTACTAGTAGGAATAAAAATAGGATTCCTGCAACGAGAGCTAGAATTAGCGGCAGACCACAAAACACCGAGTGCACGAAGTTTGGAATGATTCCGAGGACTGCTCAAAAAGGTGTTAACAGTCCTGAACATATGGTCTTAAATACATGCACAATACCATTCGTATCAGACATGTTTAAGATACTTCCCAACATTTCTGAGAAATGTGTAGGGCAGTTTGTACGTAACACAGCCTGTATCTCAGCCAAAGTCCTTGCAATTTGTAGATCATAGGTTTCTTTGGCCGAGGTCAAAGGCACGGTTTGTTGTAAAAGAATGGCTTTTATTCTGCTTAAAGTATCAATTCATATAGAAGAGATGTTCAGTGAAGGCCATAAAGGCGACTCCCTGACTGTGTCCATTTGGGGGAACAAGACTTGCATACGGCAAGTGACCCTGGAACTAACCGTTATGAGATAGGGGATACTTGGCAACATGCCACAACAGCTCTGATCATTCAACATGAGGTAACTCCCATTTGAAAGTTGTCCAAACGTTGGATTAATCACAGCAGGCGATGAACCTTGAAGGTGGCAAGATAAATTTGCAGTGGAACCATTAAAGGCCCCGTGTAAACTAATATCCCGACATATGTGTGAACCGCTCAGTGTATTTTCACAGTGTGTACCGCTAATAAACACTTCACGCCCCCCACTCCAACATCTGCGTCTTTAAGGTAAATCCCAGGATGTCATGATATATTCTTTACTCAATCTTTCATAATTGCCTGCTGGCATGTGTTTGAGGCAATACTGAAAATGGAAAGTTGTAACAGGCAGAGTTATTTTGCCATGAACGATCCATTATGTAGCGGTTTTTCTGCTACCGTAAATGGCAATTTTTCCAGTTTTTCAATGCTCAGCACTGTATACTTTGCTCCCCTTTGTGCCAGTTCGATCTGTTTATCAGTGAGATTGTATTCTGAAAACAGAGACGAGGTGTTGATGAAACGCCAAGGCACATAACCTGCACGCAAGTTTTGCAGTGTCCAGCCTAATAACAGAATAGAACGTGATTGAGACTAGCCTTGTCGCAGCAGGACCAAATCTTGTTCCATAATGTCTATAGCAGAGGATACAATGCTGCCCAGTGAATATATCCTGGATGATAGTCGTTAACCCATTGTCGACCACAGCAAGAGATTTCTCTAAATGAATACGATCAATTTCTCATATTCTTTCTGCGGCGTCTGCTTGGGTAACCTTCTTTATTTCATTATAAGCAGCATAGGTGCCGGCATATATGAAACGTTTTTGACGCGGTTTTCTTGGACCTAGCAAGAAATCCCTAAGTAAAGTATCTAAGTAAAGATAAGTGTTGGTTCACATCCTCTAGTGTAGATGTGTGTAGCCAATCAAGGCACACTTTTCCTACACTGTATGTTGTTACTACCCCTGGATGCTGTCTTTGAACACAGCCTGGGTCTGGTCTATTGATAGTAAACCCTTGTATTTTGTTCAGGAATCTTTCTTGACAGATGTTTGTGTCTGTGGGCCAGAGCAACCATTTTTCCCATTCAGGATCTGATCTGTTGTTTTGGAAAATAGCATGTACGTCGACCTCCCCCTGTGTAGTGCTATTACGTGCAGGTGTAGGTATGGGCGGTGTGTTCATGTCTTTGATCTTGGCAGACAAAAGGCCAGACGTTTGTTGGACAGTGTCATTCGAAAACATTATCAGTTGCGGGATGATGCAGGTTCTAAACAAAGCTTCTATCTCCTGCACTTTCCAATCTTTTGTACCCTAGACAGATTTTGTGTCAACTCGGTTTTTCCAAAACTCAAAACCCAGTCTAGACAGTTGGGCAATAAAGGCTACAGAATAAATCTGTTTTGTATTAGTTAACATATTTTTCGTTCCTGTTTTGTTCACATTTTTAAAAACAAAAGTTTCTGGATTGGATGTATTGTACTCTGAAAAATATGGGAAATTAATTGCAAATGTTTTTGAGGTATCCCTTGGTGGTGTAGGACAATGATCCTATTGGTTATACATACATTCTTTCTAGGTGTTGCAGATTTATGGAAGAAATGATGACAATAGTGGTTATAACAAACAAGCTGTTCATAGACTGTTGAACCCTCTAAGTATTCGTGGTTAGAGAATGCAGTAGACCTTTCTAGATCAGACATCATGTTATTAACAGTCTCAAAGTCCCAATCATCAGAATAGGTACTAGAGGTAATGAAGTCACTTTTTTTTTAAATTCTTTTTTATTTGCATTTTCAGCAACAAAACAAATACGATTCACTGCATTGTGCATAGGATATGTTTTCGACGATACAGCTCCCCACCAACACAACATTATCAATAGGATTGCCAGGTGCCAGTCCATCAGTGGGTAATGATGAAGTCACCTAATGAAATTTTAAATAAGTGTGGAATCTTCAGGAGTTCCGACGGGCCGAATATATCATAATCCTTTTTGTCCCAAACTATACCATTTTGTATAGGAATGGCTGTGATGAGAAGTACTGCAACGCAACGCCCAAACTGGCCATGGCTTCTTTGTAATCCCCAGTGCTAAATGCATGGCCCTGGTCCGAGTGTAGCATACCTATTGCGTATGTACCGATAAAGACTTGCAAATCTTTTATAACAGTTCGAGCGTCAGACGAGCGCTGGGGCCACATCCATAGGAACCTTGAGCACGAATCAACTGCGTCCAAGATATATTTATAGTTACCATCCCTTTGCAAGGGACCGCAGTGATCCAGGTAAACACAAGCTAATGGTTTATCTGAGATTAACAGGGGTGTCTGCGCAGGACGTTTTACTGTAGAGACTCATCTTTTGGCATATTTCACATTCCAAAACATATTTTTTGATCTGTTTCCTAATGCCGGGCCACCAATATCTCTGTTTTAATAACGATACTATGGCGGAAACACCTGCTTGGGCAGAGGCTATCCCTTCATGTGCTGCTAGGATTAGTCCTAATCTATGTTCCATGTTTGGAATTACTCTATCCCCCACTCCAGGGATTCGAGCAAACAGAACATTGCTTGCATCAATTATATGCGAGTATTTGAGTGGAAACTTTTTAGGTAGCGCTGCACCGCTGCCTTTGCTTGAAGCATTGACAGCCAATAATATCTCACTGTCTATTCCTCATTTTTGAATGAGTGATTGCAGCTGCAGAAGCCGTTTGCACAGCCCCCTTTGCGGCTTTGTCAGCCAATGAATTCCCTGCAATGTGACCACCATCACGTTGATGACTCAGCGTGTGTATCACATGAGTGTTTTGTAGTCCGTTTCGCAACTGAACTATTTGTTCCCAAAGCATGTTATGTTTGATGATGCCACCATTTGCATCTTTGAAACCATTTTGAAGCCAATTATGTAAATAATCATTATGCGATTGAACACAATAAAAGGAATCACACACTATAAGTGTGGGGAATTCGCGATCCGTGTTTTCAAGTGCCAATTGGAATGCTTTTAGTTCAGCTCATTGAGCTGTACAATCTCCTAGAGATTGTGTTTTAGTGACCATTGGTCGGAATTTACCATTGCGCATAAGACCTTTAACAATCGTGCATGCTGCACTGTAAGCTTGCTTCCTCCCCGTAGCGGGTTGTGCTGATCCGTCAGTATAAATTATAAATTCATACTGGTCAAGAGGGAGAATCTCAATAGGCAGAGGACATTCGTGTTCATATTGCAGGAATGCTTGTGTTTTTAAATTAGGATCAAAAACATATTCAACATCTGTTGCAGCAAGAGAGTTAACCCATTGTATCCATCTTGGATGTAAAGCTTTTGCATTTGGAAATCTCGCTTTTGTAACTGCCTCTAAGGCTGGTACCGGAGTCACGACAATAATGCGTTTCCCCTGAGCTAGTGCTCTTTCTTTTGCAACAGCGGTTTGAACTGCTGTCAGAATGTTTTCTGTCAAAGTGAATCGCATCTCCACTTGTGTATACAAATGTAATTTTTATGCAATTGGTACTTTTTTACCTTCATTAAAAGTTAAGTATGTGAATTCGCATTGACCCGAAATTATTCGGATCACTAAATTGCGCGTATTTACGCGTGTTTGTAAGTGATTTGTTGCTAACATGTCAGCTTGTACTGAACGTAGGATATTTGGGTGTTCCTGTATCCAATTTCTGTTTTTGAAATCAGGTTTGATTAATTTGTAGCGAGGATTAACCCTTTCTGCGTAATTCAGAATGTAAGTTCTTCCAAAATTTACAAAAAACTAGAATCGACTATACATTTTTCAGCGTTTTTGGAGGTTGGAGCAGCGCACATTTTTCTAAAAAGTTAGCTGTCAGGCTTTTACCTTGACTTCAAAGTTCATATCCTAGGAAAAGGACATTGAGATGGGCAATTCTTGATTTTTTTTAATTAAATTTGTAGCCCTCAGAGGGAAAACCCAGTATAATGATATTTACCCTGTTCAAGTACCTATCCAGGTCATCGTCTGTCAGATAGATATCATCGACATATGACAATGCTCTTGTCATCATAAATTTGTATTAACTCTGCTACTCTTGCTGAGAATAACCTTGAACCCTTGCTGGAGTCGACAGAAGTGACGCTGAGTCCCCATTATTGAGAAAGCTGTCAAGTACCTACTTTCAGGTGCTATGTTTTGACAAAAGAAACCATTTGAAATGACTAATGTGGTTTTATATTTTTTACGCACAATGTTATTCATTAATGCTGTACTGTGTGCATTTTGCACTGCAAATGTCTTACAACAAGTGTTCAGGTGTCTGTAATCCAAAACTAGGCGATATGTATTGTCTGGTTTGGAAACAGGAAGCAAAGGATTGTTCATCGATGAGGTGCATGTTTCAATCAAACCTTGGTATTCAAGTTGATCTAAGACATCGGTATTCACAAACTTTCTCTCGGGGGCCAAATTTACAGTGTGGTTTGTGGCTGAGGGCCGTACCGGTGGGGGGGGGGCAGTGGGGGAGGAGGCGGGGCTAGAGCAAAAAAAAACCTATGACCATGAGGTTGAACACAGGCCCCTGCAGCGGATGCCTTCATCCACTGAGCCACCAGACCCGGCATTCAAACATCTCTATCTATCTATCTATCTATCTATCTATCTATCTATCTATCTATCTATCTATCTATCTATCTATCTATCTATCTATCTATCTATCTATCTATCTATCTATCTATCTATCTATCTATCTATCTATCTATCTATCTATCTATCTATCTATCTATCTATCTATCTATCTATCTATCTATCTATCTATCTATCTATCTATCTATCTATCTATCTATCTATCTATCTCTCGCTCCGTCTCCCTCCCTCTCTCTCTCTCTCCCTCTGTCTCCCTCACTGTGTCTCCCTCTCTCTGTCTCCCTCCCTCTCTCTCCATCTCCCTCCCTGTCACCCTCCCTCTCTCTGTCTCCCTCCCTCTCCCTCCCTCTCCCTCTCTCTGTCTCCCTCCCTCTCCCTCCCTCTGTCTGTCTCCCTCCCTCTGTCTCCCTCTTGTCTGTCTCAGTCTGTCTCCCTACCTCTCCCTCCCTCCCTCCCTCCCTCTATCTCTCTCTCCCTCCCTCTGTCTCCCTCTCTGTGTTTGTCTCCCTTTCTCTGTCTCCCTCCCTCCCTCTCTCTCTCTGTCTGTCTCCCTCCCTCCCTCTCTCTCTCTCCCTCCCTCTCTCTCTCTCTCTCTCCCTCTCTCCCTCTCTCTCCCTCCCTCTCTATCTGCCTCCCTCCCTCCCTATCCCTCCCTCCCTCCCTATCCCTCCCTGTCTCCCTCTGTCTCCGTCTCCCTATGTCTCCCTCCCTATATGTCCCTGTCTCATTCTCTATCTCTCTCACCGTCTGTCTCCCTCCCTCTCTCCATCTCCCTCCCTCTGTCTCCCTCTGTCTCACTCCCTCCCTCTGTCTCCCTCTCTCTGTCTCCCTCTCTCCGTCTCACTCTGTCTCACTCAATCTGACTCCCTTTCTCTCTGTCTCCCTCTCTCTCTCCGTCTCCCTTCCTATCTATCTCTGTCTCCCTCCCACTCTCTCTCCGTCTCCCTCCCTCTCTCTATCACTCTCTCTCTCCCTCTCTGTCTCACTCACTCTGTTTGTCTCCCTTTCTCTGTCTCCCTCTCTGTCTCACTGTCTCCTTCTCTCTCTCTCTCTCTCTCTCTCTCTCTCTCCGTCTGTCTCCCTCCCTCTCTCCATCTTTCTCCCTCTGTCTGTCTCCCTCCCTCTGTCTCCCTCCCTCTCCCTCTCTGTATCCCTCCCTCTCTCTGTCTCCCTCCCTCTGTCTCCCTCTCTCTCTCCGTCTCCCTCCCTCTCTCTCTCTCTCTCTGAATCACTGTTTATCTCCCTTTTGCTCTCCCTCCCTCCCCCTCTGTCTCCCTCCCTCTCCCTCTGTCTCCCTGTCTTTCTCCCTATCTGTCTCCCTCTGTCTTCCCCCTATCCCTCTGTCTTCCTCCCTCTGTGCACTCTGTCTTCCTCCCCCTGTCACCTCACCTGCTGCTCTCACTCCCTGCTGCCCTCTGTCCTCCTCACCCTTTGACACCTCACCCGTGCTGAGACAGCTTCCGAGAACACACACAGCCCCCGCCGCACCCAAGTACTTAACAGGTGTTTTAAAAACCATTCACTTGTTAATGAGGCTTTATTGTATTTCACCTCTTCTTAGCGCCCCTGCATCAGGGGCGCTAAGAAGAGGTGAAATTCAACAAAGCCTCATTTACAAGTTAATGGTCTTTAAAAGAAATCGCCCGGGCCCCAGAAGCTCCACGCTGCTGCAACCGGCGATGTAAAAAACACACAGGTATGATGTCTGTAAGGTCCGCGGGCCGCCACGGAAGGCTTGCCGGGCCGCCGCCGCCGGCCCGCGGGCCGTACTATGAGTACCCATGATCTAAGATCTCCCTGACCTGTTTTTTCGCTTCTTGCTTAATTGGGTACTGTCTTTGTGCAGTAGGTTGACATTTTAATAGGATTTTATGGTGAGGTGAGTCTTCATCCCATCCTACATGATTTTTGTATAATGCTGGGGCCTGGGCAACTGCCCATTTCCTAGCATTAGTATATTTTAAATTTATAGCAACATGGTTGGAGAAGGCTAGCATAACGATGTCTTCCCCATATGGGCAAAACTGTCAAGCATTGTCTGTGCCCATTCTCCATTCTTGAGTTGTGTTCTCAGAACTTTCGGCATGTCTGATTTTCAGACCTACTACCTTTTACTTATGGAATTGAGGTTTTGGTTTCTTTTTTTGAACGTGTTGATTGTTTTTGGACTTCACGCGTTCTTCTTTGTGATCTGACTGTCCTCTCCTTTCAGATGTCTGTGAAGATGTCTGAAAGGTATGAGAGGAACGTGTATCAGTATTTTGATAACTGTCAGGCTTTTTCAAATTATCCCTATTCCTGAGGTTATATCTCCTTTCAGAGGGCTCCTTTTGAGGAGACCTACCTCAGGATTGAGAACGTTTCTCTTTTGAATGTTGTTTGTTATTTTCCCACTTCTTTTTAGAAGATGTAGGATTGTGTTTAATAGAGTCCTTCTCAGGACATTCAGACAGTTGTGGTTTAACTGTGTAATTCTAATAATTCTTGTATTTGATTAAGTAAATCCTTGTCTCACATTGCTTCAATGTCAGGATGAGGTGTGTAGCCGGCTAAAATCAGCCATGTTGCTCCTGGTCAACCTAGTGGACCGAGCCTGGTAATGTGATTGTAATGTTTTAGGGCGCCTTCAAACCAGAGCTGATGCTCCTGGTATGTGAGTGGAATTTCAACATCCTCGAAGGGAATGTATTCCTCAGGTGGTTCATCTTCTTTGAAGAAGTGAAACACATGTGTTACTGGATTTGATTCTTGGAATGTAATCCATGAATAGAATGTCTGAAAAGATTCGCATGCCTCTATCCCAAAAAATGCCCTACCACATCTTGGTGTTAGGCCATGTTTTATAAGTTTTAGAGTGATGTCTCTCCTTAAGTTTGGATGGATGTTTATAACACCCTCATCGGTTTCATTTAAACCTGTATTATTAAAAGCTGTTACTACTGAATCAGCCGTAGCCTGATTATTATCCCCATTTTAGGACATTGTTTAATGAAAAATGTAGAACAACTTTCAAGGGAACAAAGATAATGTGCACAATATTTTAGAACACTGTATCCTTCAACGCTGAATAAACAAAACAGCTAATACATAAGATTCTGGTCCTACTCAGCTATGGCGGATATTATCCCTACCCACTCCAGACGTCTTATGGAGAATTATGAGTAGGGGTCTCAGAGAAAAGCACGACTGAGTGACTTCAGTATCTACCATGAAATTAGTGCCTTACCAAACGTTGGGTGCCATGTAGTGTACTTCCCATTTCCCTTATAGGCTCTGCGCATTGCAATAATATACACTATAGTTTTTGCACAGGACTAAGGTCAGTGTGCCTCTATCGAGTACATTAAACTTAATTACTTTGTGTGCCAGCTAACTCAGAGGTCACTAGAAACTTCTCGAATAAACAAGAAGGGAGGAGTTTCTGACAACCGCATAAACATGACCACTTGTTCATGGCAATTTATGAGGAGAAATTTGTCTACAATAACAATCCATATCAACAATTTATTGCCCATTGGATGCGTTTTATAGACGACATCTTTATGATTTGGACAGGCGATGTGGAACAATTACTGCAATTCTATGAATGGCTAAACAGAAGGACACCTGAAATCCAATTCACCTTGAATTATTCACATCATCAAATGGCGTTTTTGGATGTAGAAGTTTATCCAGCAGAAGGAGGTCTTGTAACAACATTGTTAAAAAAAACAACTGATAGAAATAAAGCTCTGCACTTTGCTAGTGATCATCCTAGAAGCCTACGTGAGAATTTACCCTGCGGGCAATTCTTAAGATTAAGACGTAACTGTTTCTATAAAGATGAATACACTCTACATGCCAACAATCTTATGAATAAACTGTTGGAGCATCAGCAATGAAAAGAGCACGATGGACACCTAGAGAAACTCTACTCTGTAAAAAAGAGAAACCGGCAATGCAAAGACAGGTTTTTGTTACGACATTTTGTCCAAACTCTAATCGACTCAAAAAAGTGATACATCAAAATTTGCATCTGATTAAGGATCTTGACCAATGTTTTGAAAACACCCCGTTGTTTGCTTTTAAGAAAGAGAAAATTCTCTTGCACCATGTAGTTCGTGCAGCACTACAAAGACCACCCAAACCATTGTTAAGAGAACTTATGGGTTTGTCGCCCGTTAGGGGCCATCACAAATGTGGCATATGTGTCTGCTGTGACCAAACCATTGAAGGTACAGTGTTTCTTTTAATGGTATCCACTGGATGTTTCGATACGTTTCCAAATTGCAAATCAAAATTTGTAGTGTATGGGATAGTGTGCCCATGTCCAATGTTGTACATTGGAAAAACCAATCAGGAAGTTCGACAGAGAATCTCTCAACATAAGTCTAGGATTAAATGCAATGTCGAATCAGCACCACTGGTGAACCATTGGAGAACAAAAGCTCATACAGAAAGGGACATCCAGTGGACAATCATCTCAAACATTGAACAGGATCCAAGGGGCGGCAATATGGATAAAAAATTAAATCAACGCGAAGCGCTGCTCATTGTCAAATTCAATACTGCAACTAATGGTCTAAATGAGCGTTCTGAAATTTACAAACTGTGAGCCTCAAGAAGCAGATTTATTATTATTGTTCATATCCCCACACCAGTTTTCTATTATAAGTCATTTGCCATGTTTTTTTAATGCCATGGACATAAAAAATAATCATATGTGCATTTTAATACAAACATTCGGTGCGTTCATTGTGTTTTGATCAGCCCGGGAGAATCATCATTCTCGTTAAACTGTGTATAACTACATTTCCCAGCGTGCAACTAGAAGACACCTTTAACCTTTTAACGTATGAGCGCTGAGGAGCACTCTTGCTAGTAACGGTTACCGCGAGACTGTTGGAAGGCGAAATACGAACGTTGGAGCAAGTAGTGAAGGTACATGTTATTTGGAAAAAAATATAAAATTATTTTGACCATTTCGGGTCCTTTCGTTTGAGACGGTGACCATTTATTTTTGTTTGGTCTCCAGACTCCGCGTCAACAATCAAAGCAGAGCGTCTAGAATTATCGGACTCAAGTTCAACTCGTAAGGTAGGCTGAGCCAGTTTACCCTTTTTCCCTAAGATTCTAGCACATGAGTGGCACTGCACTTCCAGTCCTATATTCTTTGAGCATTTCGGGTTGTATATCATGCTGACATTTGGCTTTTGCGAGTGGCTTGAACAACTTCTGCGCATTAATGAAAGAACATCTTAACGTGTATGATGAACTGACAAGTGATTCACAACTTCTTTTGTCTGCAGAATCCTTGATAAAATTTGTTAGAGAGTAAAGAAGAATTTTCTTATTTTCACCCCGGTGTTACTCGGCCACACCGTATGATTCAAATAAGATTCATTTTCGCCTGCGTGTAAGTGGACGTTTCCCTTTCTAATTTCTAAGACATTCACAGTTTTGTTTTGTGTCTATATGTCATGGCCATATTAAAGTTGCTGCTATTCTTTTTTTTATGTCGTTTTTCAGAAAAAAAACACATCAGTTGTTTTCTGTGGATATTACAAGATCTTGTGACTTGTTAAATTGTTAAGACTTACTCTGGGAATGTTGGCTTTTGCGGTTGCAATTTTGGTTTTTAATAGAACCCACAAATAAGTGTGTTATTTGTTTTCTTTTCTTTTATAGTGCTGTTTGGTCCTGAGGAGAACCCAAAAATTGAAGAGGGTTCGAAACGCGTAGACCTGGCGTTGTCTATTTCCAAACAAACATTTTAGTCATAGTGTTGTTTTGTGCATTTCACTAAGTAGCGTTTAAATTGAAAAGCAACTTTCCAATCTTGCTTTAAATGCACAATTATTTGTTTTTCAAAGTACAGTTTGTTTGATAGAAGTCTTTGGTCATTTGAAAGCCATAAAATTATAGGTAGACCAAAGATGGTAATTTGAGTGTCACGTATGTCTGGTATGTCACCAAGGTGTCAGTAAGAGGGTGGGTGTTTGAAACAGTATGAATGTGAGAGTGGATAAATAATTTTTTCACTTGTGTCTTTTCATTATGAAATTTGGTCGTGTTGTTTTGATGTAGTGTATACATATGTACAAAGATGTTTTCATAAAGGAATGTTGGAAAAGAAAAAAAGAACAAATGATATAAATAAAATTAAAACTATTAAATCGATCTGGTTGTCAGTGATAAATGTTCAGATGCCACGGTTGATTAATTCTGAAAAGCAAGAATCAGTATTGGCATTTTGATTGGTTTGTCTTTCCACAGAGCCAGAGCAGGCGGGAGATTCTTCACTCACATTGCATTCAAGACCTAGAATGAGCTACCGGCAGACATCAGGAAGATCCTTAAGACCTGGCTCTTCGGCTAAACAGATCTGCGGACCCCAACCCCTCAGAGCCTTGAGACCCTCACAGGTGAGTAGCCCTCTTACAATTCCATGATTGATTGATTGAGTGATTGATTGATTACAATTCCCTGATTAAAGCTGCCCTTTTTCTTTGTACTTAAGAGGGACTCTTATTTATTTACTGCTTCTCTTGTGACTTAACAAATTAGTACTTGTTTTAAGAAAGTGACAAACCACCCCTCCTTTTTTTGTAAAGAAAGCACAGGAATACCAGGGACTTATTCCTTGGTGATTAGTCTATCCTTATTCAATTGGGATAAAAGAGACGTGACTTACCCTGGGGTTTGTTCTTTTTTCCGGGGGAACCTTGACTTTGGGCCGGAGACTGCACCGGGACTGGCACTAAAAGAAAGAAAGGAGATAAAAGACACTAAAACAATTAGAGTTTCCTCAATTAAGTTAAAACATTTGTGAAATTCTGGAGAAAATAATTAGGTAACAATAAAATGCTAGAACTCATTTATTTGTGTTTATATTCACCCGTAACTGACAAGTGGTAGAGAATGCGGGCACATTGGACCAATGATAACAATGGAGAATGTAGTACAACTGCTCATTCAAGGGCAGATAAAATAATAATGGGCCCTTGAAAGACAAATGTGTTGTGCCAAGGCTGACAGCAAAACCTTTAAGGACACTATGAAGTTGCAAGTAGCCAGTCTACACAAGGTTGGTGAAGATCAATTTCAATTACCGTCCAACCTCTCTGCCACTCGCACCTCCTCCACAGGCCCCAACATATCATTACAGAAATATGTCCCTGGGGAAGACCCAGATGTCGTTCTGTAAAATTTCAAGAGGGTTGCTAGGACATGTGCCTGGCCCCCTAACAAATGGCCTTTCTTCCTGGCTTCATTACTTGTCGGGAAGCACATGCCACACCTACCAGGTAGCCGATCCTTATGGTACCACTTCCGAAGAAGAAGATAAGAATGTCATTTTGGACCACCTGGGATTAGACACCGAAGCCTATCACCTGAAGTTTAAAAAAGGAATGCGCCATAGCCGGGGATAATCCCAAAACTATTTTGTTCAAACTTATATTGGTTGCAGATAAATGCCTGAGACTCCTTGAGAACGCCAAGGAAGAAATCATGAATTTGATTTGTTTGGAACAATATTTAGAGGCTTTAACATAGTAACACAAAAATTGCTCAAACAACATACAGGCCTAACCGTAGAAGAAGCCATTGTGATGACCACACGTTTTCCAGAGCCCAGCCTCATTTAAATGTCAGAGAACCTAATCGAGTGGGAAGTCAGGCTCCTCTCAAGAACGAGAAAAGACCTAAAAAAATTATCAGGGAAGCTTCCAAAGTGAGGACCTTTCAAACCATGCCAAACTCCTTTAAAAATCCCTAATGTTTCGACTGTGGTGAATAGGGACACATTTCTCGGTCCTCTCCCAATAAAAAAAATACGTTGAGGAGCCCATGGATGTTAGATGTATCCCAAGTAACATTCTTTATACGCAAGAGCTGGGACACTGCTTTTATGTAAGTCTCTACATTCAAGATCACATAATTAAGGCTTTGTTAGTTTCAGGATGTCATCAGTCATTTACCCTACAGATATGGGTAGAACTCTCCCAAATCCTTCCACACAAGGAAGTAGAGGTTAGGTGTGTCCATGGAGATATAAGGAAGTATCCAATAGCTGAGGTGACAGTGATTACTCAGACAGGTAGAGATATGAAAATAAAAGCCGGAGTCGTGCCAACTCTGCCAGAAGAATTAATACTTGGCACTATGTTTAAGGCCCTATTGTCTTCTTCTCTATGTAAAAAGAAAAACTATTTAAAATCCCCAAATGCCTTTCTCACAGCTGAACCTTGGCAGATAAATTAGGATTTCTATCATGCTTAAAGGAATGACAGTATCCTTCAAAATGCTAGGAAAAACGCTATAGAGAATGAAGGAAGTAGTAGTTCTCTGTTTCCTGTTTATAAAAAAAAAGGGGCTTCTATATAGAACAAAAAGAATAGGGGCAGATCTCTAACTCCTATTTCCAAAAGAATTTAAGGAACACATTATTTTTTCTCTGATTCACATTTATTGGCCGGCCATACTGGCCCAGAGAAAGCATCTCAAATGGTGCTAAAATATTTTTATTGGCCGGCATTCATGCCGAGATAAAAATATATTGTCAGAGTTGTGAGATTTGTCAACAGAAAAAACAATATATAAAACTTCTGCAGTCCCTCTCCAACCCTTACCTATCATAGGACAACCCTTTGAGCATATTGGAATGGACCTGATTGGTCCCTTCCAAAGAACCAAACAGGGTAACACTTATTGCTTGGTAGTTGTTGACTATGCCACTCGCTTTCCTGAAGTGGTTCCCCTTAAGTCAGTCACTACCAGAAAGATTGCCCGAGTTCTTATTGAAATATTCTGTACGGTGGGGTTCCCTAAAGAGATTCCCGCTGATCAGGGTTAGGCCTGGGCGAAATTTTGTTCCGTTCGCGGAAATTGCGATAATTTGACATTTTCGCATTCCGCGGAAAGCGCGAAAATGTCAAAATTCCCGCATTCCGCAGCTTAGCGATAATTTGGTTCTTGCTCGCGCTGTAAAATAATACATTCTCGCGCGCGTGCGATCGCCTTACCTGAATCCCTGCGTTCGCCAACAAGTTTTCTTGATCCGGTCGCGTTCTCCATGAGATGTTGTATTGTTTTTAGCCATTTGCGCTGTCTCGCGACAGTTCGCGCCCGCAGTGACGTCATGCGTCGCGCGATCACGTCTTTCTTCTCGCGATCATGCACCGCGAGACAACTGAAAACAAGATGGCCACGCCCGCGAGCAACCACATGGGTAAGTTGGCGAGCCGCAACCATGCAGAAAATCTCGCAAACATGCGGGAAAAAAACTTCCGCATCTTCGCGATATTTCCGCGCGTTTGCGATAATTTTTAACATTTTCGCGATAATTTGCGAAAGTGGATTTCGCAAATTCCGCCCACCCCTAATCAGGGTACTCCATTTGTATCCAAATGAATGTAGAAATTGTGTACCATGTTAAATTTGAAACATCTTAAGACCTCTGTATACCACCCCCAAATCGATGAGCAAAGATCAGAAGAATAAACAAAGCCAAAAAGGGAGATACATCGCACTTCATAATCAAACAAGAAGATGATCACAAATCAACAAAACCACAATTTAAGAATAAAAAGCCAGCAGGGATAAACATCAGAGATGCCCAGGCTGCTGAGGACTCTGCTTCTGAGCGGGGTGTGAGTAGTGATGATGCTGGACAGCGCAGCAGAAGTCACACTAGCTTGTCAGAACATGATGGATTTTCTGGCAGTGGTAGTGCTGAGTGAGTATATCACAGTGGAAATACCTGATAAGACAGTGGGTGTCTCACATCGTAAACACAGAATAATGCTTCAAATAGAAGGGGACATACAAAGGAAAGTGAAGGGCCTCTTTTGGGATGACCTGTCACATGCGTTTGACATTCGTTTGGCTGAAAAAGATTGGCCACCTGAGTTAGGAATAGAGTGGCAAATGGGGGAAGAAGCAATTTTACCTGCTTTCTCTAAATTCTTAGCAGAATCAGTTGAAAGTGTATACACGCAGGAGTGGGCATCAGATTTAGCGCCTGCTCCACACCGCAAACATGTTGGGTAGGATGATGAGTCTCATCATCACAAGATCCCATTAAAAATGATCCCCCAACCGCAGAGACAGTACATGATTAAACATGAAGGAAATAAACAAGTCTGAGAGATCTTAGATCAACTTGATTACCAGGGTCTAATATAGACTTGCAGCTCTTCTATCAATATTCCTTTGTTTCCCATAATGAAACCCGACAATTCATATTGCTTAGTCTTGGATCACAGACATTTGAATACATCCACACACATATTTGCAGTACAGAGAGCACATAGTGCCGCACTGATGAATAACATTGTGCAAAAGAAATACAAACAACACTAGACATCTCAAATGTTTTTTTCTGTCAGAACATAGCGCCTAGAAGTAGATATTTGAACACATTTTCAAAGCTAGGGTCTCAGCATCAATTTTGTCATTTGCCACGAGGGTATAAGAATAGCTCTGCACTGTTTTCAGCCAGATTAACAGAGTTAATTCATAGTATTGATGAGGAGGCAATGTCCTATGTAGATAATATTTATCAGATGGACAATGAATTAATGAACCTTTTGGCTAGAGTAAATAACATAATAGTGGAGTTTGCTTACCTGGCTACAAATGTAATTTAAAAAAATCTAAAATAGCTCTCCCCAGTGTACTGTTTCTGGGATACAAGTTATTAAGTGGAGGCAAAATCCTGGTGACACATTTTTTAGGAAAATGTGCATTACTTCAACCTCCAACAACCCCCAACAACTTTGAAGAGACTACAATCCATTTGGGGATTTTTAAATTTTGACAGAACTTACATTTTGAATTACACAGAAAGGGTAAATTCATTCTACAACTTGATTGGACCTGACTTTTCAGTGCAACAGTGGACAGAGAAACATACTGATATTTTACAATCAGTTCAAACTGACATGCTAGCTTCAAGGCATTTACACACACATGTGAACACATCTAACCTGGTGATCCACATAGTCTCTGGGCCAACCGGGTATACTTACATCACTTTTAGTAAAGTCGATACAGTACCTATAGCATACAAATCACATCTGTACACAAACGCTGAAATTAATTTTGCATCCACTGAGAAAATACAGCTCTACAGACTGTTGTAATGAGAGAGAAATCCCTGGCTCAGGGAAAATGCTAAATTGTCATCACCCGAGTACCGACCCTAGATGTGGGTACTAAAGTAAAAATTCCAAATGCAAAAGCTCTACATACAAGATGGATTCAGTGGGCTAACTCTCTCGCTGCAACATATGTAGACTGTAGATTTGACTCTACATTACAAACATAAGAATTCCTGCATTACGAACAAGAATATCCTCTGCCAAATAAAATCATGCCTCTAGATTGAAATTAATATATCATTTATACAAATGGATCTGCGCAACCTGCCATAGGATCTAAAAAGCAATATATTTCGCAGCATGCACAATTGTAAAAGGGTGAATAAGAGATGGAAAGTTTTTTCCCGGAATAACACACACACAGTCCCTGGGGGACTGCACAGCACAGTTGGCAGAACTAAAAGCCCTGAAACTGCACTACAAAATACGGATCACAAATTTCCCACACCTATAGTGTGTGATTCATTTTACTGTGTCCAGTCTTGTGAATATTTTCACTATTGGGGCCAAAATGGGTATTGAGATTTAAAGGGTTGCAAAATCAAGCATAAGATGCTTTGGGAATCAGTGGCAAAGATGAAAGAAGTCCAGCCACTGGCTCATGTTATTCATACATTGAGTTATCAGCGTGTTGGTGTTCACGTTGAAGGGAATTCAAAGGTTGATGAACCTGACAAGGCAACAGTGCAAACTGCTGCCGTTGCTGCAATCACTCACTCTAGCACGAAAATAGACAGAACAACTCTGATAGCTGTAAATGCCATGCGCAACAGCTCGGCACCAATAAAAGTCTTTCCACTCATGTACTCCTACAAGCTAGATGCACAAAATTTTCCATAGGCTCAAATTCCAGGAGTGTGGGATTAAGTAATACCAAACACTGATCATAGATAAGGATTAAAACTAGCTGCACATGAGGGTCTGGGTTCAGCACATGCAGGGATTACTGCTACAGTTTCACTGCTGGTGGCCAGGTCTCACTAAACAGACCAAGGATTTTGTCCTTAAATGCGTCATCTTTCAGCAGATGAAAGGCTCCACCGTACACTTCCACCGCAATCACCTTTATTGATCTCAGATATACCTCTCGCTTGTGTCTATTTGGATCACGGCAGCCCCTTACACTCAGACAGGGCTTAAAAGGACATCTTGGTGGCAGTCAATTCATGTTCTAGATTCCTATGGGTTTTGCCCCAGTGCTCGGCTGACGCCGAACTGTTATAAAGAATTTGCGTGTCTTTATCAGGACATATGTAATTGGAACACTACATTCCAACCAGGGACCAGCGTTTAGCTCTCAGGCTTACAAAGAAGCCATGGGAAGTTTAGGTGTGGCCTCGTGGTACTCCTTCCGCTACCATCCTGAGGGAAATTCGGTCATTGAGAGGAAGAACCAGGACTTAAACGAATCCTGAATAGCTATGGTATTAGGTTTGCATGGCAGTTGGGTCAATCACCTATATGGGGTCCAGAAGGCACTTAACAACATGCTAAGTAGACTGCTTACATTAACTAATTGGGGATACCCCGTCTCTCTTTTTATATATGTCTTGTATTGTTGTTTGTGTAACTTTTATGGTTTTTGTTTGAAAAGCCGAATAAAGTATATGATGATGATGAAATGAGAAATTGAGATTTTATAGTGTTCATTGTGTGAAGTAATTTCTTATTAATTAATTATTAGAAGGTTGTTAATTATTATTAATGAATGAATTAATTAATTGGTAATACATTATGGTAATTGTGCAATCTTTTAGGTGCGAGTTGTGGTGTTTATAGAGGTAAAGGGTGGGAAGCAATTTATTTTGAATAAATTAATAAGTTGTTAATTAATATTAATTAATTCCTTACTTGAAAATTAATTATGGAAATCGATTAATTTTAGGTGTGGGTTGTGGTGACTATAGGGGTAAAGGGTAGAAAGTAATTTATGTTTAATTGATTATTAATATTAATTTATTAATTGGTATTTAATTAGGGTAATTGTTTATTTTGTGTGTGTTGGTTTTACGTTTATAGGGGTAAAGGGTGGAGAGTAAATTAATTTTACTTATTTTATAATTAGTTGTTAAATACTATTAGTTTTTTAACTGAAAATAAGTTTTAATTGAGTAATTAATTTTTTTACAGTTTAATTTAAGCTGTGGGTTGTGGGGATTATAGGGTTAAAGTATGGGAAGTTAACTAATTTTTATAAGTTTTAAATTGTTTTTTAATTGATAGTATTTCTTTAATTGGTAACTAATTTTGTTACTTATGGAAGTAATTTGTTTTTAAATGTATATGTGGGTTGTGAATTGTGTGGTGTTATAGGGTAGGTCATAAATAAATAAATGTATGTAATTATTCATAATTGTTTCTAAATAAATTCTAATTATAATATTTATTTGAAATTATTTATTTATCTGAAATATTTTTTAAAGTTTATTTAATATAATATTGGTAGGTATGTGTCATAAGTATATAACATTATAATATGATTTTTTTAAATATTAAATATATTTGTTTTTTATTTTTTAACATATTTATATAATTTACTTTAGCTATTTTGTTTTTTAAATATGTTCAGTTGTTATTAATATTTTGTTTGTTTTTAATTTTGAACTGACTGGAGTGGGAATATGAATTGTTACCTCTCCTCAAGCCAACACTTTCCCTACTGTTGCACTAATTGAACGGGGAATAGTAAATTATATCCAGCTATTCAACACTTTCCCTACTGTTGCACTCACTGGAGAGGGAATAGTAATTTTTACCCCTCAGCTGTACAACACTTTCCCTGCTGTTACACTCACTGGAGTGGGAATAGTAATTTTTACCCATCTGCTGTCCCACACTTTCCCTACTGTTGCACTCACTGTATTGGGAATAGTAATTTTTACTCCTACGCTATCCAATACTTTCCCTACTGTTGCACTAATTGGAGTGGGAATAGTAATTTTTACCCCACCGCTATACAACACGTTCCCTGCTGTTAAACACACTGGAGTGAGAATAGTAATTTGTATATCTCTGCAGAAAGTATAAACAGGTAAGAGAGGTGCAGAAAGAGGGAAATGGGGTACAGAAAGAGGCAAGAAAAGTGCTTAAAGAAGTAACAAATGTGCAGAAAGAGGCAAGAGAAGTGCAGAAAGAAGGAACAGATATACAGTAAGATGCAACAGAAATGCAGAAAGACACAAGAGTTCAGAAGGAAGCAACAGAGGTGCAGAAAGAGGCAATAGAAATACAGAAAGAGGCAAGAGAGGTACAGAAAGAGACAACAGAGGTGCACAAAGAGATGAGAGTTGCGGAAATAGAGCAGACGAGTGCAGAAAGAGGCAACAAGGGTGCAGAAAGAAGCAAGAGAGGTATAGAAAGAAGCAACAGTGGTGCAGAAAGAGGCAAGAAAAGTGCAAAAAAAGCCAATGGAGGTGCAGAAAGAGGCAATAGAATGGCAGAAAGAAGCAAGAGAAGGGCAGAAAGAAGCAAGGGAAGCACAGAAAGAAGCAAGAAAAGTGCCAACAGAGTCAATAGGGGTACTGAAAGAAGCAAGAGAAGTTTAGAAAGAAGGAATAAAGGTGCAGAAAGAGGCAAGAGAACTTTAGAAAAAGGCAAGAGAGGAACAGACGGGGCAACAGGAGCTGAAAGAGGGAAGAGGGTTGCCGAAAGATGCAAGAAGGGTTCAGAAAGAAGCAAGAGAGGTAAGGAAAGAAGCAAGAGAAGTACAGAAAGAAGCAACATAGGTGCAGAAAGAGGCAAGAGGGGTGCAGTAAGAGGCAAGAGCAGTGCAGAAAGAGGGAAGAGGGTTGCCGAAAGATGCAAGAGGGGTACAGAAAGAAGCAAGAGAGGTACAAAAAGAAGCAAGAGAAGTACAGAAAGAAGCAACATAGGTGCAGAAAGAGGCAAGAGGGGTGCAGTAAGAGGCAAGAGCAGTGCAGAAAGAGGGAAGAGGGTTGCCGAAAGATGCAAGAGGGGTGCAGAAAGAAGCAATAGAAATACAGAAAGAAGCAAGAGAAGTACAGAAAGAAGCAACATAGGTACAGAAAGAGGCAAGTGGGGTGCAGTAAGAGGCAAGAGCACTGCAGAAAGAAACAACAGAGAAGAAGAAAGAGACAAGAGAGGTGCAGAAACAGGCAGGAGTGGTGCAGAAAGAGGGAAGAAGGGTGCAGAAAGAGGCAAGAGAAGTGCTTAAAGAAATAACAGAAGTGCATAAAGGAGCAAGGGAAGTGCAGGAAGTAGGAACGGATATACAGAAAGAGGAAAGAGAAGTGCAGAAAGAAGCAACATAAATGCAGAAAGAGACAAGAGAAGTTCAGAAGGAAAGAACAGAGGTGCAGAAAGAGGCAACAGAAGTACAGAAAGAGGCAAGAGCGGTATAGAAAGACACAACAAAGGAGCACAAAGAGACAAGAGAGTTGCGGAAAGATGGAAGACAAGTGCAGCAAGAGGCAACAAGGGTGCAGAAAGAAGCAAGAAAAGTGCAGAAAGAAGCAGGAGAAAGCAACAGTGGTGCAGAAAGAGGCAAGAGGGGTACAGAAAGAGGCAAGAGAAGTGCAGAAAGAACCAACAGAGGTGCATAAAGAGGCAATAGAAGTGCAGAAAGAAGCAAGAGAAGCACAGAAGGAAGCAAGAGAAGCGCAGAAAGTAGCAAGAGAAGTGCAGACAGTCAATATGGGTACTGAAAGAGGCAAGGAAAGTTCAGAAGGAAGCAACAAAGGTGCAGAAGGAGGCAAGAGAACTATAGAAAGAGGCAAGAGAGGGACAGACTGAGGCAAGAGAGGTGCAGAAAGAGGGAAGAGGGGTACTGAAAGATGCAAGAGGGGTGCAGAAAGAAGCAAGAGAGGTACAGAAAGAAACAAGAGAAGTGCAGAAAGAAGAAACAGAGGTGCAGAATGAGGCAAGAGGGTGTAGAAAGAGGCAAGAGAAGTTCAGAAAGAACAAACAGTGATGCAGAAAGAGGAAATAGAAGTGCCGAAAGAGGAAATAGAAGTGCAGAAAGAGGCAAGAGAGGTGCAGAAAGAGGCAAGAGGTGCAGAAAAGAGGGAAGAGGGATGCAGAAAGAAGGAAGAGGTGGTGCAGAAAGAAGCAAGAGAGGTGTTGATAGAAGCAATAGAGGTACAGAAAGAGGCAAGAGAATTGCAGAAAAAGGCAAGGGGTGCACAAAGAGACAAGAGAGGTGCACAAAGGGTCAAGAGATGTGCAAAAAGAGGGAAGACGTGTCCAGAAAGAGGAAACAGGTACAGAAAGAAGCTAGAGAGGTGCAGAAAGAACCAAGAGAAGTGCAACAAAAACAACAGTGGTGCAGAAAGAGGAAAGAGAGGTGCAGAAAGAAGCAGGAGGGTTGCAAACAGAGGGAAGAGAGGTGCAGAAAGAGGCAAGAGGTGGTACAGAAAGAAGCAACAGATGTGCGGAAAGAGGCAACAGAAGTGCAGAAAAAGGCAAGGGGGTGCACAAAGAGGCAAGAGAGATACAGAAATAGGTAAGAGAAGTTCGGAAAGAGGAAAGGGAGGTGCATAAATAGGCAACAGGGGAGCAGAAAGAGGGAAGAGGGGTGCAGAAAGAGACAACAAAGGAGAACAAAGAGACAAGAGAGGTGCGGAAAGATGGAAGACAAGTGCAGCAAGAGGCAACAAGGGTGCAGAAAGAAGCAAGAAAGGTGTAGAAAGAAGCAAGAGAAGTGTAGAAAGAAGCAACAGTGGTGCAGAAAGAGGAAAGAACTATAGAAAGAGGCTAGAGAGGAACAGACAGAGGCAAGCGAGGGGCAGAAAGGGGGAAGAGGGGTGCCGAAAGAAGCAAAAGGGGTGCAGAAAGAAGCAACAGAGGTGCAGAAAGAGGTAAGAGGGGTGCATAAAGAGGCAAGAGATGTGCAGAAAGAATGGACAGCGATGCAGAAAGAGGCATTAGAAGTGCAAAAAGAGGCAAAGGAGGTGCAAAAACAGGCAAGAGAGGTGCAGAAAGAGGGAAGAGGGGTACAGAATGAGGCAAGAGAAGTGCTTAAAGAAGTATCGGAGGTGCAGAAAGAGGCAAGAGAAGTGCAGAAAGAAGGAACAGATATACAGAAAGAGGCAAGAGAAGTTCAGAAGGAAGCAAAATAGGTGCCAAAGAGGCAACAGAAGTGCAGAAAGATGCAAGAGAGGTACAGAAAGAGGAAACGGGTACAAAAAGAGACAACAGAGGTGCAGAAAGAGGGAAGACGAGTACAGAAAAAAACAAGGGTGCAGAAAGAAGCAAGAAAAGTGCAGAAAGAAGCAACAGTGGTGCAGAAAGAGGCAAGAGGGGTACAGAAATAGGCAAGAGAGGTGCAGAAATAACCAACAGAGGTGCATAAAGAGGCAATAGAAGTGCAGAAAGAACAAGAGAAGCACAGAAGGAAGCAAGAGAAGCACAGAAAGTAGCAAGAGAAGTGCAGACAGTCAATATGGGTACTGAAAGAGGCAAGGGAAGTTCAGAAGGAAGCAACAAAGGTGCAGAAATAGGCAAGAGAACTATAGAAAGAGGCAAGAGAGGAACAGACGGAGGCAAGAGAGGTGCAGAAAGAGGGAAGAGGGGTACTGAAAGAAGCAAAAGGGGTGCAGAAAGAAGCAACAGAGGTGCAGAAAAAGGAAAGAGGGGTGCATAAAGAGGCAAGAGATGTGCAGAAAGAATGGACAGCGATGCAGAAAGAGGCAATAGAAGTACAAAAAGAGGCAAAGGAGGTGCAACAACAGGCAAGAAAGGTGCAGAAAGAGGTAAGAGGGGTGCAGAATGATGCAAGAGAAGTGCTTAAAGAAGTAACAGAGGTGCGAAAGAGGCAAGAGAAGTGCAGAAAGAAGGAACAGATATACAGAAAGAGGCAAGAGAAGTTCAGAAGGAAGCAACATAGGTGCCAAAGAGGCAACAGAAGTGCAGAAGGATGCAAGAGAGGTACAGAAAGAGGAAACAGAGGTACACAAAGAGACAACAGAGGTGCAGAAAGAGGGAAGACGAGTACAGAAAAAAACAAGGGTGCAGAAAGAAGCAAGAAAAGTGCAGAAAGAAGCAACAGTGGTGCAGAAATAGGCAAGAGGGGTACAGAAAGAGGCAAGAGAAGTGCAGAAAGAACCAACAGAGGTGCATAAAGAGTCAATAGAATAGCAGAAAGAAGCAAGAGAAGCACAGAAGGAAGCAAGAGAAGCGCAGAAAGTAGCAAGAGAAGTGCAGACAGTCAATAGGGGTACTGAAAGAGGCAAGGGAAGTCCAGAAGGAAGCAACAAAGGTGCAGAAGGAGGCAAGAGAACTATAGAAAGAGGCAAGAGAGGTGCAGAGAGAGGGAAGAGGGGTACTAAAAGATGCAAGAGGGGTGCAGAAAGAAGCAAGAGAGGTACAGAAAGAAGCAAGAGAAGTGCAGAAAGAAGTAACAGAGGTGCAGAAAGAAGCAAGAGAAGTGCAGACAAAAACAATAGTGGTGCAGAAAGAAGAAAGCAAAGTCAAGAATGTAGGAAGGTGGAATCTGACTATATGGTTGCCCCCACATTTTGCCTGGTGTTTTGCTGGTTTGTGACTTAGTTGGACTGGGTTCCTGCTATTCAGGGCCCCAATTTATCTGCTTCCTCTCTAAAATGGTGTCCATGTACCTTAGGTACATTTCTAATTGGATTCTGGAGTGCCTTATATGCCTCTAGTATATGGTATACTATGTACCTAGGGCATAGGTACCTCAGAGGCCTACCAGGTCTGAAGCATGTATTGTACCACCCCTGGGAAGCACTCCAAAATGACACCACAGGTCTGCTGCTGCAGCCTGGGTAAGGTGGTCCTTGCACCCCTTACAGTGGTATAGGCTACCTAAATCACTACCATTGCACACACATATAAAACCTATGCCACTCCTATGGCAGGCCTTAACAATCCTTAAGGCAGAGTGCTTGGATTTATGTGAGAGGGTGCCCCTGCATGAGCAGAGCCCCTCTGCAGCGTTTGCAGTACCTCCTCTGATGCTGTTTGTGGTGCAGCCTGACCATATACTCTTATTACCTCGCAGTAAATGATAATTTTGGGATGGCTGCACGCAAACATGTCGTGTTTGGTGTCAAATGCTTTGTAATACTACCCCCGCCAGTTCTGGCAGCGGGGGTAGCATTCCACCCTTCTGGAGGGAGAGACATGTTCACACTGGTCTAACCCGGTTGGACTTTCTACAGCCCTGGCATGACAAAATGGATGCCTTTGTCACAGACACGGGTCTGGCCTCCTGCTGCTGACCGAAACTCCGGCAGGGGAGGCCTGAACAATAAGTTTCCTGTCCCAGGGACGTGTAACCACATCCCCAGACAGGCAGATGTGTATTGGGGCTGGGCAGGAGCACTCTCTAGTGCTTTAAAGTCCTGCACTGGGGGCACACTTGGTGTCACTGTGCATAGTCCAGTTCAAACCGGTTGCAGGGGCTACCTGCCCCTGCTCTGGTGCAAAACTGGACAAAGGAAATGGGTGTAACCACCCCTTTCCAAACCCTACCATAGGTGGGTCCCTAGAGTATGTCCAACCCCCAAACTTAGTATAAGTATGGGAACCCAGTCCTTGAGACTTTAGATTACCCTGGACGAAACTCTGCAACATATATCCTGGACCTTCGACTTTCTATTTCGACTAGAAGACTGAAGAAATCTCCCTTGGGATTAAGGAGTGACTCCCCTGCTTTGCAGGCACCAAAGAAGCAACTGACTGGTCTGCATCGCTGAAGCTCCCGCCGGACGCCAAAGTCTTTGCATCACCAGAGGTGGACTTCCAGACTTCACCGAGGTTACCCTGAGTCCACAGCAAAGCTGAGGCCAGTGGCTATCGTGGGTGACGTGGAACAATGACCCCTAGATACTGTGAAATTTTGCAGCTCCATCATCTTCTGGGTCTTCCTCGAAGTTGTGCTTTGGACTCTGAGAAGCCCCAACCTTGAGCATCTCTTGCACCAAAGATTTCTGGCCTCCACTCCACAAGTGACCCGTAGGCCAGTTTCCAGTGCAACCGCTCAAGGCTCCTTCACGATCGCTAGCCCGTTGGGTAGTGGGTCCCCACAAAGGCAACTCCTCTTATGATTGGGCTTTCCTAGTTGCTCCTGATGTGATCTGGGTGAGTCCCCCAGACATTGCTGGTCTGCACCACCTTCCTTTCTCTGATTCCAAGTGACTTGCCAACGTTTGTTGGGTCCAATCTGGTCGACGACACTGCAGCACTTGAAAGACTTTGTGGGACAGCTTGAATCCAGCTCCTGGTCATCATCGGCACATCCTGGACCTCGTGGCTGAAGAGTCAAGACACCCGTCAACTCACCTGAAGCACCCGACATCTGTGGGCATTGGTCCATCGTGCCCTTGGTCACTGGTAAGTGACCCAGACTCTGTCCCCTCTACTTTCAGGTTCCTTCCATCCTAGATCCAGGCTTGGATCACTTCGGGCACTTCTCCTTTTCCCGGCAGTAGCACTTCTTCACCAGCTTCCATTGAAATCGACGACACGACCCGACACCAAAAGACACCTATGCACCTGGCTTTGCTGGGTGAGGTAACACGAGTTCTCCGGTGCTCCCGTGGGTGCTAGCCCTAGAACTTCCTAAGTCCAAAAGGGTTTGGTCCTGACTCAATTCTAAGTGTCCCTAATCTTTAAATTTCCAATGGTGACATGGCCCATAGAAGTTAAAGGGAACCCGCCGCTGTGTTCACACACTGCACACGGCCCCCGTGGGTCCCCTGTTTCACTACCTTGTGTGGTTCCTTGGGGTCCCAGCAATTCTACAGGCTCTAGGCCTTGTGTCTAGTTCAGTTGTGGTTCTTATACCATTTTTTTGGTATATGGTTTGGTACGCCCCTAGGGCCCAAATGTGTATTTGTGCTAATATCGTTGATAACTAACTTGTAACTTAAGTACTTCAAACTCCAGTCTCATAAAGAGACTAGACGGGTGTGTTTCATCTTAAATACATATATTTTAAATATATACTTGGTGTGGTTGTCCTTTCATTTGGTCATTCAGGAGATTATAGACTGGTAAAACAAGCTGCTTCACATTCCTTCAAGACTGATGCTTTACATTCCTTCAAGACTTAGCCTGAAGGCTGCTCTCCATATCTACCACTAGGATAGCTTTCAATAAAGGTTGCCTTTAACCAATCACCATAAGGGGTTGTTTGGACTGATACAGGGTGCCCACTAGAACTAGTGGACAGCTTATATCAGGCTAACTTCTCACACAGAAAGAGTCAGGAGAGGTGCAAAAAAAGGGAACAGGGGTGCAGACAGAGGGAACAGGTGTGCAGAAAGAGGCAAGGGTGGTGCAGAAAGAAGCAAAAGTGGTACGGAAAGAAGCGAGAGAAGCGCAGAAAGATGCAACCGGGAAGCAGAAAGGAGCAAGTGGGGGGCAGAAAGAGGCAATAGAAGTGCACAAAGAAACAACAGAGGTGCAGAAGGAGGCATGAAAATTGCAGACAGAGGTAAGAAAGTTGCAAAAACAGGCAACCAAGTTGCAGAAAGATGGAACTGGGGTGCAGACAGAGGCAAGAGAGGTGCAGAAAGAGGGAAGAGGGGTGCAGAAAGAGGCAAGAGGCGTGCAACATTTGCAAGAGATGTGCCGAAAGAAGCAAGAAGAGTGCAGAAAGAACCAACTGAGGTGCAGAAAGAGGCAAGAGAACTGAATAAAAAGGCAGTAGAGTTGCAGAGAGAGGAAAGAAGGGTGCAGAAAGAGGCAAGTGGGGTGCACAAAAAGGCAAGAGAGGTGCAGAAATAGGCAAGATAAGTTCCGGAAGAGGCAAGAGAGGTGCAGAAAATGGCAACAGGGATGCAGAAATATGGAAGAGGGGTGCAGAAAGAGTGAAGAGAGGTGCAGAAAGAGAGAAGAGAGGTAGAGAAACAGCAGGAGAGGTGCAGAAAGAGGGAGCAGGGGTACAGAAAAAAGCAACAGAGGTACAGAAAGAGGCAAGAGAAGTGCAGAAAGAGGCAAGAGGGGTGCAAACACAGAAAGGAAGTCTGCAGAAAGAGGGAACAGGGGTGCAGAAAGAGTAAGGGAGCTACATAAAGATAGAAGAGTGTGCAGAAAGAGGCAAGAGGGAGGCAGAATCGATCCAAGGTAAACGAGTATCGCCGGGGTGCCAACGAAGTTTACCTTGGATCGATTCATTCGCCCAACCACCACCCCTTGAGGATTCCCTCCGGATCCTAAGCTGCGGAAAGCGGCTGCGACCCTGCCATCCACATGTAAATCCCTTATATTTCTCCTCCACCTGATGATCTAATCCGCACGATCAGCGTTACACAGCTGACGTCTCCAGACGCATCCCCGGCTTCCTAAATCCTCCTTCCCGGGCGCACTGATCCCCTCGTGCCACAGCACTCTTCTACTCTGCCACCCGGTCCTGATGATGATCCTAACTTAAAAGGATCGAAACGCCGTCGACCCTCCCACATCAGCAAGAATTCTTTTGGCACGCACTTAACTTTGGTTCCCTGAATCGCTGGAAATTATTGCCTACCTTTTTAAACTAATCATGTTGTGAACCAATAATTTTGTACATATTACATCTTATCCTTCACCTTGCGCCCTTGCGCTGTGTTTTTATTCACGTTGTCACTCGCGCCTTCACATTTTTATCACAAGCACAATGTGCACTTCTCTTGGGTTGCCACTGCATACATGCTCAACAGTGCTGTTATAACTGTTTTGTATACTTTCAATATATGATGCCTAAGAGCACGTTCAGCAACTAACTTGGAGTCTCTCCACTTTGGTCTCTCATTGTAATGTCTTGTACATACAAACATAGTCGCTTTGAATGAATCCGTTTGAGATATTGTCACATATTTGCAACACTAATTACAGTGTGCACCCTGTACCAGTCCAAATAACCACTTATTGGTTATAGGTTAAAGACAACCTTTTTTTAAAGCTATCCTAGAGGTAGCCATGGAAAGCAGCCTTCAGGCTAAGAATTAAAGGAATATAAAGCAGTTTGTTCTACTAGTCTATAATCTCTTGAGTGCCTAAATGAAAGACAATCACACCAGGTATATATAAAACATATATGTATTTATTTCTAAACACACCCTCCTAGTCTCTTTATGAGGATGGAAGTCAAAACACATAAGTTGCACTTCAAATATGATAGTAAAAAGCACAAATACACGTCAGGTCCTAGGGGCGAGCCAAACCATATACTAAAATAGTGGTATAAGTACCACGACTTAACTAGACACAAGGCCTAGAGCCTGTAGAATTGCTGGGACCCCAAGGAACCACCCAAGGTATTGACACAGGGGACTCACGGGGGCCGTGTGCAGTGTGAGAACACAGCCGCGAGCTCCCTTTAGCTTCTATGGGGAAAGTCACCGTTAGATTTTTAAAGATTAGGGACACTTAGAATTGAGTCAGGGCCAAACACTTTGGGACTTAGGAAGTACTAGGCTCAACACCCACGGGAGCATCGGAGTACTCATGTTACCTCAACCAGGGAAGCCGGGTGCATAAGTGTCAAATGGTGTCGGGTCGCGTCGTCGATTTCAAAGGGAGGTGGTAAAGAAGTGCTGCTGCCGGGAAGATGCGAAGTGTCCAAAGAGATCCAAGCCTGGATCGACTTCGAGAAGAACCTGAAAGCAGAGGGGACAGAGTCTGGGTCACTAGCCTGTGACCAGGAAGGCGATAGGAAGATGCCCACCGATGTTGGGTGATTTCATATGAAGAAGTTGAAGTTTGACTCTTCAGCCACATGGACCAGGAGGTGTCAAGGATGACCAGGAGATGGATTCGAGCTGTCTGACAAAGGATGTTGAGAGCTGCAGCATCGGTGCCCAGATTGGACACAACAAGCCTTGGCAACAGCAACCCACACAGAAACAAGAAAGATGCTTCGGTGCAGACCATCAAGGACTGGGGGACTAACCACTTGGTGGGAAGTCAGGGAACATCTGGAGCAACCAGGGAAGCCCAAGTAAAATCAAAGTTACCCCTTTAGGGACCTACAAGTTAACGGATCAGAGATCACGAATGGACCTCAAGAGCAAACACAAAATGGCAGCCTATGGGTCACTCGGGGTGACTAGGCTGACAATCTTCAGAGGATCTTCTGCTCAAGGTGGGGGCTACAAGTAACCCCAAGGATGACTTTAAGAGACGTTGAGAAGTCAATGCACTGCAAAAGTGCACGATGCCAAGGAGTTGCGGTTCCACGCCTTTCACGAGGGCTGCGGGTCTCAGCTTTGCTGGGGACTCGGGTCGGCCTCCGAGATGACTGGAAATCCTCTTCCTGGGCTGCAAATACTTCAGAGTCTGGCAGGAGCCTCGGAAATAAAGACCAGCAAAATGCTTCATTGGTGCCTGCCAAGCAGGGGAGTCACTCCTTGACCCCAAGGGAGATTTCTTCAGTCCCTAGTCTTTAGTAGAGCGTCGAAGTTCCAGGATTCCACTTCAGAATTTCATCCAGGGCTTTCTAATGTTATGGTTACAGAGGTTCCTTACTTATACCTAAGGAAGGGGTTGGACTAGCTGTGGGGACCCACCTATGGGAGGGTTTGGAAAGAGGGGAGGCTACAACCATTTCCTTTGTCCAGTTTCATGCCAGAGCAGGAGCTGGAAGCCCCTGAACTGGATTTTGCTGGACTATGCACAGGGACACCAAATGTGCCCTCAGTGCAGGACTTCAAAGCACCCAAAGAGTGCTCCCACCCAGCCCCAATACACATACACCTCTTGTCCAGGCCTCCCTTGCTGAAGTTTCAGTCAGCAGCAGGAGGCCAGACCTGTGTCTGTGGCTGTAGCATCCATTTTTTGATGCCAGGGCTCTATTAGATTTCTACCGGGTATTCCAGTACTGCCATGTCTCTCCCTCTAGAAGGGTGGGATCATATCCTCTCATCAAGAACTGATGTGGAGGCATTATTCCAAGGTGTTTGACACCAAACACAACATGTTTCTGTGCAGCCAGTCTGAAGCTAGCATTAACCATTTAAGATTTAATGCACTTAAGAGTATATGGTCAGGCTGCACCACTGACAACCCCAGAGAAGAGATTCCGAAGGCTGCAAAGGGGCTCAGCTCATGCCTGGGCACCCTCTCACATATAACCAAGCACCCTGCCTTCGGGATTGATAAGGCCTGCCATAGAGGGAACCTATGCCTCAGTAAGGGGTGCATGCACCACCTTACCCAGGCTGCAGTAGCAGACCTGTGGTGTCATTTTGCATGGCTTTCCAGGGGTGGCACAATACATGCTTCAGCCCCTGTAGCCCTCTGGGGTACCTATGCCCTGGGTACATAGTATACCATATACTAGGGACTCACAAGGGTACCCCAGAATCCAATTTGGAGTGTACCTAAAGTACATGCAATCAATTTAGAGTGGAAGCAGCTAGCTGGGGCCCTGAATAGCAGGGTCCCAGCCAGACTAAAGTAAAAAAAACTGTGAAACACCATCAAAAAGAGGGGGTAAACATGTTATGCAGATCCTACTCTCCTACACAACCCCCCCCCCCTCATGCAGGGACATTAAACTAACCTTGACCAGTTGAGTATTCATGTTCTAAGTGGAAATATCTGGAGAGTCCATCTTCATTGGCATGGTTACTCCCACCTCTATGTTCCACTGTATAGTCCATCCCCTGTAGAGAAATGGACCACCTGAGAAGTTTTGGGTTTTCACCCTTCATCTGTTTTAGGCATGAGAGGGGCTTATGGTCTGTCTGAACAATGAAGTGAGTACCAAACAAGTATGGCCTCAACTTCTTCAGAGTCCAAACCACAGCAAAGGCCTCCCTCTCAATGACTAACCAACGTTTCTCTCTGGGAGTCAACCTTCTGCTTATGAAAACTGCTGGTTGATCCTTACCTTCATCATTCAACTGTAACAGTACAGCCCCTACCCCCAACTCAGATGCATCGTTTGGACAATGAACTTTTTGGAGTAGTCAGGACTTTGCAGAATGGGAGCAGTGCACATGGCCTGCTTCAGGTCATCAAATGCTCTTTTGACAGCTAACTGTCCACAGAACCTTTTTGGGCATTTGCGTAGAGGTTAAGTCATTCAGGGGTGTCACTATTGATCCATACCCCTTGACAAATCTTCTATAGTACCCAGTCAGGCCTAAGAAGGCTCTCACCTGAGTCTGGGTAGTGGGAGCAACCCAGTCCATTATGGTCTGGATTTTGCTCTGCAATGGTTGAACCTGGACTCCACCTACAAGGTGGCCCAAGTGCACAACCTGACTCTGCCCTATCTGGCACTTTGTAGCCTTGATAGTTAGGCCTGCTTTTTGCAGGGCCCCCAAAACATTCCTTAGGTGGACCAGGTGATCCTCCCAGGTGGAGCTAAAGACAGCAATATCATCTAGATATGCTGCACTATAGTCTTCCAGGCCTGTAATGTCTTGATTCATCAACCTTTGGAAAGTGTCAGGTGCATTCTTCAAACCAAAGGGCATTACCACAAATTGATAGTGCCCACTAGGGGCAGAAAATGCTGTCTTTGGCTTTGCATCATCAGCTAGTCTAATCTGCCAGTAGCCAGCTGTCAGGTCAAATGTGCTTAGAAACTTGGCTGAGGCCAAAGTATCTATCCGCTCATCTGCCCTGAGTATGGGATGGGCATCAGTCCTAGTGACTGCATTGAGACCCCTGTAATCCACACAAAACCTCATCTCTCTCTTTTCATCTTGGGTGTGAGGTTTAGGTACCAGGGCTACTGGACTAGCCCAAGGGCTCTCTGAGGGTTCAATAACTCCCAAATCCAACATCTTTTAGACTTCTGTCCTTATACAATCCCTGACATGGTCATGTTGCCTGTAGAGCTTATTCTTCACAGGCAGACTGCCCCCAGTGTCCATTTCATGAGTGCACCAGATAGTCTGACGTGGAGTCAGAGAAAACATATGTCTGTACTGACCAAGAAGCTTTCTGCAGTCAGTTTGCTGCTGGACAGTTAGGCTGCCTGCCAAGGCTACACAAACAACTGACCCATCATCAGGGTTCTGAGAAAGCAGGTCAGTGAGTGGGTCACTCTCTTCCTCCTATCCTTCATCACTAGCCATGAGCAAGCCTATGTCTGCCCTGCCAACATATGGTTTACGTCTAATGACATGAAGTACCCAGTGGGGACTCTTAGGGGTTCCAAGGTGTACCACGTAGGTGACCTCCCCTTTCTGTTCAATAATTGTATGGGGGCCACTCCATTTGTCCTAGAGGGCTGCTGGGGCCACAGGCTCCAACACCCACACTTTCTCTCCTGGCTGGTAAACAGTCACTACAGCCTTTTGGTCATGCCAGGCCTTTTGTAATTCCTCAAGGTTTTTAGTAGGGGTGGGCGGAATTTGCGAAATCCACTTTTGCAAATTATCGCGAAAATGTAAAAATTATCGCAAACACGCGGAAATATAGCGAAGATGCAGAAGTTTTTTTCCCGCATGTTCGCGAGATTTTCTGCATGGTTGCGGCTCACCAACCTACCCATGTGGTTGTTCGCGGGCGCGGCCATCTTGTTTTCAGTTGTCTCGCGGTGCATGATCGCGAGAAGAAAGACGTGATCGCGTGACGCATGACGTCACTGCGGGCGCGAACTGTCGCGAGACAGCGCAAATGGCTAAAAACAATACAACATCTCATGGAGAACGCGACCGGATCAAGAAAACTTGTCGGCGAACGCAGGGATTCAGGTAAGGCGATCGCGCGCGCACGAGAATCTATTATTTTACAGCGCGAACAAGAAACAAATTATCGCCAAGCTGCGGAATGCGGAAATTTTGACATTTTCGTGCTCTCCGCGGAACGCGAAAATCTCGAATTATCGCAATTTCCACGAACGGAACGAAATTTTCGCCCAGGCCTAGTTTTTAGTGGCCTTTTTCATATTCTCAGCCATCCTGGAGCGGAGACCAAGTACATAGTCCACTATGTGCTGTTTAGGAGGTTTGAGAGGTAAGTCTCATCCCTCCTTCACCAGATACAAAGGACCCCTAACAGGATGGCCAAACAAAAAGTTCATAAGGGCTGTAACCAACCCTCTTTTGTGTACCTCCCTGTAGGCAAACAAAAGGCAGGGCAAAAGGATGTCCCATCTGCGCCTAAGCTTTTCTGGGAGACCTTTGATCATGCCCTTTAAGGTTTTGTTGAATCTCTCAACTAAACCATTGCATTGTGGGTAAATGTATGTAAATGTATGTGTCTTGTAAAGCGCACTGCTGCCCTGAGGCGTCGTGGCGCTGTAGACCGCTGGGGAACCCGTCCTGGCTATCCCTGTGAGATTGTCCCTCCTGGGTATCTCCAAGGTGAAACCAGGCATCCCCGGCGAATGTGGGGGGCCGTAGTGGAGAAGAGGCAAGCTAATGCCCAGAGTTGCCGAGTGTGTTCCTGGTTAGAGTAGGTACCGAGGCGAGAATTATCGAGTCCGTTTTGACCCTGGTCCACGACCCTGCCGCGTCGGGAATTGAACCCTGGTCCCTGGCCGATTCTCTGCTTGCGGATCTGCCGCCTCTAACCAGTGAGCCACACCTCTCCACTAGGGTATG
Source organism: Triturus cristatus (assembly GCF_964204655.1). Classification (NCBI taxonomy): domain Eukaryota; kingdom Metazoa; phylum Chordata; class Amphibia; order Caudata; family Salamandridae; genus Triturus; species Triturus cristatus. The sequence continues at coordinate 1,149,650,442 of NC_140591.1, read as the reverse complement.
GTGAATTTGTCATTCACTCCACACTCCTTCCACATAGCAGTTAAGTAACTTGCCATAAAGTTTGCATCTCTGTTAGATACTACCTCCTTAGGAAAGCCTACTCTTGAGAATACACCCAAGAGAGCTCTTGCCACCACTGGTGCTGTAGTGGTCGTAAGTGGGATTGCCTCTGGGTACCTAGTGGCATGGTCCACCACCACCAGGATAAATCTGTGCCCAGATGCAGTTTGAGAATCCATGGGCCCAACAATGTCAATCCCAACCCTCTCAACGGGAAACCCCACCCCAGGTATTGGTATCAGGGGGGCCTTTGTGGTTCCACCTGCCTTGCCACTGGCTTGGCAGGTCACACAGGAGCGACAAAACTCCTTAGTGCCTTCAGACATGTGGGGCCAGTGAAAGTGATGGACGATTCTGTCCCAAGTCTTGTTCTGGCCCAGGTGTCCTGCTAGGGGAATATCATGGGCTATTGTCAATAAGACCAACCTCCTGGATGCACCAGGCTTTGGGTCTCTACTCTCTGAGTAAAGGAGTCTATCATCCCAATATATTTTATGGGTGCCACTGACATTCCCAGCAGCCTCATCAGCAGCTTGTTTTCTGAGGTCTTCAAGAGAGGGGCAGGTTTTCTACTCCTAGCTCAGATCAGACCTGGACGGGGCCCCTGTCCCCAAAAACTCAACCTAGTCAGGTTCACGCTCCTCTGGGACAGTTCCTTCTTCAGGCTCAAGATCATCTCCCTGAGGAGACTGATCTACATTCTGAGTCAGTTCGGAAGGCACTGCCTTAACCCTACTGCTCCTCCTCTTGTGAGGTACCTGGTCCATTCTTCCAGAATCCAGGGCCTGTTCAGATTTAGACATTTTGGCCTGTGACTTAGTCACAGCAAAGACATGAGCAGGGTTCCCTAACATTTCTGCACGTGTCCTGAACCCCACTTCAGCCCAAGCTGAAGTTTCTAGATCATTGCCAAGCAAGCACTGTACTGGTAGGCTTGCACTTACCACAACCTTCTTAAGGCCAGTTACCCCTCCCCAGGAGAAGTTAACAACTGCCAGAGAATGGTCTGTTCTGACATTGCTAGCATTGGTCACTTGGTACATTTCACCAAGTAAAATCTGCCCTGGATCCACAAGATCTGTTGTCACCATTGTGACACTTGCTCCTGTGTCCCTGAATGCCCAAGCTTCTATTCCATTTATCAAAGGCTGTTGTCTGTATTTGCCCAAGTTACTGGGACTCACTAAGGAGGACATATCCAAGCCTCCAACGCAGACTAGATTAGAACAGCCAGAGTTGGAACTCTGACTAGGCCAGAGTCCATCTCAGAACCCAGGGTCAACCCTACTATACCCTTATTCTGCTCATTACCACCACCAATTGTAGCTGTAGGGGGAACAGTTGCCCTAAGGGCAATGGTGGCTGCAGTTGAGTCTTTAGACTTGGTGCAATCTCCTGTCCAGTGAGTCTTCTGTTTACAGATTTTGCACCATGGTTTCTTTTGGCATTTTTCCTTGTTAGACTGTGAATCCCCACCTGAAGATTTTTGGGGCATTGTGAAGACTTCTGGTCTTTACCTTTCTCCCCACCCTTATCAGAGTTTTTAGGATATTGCTTCTTGGGTTCACCACCTTAGTTCTGTACCTTTTGCCTCAACTTGGTTCTGACCCACTTGTCTGCCTTCTTTCCCAATTCTTGGTGAGAGATCAGATCTGAGTCCACCAGGTACTGGTGCGACAACTGATTTTGACAGTTATTAAGGATCTGCTCCCTCATAATCAAATTGTACAATCCTTGGAAGTCATGCACTTTGCTGCCAAGTAACGAACCCTCCAGAGCCTTAGTAGCACAATCTACAAAGTCTACCCAGTATTGATTCTGTGCCTTTTGGTTATCCCTGAACTTTAACCTGTATTGCTCAGTGCTTAGGCCAAACCCTTCAATTAAGGCACTCTTCAGACTGCTATAATCCTCTGCCTTCTTCTGTCTAACAGTGTGGAGCTTTTCTCTATCTTTGTATGCAAAGGAGACCCATAGGATTGCTGCCCACTGCTCCTGGTGGACCCTTTGAACTTTACAGGCCCTTTCCAATGCAGTTATCCATTTGTGGATGTCATCCCCACTCTGGTAGGGAGGGATAATCTTATTCAGGTTTCTATGGTCATGAGACCTCTACCTATCTCTAGGGTTGTTGCTGCCACTATAGGACTCTAGTCCCAACTTTTGTCTAGCCCTGTAGAGCTCTAGGGCCTCCTCATCTAAGGCTACCTGCTTTCTTCTGATTTCAAGCTGAGCTTCCTCTTTCTAAGCAGTATCTCCCTCCTCTCCAGAGATGTTCCTCTCCTATGAGAAGAGATAGAGGTCCCTATAGATGAACCAGAATGGTTAGACTCCACTGAGTGAGATCTAGACCTTCTAGGCCCACCATCAACTCTTCCAGGAGGGACAAAGAGGGGGACAGTGTGGCTCTCCCCCTAATCTTCCAGGGGAGCTGGATTTTCCAGGTCAAGATTATTGTCATCTTCCTGGTCAGCATTGGAGGTCAGGTCATGGGGGATTTCACCCCTAGGCCCTTCCTCATGTACTGTCCCACCCACTCTGCCTGCCCCTTCAGACCCTATAGGTCTTCTGAGATCATCCAGCCTGAGTACCTCTATGAGATGCTGGGTGTTTGGACTTTTGCCTGTTCTCAGTTTCCCAGCTGTGCATAATGCTCTCAGTTTCATGAATGGGAGGTCATCATACTTGGAAACTAGAAGCCCATTGGCTTCTGGCTGGGACCTACTGGTTCCTGACCCTGAATACATTACTAGTGAGGTGTGGTGTATTGCACTACCTACTCTAGTGTGGCCTAGTAAACTCTCTTGAGTTGTAGAAAGGGTGTGCCAGCCCTTAACACACAACTCTAAGTTCAGTAGAACTTACTGTATTCTAAAGCTTGTGTTACACGTACCTAGGGTACCTTTAGTGGTTTTCAGTTAGTCACTCAATTGAGATTATCTGGTAAAACAATAGCAAGCTGGAATCCCACGCGCTGCACACCAATGTGAGAAGTTGGCCTGGTATATGCTGTCCACTAATTATAGTGGGCACCCTGTACCAGTCCAAACAACCCCTTATTGGTTATAGGTTAAAAACAACCTTTATTGTAAGCTATCCTGGTGGTAGCTATGGAGAGCAGCCATCAGGCTAAGTCTTGAAGAAATGTAAAGCAGCTTGTTTTACCAGTCTATAATCTCTTGAGTGCCTAAATGAAAGACAATCACACCAGGTATGTATATAAAATATATGTATACATTTCTAAACACACCCTCCTAATCTCTTTATGAGGCTAGAGGTCAAAACCCAGAAGTTACACTTTAAATATGGCAGTAATAAGCACAAAAACACGTCAGGCCCTAGGGGCGGGTGTTGGAGGGAGGCCCACCGGGTAGTCGGGGAGACTATTCCGGGCACCTTCCTACCGCAAAGTGTATAGCCGAGCGCCGCTGAGAAGCCCCCTCGGGGAGGTCTTTCTCCTATGATCGTACTAGGCCCAGTAACACCACCACACAGGACTCAATAGTAGTTGCGAGATTAGATTCTTTATCGGCAGCAATACGTGCAATATTTACAGAGGGATCGAGGGATCCTATCAGAGTCTCAATGTTCGTTCAAGAGGGTAGGGTAGCGGGACAGTCTTAGTGCCAGCCAGGCACGGGAGGGCTCTGCGCCAGACCTTGGATGCTGGTCTCAGAGCGGCTCGGACGTGGAGAGCCGCGACGTCGTCTGCAGGGCTCGGATGGTAGTTCCGCTTCGGTCGAGCCGCGACACGGTCAGCAGGGCTCTGGTGGTAGGTCCGCTTCGGTCGAGCCGCGACGAGGTCAGCTGGGCTCTGGTGGTAAAGTTCAACAAGGTCGGGCCGCGACAGCGTCAGCAGGGCCCCAAAGGTTCGTGAAGGTCTTTAAGCACGGTGGAGCCGCGACGTCGTCAGCAGGGCTCAAGTGGTGGTTCAGGGTGAGTCTTCTTCCGTAGGGTCAGCCGCGATCTGATCAGTAGGGCTCTTGACTCCAGGATACAACTACTGCCCTGTTGTCGGGTCGCCCCAGATATAGGACGGGAGCCCTTTGATGTCCGGACCCGTGCGCCCGGAGGGGGCGGAGAGGCTGGGTAGGGAGCGGCCAGATGCCCAGCAGGAGAGGCGCCAGGCCCCAGAGAGCTGTGGGGTGATCACACCTAGGTGTGGAGAGACGGTAGGGGGTCCCATCGATACTGCCCTCCGCCAGGAGTGGGAAGGGCTCACGTGGTATCCCCCGGGCCAGGGATTGGCGTCTCGATGTCGGGCCTCGCTGGGACCGAGGCCGGGTAGAGCAGGGTCATACAGGTGGTCACGTGGAGTGACGTGCAATCCAAGATGGAGGAGTCCCGATGGGCATGGGACCTCGTGCGGCTTAGTGCGGGGAAACAGGACCACGCCACGAGGCCGGCTCCCACACGCGTCCCCCCCCCAGCTGAAGGCAGGGAGAGTCACCCATCTTCTTGGGGGTTCTCCTCGCCGAGGCGGAAGAATCGGGACAGGCCGTCAGCATTGGCGTGGTCGTTGCCGGGCCGGTGTTCAACAGTGAAGTCCATCCCTTGCAGCGAGATGGACCAGCGTAACAACTTGGGGTTCTCGCCCCGCATTTGCATGAGCCACCGCAAGGGCCGGTGGTCAGTCTGGACCCTGAAGTGGGTACCGAAAAGGTAGGGCCGGAGCTTCTTGAGAGCCCATACCACAGCGAAGGCCTCCCTCTCAATGGTGCTCCACCTCTGTTCTCGCGGCAGCAGTCGGCGGCTGATAAAGGCCCCCGGTCGGTCGAGGCCCTTGGCGTCCAGCTGGGAGAGGACTGCCCCGACCCCGTACTCCGAGGCATCGGTCTGGATTACAAATTCCTTGCTGTAGTCGGGGGCGTGTAGCACAGGGGCAGCGCACATGGCCGCTTTGAGAGCATCAAACGCGGTCTGGCAGCGGGGCGTCCAGTGCACCGCCTTGGGTTGTTTCTTTGAGGTGAGTTCCGTAAGGGGGCCCACAATGCTGCCGTAATCCTTTATGAAGCGTCGGTAGTAGCCTGTAAGGCCTAGGAATGCCCGGACAGCGGTTTGGGTGGCGGGGGGCTCCCACGCCTGGATGGCGTCAACTTTTAACTGGAGGGGGGCCACCTGGCCACTCCCCACCTGGTGGCCCAGATAGGTCACAGATCCTTGACCGATCTGGCACTTGCTGGCCTTAATTGTGAGCCCGGCTCTTTGGAGAGCGGCCAGGACTTCCCCAAGGTGTCCTAGGTGCGCGGCCCAGTGGTCGCTGAAGACAGCAATGTCAGCGAGGTAGGCCGCGCTGAAGGCTTCGAGACCGGCCAGGACCTTATTTACCAGCCTCTGAAAGGTCGCTGGGGCGTTCTTCATGCCGAAGGGCATCACCCGGAAGTGGTAGTGGCCGTCGGGGGTAGAGAAAGCTGATCGTTCTTGTGCACCGGGAGTGAGCTTGATCTGCCAGTACCCAGCGGTGAGATCAAAGGTGCTTAGGTAGCGGGCGGCCCCTAAGCGATCAATCAGCTCATCGGCTCGTGGCAAAGGGTGGGCATCGGTCTTGGTAACTGCGTTCAGGCCCCGGTAGTCGACACAGAATCTGAGTTCGGGGGCCGTGCCGGGGGCGGCGGCCTTCGGCACCAAGACTACCGGGCTGGCCCACGGGCTGTCGGAAGGCTCGATGACCCCGAGGGCGAGCATCTTGGCGACCTCGGTCTTTATGCAGGCTCGGACTCGGTCAGGCACTCTATAAGCGCGGTGTCGTACAGGGGGGCTATCCCCCGTGTCCACGTCGCGGACGCACCAGGGGGTTACCCCAGGCGTGAGAGAGAAGAGGGCAGCGAAGGGTTGCAGTAGCTTCTGGCAATCATGGCGCTGTTCCGGGGTCAGGGTGGCGGAGAGGTGGACGCCCTCCAAGGAGCCGTCTTGGCTCGAGGACCCCAGGAGGTCGGGTAGGGGCTCGGAGTCACTTTCGCCCCCATCGTCGGTAGCCAGTAGTAAGCTTAGTTCAGTTCGGGCAAAATGGGGCTTGAGCAGGTTGGCGTGCAGGACCCTGAGGGGGTTCCTCGGGGACTCCATGTCGACCAGGTACGTGACGGGGCTCTTCTTTTCAACTATCTTGAAGGGCCCGGTCCACTTGTCCTGCAGGGCGCAGGGGTCCACGGGTGACATGACCCATACTAGCTGGCCCGGCTCAAACTCGACGGCTGAGGCATTCTCGTCATACCAGCGTTTCATATCTTCTTGGCTGGCTTCAAGGTTGGCTTCTGCCAGGGCACGGAACTTTCGAGTCTGGTTCCGCAGGGTCAGGAGGTACTGGTAGACGTCGGGCGGGGCACTTCAGACGTTCGCCTCCCAACCCTCCTTGACCAGGCTGAGGGGCCCTCGGACGGGGTGCCCATACAACAGTTCGAAGGGGCTGAAGCCCAGGGACTTCTGTGGTACCTCCCGGTAGGCGAACAGGAGGCAGGGCAACAGGACATCCCATCTCCTCCTGAGGGGCTCTTCCAGGCCCTTGATCATCCCCTTCAGGGTTCGGTTGAACCGCTCGACCAGTCCGTTCCCCTGGGGGTGGTAAGGGGTGGTGAATTTATAGGTGACCCCACATTGTTGCCAGAGGGATCGCATGTACTTCGAGATAAAGTTCGTCCCCCTGTCGCTCACCACTTCCCGGGGGAACCCCCCTCTGGAGAAGATGCCCACCAGGGCCCGGCCCACCACGGGAGCGGTCACAGTTCGGAGGGGGACAGCTTCTGGGTACCGGGTGGCGTGGTCGACCAGTACCAGGATGAAGCAGTGGCCCAGGGCGGTTCGGGGGTCGAGGGGCCCCACGATGTCTATCCCCACTCGTTCGAACGGGGTGTGGACGGCTGGAAATGGCTGCAGGGGGGCTTTCACTCGTCCCCCAGTCTTCCCGCTAGCTTGGCAGGTCGGGCAGGACCGGCAGTGTTGGTCCACGTCTCGTCTCATTCGGGGCCAATAGAAATGGGTCACGAGGCGGCTGTAAGTCTTGTCCCGCCCGAGATGTCTGGCGAGGGACACGTCATGTGCCAGGTTCAAGAGGAATTCTCGAAATCGGAGGGGGACCACCAGCACCCGGCTGGCCCCTAGTTCGGCGATTTTCTGCTCGCTATACAATAAGTCATTGTCCCAATAGACCCAGTGGGTTCCCGAGGGGTCCCCCGCAGCCTGGGCGGCCGCCTGCTGTCGGGCCCCCTCGAGGGATGGGCAGCCCTTCTGTTCTTGCTGGAATTGTTCACGGGTGGGGCCCCCGTCGTGGCGCCACTGGGCCAGCTCGGGGATCTCGCTGAGGGGAGCGGCCTCGGTGGAAGAAAGTTCGGATGGCCCGGCCTCCTCGTCAGGTTCCTCCGGGCCGGAGGAGGTGGATGGTTCGGGGCCCGCCGGTTCGTCGGGGCCGGGGCCGCAGCTGGCTGGACGGTCATGGACCGAGTGGTGGCGCAGGCCCACTCGGGTAGTCCTAGCATCCCCAGATGCTCTCGGCGCTCCACCTGGGCCCAGGGGGGGCTCTCTAGGTCGTTCCCCAGGAGGCAGTCCACCGGGGCGTCGTCACGGACAGTCACTTTCAGGGTGCCGGACACTCCTCCCCACTCGAAGGGGATTCGGGCCATCCGGCACATGCTCTCGGTGTTGTCGGCGGTCCGGACAGGGCAGAGGACATGTGGTAGGATCTGTTCGGGGGTCACCAGATGGCAGCGGACAGCGGTCACACTGGCTCCAGTGTCCCGGAGGGCCTCGGCCCGTCGCCCATTGATGGTGACCCACTGTTGGTACTTCTGGGTGTTGCTTGGGATGGTGGCGCGGGGCACCATCTCTCGGGAGCCTAGGCACACAAGCGACATGGCGGCTGGTTCCCACTCGGGGGACCCGTCGTCGTGGTTCTCCTCCTCGTCCTCTCCCTCCCCCAGGGCTGCGGCGGCAATTTGTCGGGGAGGTGGCCCCGTGGTCCCGTTCCGTCGGTTCACGGGGCAAGCCGGGTCACTTGCATAATGGCCGGCCTGCTGACATCCGAAGCAGGTTACTGTCGGTCGTGTTCCAGACCGGGCGATAGGGTCCCTCTTCGGCCCTGGGTCAGGGAAGGGTGGTTGGTTGCTTGACCTCGTGGCGGGCTTCTGGGCGGCCCGGCTGGGAATTCTCGACTGCGGTGGGACCCCCCTCCTCCGCCGCGCTGGCGGGGAGGGCCCGTGGTGCTCCGTTGGTAGTCCCCCACGGGGTTCCGGGGGACCCGGGTGTTGACCCATCGTCCGCTTCGGCGGCGAGCTTCCGGGGCTCAGGCAGTTTACTGTCCAGGAGGTGTTGCCTTAGTTCCACAAAGCAGTTGTTGGCGAGGTGCTCCCAGACAATGAGGTCGAACAGTTCGTTATATGAGGTGACCTTGCTCCCTTTGATCCATCCTTCCAACGCTCGGCTGAAGAAGTCCACGTATTCGACCCATGTGGTGCCGGGGATCTTCTTGCAGTCCCGGAAGCGTTACCGGTACATCTCGGCCGACAGTCCGTAGCCTGTGAGTAGGGCTTCCTTTATGTGGTCGTACGAGGTCATCACGGCGTCGGGGAGTTGCAGCAGGGTATCCCGTCCCTCTCTGAGGAACCTCCCCCATAGGCCGGCGCCCCAATCCTTTCGGGGTACCCGATGGGAGGTCATGGCGACTTCGTACGCTCGGAACCATTGCTGGATGTCGTCATTTTTATAGTATTCCTTGACGACATCCTTGGGGATGTGAACCTTTGGCTCGGTCTGGGGCAGAGCGTCCCGGGCTCTGGGGTTGCTGGTCTCCCCAGTTTTAGCTTTTAGTTCAAGTTCTTTAAGGCTCCTCTCGTGCTCGAGGGTTAGCCATCTCTCCTCTAGCTCCCGATGCCTTTTCTTCTCCTCGATTTCTTCTTGTAGTCGTAGTTGCTCCAGGGCTATCTTTTTCTCTGCCAGTAGGAGCTCCCCGTCCAACCGGAGTCGGGCAAGGTCCATTTCGTGCGTCCGGGCCCTTTCCCGTTCTCGGATCTCTTCGGGGGAAAGGCTGGTGTCTGGGGTGGTTCGCTCCCCGTTTGTCAGGGTCGTGGTTGGCAGGTTTTCGTCCCGGGCCGAGGTCCCTTCGGCTCGGGGTGGAGGGGTTTCGGGTTCTGCCCAGGCTTTCAGGGCTTTCTGCATTTCTTCCTTGGTGCCCAATCCTGTAGTTGGGATCCCTTTGTCTTTGCAGAATTGTTTGAGTTCCTTGTGGGTGTATTCCTCCAGTTTCTCCAACTGGAAGGTTGCGGCCACGGTTGCTTCTTGGCCATCCATGGTTCCCTTTTTCTCTCCTCGTCTGGTCAGGTAGTGGTTGCGTTACTTGCTTGTACGATTGCGTTTGCTCGGATCCCGTCGCTGGCCACCAAATGTTGGAGGGAGGCCCACCGGGTAGTCGGGGAGACTATTCCGGGCACCTTCCTACCGCAAAGTCTATAGCCGAGCGCCGCTGAGAAGCCCCCTCGGGGAGGTCTTTCTCCTATGATTGTACTAGGCCCAGTAACACCACCACACAGGACTCAATAGTAGTTGCGAGATTAGATTCTTTATCAGCAGCAATACGTGCAATATTTACAGGGGGATCGAGGGATCCTATCAGAGTCTCAATGTTCGTTCAAGAGGGTAGGGTAGCGGGACAGTCTTAGTGCCAGCCAGGCAAGGGAGGGCTCTGCGCCAGACCTTGGATGCTGGTCTCAGAGCGGCTCGGACGTGGAGAGCCGCGACGTCGTCTGCAGGGCTCGGATGGTAGTTCCGCTTCGGTCGAGCCGCGACACGGTCAGCAGGGCTCTGGTGGTAGGTCCGCTTCGGTCGAGCCGCGACGAGGTCAGCTGGGCTCTGGTGGTAAAGTTCAACAAGGTCGGGCCGCGTCAGCAGGGCCCCAAAGGTTCGTGAAGGTCTTTCAGCACGGTGGAGCCGCGACGTCGTCAGCAGGGCTCAAGTGGTGGTTCAGGGTGAGTCTTCTTCGGTAGGGTCAGCCGCGATCCGATCAGCAGGGCTCTTGACTCCAGGATACAACTGCTGCCCTGTTGTCGGGTCGCCCCAGATATAGGACGGGAGCCCTTTGATGTCCGGACCCGTGCGCCCGGAGGGGGCGGAGAGGCCGGGTAGGGAGCGGCCAGACGCCCAGCAGGAGAGGCGCCAGGCCCCAGAGAGCTGTGGGGTGATCACACCTAGGTGTGGAGAGACGGTAGGGGGTCCCATCGATACTGCCCTCCGCCGGGAGTGGGAAGGGCTCACGTGGTATCCCCCGGGCCAGGGGTTGGCGTCTCGATGTCGGGCCTCGCTGGGACCGAGGCCGGGTAGAGCAGGGTCATACAGGTGGTCACGTGGAGTGACGTGCAATCCAAGATGGAGGAGTCTCGATGGGCATGGGACCTCGTGCGGCTTAGTGCGGGGAAACAGGACCACGCCACGAGGCCGGCTCCCACAGCGGGCCAAACCATATACTAAAATAGTGGTATAAGAACCACAACTTAACTAGACACAAGGCCTAGAGTCTGTAGAATCGCTGGGACCCCAAGGAACCACCCAAGGTAGTGACACAGGGGAGCCACGGGGGCCATGTGCAGTGTGAGAACACAGCCGCAAGCTCCCGTTAGCTTCCATGGAGAAAGTCGCTGTTAGATTTTTAAAGATTAGGGACACTTAGAATTGAGTCAGGACCAAACCCTTTGGGACTTAGGAAGTTGTAGGGTCAACACCCACGGGAGCACCGGAGTACTCATGTTATCTCACCCAGGGAAGCCGGGTGCAAAGGTGTCAAATGGTGTTGTGTCGTGTCGTCGATTTCAATGGGAGCTGGCAAAGAAGTGCTGCTGCCTGGAAGATGCGAAGTGTCCGAAGAGATCCAAGCTTGGATCAAAGTCGAGAAGAACCTGAAAGCAGAAGGGACAGAGTCTTCGTCACTAGCCAGTGACCAGGAAGGCGATAGGCAGATGCCCACCGATGTCGGGTGATTTCAGGTGAAGTAGGTGAAGCTTGACTCTTCAATCACGAGGACCAGGAGGCGTCGAGGACAACCAGGAGCTGGATTCAAGCTGTCCCATAAAGGATGTCAAGTGCTGCAGTGTCGGTGCCCGGATTGTACGCAACAAGCCCTGGCAACAAAAACCCACCAGAAACAAGAAAGATGCTTCGGTGCAGATGATTAAGGTCTGGGGGACTCAGTACTTGTTTGGGAGTCAGGGCATGTCTGGAGCAATCAGGGAAGTCCAAGGAAAATCAAAGTTACCCCCTCAGGGACCCACCAGTCGACAGACCAGTGATCGCGAAGGGACCTCAAGAGGAAACACAAAATGGCGGCCCGCAGGTCACCCGGGGTGACTAGGCTGACAATCTTCAGTGGATCTTCTGCTTGAACTGGGGGCTACAAGTAAACCCAAGCACGACTTCAAGAGATGTCGAGAAGTCAATGCACTTACAAAAGTGCACAGTGCCCAGGAGTTCTGGTTCCACGCTACTCACGAGGACTGCAAGTCTCAGCTTTGCTGGGGACTCGGGACAGCCTCTGAGATGTCTGGAAATCCTCTTCCTGGGCTGCAAATACTTTGGAGTCCGGCGGGAGCTTCAGAAATGCAGACCGGCAAAATGGTTTGTTGGTGCCTGCCAAGCAGGAGAGTCACTCCTTGACCCCAAGGGAGATTTCTTCAGTCCTCTAGTCTTTAGTAGAGCGTTGAAGTTCCAGGATTGAGCTTCAGAGTTTCATCCAGGGATTTCTAACGTTATGGTTACAGAGGTTCCTTACTTATATCTAAGGAAAGGGTTGAACTAGCTATGGGGACCCACATATGGGAGATTTGTAAAGAGGGGTGGCTACACCCATTTCCTTTGTCCAGTTTCGTGCCAGAGCAGGGTCTGGAAGCCCCTGAACCGGTTTGAGCTGGACTATGCACAGGGACACTGAATGTGCCCCCAGTGAAGGACTTCAAAGCACTCTGAGAGTGCTCCCACCCAGCCCCAATACACATTACACTGTCTGGGAGGTGGTTACACCTCCCTGTAATAGGAAACCTATTGTCCAGGCCTCCCCTGTTGGAGTTTCGGTGAGCAGCAGGAGGCCAGACCTGTGTCTGTGGATGCAGCATCCATTTTGTGATGACAGGGCTCTATTAGATTTCTACCGGGTATACCAGTACTGCTGTGTCTCTCCCTCTAGAAGGGTGGGATCATATCCTCACATCAAGAACTGATGTGGGGGTTTGATTCCAAGGTGTTTGACACCAAACATGACATGTTTCTGTGCAGCCAGTCCGAATTTAGCATTAACCGTTTAAGATATAATGCATAGAGTATATGGTCAGGCTGCACCACTGACTACCCCGGAGAAGATATTCCAAAGGCTGCAGAGGGGCTCAGCTCATGCCTGGACACCCTCTCACATATAGCCAAGCAACCTGCCTTAGGACTGAGAAGGCCTGCCATAGGGGTGACTGATAGGTTACTATGTGCAGCGATAGGTGAGGTATAGTTAACCTATACCTCAGTAAGGGGTACATGCACCACCTTACCCAGGCTGCAGTAGCAGACCTGTGGTGTCATTTTGCATGGCTTTCCAGGGGTGGCACAATACATGCTTCACCCCCTGGTAGGCCTCTGGGGTACCTATGCCCTGTGTACATAGTATACCATATACTAGGGACTCACAAGGTTACCCCAGAATCCAATCTGGAGTGTACCTAAAGTACATGCAATCCTTTTAGAGAATAAGCAGCTAGGCTGGGCCCTGAATAGCAGGGTCCCAGCCAGACTAAAGTCAATAAACAGTAAAACACCAGCAAAAATTGGGGGTAAACATGTGGAGCAGATTCTACTCTCCTACAGAAGGTAGCAATGGAACTTCAGAAAGAATCAGTGAGGAGCATAAAGAGGCAATTGAAGTGCAGAAAGAAGCAACATAGCTGCTGAAAGAGGCAAAAGTCCTACAGAAAGAGGCAATAGGGGTGCAGAATTGGCAAGAGAGATACAGAAAGAGAGACGAGACATGCATAAAGAGGTAAGAGGGCTACAGAAAGAGGCAAAGAGAGGTGCAGAAAGAAGCAACAGAGGTACAGAAAGAGGCAAGCGAAGTACAGAAAGAGGCAAGCGAGGTGCATAAACAGCAGGAGAGGTGCAGAAAGAGGGAACAGGGGTGCAGAAAGAAGCAACAGAGGTGCAGAAAGAGGAAAGAGAAGTAAAGAAAGAGGCATGAGAGGTATAGAAACAGACAGATGATGTGGAGAAGGAGGGAACAGGGGTGCAGAAAGAACCAACAGGGGTACAAAAGGAGACGAGAGGGTTGAAAAAGAGGCAAGAGGGGTGCAGGAATAAGCAACACCGGTGAAGAAAGAAGCAATAGAAGTGATGAAAGAGACAAGAGAGGTGCAGAAACAGGCAGAATAAATACAGAAAGAGGTAAGAGAAGTGCTAAAAGAAGCTACAGTGGTACAGAAAGAAGCAAAGAAGTGTTGAAAAAGACGAGAGTTGCAGAATGAAACAAGAAAGTTGCAGAAAAAAGGAAGAGTTGTGCAGAAAGAGGTAAATGAGATGCAGAAACAGAAAAAGAGGTGCAGAAAGAGGCAAGAGTGGTGCAGAAATAGGGAAGAGAAGTGCAGAAAGAAGCAACAGAACTGATGAAAGAGGCAAAATACCTGCAGAAAGATGCAAGAGGGGTGCAGAAATGGCAAGGGAGGTACACAAAGAGAGACGAGACATGCAGAAAGAGGGAGGAGGGTTACAGAAAGAGGCAAGAGATGTGCAGAAAGACGCAGCAGAGGTGCAGAAAGAGGAAAGAGAAGTACAGAAAGAGGCAAGAGAGGTGCAGAAACAGACAGGAGATGTGCCGAAAGAGGGAACAGGGGTGCAGAAAGAGGCAAGAGAGGTACAGAAAGAGAGAATTGAATTGAATTGAATTGAATACACACTTATATATCGCATGGCTACCCAAGGGCATCCCAGCGCTTATTGTGACACCTTGAAAACAAAGAACTAAATCACGGAAAGAGAAAAGTGTTAAGCTGCTTCCTAAATTTAAGGTAGCTAGGTTCCAGACTTAGATAGTCTGGGAGCTGGTTCTAAAGCTTGGCAGCATTGTATGAAAACCACCGACATCCAGTTCATGACCGCTTGATCCTAAGAACTGAGAGTAGTCGTTTGTTATTGGATCTCAGAGTCCTATTAGGGTGATATAATTGCACCATTGACTGGAACAGCGGAGGGCCCTTCCCGGAAGTAGATTTTTGAACAAGGCACATAGCCTTAAACCTGGTTCTATCCGGGATAGGGAGCCAATGCAGCAAGCTAAGGGCAGGTCTGGCTGAGCTTTGTTTGGGAATATTCATAAGCAGGCAGGCTGTACAGTTCTGGACAATTTTCAGTATCTTAGTAGTTCCTTGTGGAGCACCCAAAAAGACTGCATTTGCATAGTTCAGCTGAGACAATACTAGTGACTGGATTTATATACGTCTAGCATCCAAAGGAAGGCGGGGGAGGATCTTCCTTAACACCCTAAGTAGTCTATAGCAATTAGCTGCAACTTTGTGAGCTAGTATTTTAAATTCCAAATTGCAGTCAAACCAGACTCCCAAACTCTTAATTTGTTTCTTAAGTGCTGGAAGGGGGGCCTAGGCAGCTAGGCCACAAAGAGTCTATGTTCATAGGGGCAGAGACCTTCTCAAGGCATGATGTTACACCAGGCATAGATTTATCTTGCTGACAAAGGGAAACCACCAACTGAGTATCGTAGGCATAGGTGACAATGTGAATCCCCCAAGGAAGCACTACATCTGCAAGAGATCTCATGTAGATGTTAAACATGGTAGGTCTTAAAGAAGATCCTTGGGGGACTCCACACTGCAGAGGGACTGGCTCTGCAGAAGCATCCTCCTCATAGACAGCGAAAGATCTGTCTTCAAGAAAGGACTGCAACCATTTATGGTGATTCCTGCCACCCCCACTTTCCTGAGTCTTTGGACCATAAGTTGGTGATTAACAGTATCAAAGGCTGCGCTGAGATCTAACAAAATAAGAGCAGCGCAGCCTCCATTGTCCAAACTTTTTCTAGACTCTTCTATCACAGCAAGAAGAGTGGTCTCCATACCCTGTTGGCATCTGAAACCTGTCTGAGTGGGATGAAGGCAGTAGTTTTTCTCCAGAAAAGCTGCCAATACGGAGTTAACATATTTTTCAGATAGTTTGCTTATTCCAGGCAGCAGGGAGATAGGCCGGTAATTGGCCCATTCCTCAGGATCAATGTTTGTCTTTTTTGAAAGAGCTTTAACTATTGCCTGTTTCCATTGGGGGGGGGGGGGGGCATGACCCCTTAGGAAGGATGTGTTTATCACGTCCTGAATGACTGGAGAGACTATTTCTGAAACCAGATTTAGAATGGTGGATCAACAGGAGAACCTGATTTTAGTTGACAAAGAAGTCCTTGCAGGAAGGGTAGAGTCAAAGGGGGGAACTCTTACAACACGGCTTGCTGTTTAAGGGGGAAGTATCTGTAACAGGATTAGTTTGCAAAAAGGTCCTAGTAAATATTATGGACTTTAGTAGAAAAGAAATCCGTAATTTCATCACACCGGCATTGGGCACTATCAGAATCAGTGGGAGGACTGGGAGGTATGATTAGAGATTTGCAATTTAAAAAATGTCCCGGGGTGAATTAGACGTGGAAACAATCCTTTCATGATAGAAACTAACTTGAGTGGCTTTTATTTCATTTTTATAGAGTTTAAGTGCTACTCTATAATTGAATTTGCTAATAGCTGTAAAGTCTTTCCTTTATTTCCTTTCATATTGTTTACATAATTGTTTAAGCTGCCTGAGTTTCTGAGAATACCAAGCTTTTTTGTTGGGTCCTACTCGATGATGGGAGGACTAAATCCAGAGAGGAATCCAGCCAACTATTAAGATTGTCATTGGCGATCACAGGATTAGGATGTGAAATGGGAATAGAGTTTTGTAACTCGGTTAACCATCTATCAACTGAGAGTTTAGACCAGATGCAACCACATTTTTTAGTTCTACAGAAAGGCCACAGAGAGTCTTGGGGGTCCATATAAAGGATAGTAAAAAGTGGTCCGACCAGGGAACCGGAATGGTCTCAGCCACTATAAAATTCTGAAGATTAGTGAATAAGGGGTCAAGCAAGTGGCCTAAATTATGAGTAGGGCCGGATGCTATTTGCTTAAATTGAAACGTTTCCAGACTTTCAATGAGGTCCTGAGTAACAGTGGAATTCAGATCATCGAAGTGTATATTAAAATCACTAAGAATCGAAAAATTTGATGAAAGACTGGCACAATTGGCAGAAATGTCTGGGAGTTCTTTACAGAAGTCACCCAGTGCCCCTGGGGGATGATATATAAACATTCCTGAAAAGGTACAGGTGGGTGAGAAACTAAATTTAAAAGCTAAGCTCTCGCAGTTAAAAACAGGATTGCTTGTGGATCTACGTTTGGACTTAGTTGTATAGATGACAGCAATTCCCCCACCACAGCCGCTATCACGGTCTTGCCTAAGAATGGCATAGTTGGGAGAAAGAGCTTGAACTAAAGCAGCGTCTGAGTCCTTATTTGACCATGTTTCGGTCAAAAAGAGAACGACTGGACTCAAATTTGCAAGGAGTAACTAGATTTCAGTTGCGTGCTTTGAGAGAGAGCGGCAATTGAGTAGCAGTATCGCAATTTTTTCCTTATCCTCACCATCTACCAGAGGAGGTATGATAGAATGAAACTTCAAATTACAATGAGGGCATGACGTACTCTATTCATTCGGAGACATAAAATGCATACACTCACTCCTAGTCTCAACTCTAAGCCTGGTAAGATGTTTCCTGTTATAACGATATACATCTGGAGTGGGTTTGGCTGGGGTCCTGGCCCCTGGACCAGGTCTGGCGCGGACGGGCGTAGACGGGCTTGCCTTAGACGCACTTTCAGCGCGCATGGAGGCGTCATCGGCTGAATATAAGGCCGCGTGTGTGCGTCAGCTCGAGTAAAACTAGATCGCTGAGCTGGATTGCGTGGAGTAGCATGAGGTCCCCCCAAGCATTGAACACAGCTCGTAAGTGCCCACAAGAGTAAAAACACACAATAATACAGTACAATCAAGGTATTAAAAAGATTTAAAAAGAAGTATTCAAGTAAAAAGCCTCTCGCTCCTGACCGTGATCAGAGCGATAACAAAGCGTCACCTCGCTGAAGCGTCCTCGGCTGAATTTAAGGCAGAGTGTGTGCGTCAGCGCGCGTAAAACTAGAGCGCTGACCTGGATTGCGTCGAGTAGCATCAGGTCCCCCCGAGCATTAAACACAGCTCGTAAGTGACCCAAAGAGAAAAAGACACACAATAATACAGTACAATCAAGGTATTGAAAAGATTTAAAAAGAAGTATTCAAGTATTCAAGTAAAAAGCCTCTCGCTCCTGACCGTGTGTAGGAGAGTAGGATCTGCTTCACATGGGTACCCCCACTTTTTGCTGGTGTTACACTGTTTTTTTACCTTAGTCTGGCTGCGGCCCTGCTACTCAGGACCCAAGCCTAGCTGCTTCCTCTCTAAAATGGTTTCCATGTACATTAGGTACATTTCTGATTGGATTCTGGAGTGCCTTATAAGCACCTAGTATATGGTATACTATGTACCTAGGGCATAGGTACCTCAGAGGCCTACCAGGGGATGAAACCTGTATTATGCCACCCCTGGGAAGCACTCCAAAATGACAACACAGGTCTGCTACTGCAGCCTGGGTAAGGTGGTGCTTGCACCCCTTACTGTGGTATAGGCTACCTATATCACTACCATTGCACACAAATAAAAAACCTATAATTCACTCCTATGGCAGGCCTTAACAATCCTGAAGGCAGAGTGCTTGGTTTTTATGTGAGAGGGTGCCCCTGCATGAGCAGAGCCCCTCTGCAGTGTTCGGAGTACCTCCTCTGATGCTGTTTGTGGTGCAGCCTGACCATATACTCTTAGGTGCATTATAACCTCGCGGTAAATGCTAACTTTGGGATGGCTGCATGGAAACATGTTGTGTTTGGTGTCAAACGCTTTGGAATACTACCTCCCCGCCAGTTCTGGCAGTGGGGGTAGCATTCCACCCTTCAAGAGGGAGAGACATGTTCACACTGGTCTACCCGGTTAAGACCTTCTAAAGTTCTGGCATCACAAAACAGATGCCACTGCCACAGACACGGGTCTGGCCTCCTGCTGCTGACGGAAACTCCAGCATGGGAGGCCTGGGCAATAGGTTTCAGTCCCAGGGAGGTGTAACTACCTCCCCAGACAGGCAGATGTGTTTTGGGGCTGGGCGGGAGCACTCTCTGGTGCTTTGAAGGCCTGCACTGGGGGCACACGTGGTGTCCCTGTACATAGTCCAGTTCAAACCGGTTGCAGGGGCTACCTGCCCCTGCTCTGGCGTGAAACTGGACAAAGGAAATGGGTGTAACCACCCCTCTTTCCAAACCCTCCCATAGGTTGGTCCCTAGAGTATGTCCAACCTCCAAACTTAGTATAAGTATGGGAACCCAGTCCTTTTCAACTTTAGATTACCCTGGATGAAACTCTGCAACATATATCCTGGATCTTTGACGTTCTATTTTAACTAGAAGACTGAAGAAATCTCCATTGGGGTCAAGGAGTGACTCCCCTGCTTGGCAGGCACCAAAGAAGCAACTGACCAATCTGCATCGCTGAAGCTCCCGCCGGACGCCAAATTCTTTGCATCACCAGACGTGGATTTCCAGACTTCCCGAGGCTACCCTGATTCCACAGCAAAGCTGAGGCCCATGGCTATTGTGGGTGAGGTGGAACTGTGACCCCTGGACACCGTGATCTTTTGCTGATATATCATCTTCCTGGTCTTCCTCCAAGTTGTGCTATGGACTCTGAGTAGCCCCAGCCTTGAGCACCTCCTACACCGACGATTTCTGGCCTCCACTCCACAATTGACCTGTGGGCCAGTTTCCAGTGCGACCGCTCGAGGCTCCTTCGCGACCACTAACCCGTTGGCTTGTAGGTCCCCACGAAGGCAACTCCTCTTCTGATTGGGCTTTCCTGGTTGCTCCAGACGTTCCCGAACTTACCCACACTGGGTGAGTCCCCCAAACCTTGCTGGTCTGAACCGACGTCGTTTCTCTGATTCCAAGTGACTTGCCGATGCAAGGCTTTTGGGTCCAATCTGGACGCCGACACCGCAGCATTCGACAGACTTCATGGGGCAACTCGAATCCAGCTCCTGGTTGTCATCAGCGCCTCCTGGACCTCGTGGATAAAGAGTCAAGACACCCATCAACTCACCTGAAGCACCCGACATCTGTGGGCATTGGACTATCGTGCCCTTGGTCACCGTTAAGTGACACAGACTTTATCCTCTCTGCTTTCAGGTTCCTTCCATCCTAGATCCAGGCTTGGATCGCTTTGGACACTTCTCCTCTTCACGGTAGCAGCACTTCTTCGCCAGCTCCCATTGAAATCGACAGCGCGACCCAACACCAAAAGACACCTATTCACCCGGCTTCCCTGGGTGAGGTAACACGAGTACTCCGGTGCTCCCCGAACTTCCTAAGTCCAAAAGGGTTTGGTCCTGACTCATTTCTAAGTGTCCCTAATCTTTAAATTTCAAACCACAACATTGCCCATAGAAGCTAACGGGAACCTGCGGCTCTGTTCACACTCTGCACATGGCCCCGTGGGTCCCCTGTGTCGCTACCTTGGGTGGTTCCTTGGGGTCCCAGCGATTCTACAGGCCTAGTGTCTAGTTTAGTCGTGGTTCTTATACCACTTTATTGGTATATGGTTTGGTACGCCCCTAGGGCCTAAACGTATATTTGTGCTAATATTGTTGATTACTTACTTGTAACTAAAGTACTTTGAACTCCAGCCTCATAAAGAGACAAGAGGGGTGTATTTTATCTTAAATACATATATTTTAAAGATATACCTGGTGTGGTTGTTTTTTCATTTGATCATTCAAGAGATTATAGACTGGAAAACAATATGCTTTACATTCCTTCAAGACTTAGCCTGAAGGCTGCTCTCCACAGCTACCACTAGGATAGCTTTCAAAAAAGGTTGTCTTTAACCTATCACCATAAGGGGTTGTTTGGACTGCTACAGGGTGCCCACTATAACTAGTAGACAGCATATATCAGGCCAACTTCTCACATTGGTGCGCAGCGTGTGGGATTCCACCTTGATATTGTTTTACCAGATAATCTCAATTGAATTGATCAACTGAAAACCACTAAAAGTCCCTTAGGTACATATAATATCAAGTTTAGTATTCAATAAGTTCTAATGAACTTAGAGTTGTGTAAGGGATAGCATACCCTTCCTAGAACTCAAGAGAGTTTAGTAGGCCACACTAGTGTAGGTAGTAAAATACACCACACCACACTAGTAATGTCTAGTCAGCCAGGAACCAGTGGGTCCCTGCCAGAAGCCAGTGGGCTTCTCCCCTATAAATATGAGGATCTCTCCTTTGCACAGCTTAGGGCCTTATGTTCCATTAGGAAGCTGAAGACAGGCAAAAGCCCAATCACCCAGCATCTTTTAAAGATACTCCAGCTGGATGATCTCACAGGGCCTAGTGGGCCTGAAGGGGTAGGCAGAGTGGGTGGGGCAGTATTTATTTATTTATTTAAGAAGCTTATAAAGCGCGCAGCTACCCCCGTCGGGGGTGTCCCGGCGCTGAGAGAGCAAGAATATCACCAGAGGAGGCATCCCGGGTCCTACCTTCCAGCCCAGTGTAGCAGAAGCTCTCCTACTCAAGGTTGGGTGAACAGCCAAGTTTTTAATTTGCGTCTGAAGATCTGCTCAGACTCGATAAACCTAAGGTCCAGAGGGAGGTCGTTCCAGAATTTAGCCGCCGTCACACCGAACGTTCTGCCACCGCTCCGGGCTAGCCTGAATCTGGGAACAACCAGTAAACGTAGATTATTGGACCTTAGGTTTCTATCAGACTTCGATAGTTTGAGTCTTTGGCTCAAGTAGGATGGGCCAGTTCCGTGAATGGCTCGAAAGGCAAGGGTAAGGATTTTAAACTGAACTCTACGAGCGATAGGGAGCCAGTGTAAATCTTTCCGATAAGCTTTGACTGAGTTGCGGGCAGGGATGTTTCCAATAAGCCTGGCAGCCGCATTTTGAACGATTTGTAGTCGGTCAATGAGATAGAGGGGGGCTCCAGCATATAGGCTGTTGGCGTAGTCCAAATGTGCCGTAATGAGAGCATGAACAATAGTTTTACGGGAAGTCTGGGGAAGGTAAGGGAAGATCTTCCTAATCATGCGCAGTTTGCCAAAGCAAGCTGCGGTGACTTTGTTAACCTGGGCTTTGCAGGACAAGGTGTTATCGAAAAGGAAGCCGAGATTACGGGCTGACTCTACTGGATTGGGGGGGGGGTTCAGCACCGTAGGCCACCACAGGTTGGCTGGGGGGGCTGGTTTCTGACTAAAGAAAAGCACCTCGGTTTTGTCTGTATTAAGGGCCAGATGATTGGAAGCCATCCAGGTGCAGATGTTGCCAAGGCAGTTTCGAAAGTTGGAAAAATGCGAGTCAGAATGGTCTCTGAAAGAAAAAGTAAGCTGGGTATCATCAGCATAAGAGACCACCCTGACTCCCCACGATTCGACTACCCTAGCAAGAGGGCCCAAATATGCGTTAAACAAAAGAGGGCTCAAGGCAGAGCCCTGAGGCACCCCGCAAAGAAGGGGTTTGTCTTCTGACTCAAAAGGACGGAGAAGTACCCTTTGAGATCTCCCTGTGAGAAATGATTTAATCCAGGCCAGGGCTGTGCCTCCGATCCCCAACTGCTGCAACCTAGTCACCAGGATATCATGAGACACGGTATCGAATGCGGCGGACAGGTCCAGGAGGACTAGCATGGCCTCCTCGCCTCTGTCCACCGATTCCCTAATCGTCTCCGATACCTCTAGCAAAGCAGTCTCAGTACTGTATCCCGTTCTAAAACCGGACTGTGAATCATGCAGCAGTTGGTTAGTTTCTAGATAAAGGGCCAGTTGTTTCTGGACCACTTTCTCCAGAATTTTAGCAGGTTTAGGTAGAAGGGAGATAGGACGGTAATTGCTAAATTGGGAAGGATCTGCATCTGGTTTCTTTAGAATAGGAAGCAGCCTGGCTTGTTTCCAAACTGAAGGGAAATGGCCATGATTCAAAGAAGAATTCCATATAGCGAGGAGAGGGTTGATTAAAACAGGGGCTAGATTGACCATCACTTTCGCCGGAACTGGGTCCAAAGGAGATCCAGTCTTCACCAGGTTTAAAAGTGACAGGGTTGAATCTGAGGTCAGCTCAGCAAAGGAATTAAAAGAGCAGAGCTGGGTGTCTGATGGACCCAGCTGGGGGCTGGAAGGTACGGGCTCAAAGGAAGCTGAAAGTTTGATGATTTTTTCCTGGAAAAAATCGGATAATCCGTTGCAGAGACCCTGTGTGGGAGAAGATTGGGCTTTCAAGGCAGGCGGATTCACAAAATCCTTAACGATAGTGAAGAGGGTTTTTGAGGAATTTTCCGCCTGTTGGATAATTTTAGAAAAGTAAGCTCTCATTGTGGACCTCTTAAGTTTTTGAAATTTATTTAATGCCGTTTTATAGGCTGATTTGCTGATAGGGTCGTAGGACTTGCGCCATTTTCGTTCCAACTGTTTGCATCTGCTCTTTTCCTCTCTCAGTGTGGAGGAGAACCAGGGGGCAGATGGGCGAGATCTGAAGGAAGTCAAAGGGACCAGGGGGGAGATACTGTCTAATGCAGAAGGGAGGGCAGAGTTAAATCTCGCTGTTTCCTTGTCCAGGTCTTCCAATGGATTAAAATGATAGTCCAAACAGGTCTTAATGGCCTCACTGGTAACTTTGGACCATTTGCGTCCTATTTCTCTGTTCATGGAGTAGGGGGGGGCAGGGAGGGGAAGTTGAATTCAAAAGGGAGGAGGAAGTGGTCTGTCCACGTGAGGGGTACGGAGGGGAGAGAGGAGATGCCAGGGTGGTTCGAAAAAATAAGATCAAGTGTATGACCTGCTTTATGGGTCGGACCCTCTATAAGCTGAGACAGGGTCAAGCCCTGTAAAGTTTCGAGCAGCGATGAGGCTTGGGTGCAGGCAGGATTGTCAACGTGGAGATTGAAGTCTCCCAACACTGTAAAATACGAGTGTTTAAGGGAAAAATCTGCAATTGAGTGTAGCAGGGTGCTGAGGGATGCGGCAGAAGCGGAGGGAGGGTTATAAACCAGGATGCCAGCAAAGATTGTAGAGGCGGAGTCCATTATTGTGAAATACATAGCTTCAATGAGCCCCAGGTTGGGAATTTTATTTATGTTAATAATAAAGTGGGACTTAGCAATAACAGCAAGGCCTCCTCCAGATTTGGAGTTGGCACGATTAACTCCCAACAGGCGATAGCCAGTGGGAATGGCCAAATATATGTCTGGTTTAGAGGAATCTTTAAGCCACGTTTCTGTAAGGAAAAGTACGTCCCATTTATGAGTATCCAGCAAGAGCCATATGTCTGCTGAGTGCGCGGGCAGGGAGCGGCAGTTTACTAAAGCTGCCTTTAGACTGGGCAAAAGCAACGGTTTAGCAGGTAACCGAGCTTGAGGAATCCGTTTCCGCATCATGGGAATAGAGTAGTTACATTGAGGGCAGTTAAAGGAGGATTTTTCCAAATCCAACGTGCAACAGCAGACCGTGGGAGAGCAAGTGCCTAGTCTAAAAGTAAGAAGTTGGTTCCTGGTCCAGGTGTTGGTTTGAGAGCGAGGGGCAGGGGGACTGGCACTGGGCGCGGGCCAGGCGCGGACGGGCGCAGACGGGCTTGCCTTAGGCGCGCCTTTGGCGCGCAAACGGCGCTCCCGCTGCGCTCGTCCGCTGCGCTTCCGGCAAATGCACATTTTATTGAGGAAGGTAGGGGGCGTGGCCTCGAGGGGGCGTGGCCTGCGATGGCGGCAGCTCGGGTTTGTTTGCCTTCGGATTTAGCAACAGCGTTAAAATCGGCTGTGCTTCTCAGTGGAGATCGGGCATCTGCCCCAAAAGTGCTTCAGGAGGTGTGCAATTTTAAAAACACAGATAAACAAGTGACACAACAATTTTGAAAGGTGCAGCGTGATCTCCCGGCTTCCGCCTCAGGAGAGATTCTTTACTTGAGGGTGGGACTAGTGGTAGAAACTCCCCTGACCCCACCTCTGCTGCTGACCAGACTGATGACAATGATCAGGATCTGGTGAACCCAGCTCCCCTAAATGAGGATGAGGAGGATGACAACAATGCTTCCCTATTTGTTCATCCAAGAAGAGTTGAAAACAGAGCTAGAAGGAATAGATCTCTCTCAAGGGAGTCTGTTCAGTCTACCTCATATATAGGGACCTCTATTTCTTCTCACAGAGGGAGGGACACCTCTCAGGAGAGAAGAGAGAGACTGCTGAAGTATGAGCAAGATAAGTTCAACCGCTGAAAGCAGCAATTGGCCCTAGATAGGGAAACCCTAGAGCTCTACAGAGCTAGCAAAAAGGAGGGACTAGAGTCCTTTGGTGGCAGCAACTTTCCTAGAAATAGGGAGAGGTCTTATGACCATAGAAACCTAAGTAAGATTGTCCCTCCCTACCAGAGTGGGGATGACATCCACAAATGGATAACTGAATTGGAGAGGGCCTGTAAGGTACAGAGGGTCCCCAAGGGCAGTGGGCAGCAATCTTATGGCTCTCCTTTGCAGACAAAGGTAGAGACAAGCTCTTCACTTTTAGAGAAGGGGATGCTGGTGATTACCAAGTCTTGAAAATTGCACTGATAGATGGCTTTGGACTAAACACTGAACAATGCAGGTTAAAGTTCAGGGATACCCAAAAGGCACAAAATCAAGACTGGGTGGACTTTGTTGACTGTGCTGCTAAGGCTCTGGAAGGTTGGTTATTGGGCAGTAAAGTGTGTGACTTTGTAGGATTGTACAGTCTGATAATGAGGGCACAGATTCTTAACTGTCAAAATTAGCTGTTGCACCAGAACCTGGTAGACTCTGATCTGACCTCTCCCCAAGAATTGGGAGAGAAGGCAGACAAATGGGTCAGAACCAGGGTGAGGAAGAAGGTACAGAACCAGGGTGGTGATCTAAAAAAGCCAGATTCTAAGAACTCTGACAATGGTGGGGACACGGGTAAAGACAAGAAGTCTTCTCAAGGGCCCCAGAAATCTTCTTCAGGTGGGGATTCACAGGCTTACAAAGGGAATGGCCAAAAGAAACCATGGTGCAAAATCTGTAAACAGAAACCTCACTGGACCAGTGACTGCACCAAGTCCAAAGAGAATACGCTAGCCCCCACCAATGCCCCTAAGGCACCTGCTCCCCCTAGTGCAGTTACAATTGGTGGTTGGAGTACACAGCCAAAGGGTTTAGTAGGGTTGACCCTGGGTACTGAGTTGGGCTCTGGCCTAGTCAGAGAAACCACTCAGGCTGTTCTTGTCTGTGATGGGGGCTTGGATATAACCCCCTCTGAGAGTCCCAGTAACTTGGGCAAGTACGGGCAACAGTCTTTAATTAATGGAGTACAGACTTTGGCATTCAGGGACACAGGAGCAAGTGTCACTATGGTGACAAAAGATCTTGTGGATCCTGGACAGATTATACTTGGTGAAATGTACCATGTGACCAATGCTAGCAATGTCAGAACAGACCATTCTATGGCAGTTGCTAACTTCTCCTGGGGAGGGGTAACTGGTCTTAAGAAGGTTGTGATGAGTGCAGACATACCAGTTGAATGCTTGCTTGGCAATGATCTAGAAACTTCAGCTTGGGCAGAAGTAGAGCTCAGGACTCATGCAGAAATGCTGGGCATCTCTGCAAATGTGTTTGCTGCGACCAACTCACAGGCCAAAATGTCTGAAACTGAACAGGTCTTGGAATCTGGAATATTGGACCAATTGCCATCCAAGAGGAGGAGCAGAAGGGTTAAGGCAGAGCTTTCCCCCCTGACTCAGAAGGTGGATCAGTCTCTTGAGGGAGATGATCATAGTCCTGAAGAAGGAACTGTCCCAGAGGAGCTTGAGCCTGCTCAGGTTGAGTTCTTGAGGACAGGGGGACCTTCCAGGGCAGATCTGAGCCAGGGGCAGCAGAGCTGCCCCTCTCTTGAACCCCTCAGACAGCAAGCTGCTGCTGGGAGTGCTAGTGGTACCCATAAGGTATACTGGGATGATGGACTCCTGTACTCATAGTGTAGAGACCCCAAGCCTGGTGCCACCAGGAGGTTGGTTATACCTCTGAAGTTCAGGGGCTTCCTCTTGACCCTAGCCCATGATATCCCTTTAGCAGGTCACCTGGGCCAGAACAAGACTTGGGACAGACTTGTCCCTCACTTTCACTGACCCCACATGTCTGAAAACACAAAAGAGTTTTGTTGCTCCTGTGTGACCTGCCAAGCCAGTGGCAAAGCAGGTGGCACTACAAAGGCCCCCCTGATACCACTACCTGTGGTGGGGGTGCCCTTTGAAAGGATAAGGATTGACGTTGTTGGTCCCATGAATCCCCAAACAGCATCTGTGCGCAGGTTTATCCTGGTGGTAGTGGATCATGCCACCAGGTACCCAGAAGCTATACCCCTTAGGACCACTACAGCACCTGTGGTGGCAAGAACCCTGTTGGGAGTTTTCTCAACAGTGTGTTTTCCTAAGGAGGTGGTATCAGACAGAGATACCAACTTAATGTCTGGATACTTAAGGGTAATGTGGAAGGAGTGTGGTGTGACTTACAAGTTCACCACTCCCTATCACCCACAATGCAATAGTTTGGTTGAAAGGTTCAACAAAACCTTAAAGGGCATGAATAAAGTGCTCCCAGAGAAGCTTAGGCGAAAATGGGACCTTCTCTTGCCCTGCCTGTTGTTTGCATACAGGGAGGTGCCACAAAAGGAGGTTGGCTACAGCCCCTTTGAACTTTTGTTTGGTAACCCTGTCAGGGGTCTATTGTGTTTGGTGAAGGAATGATGCGAGTTACCTCTCAAGCCTCCAAAGCAAGACATAGTGGACTATGTACTTGGTCTCCGCTCCAGGATAGCTGAGTACATGAAAAAGGTAACTAAAAAATCTTGAGGATAGCCAGGAACTGCAAAAAGCCTGGCATGACCAAAAGGCTGTACTGAATGTTTACCAGCCAGTACAGAAAGTGTGCGTGTTGGAGCCTTTGGCCCCAGCAGCTCTCTAAGACAAATGGAGTTGACCTCACACTATAGTTGAACAGAAGGGAGAGGTTACTTATTTAGTAGACCTAGGAACTCCCAGGAGTCCACACAGGGTTCTCCATGTCAACAGGCTAAAGCCATATGAAGACAGGGCTGACATGGGCTTGCTCATGGCTACTGATGCGGGACAGGAGGAAGAGAGTGACCAACTCCCTGACCTCCTCTCACAGAACCCTGATGATAGGTCAGTTGATGGTGTGGCCTTGGCAGGCAGCCTCACTGCCCAGCAGCAAACTGATTGCAGACAGGTGCTCAATCAGTTCAGAAACATGTTTTCTCTGACTCCAAGTCAGACTACCTGGTGCACTCATGAAGTGGATACTGGGGACAGTCTACCTATTAAAAATAGGATTTATAGGCAACCTGACCATGTCAGGGACTGTATCAGGACAGAATTCCAGAAAATGTTGGATTTGGAAATTATTGAACCCTCAGATAGCCCTTGGGCTAGTCCAGTGGTCCTTGTGCCTACACCTCACACCAGTGGTGGGAAAAGAGAGATGAGGTTTTGTGTGGACTACAAGGGTCGCAATGCAGTCACTAGGACTGATGCCCATCAAATTCCAAGGGCAGATGAGCTTATAGATACTTTGGCCTCAGCCAAGTACCTTAGCGCTTTTGACCTGACAGCTGGCTACTGGCAGATCAGACTAGCTGATGATGCAAAGCCAAAAACTGCATTTTCGACCCCAAGTGGGCACTACCAATTTGTGGTGATGCCCTTTGGTTTGAAGAATGCACCTGCCACTTTCCAAAGGTTGATGAATACAGTTCTCACAGGTCTGGAAGCCTACAGTGCAGCATATCTAGATGATATCACTGTCTTTAGCTCCACCTGGGAGGTTCACCTAAGGAATGTTTTGTAGGCCCTGTGTTGGACCCGGCCTCGTAACATGGCTCTACTTGTCCCCGCACCACCTAACCTGGTACCTGCAGCCCCAAGCCCACGGCCTAGCCGATCCTTCCCACCAGAACACACGCACCCGACCCGGACATCCTCGTCCATGGCCTCTCTCCTTTCGGCCACCCCGGGCCCGCGTGCCCACTTCATGCACCAAGATGGCCGCCCGGCCCCAGCGCGACCCGGGCCTAGAGGCGCCACTCCGGCTGGAGGACATCACGCTTCCAGGGGATGAGAGAGGGAGGAGCAGTTTCTATCGCACCTCTGAACTCCCCTGGGACGATGGGTTTCGATCGGCCCTCCAACCTCCCTGAGGGCTGGCTCCACGCCTGCTGGGTGTCTGGGACTCCTCCCGACCCGGCCCTGAAAAGATCACAAGACAATGGCAGGAAACCCCGACAAGCGACCCCCAGGTGACAAGACCCCTGCCTGCACAGACTCCGGACATCAAAGAGGGGTCGACCTATAACAAGGGGTGCTCTGGGACTGTCCGGCAGATTCGACGCTGGAACAACGAGAGCCTGCTGACGCGGTCGCGGCTCCTGGAACTTAGAACCACCTGAGCCCTGCTGAGTGACTCGCGGCTCCCTGAAGATCGTAAGACCTCCGAACTGTACCTGAGCCCTGCTGAATGACTCGCGGCTCCCTGAAGATCGTAAGACCTCCGAACTTGCACCTGAGCCCTGCTGAGTGACTCGCGGCTCCCCGAAGATCGTAAGACCTCCGAACTTGTACTTGAGCCCTGCTGAGTGACTCGCGGCTCCCTGAAGATCGTAAGACCTCCGAACTTGTACCTGAGCCCGCTGAGTGACTCGCGGCTTCCACAGACTCCACCGGTCCCGCCGGACCCCAACGACAACCAGCCTACCCCCCAGCTCGAGGATTGTGAGCTGTGCGCCGGGTACGTCCTTGCCTTGAACCTTTTACCAGAGACTGTCCCGCTACCCCCTATCCCTTCCGAGACTCATTGAGCCCGTGCTCTCCTTGTACATATTTGCAGTGCTAACCTGTTTGATAAAGATTGATTCCTAAGAACGCACGGTGTGGTGTTTCTGTGTCGTGTGGTGCCAGAAGTACGATCCTCGATACGAGATTCCTCCTCCTGAGGAGTCTCCCGCCAGTGCCCGGCTACGATACTTTGAGGGTGGGTCTCAGGGTAGTCAGGACCCCCTTTCCGGGCTCCTCTGAGGTCGCCGTCTAACATTGGTGGCAAGCGACGGGATTCGGGCCCATCACCGAGAGATCGTACCGTGAACGACGGACGCACTACCGACAAAGATGGCAGAAGGAAACGCCATGATCCCCGCAGAAACCAACGCCAACAGGGTGTTCCAGGTGGAACAACTAGAAGAATACACGCACAAAGAACTAAAGCAATTCTGCAAAGAACTTAGAATCGCTACCACCGGTCTCAACACCAAGGAAGATTTGCAGAAAGCACTAAAAGCCTGGGTGGATGCCGGGGCCTCCCGCCCGGAAGACACGGGGGAGCGCCCCGACGAGGCCGAACCCCCCCAAGGCGAAAGCAGCAGCAATCAGGTGCGAGGCATCGTACCAGACGGGGGCCTATCCCCGGAAGAACTCGCGGACAGAGAGAGAAGCCGCAATCACGAACTCGAGTTAGCTAAACTCAAAATCGAAGGCGAATTAAAGTTAGCGGAGAAAAAGCTAGCAGTAGAGCAAATGCGCGTGCAAGGCGAGCTAGAAGAGAAGAAGCTCCAACGGGAACACGAAGGAAGGAAGCTCCAACTAGAGCACGAACGCAGCTTGAAAGAAATCGAGCTCAAGGCCAGAAGCGAGGAAGGGAGGCCCCCGGGAAACCAAGAGGCGGCCTCCCCAGCGGAGCAGAAGGTCCACATCCCCAAGGACGTGGTCAAGGAATATTATAAAAACGATGACATTCAACAATGGTTCAGGGCCTACGAGGTCGCCATGACCTCCCATCGGGTCCCACTGAAGGACTGGGGGGCAGGGTTGTGGGGACGGTTTCTGAGCGAAGGAAGAGACACCCTGCTCGACCTACCCCTCTCTCTGCAGACCTCCTACAGCCACATGAAAGAGGCTCTACTCACAAGGTACGGTCTCACCCCCGAGATGTACCGTCAGCGATTCCGGGACTGCAGGAAAATCCCGGGCACCACCTGGGTGGAATATGTAAACTTTTTTAGTCGGGCCTTCGATGGGTGGGTCAAGGGCAGCAAAGTCACAACCCTTGAGGAACTCACCGACCTCCTGTTGTGGGAACACCTGGCTGCGAACTGCTTTGTGGAACTACGCCAGCATCTGCTTGACAGCAAACTCACTGATCCCAGGAAGCTGGCGGTGGAAGCAGACCGCTGGACCAACACCCGGGTCACCCGGGGCATGGTAGGAGAATACCCCCGAGCCAGTCAGGGACCACCCTGCCAGAGAGGAGGGGGGAACCAGGGAGGCCAGAGAGAGTCCCAGCCTAGTCCCCCAAAGACCCAACCTCCACCTTTCCCAGTGCCCCCCCCACCAGTAACCGGACCCCCCGGGAGACGGGGGACACAGGGTAACCGTCACTTGTTTCCGTTGCCAGAAGCCCGGGCACTACGCCAATGACCCAGAATGCCCCATGGCCACCCAAAACACCCCTGCAAGACAGATAGCCAACATAGCTCTGGGGGAGGAGGTTGAGGAAACCGGGGAGTGGGAACCCGCAGCCATGGCCCTAGTATCCCTGGGAGATAGGGAGATGGTCCCTGGTAGCCTCCTGCCCTCCAACACGAAGAAATACGGGCAGCTCGTCAAGATCAATGGCCACCAAATAGAGGCCCTGCGGGACACCGGGGCCAGCATCACCGGTGTCCTCCGGCACTTAGTCCCCGAGGAGCAGATCCTCCCCAACGTCTTTTGCCCGGTAATTTCCGCAGATAATAGAGAGAGTATGTGTCAGGTAGCTCTGGTGCCGTTTGAGTGGGGTGGGGTGATAGGTAAACTGAGGGTTGCCGTAAGAACCTCCCAGCCGGTCGACGGCCTCCTAGGGAACGACCTGGAGAGTTCTCCCTGGAAGCACGTCGAGCGCAAGGCCCACCTAGAGATGATGGGGCTCCCCGAGTGGGTGTGCGCCACCACCTGATCTATGTCAGCTCGACTTCCCCCCCTGGGAGAAGTCGAAGACGCCCCGACCGAAGAAGTCAGAGCAGTAACCACCGAGGGTCCTCCTGTCCCCCCATCGGAAGGGCCCGTCGCCAGCGACGAACCCTCACTGTCCGACACCGCCCCGGTCCCCGAGTTAGGCGATCTACCCGAATTGGCCCAATGGCGCCACGAGGGCGGGCCCACCCGGGAGGAGTTTTGCCGGGAGCAAGCCACTTGTCCTTCCCTGGTCGGACTACGGCGCCAGGCCGAGGGCCAAGCCGCAGGCGACCAAACTGGAACGCACCGAATTTATTGGGAGAATAACATTTTGTACAGTGAGCAGAAGTCGGTGGAGCTGGGATCCGGACGGGTGCTGGTGGTACCCCTCCGCTTCCGAGACTTCCTCCTGGGCTTAGCCCATGACGTCCCCCTCGCCGGCCACCTGGGTCAAGACAAGACCTACAGCCGTCTCGTGACCCATTTTTACTGGCCTAGAATGAGAGCAGCTGTAGAAGCCCACTGCAAGTCCTGTCCCACGTGCCAAGCTAGTGGGAAGAGTGGGGGGAAGCGCAAGGCTCCCCTCCAACCCTTCCCAGTCGTCAGTACCCCCTTCGAACGAGTCTGGATCGACATCGTGGGGCCCCTGGACACCCCCACCTCCCAAGGTCACCGTTTTATCCTGGTCCTGGTGGATCACGCCACCCGATACCCTGAGGCGATCCCCCTACACACCGTCACGGCCCCCGTAGTGGGCCGGGTCCTGATGGGGATCTTTTCCCAGGTAGGTTTTCCCCACGAGGTCGTGAGCGATCGCGGCACTAATTTTATCTCGAAGTACATGTGGCAACAATGTGGAGTGTCCTACAAGTTCACCACCCCGTACCATCCCCAAGGGAACGGCCTAGTAGAGAGGTTTAACAGGACTCTGAAAGGGATGATCACCGGCCTAGAAGAGCCCCTCCGGCGTAAATGGGACGCCCTGCTCCCCTTCCTCTTGTTCGCTTACCGAGAGGTCCCCCAGAAGTCCCTAGGGTTCAGCCCGTTTGAGTTGCTCTATGGACACCCCGTCCGAGGTCCCCTCAGCTTGGTTAAGGAAAGTTGGGAGGCGGCACCCCAGACCACTCCACGAGATGGGTTCCACTATGTTCTGACCCTCCGGAACCAGACCAGGAAGTTCCTAACACTGGCCGAGGCCAACCTAGAGACAAGCCAAGAAGAGATGAAGCGCTGGTACGACCAGAATGCCACTCTGGTCGAGTTCCAGCCGGGCCAACAAGTATGGGTCATGGCCCCCGTGAAGCCAGGCGCCCTCCAGGACAGGTGGACTGGGCCCTACAAAGTGATTGAGCGGAAGAGTCAAGTCACATACTTGGTGGACGTCCAGTCGCCTCAGGATCCCCTTCGGGTCATTCACGTGAACCGCCTCAAGCCTCACTTCGTGCGGACAGAACTGAGCCTCCTGCTGGCCACCGATGACGGGGCCAAAGATGAGTCCGATCCCCTCCCGGACCTCCTGTGTGTCAAGGAGCAGGATGGCTCCGTGGAGGGAGTGAACCTCTCCCCAGCTCTCACTGCCCAGCAACAAGAGGACTGCCGCCAGCTCCTAGGACAATTTGCCGACCTCTTCTCCCTGATCCCCCGAGTCACCGACTGGTGTGTCCATGACGTGGACACCGGGGACAGCCCGCCGGTGAGACACCGAGCATACCGGGTCCCTGACCGGGTCCGGTCCTGCATTCAAGCTGAAGTCTCAAAGATGTTGACCATGGGGGTGATCGAGCCATCTGACAGTCCCTGGGCCAGCCCAGTGGTCCTGGTCCCGAAGGCAGCGGCCCCCGGTGTCGCCCCCGAGCTCCGGTTCTGTGTGGACTACCGGGGGCTCAATGACGTCACCCGAGCCGATGCCCACCCCATTCCACGAGCCGACGAGCTCATTGACCGACTCGGGGCAGCCCGGTTCCTCAGCACCTTCGACCTCACCTGCGGATACTGGCAGATTGCGCTCACCGAGGGGGCCAAGGAGCGGTCCGCCTTCTCCACCCCAGATGGGCATTACCGCTTCCGCGTAATGCCCTTCGGAATGAAAAATGCCCCGGCCACCTTCCAGCGACTGGTGAATAGAGTCCTGGCCGGGCTGGAACAGTTCAGCGCGGCCTATCTAGACGACATCGCCGTTTTCAGTTCCGAATGGAGTGAGCACCTCCAGCACCTCCGGAGGGTGCTAACCGCCCTGCGCCAGGCAGGCCTCACAGTAAAAGCCAGCAAGTGCCAAATTGGGCAAGGATCAGTAGTCTACCTGGGGCACCAGGTCGGGAGTGGCCAGGTCGCCCCTCTACAGCCGAAGATCGATGCCATCGTGGCCTGGGAACCCCCCACCACCCAAACGTAGGTCCGAGCCTTTCTGGGCCTCACTGGCTACTACCGAAGATTCATCAGGGGTTATGGCAGCCTTGTCGGCCCCCTCACAGAACTCACATCCAAAAAACAGCCAAAGAAGGTGCAGTGGACGACCGCCTGCCAGGAGGCATTCGATGCCCTAAAGAAGGCCATGTGCACGGCCCCCGTCCTCCAGGCTCCCGACTACTCCAAGGAGTTTGTAGTCCAAACCGATGCCTCCGAGCATGGCATTGGGGCCGTCCTGTCCCAGGTGAATGACCAAGGCCTAGACCAGCCCATCGCCTTCCTCCGCCGGCGGCTGTTGCCCAGAGAACAGCGATGGAGCACCATTGATCGCGAAGCCTTTGCCGTGGTCTGGGCACTCAAGAAACTACGCCCCTACCTGTTCGGCACCCATTTCAAAGTCCAAACCGACCATCGGCCCTTGCGATGGCTCATGCAGATGCGGGTAGAAAACCCCAAGCTACTGCGGTGGTCAATCTCCCTCCAGGGGATGGATTTCACCGTAGAACATCGCCCTGGTACGGACCACGCCAACGCTGACGGCCTCTCCCGGTTCTTCCGCCTCAGCGAAGAGAACCCCCCAAGATGATGGGCAGTTCTCTCCGGCTTTCAGCTGGGGGGGACGCGTGTTGGACCCGGCCTCGTAACATGGCTCTACTTGTCCCCGCACCACCTAACCTGGTACCTGCAGCCCCAAGCCCATGGCCTAGCCAATCCTTCCCACCAGAACACACGCACCCGACCCGGACATTCTCTTCCATGGCCTCTCTCCTTTCGGCCACCCCGGGCCCGCGTACCCACTTCATGCACCAAGATGGCCGCCCGGCCCCAGCGCGACCCGGGCCTAGAGGCGCCACTCCGGCTGGAGGACATCACGCTTCCAGGGGATGAGAGAGGGAGGAGCAGTTTCTATCGCACCTCTGAACTCCCCTGGGACGATGGGTTTCGATCGGCCCTCCGGCCTCCCTGAGGGCTGGCTCCACGACTGCTGGGTGTCTGGGACTCCTCCCGACCCGGCCCTGAAAAGATCACAAGACAATGGCAGGAAACCCCGACAAGCGACCCCCAGGTGACAAGACCCCTGCCTGCACAGACTCCGGACATCAAAGAGGGGTCGACCTATAACAAGGGGTGCTCTGGGACTGTCCGGCAGATTCGACGCTGGAACAACGAGAGCCTGCTGACGCGGTCGCGGCTCCTGGAACTTAGAACCACCTGAGCCCTGCTGAGTGACTCGCGGCTCCCTGAAGATCGTAAGACCTCTGAACTTGCACCTGAGCCCTGCTGAGTGACTCGCGGCTCCCCGAAGATCGTAAGACCTCCGAACTTGTACTTGAGCCCTGCTGAGTGACTCACGGCTCCCTGAAGATCGTAAGACCTCCGAACTTGTACCTGAGCCCGCTGAGTGACTCGCGGCTTCCACAGACTCCACCGGTCCCGCCGGACCCCAACGACAACCAGCCTACCCCCCAGCTCGAGGATTGTGAGCTGTGCGCCGGGTACGTCCTTGCCTTGAACCTTTTACCAGAGACTGTCCCGCTACCCCCTATCCCTTCCGAGACTCATTGAGCCCGTGCTCTCCTTGTACATATTTGCAGTGCTAACCTGTTAGATAAAGATTGATTCCTAAGAACGCACGGTGTGGTGTTTCTGTGTCATGTGGTGCCAGAAGTACGATCCTCGATACGAGATTCCTCCTCCTGAGGAGTCTCCCGCCAGTGCCCGGCTACGATACTTTGAGGGTGGGTCTCAGGGTAGTCAGGACCCCCTTTCCGGGCTCCTCCGAGGTCGCCGTCTAACACCCTGCAAAAGGCAAGCCTCACTATCAAGGCCACTAAGTGCCAGATAGGGTAGAGTCCAGTCGTGTACCTGGGCCACCTTGTAGGTGGATTCCAGGTTCAACCACTGCAGAGCAAAATCCAGACCATAATGGACTGGGTTGCTCCCTCTACCCAGACTCAGGTGAGAGCCTTCTTAGGCCTGACTGGGTACTATAGGAGGTTTGTCAAGGGGTATGGATCAATAGTGGCACCCCTGAATGACTTAACTTCTAAGAAAATGCCCAAAAAGGTTCAGTGGACAGCTATCTGTCAAAAGGCATTTGATGACCTGAAGCAGGCCATGTGCACAGCTCCAATTCTACAGAGTCCTGATCAATCCAAGAAGTTCATTGTCCAAACAGATGCATCTGAATTGGGGGTAGGGGCTGTACTGTCACAATTGAATGATGAAGGTCAGGATCAGCCAGTAGCTTTCATAAGCAGAAGGCTGTCCCCTAGAGATAAATGTTGGTCAGGCATTGAGAGGGAGGCCTTTGCTGTGTTTTGGGCTCTGAAGAAGTTGAGGCCATACTTCTTTGGTACTCACTTCCTAGTTCAGACAGACCATAAGCCCCTCTTATGGCTAAAACAAATGAAGGGTGAAAACCCCAAACTGCTTAGGTGGTCCATTTCCCTGCAGGGGATGGACTTTACAGTGGAACATAGACCTGGGAGTAACCATGCCAATGCAGATGGACTCTCTAAGTATTTCCACTTAGAACATAAAGACTCAACTGGGTACCCCCACTTTTTGCTGGTGTTACACTGTTTTTCGACCTTAGTCGAGTAGCATCAGGTCCCCCCGAGCATTAAACACAGCTCGTAACTGACCCAAAGAGAAAAAGACACACAATAATACAGTACAATCAAGGTATTGAAAAGATTTAAAAAGAAGTATTCAAGTAAAAAGCCTCTTGCTCCTGACCGTGTGTAGGAGAGTAGGATCTGCTTCACATGGGTACCCCCACTTTTTGCTGGTGTTACACTGTTTTTCGACCTTAGTCTGGCTGTGGCCCTGCTAATAAGGACCCAAGCCTAGCTGCTTCCTCTCTAAAATGGTTTCCATGTACATTAGGTACATTTCTAATTGGATTCTGGAGTGCCTTATAAGCCCCTAGTATATGGCATACTATGTACCTAGGGCATAGGTACCTCAGAGGCCAACCACGGCTGAAGCGTGCATTATGCCACCCTGGGAAGCACTCCAAAATGACACAACATGTCTGCTACTGCATCCTGGGTAAGGTGGTGCTTGCACCCCTTACTGTGGTATAGGCTAACTATTTCACTACCATTGCACACACATATAAAACCTATAAGTCACTCCTATGGGGGGGCCTTAACAATCCTGAAGGCAGAGTGCTTGGTTTTTATGTGAGAGGTTGCCCCTGCATGAGCAGAGCCCCTCTGCAGCATTCGGAGTGCCTCCTCTGATGCTGTTTGTGGTGCAGCCTGACCATATATTCCTAAGTGCATTATATCCTCGCGGTACATGCCAACTTTGGGATGGCTGCATGGAAACATGTTGTGTTTGGTGTCAAACGCTTTGGAATACTACCCCCTGCAAGTTCTGGCAGTTTGGGTAGCATTCCACCCTTCTAGAGGGAGAGACATGTTCACACTGGTTTACCCGCGAAATACTTTCTACAGCCCTGGCATCACAATATGGATGCCACTGCCACAGACACAGGTCTGGCCTCCTGCTTCTGTCTGAGACTCCGGCAGGGGAAGCTTGGACATTAGTTTTACTGTCCCAGGGAGGTGTAACCACCTCCCCAGACACACAGATGTGTATTGGGGCTGGGCGGGAGCACTCTCTGTGCATAGTCCAGTTCAAACTGGTGGCAGGGGCTACCTGTCCCTGCTCTGGCACAAAACTGGACAAAGGAAATGGGTGTAACCACCCCTCTTTCCAAACCCTCCCATAGGTGGGTCCCTAGAGTATGTCCAACCCCCAAACTTAGTATAAGTATGGGAATCCAGTCCTTGTGACTTTAGATTACCCTGGACGAAACTCTGCAACATATATCCTGGACCTTCGATGTTCTACTTTAACTACTAGACTAAAGAAATCTCCCTTGGGGTCAAGGAGTGACTCCCCTGCTTGGCAGGCACCAAAGAAGCAACTGACCGATCTGCATCGCTGAAGCCCCAGCCGGATGCCAAAATCTTTGCATCACCAGAGGTAGATTTTCAGACTTCCCCAAGGCTTCCCTGAGTCCACAGCAAAGCTGAGGCCCATGGCTATCGTGGGTGATGTGGAACCGTGACCCCTGGACACCGTGAAGTTTAACTGATCCATCATCTTTCTGGTCTTCCTCAAAGTTGTGCTTTGGGCTCCTAGTAGTCCCAGACTTGAGCACCTCCTGCACTGAATACTTTTGGCTTCCACTCCACGAGTGACCCGTGGGCCAGTTTCCAGTGCGACTGCTTGAGACTCCTTCGCGATCACTAGCCCGTTGGCTAGTAGGACCCCACGAAGGTAACTTCTCTTCTGATTGGGGTTTCCTGGTTGTTCCAGACGTGCCCAGACTTACTGTTGCTGGGTGAGTCCCCCAGAACTTGCTGGTCTGAACCGCTGTCCTTTCTCTGATTCCAAGTGACTTGCAGTTGCCAAGGCTTGTTGGGTACAGTCTGGTTGCTGACACTGTAGCACTCAACAGACTTTATGGGACAGCTAGAATCCAGCTCCAGGTCATCATCAGCGCCTCCTGGACCTCGTGGCTGAAGAGTCAAGACACCTATCAACTCACCTGAAGCACCCGACATCTGTGGGCATTGGACTATTGTGCCCTTGGTCACCGTTAAGTGACCCAGACTTTATCCCCTCTGCTTCCACGTTCCTTCCATCCTAGATCCAGGCTTGGATCACTTTGGACACTTCGCTTCACGGCAGCAGCACTTCTTCGCCAGCTCCCATTGAAATCGATGACGCGACCCAACACCATAAGATACCTGTGCACCCGGCTTCCCTGGGTGAGGTAACACGAGTACTCCGGTGCTCCCATGGGTGCTAGCCCTAGAACTTCCTAAGTCCAAAAGGGTTTGGTCCTGACTCATTTCTAAGTGTCCCTAATCTTTAAATTTCCATCCGCGGAATTGCCTTAGAAGCAAACGGGAACCCGCGGCTGTGTTCACACTCTGCACACGGCCCCCGTGGGTCCCCTGTGCCACTACCTTGGGTGGTTCCTTGGGGTCCCAGCAATTCTACAGTCTCTAGGCCTAGTGTCTAGTTCAGTCGTGATGCTTATACCACTTTATTGGTATATGGTTTGGTATGCCCCTACACGTGTATTTGTGCTAATATTGTTGATTACTGACTTGTAACTTAGGTACTTTAAACTCCAGCCTGATAAAGAGACTACAGGGGTGTGTTTTATCTTAAATACATATATTTTAAATATATACCTTGTGTGATTGTATTTTTTTCATTTGATCATTCAAGAGATTATAGACTGGTAAAACAAGCTGCTTTACATTCCTTCAAGACTTAGCCTGAAGGCTACTCTCCATAGCTGCCACTAGGATAGCTGTCAATAAAGGTTGCCTTTAGCCTATCAAGATAAGGGGTTGTTTGGACTGATACAAGGTGCCCACTATAATGAAGCAGCCCGGGGAACCTGTCGGCTGGGAGGTAGTTGCGGTCGGGAGCTCTCTTCCCCGCTGGTAGGACGCGGGTAGGTCGTGACTAGCGAGCCTGGCCCTACGCGTTTTAAAAAAGAAAACATCCTCTGACTCAAATAACTGGAAGAATCAGTGTGTCTTTTTTTCATGTAATTCGGCTGCCTTGATTTAGTTAAATCTCGTGGTTCACCGCGGTTCCAGTCGTCGGCTGGGGCTGGGGAGACCTGGGAGGCAACTGGGCGGAGGCGGCAGGGTGGCTCGGATGGAGCCGCCGTGCCGCAGTGAGAGCCGGCTACCCGCAGGGAGGCAGCGGGGGGGCGTTAGCGCGAATATTTACTCCGGTAGTCGTGGAGGAGCAGAAGAAACGACTGGGATCGCGTGTATGCAGCCGTGGTTATTTTATTCCTATGACAGCGGTAAGAAGGAAACGGGGAGCACTGTTGGAGGCGAGAGTGGATTAGGATTCCAGTTTGCCTCTATAAAACTCAAAAAAAAATAAGTGCTGATCCTAGAAGCAAAAAGGGGATAAGGTGGAAGCAGTCTGGCCCTGTGACTATCGAGGAGGGCAGGAACAGATGCACTCTAAAAAGCAGGGGGGCCTGAGGAAAAGGTGAACTGCAGAGCGTTGTAGATAAAAGCACTTCCACAAAACCTCAAACAGCATCCTTATTAACCCCTTCAGAGCAGTCTAAATATACAGTTTTTTCTGTGAAAGAATTAAAGGCGAATAGAAAATCAGCTGAAGTCATTAAGACTCAGTCATCGGTCAAGAAGCAGCTAGGTAAAAATCCTATTAAAATAAGGGTTACCCCCCCCCTCCCTTTGCTCTTTCTTTAAAGTCACAGGACAAATATCAAGCACTCAGAAAAAAAACCCTGAAGGGGGCTTTGCTCCCCAATCACCAAATACAAATACATTTACAAAGAACGTGATGGCTTCAGGCCCTACTCTTAACCCGTCTCCTTCAAAGCAACTCCCACTACCACTAAAAAACAGGTTTGATCCTTTGTTAAGCACTAAAGGAAATACCACTGATGGAAGTAATATCCCCCTCCTAGTCGACTCAACGGATACTCAGTGTCCTTCAACAGCGTTAAGCAGGTATCCACCTCAGTTGTTTTATCACCAGTTATTCGGCGGAGCTTGAAAATACAATGGTGACACTACTCACAGAACTAAGGGAGAGGTTCACAATGTCAGAGCTTGACCAGCAGAAAATACAAGGGTACTGTGAGGCTATGGAGGAGATGAATAATTATTTAGTGGACAGGGTGAGAGCAATGGAATTACTACAAGAGAAGATCTCAATAAAAGTGTCTAACCACCAAGAGGAGATCACGAAATTAAAGAAAAACGAAAGGAAGCTCAGAGACAAGCTGGAGTCCCTAGATAATAACGCAAGAAGGAATAATATCAGAATTCTACATATTCCTGAGGGGAAAGAAGAGGGAAATATTAAAACTTTTGTGTGTACCCTCTTAGAAGAGTTCAATTCCCACCTGGACTTTGAGATTATAGAGCAAGATATTCAGAGAGTTCATCGTGATCCTTTTATTGCTCGCCCGGGAAGAAAAACCGCCAGGAGGATTTTGGTGAATTTTAAAACATACACCCTAAAAGAAGTATCCTCGTGGCGGCTTTAAAAGCAGGAACCTATAAAAAAGGCAATTGGTCTTTTCGCATTAGATTGGACATCTCTCGTGAAACACGACAGGCAGTGGGAACTCGGGAAACATATTCAAGACCTAAAAGACCTAGGTGCCACTGCCAATATCCGCTTCCCCGCCACTTTAAAGGTCATGAGGAACAACAAAATGCATACTTTTAGAGACCCAGAGGATGTAAAATCTTTCATAGAACAGATCAGGGCACAGACTTCAGTTTAGCAGAAAATAGTTAGTCTACCAAGGGGTGAGAGAGCTCATACGAAGTGAAAGTATACCTCAGGATAGAAGGGAGGGTTCCCCATGGTGGGTAGGGTGGGTTGGTAGGGGCACTGGTAAAAGTTCAGGAACATTTCTAAGATACACCGGATGTGGGAGCATTTGGGAATAAAAAGAAGAAAAATGTAGTCCTTTATTGCTTGAGGTAGCCAAATTGGTTTATGTTTTGTTATCTTTCTTTAACTTTAAGGGGCCGATTCCGGTCCTGTATTTTGTACCCCCGTATGACTCGTATCTGTAAATTTTTCCATACGAATCGTACGAGTCCCGTCCGACCCATGAAGTACGAATCGTATGTGAAAAATACATACGGATCTGCCTCATCCATACGAATCGGGTCGGAAAAGTTGTACAAGACGGACCCGGACACTTCTCCGTACAAATCGTAAAAATGAAGTCCGACCGTACTAGTACGATCCGGACCGGCTTTCCGATTTACGATTTGTACGGAAAACGTCCCGTACACGGGGAATGCCATTAGCCACTACAAAGCAAACTTTGTACAACTCGTATCCTGGGAAAAGTTGTCTCTGGGGTGCGAGTCGTACAGGGGTACAAGTCATACAGGCATACACCCCCGTGCGTTGTGCATGTATGGTGCGTACCCCCGTTGCGCATGTACTGTGCGTACCCACAACATCGCGTATGTATGGTGCGTACCCGCAACATCGCGTATTTACGGTGCGTACCACGAACATCGCGTATGTACGGTGCGTACCCCCAACATTGCATATGTACGGCAGATGTTGTGGGTACGCACTGTACATACGTGATGTTGGGGGTACGCACTGTACAAACGCGATGTTGCGGGTACTCACCATACATACGCGATGTTGGGGGTACGCACCGTACATACGCGATGTTGAGGGTACGCACCGTACAGACGCGATGTTGCGGGTACGCACTGTACATACGCGATGTTGCGGGTACACACAGTACATCCACAACGCAAGGGGGTGTGTGGCTGTATGACTCGTACCCCTGTACCGTACTGAATCACAGACACTGTAAAACAGCACAAGGAGGGCCTATTCGACTCGCACAACACCACAAAACACGTCTACACTGCACAAAAAATGGAAAGGACTGACCTGGACACATCCAAACAGGCAAACAGAGGGGCAAACTCACAACCACCCCATATAACACACCCACCAAAAATTCAAACAGAGCCCCTCCCACAAATGGCCCACACACACAAACCATGAGCCTTTGTAACAGACTCACTGCAGTTAGACAGCACACACCAACAACTGCACCCATCCACCTTAACATATATACCTTCACACACCCTCCTTCACACATACACCCTCTCCACATTCAGACACACACCGTCACCTTCAGACCCACACACCCACAACCATCCACACCCTGACCCCACACCATGCCCACAGACAAGAATCCAAAGTTCACAAGGGAGGAGCTGGAGATCCTTGTCAATGAAGTCATCAGAGTCGAGCCACAGCTGTTTGGAACATTGGTCAGACAGACCAGCATAGCTGAAAAATCACGCCTGTGGCAGACGATCGTCGAGAGGGTGAATGCTGTTGCACCCATCAGAGGGACCAGGAATGAATGCCAAGCCAGGTGGTACGATCTGCGGAGGGCGGTCAAGAGAAAAACGAATGAAGAGCCCGCCCAGACCAACATCACTCTAGGTGGTGGGCCCCGCAGACCAGTACATTACCATCCCTGGGAGGAGAAGGTGATGGCCATGCTTCCGCCGGTGGGAGTACATGGACTTCAAGGATTTCCAGAGCCTGGTGAGTACACAAACAACTTACGTAACATGGGGGTACTGGCATCCACACCCCAACCACACCAAATGCACGCAACTACCCCCAAGCCCTCACCGGGCAGAACCACAGTCAAAAACCACGCTAATGCCAATAACATGTGTATGCCCCATTGAGAAAGCAAGGCAATGATATGTCACGTGCTACACGAAGCACCAACCCAAGAATAGATGTCCGGTATGCTGGGTGGGTGGGTGCCACAAAACGCATGTTTGAATTCTAAATCAGACACTATTGCCCCCATCCCATATGGCCCAGCTACATACCCATGCACCATGAGCAATGCGCAGGGATTGGGAAAGTACTGACAATATAGCTCACAATTGGCCCTGGTGTAGGCAGCACAAGGCCCTCCTGTGACCAGTGCAAACACAAACACCAAGACAACAAGGTCAGATAGATCGGACAGGAACCCACACTCATTGTCATGGCAGCATGCTCCATGGGGGCACAGCTACATCACCTGGGAACCCCAGTGCCAAATCACACTACACCCACCAGCAGGCCCTGTCACACACACCCCTTACACAAGCAGAAACCACCAGGACAGGCAATGGATTTACCCACTGTCACAATGGACATGCAACACAACAAGACCAATACAGAGCCAAAGAAGCACCCAAGCCACAAATCGACATGTCAAAGACTCAGGAGAACATATCAATCTGTCTCCCGCAACATACCCATACACAAGGGAACATTGAGGAGAATGCTAGGCACATACAACTACCTGGAGGAACAGTGCCAACTTGAATGTGTATGAAACATGCATGTTGCATGAATCAGCATTAACATTGTCTGTCTCTCACACACAGGGCAACGTGATGAATATCCCCCCAACAATGGGGGGGAAGAATCACAGTCACAGGCTCGGGAGGAACCTGATCCCACCGGCAGCGACGCCTCTCAACACTCCGCGGATGACCCCAACCGACCTGGAACCTCTGGTGTCCAAGCCCCTGCAGAACCTGGTTCAGGAACATCTGTGCCAACCACCACCCCCATTCCTGCCACATCCCAGGAGACACCGAGCAGCCCTGCCCGCAGTGAACAACTGAGCCAGTCTGACCAGGAGGGACAAGGTGCGGCGGGCACCCAGGAGGAGGAACA
Organism: Triturus cristatus; assembly: GCF_964204655.1. Lineage (NCBI taxonomy): Eukaryota > Metazoa > Chordata > Amphibia > Caudata > Salamandridae > Triturus > Triturus cristatus. Next base: position 1,149,606,484 of record NC_140591.1, on the reverse strand, counting down.
CAACACTGCCATCCCTCAGGGGTCCCGTAGACCCGATGTGCCCACAACGGCAGGCCAGGCTCGTGTGGGCGGGGGTGGTGGGAGTGGAAGCAATCGGAGGCGAGAACCTGACGAGCCAGCTGAAGGGACTGGTATGTCACACATACACAACATCATGGAGCCATACCGGCGTGACACCAGGGAGATCAGCCAGGTAGTGGTGATCCTCACAGAGATCAAAAACCAGCAGGCCGAGCAACACGCCAGTCAACAACACCAAGGACGGATGGAGGCAACACTGGCTGAGCTCTTGGCGGTTAAAAGGGACATAAACCATTCACTCCGTCAGATCGCTGACAACATGGGCAACCCTCCCTGTGCCACCAGGCGCAGGCCAGCACCAGCCACAGAGAGGGAGGAGGAGGAGGATTCGTCCAACGGAGCGTCACAAGCATCGTCAAGGCCTGCATCTGAGGGTCCTGCGAGGTAGGTTGGTCGTCCACGGAAAAGACCGTGAGAGGCAGTGGCCCATCCACATCTCCCAGGTCACCTGACCTGGCACATGGCCTTCATGTGCGACAGCATCACCTCATTGACTGACATCATCTGCCACATGGACTTGCTGGTCACAGTCTGACCAATGATGCCAAACACTGTGGTCTGTACTATGATGACTTCAAATGCCAAGGATCCCATTTCCCCCTGTGAACTTTGGATTCTATGGTCCCTGCATTGCCCCTTTTTCTGTGAACAAATCACGCCCCAGAGCTAGAAATTAAAAAATGAATAATTGAAATTTCATGTTGCAGTCATTTAGCAGGAGCCCACAACATACGTGTGGGGATATGTCGAAGTATGCCTCAGTGTGGAACTAACTCCAGCCATCCATACACTTGGATCTGAGTCCGGTCGAGGACACACATGGGTCACAATGTATCTCAAAATACATACATGGAGCCCAATACTCACCCGTGATGGCCTCAAGCTGCTGAGGGGGGGCTTGCAATATTGCTCAGACAGACAAATTTGGAAGAGTTACATGAAGGTGTAGAGGTCATGGGTCATATTGATGTGCCCGGGGAGGGAGAACCAGGTCTGTTTGGCGAGGTGGGAGAACTATCTCCTGCATGCAGATTTTATGTGGATTTGATGAATGGTGGCCAGGGCAAGGTGGGCTGCATGGAGTTGGCCCAACGGGGTGTTTGATGACACACGTCCAAGGTCGGTTTTCGTCTGGGGTTGTGGACTGCCTCCTGAGTGTGGTTGAGGAGTCTGAAGGTGATCCTGCAGCACATAGTGAGCCATTGTACCTATCTCAGGTGGACGGTGATGTGGCTGGGGCGGGGGATGTTGCAGAGGAGGTGTGCGGATGCACCCTGTATGTGGATAAGTTCTCCAGCATTTTTGCTGTTGTCCTCCGTAGAGGCCGGTGCTGTAGTTGAGCCGGCTGGTGTCCTGGACCAGGGGGTCTGTCTGTCTTGCCTTGGAGTGGATCTATCTGTGGGTCATTTGCAGCATGTGGAGGGTATTGCAGCATAAGGTACAGATGGTGGTGAGTTGCATGGTAATTGTGAGCGATGGGTCCATGATGAACACCAGTTTGCGTGCGTTGCCACTGGGGGCTGGTGCGGTGCACAGACCAGTGGGACACAAGGAGTTGACCCAGCCATAAGGGAAAAATCCTCAGATAATGACCTCTGTCCTGTCCAAGTCCAGCCTCAGGTGGCTGATGTTCAGCCATTTATCAACGGATTTCATGCCTTCTTGAAGTTTGGATCTGGCAATGGCAGGCTCTTTGGTGAGTTTGAGGAGCAGCTGGGTGTCAATGGCATACGAGATGATGATGAGGTTGTGTGCGCATGTGATGGTGGGGAGGGGGTTTATGGAGACATTGAAGATCGTCACGCTGAGAGAAGAGCCCTGTAGCATGGGACAGATGACCCCAGTGTACTACATGTTGCAGGCTGGAGGCAGACTCCCTGGGCCTTGCTGGTGAGCTACTTTCTGATTTAATCCTGGGCCCTCCTCTGGATACCAGTGTTGGAGATGTGTGAGCTGACAGTGTGGTAGCACATGGTGTAGAATGGTGTTGAGAGGTCAAGGGTGGTGGCCTCACCATTGTTGAGCAGTTCAAATTTGTCGTTGGTGGTGGCAATGATGACGGTTGCAGTGGTGTGATTACTGTGGAAGATGGTCTGGTGCCGGTTGGCTGGAGCTGGTTGCATAGAGGAAATTGGTTAGTTGCTTGTTGAGTGTCTTCCTGATTACATTTGCTGGGTAGGGAAGCAGGGTAATATACCAGGAGATCCTGCGGTACTGCTGTCTGTTGTTTAAGAAGGGCCTGGGGCTCTGCATGCCTCCTGCACTCATGGAATGTGGCAAACTCAAAGGAGACATTCATGATGCACTGGACGTGGGCTTCAAGGATGGGGAATGATGTGGTTGAGATGTTGTGTGGGAAGGGGCCTGATGAAGAGCCACAGTGTATGTTGCACATGAGCAAAGTTGTGTACTTGCTGCTGACGGGAGTCCAGAACCTGATGGGTGTTTGTCCTGCGGATAATAGTGCTCTCTCCCTCTGTGTGCCAAGGTTGTTGTGTATGGCCATGAGCTTGCAGCCGTACAAAGTTGCAAGGGATGGGATCTGCCTTGCAAGGGTGGGGTGTCTTCGATGGAGATCTGCTGTCAGTTCACTCACAATGCTGATGAGCTCCTTGATGTCGTGTGTTTGGGTATCTCGGCACTATCTGAAGTATCTCCACTTGTCCTTGCTGATGATATGGTGATGGCTGTGTGTGGTGTTTTCCAGGGCTGTAAGGAAAATGATGTCTCTTTGTGTTGCAAGGTTTGCACAAGAGTCCGGCTAGGTCTGTAGGAGTCCAGTAGGTCTGCCTTGTCCCAGGTGCCTTAACTGTTGTTGTGCTTCACAGGAAAGTCCGTCAATGTGGCAAGATTGTTGGACCAGTTGCTGATCCAGTGCGTGAGGTCGCAGGGTGTTGCGGTGGTATTGTTTTGAGTGTCCCACACAGCTTGTCTGTGGCGACTTACATCAAGCATCTTTGGGGGATCGGTAGCATGGTGTGGGGCACTGTGTTGCTTGTTGGAGACGTGGATTCAAATGTTGATCGACCAATGCTGGATGGTGGTGTGCTTCCCCTCCAGCAAGAAGTTACTGGCCCCCAGCCACATGTAGCCCGTGGAGGTGAGGGCGTGCGTGCAGATGTACGTGTTGATGGCTTAGCGGAATTGTGGATGTAGGCCTGCAGATCTGTAGATGAGTGTTACTCTGAGGGTTGCTAGGGAGTTGCTGCAAACCCGGATTTGTGACTCTGAGGGTGTACTTGTGAATAAATAGTAATTCAGCCCCCGGGATTGGTGTTGCCATCCCTGCGGGTGATTTTGTATCCGTCTGAGATGCCAATGAAGACGTCATGTGCTGAGGATGCTTTTGTCCAGGTTACTGTCATGCATGTGATGTGTGGGGCTGTAGTGTTGAGGAGGGAACAGAGTCCAATGGTGTGCTGGTGGATGGAGCGGGTGTGGAGTAGGAGGCACATTACCTGGTTGTTCTGACAGGGTCTGGTAGGCTGGGCAGCGCTGTGTAGGCAGTTGGAGTAGCACACTCAGCATGCGAAGGTGTCGTGTGTGTGCTTAGGGGTTGCCTGATAGCAGGCGGATGATTGTCACAAGGACATTGCTTGGAGAGTGGCTGCAGCATGAGCCTGTTGCGTGACGTGGGTCATGCAAAGACTAGAGGGTCGTGCACTGTGCATGTTGCAGGCACAGATGGTCCTGCCTTTGGCACGGCGCTGGGGCTACAGTGGCACAGAAAAGCTGCTGGCTGCAATTAGAATCGGTGGAGGGGGAAGGGCTGAGCATTTGTGAGGCGTGGGGGTTGCAGAATCAGGGCACTCGGAGTGGCGCGGCCACAGGTGAGGCAGCAGCAGGTGGAAGGGGTTAGAAATTATGCAAAACTTAGAACACAAAGACAAGGAGGTCTGCAAGGCACAGTGCAACAGATGTATGTAAAGGAAGGAGTGTAAGGTCACTCATGGGTCACTCCGAGAAAATATATGAACAATCACCATAAATTACAGCCACGGTATCAGGCAACAAAATGCGGAGATGCGCAAATGAGACACACCATCAGCAGGCATTCACGTCCTGTTGTGGGGAGCAACCTGCACAAATACATACACAACCAGGTACTTCATGCACAATAGAAATCATTAGCCATAAAGTACTGCATGCATGTTGCTAAAGTACACATACACTCATATGCTCAATCTTTGTCAATTATGCCATAGATGATGCATGCAAACTGGCAAGATATCTGCAGTGACAGAGATGAGGCACTTTGGATTGTGCAAAACACCTTTATTCCAAATACACACACAAAGGGATATGCATCCATATTAACATACTCACAGGTCAGTTGACAGAACATGTGGGACATATACGCTGGACACCCCCTTCACAACACGGATGATGTAAATCCCTATGAACTGGCACACAAGGTAAGGGGATGAGCCAAACACATCCTGCTGCACACGGAGAGGCTGCAATTCCCCATGGAGCCTGTTGTTGTGATGTCCCCCACTATGTCCAACCGTAGCATCTGAAATGTTTTAGAGGCAAGGTTTACACACATCGATGCCTTCATCAGATGCAACACTCCACTACAGATGACTGTCAAGAAAGGTGACTATCATGTCATGGGAGTGATGCTACATGTTATATGCTCCATGGTGAGAAGACATGTATGCATGGTACCACAACATGCACAGAAGCTGTCCCCACACATTCCCAACCTATACCACCACCAAAAAGCCTTACTGCAATCGTTACCCAAAATGACATTCCCACATGTCCGTGCATGGCACGCTGATTCAGCACATGTTGCAATCCTCACGAGGAATAGCAGGAGGACAACGATGACATGAGCAGACAACAGGCGCTAAATACCTGTGAATGACAGACACACGAGAAGTCACCTAAAACAATTCTCACTGCACACAAGGACATTTCCAAAAGATGAACAATGTTGGACACGTGTAAATTGCAAATTTAAGTCTCTCCGCAAAACTGTGTTTAATGACATCATCACTCGAGTGACACATCAGAACACACATCCAAGTCACTTTGCATTCAGTCAGCTGGACACACACATTGCAACACATGCCACTCAATGCTACAAGCTTCCACACTCATACCCAGTGACTCACCATTATGAGAAGAAGTTGCGTATGAGCTGACTCCGGATATCATCCCCTCCTCCTCCTCATCACTAGCCTCGTGAGCAAGCCCTTGATCCTCCACGGGTGGATGCTCCAGCTCATCTGGATCCAGGATGAGTGACACTGCCTTCTCAACTGCCATGTTGTGCAGCATGCAGCACACGATGAAGAATTAGCACACCTTGTCCAGGCACCAGAATTGGCTCTTCAGGAGTACAAACGTCCTCTCAATCACTCGCCTGGTCTGCCCATGTGCATTGTTGTACCGGTGATCTGCAGCTGTTCTTGGGTTGCGGAGAGGTGTCATCAGCCATGGCATGTTGGGATATCCAGAGTCCCCTACATGGAAACATCATGTAAATAAGTGGGTCAGGAGATGCCATAAGAGACAAAGATACCGCAACACATAGGACAAAAAGAGTATACCCACCAACAAGACATGCTCGTTCGTTGTGCAGCTGCAGCATCATTTTTGGCACCCTGCTACGCCTCATGATGTAGGTATCGTGTGCTGATCCTGGAAAACGTGCACAGACATGGGAAATCAGCACACCACAAGGGCATTTATCGAGTGGTAATGTTTGCGGTTGCGATAGGCTTGTTTCTGTGCCTGTGCTGGCACAAAAGCCACATGTGTACCATCAATGGACCCAATTACATGGGGCATCCCACCCAGGGCATAGAAATCACCCTTGACATCTGTTAACTCCTCTGGAGTAGGAAATGTGATGAATTCATCAAGGTGCTCCAGCATGGCTGCTAAAACATCATGCAGGACACGACTGAACATAGTCTGTGACATCCCACCCACATCAGCTATGGTCAATTGAAATGCACCTGTGCCAAAAAAATGTAAGGCTGCCATCATCTTCATCTTGGGGGTCAGGGCAGTAGGATAACTGTGTTGCGGATGGAGGTGTGGTGCCAGCTTGTCTGCCAAGTCCTCAATCAACTGCTGAGTGAATCTATAACGGCGGATGCAGGCACGTTCCCTCATGGCAGCCAAGTCTGGCATTAGTCTTGGGACAGGTGGTGCCCTGCAAGGCATAGTTTGGAAGAATGAAGATTGAGAGTCGGCCAACATCAATGTCAATGAACCGAGCACATGCTACACTGCTAATACACATCAGGTAACTATGGAGTCGGGTGTGCGCAATACATCCAGGACACATATACCAGCTTGCTGGCACTCCTACAAAAAGACAGATACACCTGTTGATTGTCAAGTCTACATGCCATGCCCTGAAATGATTTGGTGGACAGTCTGAGTGAACAGCCAGAGATATCACCGGAGTGACACACAACCACATAGCTGCATTGGAAGGATGTCATCTCATCCAGACAGCTGACTGCAAGGCGCACGCACAGGTCACAATGAATGTCAAATGTACATATCAAACACAGTGCGATAAGGGGTACACGTGACAACACAAAGACACAGCCATTGAGACAACAAACATATGTATGACTGAAAATATATGATGTCCCATGCACACAGACCCTACAGCCTTGGGAATCCACATGTGGCATGGTGTGCGTAGATGTGGTGCATGCCCATCTCCACACAGACCCCTGTTGGATGCACCAACAGCAGATGCCGTTGACGGGACACTGACATGAAGCTCATGTGAACACATGACACACAGCCTACATAGTCCTTAAGGGGCACGCTGATCGTGACAGGTCAGTTCATAAAGTGTCCCTGTCCCTGGCATCAGGAGACAGGTGCGGGTGTTGGTGACTGTGCCACCCACTGCTGCTATGCATGACACAGTTGGACAACAGACACACATGTGGCACGTGTCAAGGTGATGTGTGCCACATCGTGCCCGATCACACATGACATGTGTCCACAGGTCCGAACACATCAATTTTGCAACGAGATGGAAGGACCTGTGCAAGATCACTGGCTAACACACCTAGGGCCAGCACCTGAAAGTATGCAGTGACAAGTACTTGATGGACATCCATGTGCGACTTGTAGCCCTCCATTCCTGGAATGTGTACGGCTGTATCACCATTGTAAGCGTGTGAAATGTGTACCCGTACGTGTAGGCACTGGTAGTACATGTACTTGTACAACTGGTGCGTACACGTACGTGTACTACCAGTGCCTACACGTACTAGTACAACTGGTGCGTACACGTATGTGTACACGTACGTGTAGGCACTGGTAGTACACGTACGTGTACAACTGGTGCGTACACGTACGAGTACACGTACGTGTAGGCACTGTTAGTACATGTACGTGTACAAGTACGGGTACGCCATGGTAGTACAAGTACGTGTACAACTGGTGCGTATACGTATGTGTACATGTATGTGTACGCCATGGTAGTACACGTATGTGTACAACTGGTGCATACACATACGTGTACTACCAGTGCCTACACGTACGTGTACTACCAGTGCCTACATGTACGAGTACAACTGGTGCGTACACGTACGTGTACATGTACGTGTAGGCACTGGTAGTACACGTACGTGTACAACTGGTGGTGCGTACACGTACGAGTACACGTACGTGTAGGCACTGGTAGTACACGTACATGTACAACTGGTACGTACACATACATGTACAGGTACATTTACGCCATGGTAGTATATGTACATGTACAACTGGTGCGTACATGTACGTGTACATGTATGTGTAGGCACTGGTAGTACACGTACGTGTACAACTGGTGCGTACACATACGTGTACACGTACGTGTATGCCATGGTAGTACACGTACGTGTACAAGTACCTGTACGCCATGGTAGTACACGTACGTGTACAACTGGTGCGTACACGTACGTGTACAGGTACGTGTATGCCATAATAGTACACGTATGTGAACAACTGGTGCATACACGTATGTGTACACGTTCGTGTACATGTACGTGTACGCCATGGTAGTACACATACGTGTACAACTGGTGCGTACACGTACGTGTACACGTACGTATAGGCACTGGTAGTACACGTATGTGTACTACCAGTGCCTACATGTACGTGTCAAACGCACTGTGCAACTGGTGCCGTAGGGGTACGAGTGAAACGCACCATACCTGTGTGTGGCTTTCAAATTTACATAGGGGACACATAAGGGACAGGCATTTGGCCCTAAATGCATGTATGTTGCCATGGATACCGAGTTTTCTCTTCAAATTTTTCCAGCAGGTGTCCTGGAAAAGTCAGTTGGCCACAAAATACAATGTTGCAAAGAGGTTGTTGACTTGACTTAATGCTCTAAATTTGAACGATGCAAATGCTGTCACTGGTGTATGTTTAAAGGGATTAGAGTAAACGTAAGATGAGAATGATTCAGGCCAATCACTATGTACTCCTTAAAATGAATGCCCCTCAGCAAGACAGATATAAGGCAGCCAGAAGCCATGAGAGGGCACTTGTCTGCACAACTTTCCTGTCGACACCATTTCTGCTGTCTCTGCTTCCCTGGACCATGTCTCGTGCTGTGGAGAGGGCCCAGCCATTCACCCTGGATGAGAATCAGGCCCTGCTGGAGGTCCTCCTCCCACAGTACACCAGCCTGTATGGGAGACCAGGGGAGCAGGTGAGTTCTGAGTCCACTACCTTTGCCTATGCACCTGTTGTGTGACCGTCAATATTGTGTCTAGGTGGGACTGACATGCAATGTTGTTCAAAGTGTGTCCTGGGGGGGACATGCTTATGTCACTCATGCAGTGCATCATGTAGTTCCTGTGTGCACTCCTCACTTGCATGGTGCTTACAGTGACTTTCACTGCATAGTGCATGAGACATTCAGCCTGGCTAATCCTTGGGGGCTTTTATTCATGTTGTCCTGAGGTGATTCAGTGGTCCCCCCGGTGTGACAGGTGACTGTACCCACAGATGTGTATGAGTTGGGTGGACCTGTGGTGAGAGTGTCCAAATGACGTGTACGACCTTATGGACATTGACGTGTGTGAATTTTCCTTGTCATGTAGGTGAGTGTCTATGTGAAGTAGTTGCACAACAGCTGCATGTTGAAGGCTACTGATCTAACCACCTGATGTGACAAGTGAGCCGTGCTTTGTGTCTGACTTGCAGAACTGGCACGACACCTGTGACTCCCCCTAGAAAATGGCACATGTGCAGAGTGAGGGCTGTATCCGCTGTAGTCAATGACAGGCCAGTGATCAGTGGCTGGGTGTGTCTGTCTAGTCTGCTAAGGGTGCGTCAGTGGAGTGGGACATGTGACTGCATGGCACGCGCTGCCCATCAGCCTGCTGTTGCATGTGCTGCACAGTGTGTGGCATGTTCATTGAGTGTTTTGCACCCCTCATGCCACCTGTAGACTTTCAATGCCATGTACTGCATTGGAGCTTGCACACAGGCCACTTGCATGTTGTGAATGAGGCTATTCCTGTCAGCATCCTATGCCCTGTTCAACATTTCAAAGATGTTCTGATGTGTGTTTCTGGGACATGGAGCAGGTGTATTGATGTTGTGTCACTTTGTCATCCTGACAGGTAACTGCCTACGAGAAGGGGGTTATCTGGACCAACGTCGTCAGGGCCGTGAGGACTGCAGGGGGGCGTGATCGGCAGCTGGCCCAGGTCCGCAAGAGGTGGCAGGACATCCGGTGCTGGACCCGGCGGATCGCCCGGGTCCAGCTCAAGCTCTCTTCACCTCGCCGCCACGGCTGGCGCCTAAACCTAACCCACCACATGAAACGTATCCTGGCGGTGGTCTTCCCTGACCTCGATAGGCAGTTAGAGGAGGGACTGCAGCAAGGAGGGGGTAGGTACATGGCTTTTTGTTGTGTTATGTGTCGCCAGCTTTAGGAAGTGCTATTTTGCATGAATACACTCCCAGAGTTCATATGTGCAGTGCATTTTCTGTTCCCAAATGTCACCTGGGGCTCTTTTTCATCCCTTCCTCTCCTCGACATGTGTCCCCTGGTGTGTGTGTAATCACATTTGCACATGGTCATCTATGGTGCCAGTACATCTAAGTGCACATTGCTTTCTGCATCATGTGGGAGGGTGGTCTGTGACTTGTGTTGGTACCTTGCCTGTGCCATGACCTGTTCACTATGAAGGGGGTCCATAGTTGTTGTCACTGATGCTGATTATCAACATCGGAGTGTGAGCTTTCAACTGGACACCCTTGCAGCACGCATGTGCAATGTTGTGGCCTCAGACATGATGTGCATGAGTGTGAGATATGCATAGTGCCATGACGGTTGTACATGGTAGAGTCAGCTCAGTCCAGGACCCTGGAGCAGTGTGCCCACTACAGTCCCCTGAGACACCCTGGCCTCCTAATCATGTGTGTCATCCAACACTGTGCACATTCTCTGTGTGTGCTGCATAGGCCTGCCTCTGTGGCATTGTTCCCTGCCCTACTTTTATTTGGTTAATGTGTGCTACATGTGTCCACTGGACAGGGATACAACATTTTGCTTGTGCATACTCACACTGGCCAGTGCCTGTGTGGCTATTCACAACAATCTGTTGATGGTTGTTTGTCACAAATCTATGTTGTCAGCCCCACGAGGTGATTTGGTGTCAATGAAGCAATTTTGCAAGCACAGTTGTTGTAACCTTGAATAAGAGGTGTCACTTCTTGATCTGTATACATCACATAGACTCAGGTATTGGGGGAGGGGGATGCGGGAGAGGCATACATGTGCAACTCTGATTTTTCAGTGGCAGGTCTGACTTGTGTGTGAGAATTGCCTAGACTAAAATACACTGGGCAGTGTCCCTGTGATGCTGGCCAGTGCTCAATGTACGTGCTTTGCAGCCTGTGTCATTTTTTTACTAACAAGAATCCTGCTCATACATTTTTGGCACATGTGTGGTTCAGATGCAACGCAGTTTGGGCTGTGTGTGCTGATATCTGTGTGTACATTCAGGCTTGCCATGAGGGTGGCCCCGCAGTACAGCTGGCCTTTTTACCACCCAATTGCAGTCCTATTAGCTTCTGCATTGTCCTGGGTGTGGACATGGGTGCCACTCCAGATGACAGGCAGTAGGTCATATGTGTAGCCAACTGTGTAATTAGGTGATGGATGGCCTGGTGACAACTGACATGATTCAAGTTGTTACTCTTCATGATTTGTACCTTGGCACTCATACCACTTGTCAACAGTTGTTCATGTTTCACATGTGGAAATTCGTTGATTTGTGTTAAGAACACTAATGTGCCTGCATGCAAAATGTTGCACAAGGCAGTGCACACAAAAGTACATTCACACTGTCATGGAATGAGCTGGCACATTTTCAATGAAGCCACTGTTATAAATAAATGTTGTCACAGATTCTCCATATACATGTGCCCACGGTGGTCTTGATTTTGTGAGACTCATCAGTTGTCGGTGATACAAACTAACGAGTGTCAAGACGTCCAGACCTCCGTGGGCCCATGTATATGTACTTTCTGCAACACAATCTATTTCTAACAGTGGCTCCTCCGAAAAGGTGCCAGCTTCTTCAATGACAGTGTAAATGTACTTTTGTGTGCACTGCCTTGTGCAACATCTTGCATGCAGGCACATCAGTGTTCTTTTTGCAAAATGGCCAATTGGCACATCCAAAACATGTAGATTGGTTGAAGTTGTGTGAGTCCCAAGGTACCAACATTTGTTCGTTTTGTGTTCCAAGGGACTTACAGGTCTCTGAGTGTGGTGACACCTTGAGTATTGAGGTGTGTTAGTTAACCTTGAGTGCACCACTCCTGTTTCTTTCAGGGTAAACAAGAGGTGTCATGACTTCATTGTATTGCTGTGCTCACCGGTTCACAGACAATAGCTTCTCAGTGTATTGCTCATTCAAGTTGTGGCCTTTTGTGTATTGAGTTTCCTGGTGTCAAAGTGGCATGGTGGGTCTACCAACTGGGCAGTCCAGGGCTTACATATGTGCGGAGTAATCCAGCTGTTACTCATGATGCATTGCCTGATATGCACTGTGACCTATTGTTCTTGTGCTCATGTGCCAGATGTATACAGGTGACTGATGCTTTCTGATTTCTTCTCCTTGCCCACAGCATCATCATCCACACGCGAGGGAGACACTGGCATGGACCTTGAGGAGGGACCCAGCGACAGTGCCACCAGTGCTGTGGAGTCAGCAGGAGACAGTGGCATGGATGGCGAGGGGAGTCAGTCAGAGGACCTGTCCGGAGGCGAGAGCATGTACGACACCAACAGGTCCCAGGCTGACATCCTTGAGGAGGCGGAGGATGCAACAACATCTGGCAGCATCCCGCCATCTGTACCCGCCTCCCCCATTGCCATCTCCGCCCTCCCAGTTGCTCCTGTCCCTTCTGTCCGTGCATGGTCCCACTGTGTCTCCTTCTGACCAGGCACCGCACCCCCTGCCCCTGTCACCCCTGCTGCCCTCAGTGAAGAGTCTGTGGACACACTGCGGCAGTTGCAGGTTGGTCAGGCATCGATGCTGCATGTCCTCCATGAACACACTAGACTGCTCAGTTGGTGTTGTTCGTGGAGGGCATGTCATCAACGATGGCTGAGCAATGCAGGATTCTGTGGTCCATGGACTCTTCACTGATGAAAGCAGGTTCTCTCCTGCGGCGCTCCGTCGCCCCCCTACCCCGGACCCATCCACACTGCCCTCTCCCATGCCTGTCCAAAGCACACACAGACAGTCACAGGCACACACCACAACAGACACATCCAGCACACCCCCAAGTAAGGCACTGCGCACACCTGATGGCATGCACACTCAGGGGGATGTAGTCACACCCACAGGGTCTGGGGGCAAATGGCAGACACGCAGCCACAGTCAGAGTCCGCAGTCCTCACAACCCAGTTCCTCCAAAAACACTCCCCTTAGCTCCCCTGCCAAACTGTCACCCAAAGAGGTCTACATGGCTGGTCTGGCCCTCAGCCCCACTGTGACACAAGCCCGCATGAGGGCGAGGAAGTCCCCGGGAAGGGGAATTGAGTCCCCCCCATGTCCACCCCCTCCCCAAAGAGCGCTGCACCCCATCCCTCAGCCACCCCCCCTCCGTTGGCCCTGGGGTTTCTTCAGGTGCAGGGGTTACTCGGTACGCCCTGGCAGCAGTGTGCAGCGCCGAGCTCACCTCCACCTTTGGCGCTGCCCCACCCCCTGTGGTGGAGACGTCCAGCCCTGCACCCACCACACCTACCCAACCCACTCCTGTCCCTGCGATGCCTGGTACTCCCACTGATAATGCCCCCCTGGTCAATAAACCTTGAGGTTACTTTGTGCAGGCAAGGTAGGGGTGGACACAGTCACCTACGTCCACCCTTGGACTTGATCTATGGACTGGCCATTGGCCTTTGTAAATAGTGTCTTCTTAATTTGTTATTCTTGTGTGCTGAATAAAGCCTTTTCTTTTAGTTTCAACACTATTGCATTTCAGGTACTTGATGTTGGTGATGAGGCTCATGAAGTTGGTGTTCTGGTAATGTGTTAGGGTTCTGAGAAATTTGTTTGTATGATGGTCATGAGGTGGACCATGGTATCTATGTGCCATCACAATGACTGTGCAAATAATAATGGTTAGTGTGTGTTCATTTGGTTTTGAGACATTGTCCCAAGGAGTGTTTCTTCCTCTGAGGCACCTGTCATGTTCCCTGCAAACAGTTTCACAATTGTTGTGCTGACCTGTGTCAACATATCCTTTGTTGGTGATGGATCTCTTCAACAATGGCCATGCATGCTCACCGATGTCTCCTGCTGAATCGTCTGTGCCATCCTTGCCAGTCACTGTACTTGTGTTTTGGGTATGTAGGAATGGCAGCAGGGAATCCTTGCCCCTTTTCAGCACTATGCATGTGTGTAATCACGGCCTACCACACAAATGGTACGTGTTATGCAGGGTATTTGGGCACCTGACTCACAATTGTGGGCATTGTATCTAGTCACATTGAACCCTATTCCTTCCATGAGAGACAACATCTGGGTGGCTGGACCATCACCTGGACATTCCTATCACTCCTGGAATGTGCGTGACAGTGTGTGTTCCCTTTGGCTATCTTAGTTTGGTATGCAGTTCCATGACTATACAGTCTGTTGGCATGAAATCAGGGTGTGTATTGTGCTGCATCTGCCATGGGTAGGTATGCATGTGTTATATGTCCTCACACCCACATGTGGTGTGTTGTTGGACAGGCCACACGAAGGGCTTGCTCCCTCCCTGCATGACAGGGCCCAAGCCCCGGCCCGCCAGGCGTGACCCACGAGAATCACCCGCACCCCGTCTCCCGACGGAACTCCTGCCCCCGGACCTCCATGTATCACGGGACCAAACCACCACCGGCTCCCCCGGCCGGGTCAAGCCGCCATCTTGGACCCTGCGCCACGAGGCCGCGTGGCCTCCACCCGACCCTAACCCTGGGCCTGGCCGGCCCCGACATCCCGGCACCACCATCCACCCAGGAGGTGAGCGGACCACTTGGCAGGTCAATGGGAGAACGAAGCGCCAAGGGCTCTCCCCCGCCAGGTGCCGATCGCCTCCAGCTCCCCCAGGCACTGGCTCCACCCCCTGCTGGGTGTCTGGACACCTTCATCCCGGACCCTCCGACCTCCAAGTGCGAGGGTCCGGACATCAAAGGGCGCCTGCCCTATAACTGGAGCAGCTCCGGAGCAGGAAGGCAGTTGTATCCTGGAGTCGAGAGACACCGAGAGAACTCAGCCTTGACGGACTACTGGCGCTGCCGTAGCCCTACCTTGTGAACTATCGTCCTGCCTGCTGGTGCTGCCGCGGCCTTCTGCAACATCCATCCTCGTCGGGACCTGCTGGCGCTGCCGCGGCCCGTTGTAACGACCATCTTCACCGGGACCTGCTGGCGCTGCCGCGGACCGTACATCGACCATCTTCACCGGGACCTGCTGGCGCTGCCGCGGACCGTGTATCGACCATCTTCACCGGGACCTGCTGGCGCTGCCGCGGCCCGTCCCAGCTAGAACACCAAGCTCGAGGATTGTGAGCTACCCACCATACCATCTCAACTACCAGACTGGTAACCAGACTGTCCCGCTACCCCCTTTTCCCATCTTGAGAGACTTGAATCGAGGGGACCCCTGAGTCCAGACCTCCTTGTACCATTTCATCGTACCTTAAGAAATTGCTTATAAAGAACACTAAATCTTCTCCTTGTGTGGTATCTGTCTGTGGGGGGGAAGTTATTTGTCTGTACGATCGCTGGAGACGGCTCTCCACGGAGACCTCTCCCCTTGTCCTCGGCCGACCCTCCCGGTCCTTCTAACATTGGTGGCCAGCGGCGCGATCCGAATCAACGCGTAATCGTACAGAGAGTAGCTCACCCCACGACAAAACCACGATGTCAGCCAAAGATAGCGGTTCCACTGAAAAGTTCCAAATGGATAAGTTGGGAGAATATAGCCACCGCGAACTTAAACAATTCTGCATGGAACTAGGCATTGCTACCACCGGCCTGAGTACCAAAGACGATTTGAAGCGCGCCCTTGAGTCGTGGGCAGAAACTGGGATCGCCGGATCCTCCGACCAAAACAGTGTCGCACCAGAGGGGAACGCCACGGCTCCCGAGGAGCGGGGAACGGGCCTCTCGCAGGAGGAGATCCAAGAAAGAGAAAGAACCAGATTACATGAGTTGGAAATGGCCCGACTCAAGATGGACGGTGAACTAAAGTTAGCCGAGCAGAAACTAAATCTAGAACATCTGCGGCTCCGAGAAGAACGAGAAGAAAAACAGAGACAGAGAGAGCTCGAGGAAAAAAGAATAACACTCGAACACGAGCGCAAACTGGCGGAAATAGAACTTCGGAAACAGAATAAAGAACCGGGGGTGCCTGAGCGACCGCACACCCCGGGAGCAACCGAGAAAAAAGTCCACATCCCCAAGGATGTTGTCCGAGAGTATGTCCGAGAGGACGACATACAACAGTGGTTCAAAGCCTACGAGATCGCCATGACCTCCCACCGGATCGACCGGAGTGATTGGGGAGCCGGACTATGGGGGACGTTCGTCAACGAAGGCCGCGATGCCCTATTGCAGCTCCCAGATCACCAAATGTCGTCCTACGACCACATGAAGGCTGCCCTCCTCACCCGCTACGGCCTCACACCCGAGATGTACCGCCAGAGGTTCAGAGATTGCACCCGGATCCCGGGTACAACTTGGGTGGAGTACGTCAACTATTTCAGCCGAGCCTTCGAGGGTTGGATCAAGGGGAGCCATGTAACGACCTACGAGCAACTCTTTAACCTTATGGTATGGGAACACCTGTCGAACAACTGTTTCGTCGAGCTCAGGCAGCACCTCCTCGACAGTAAATTGACTGACCCCCGGCAACTCGCCGCTGAAGCTGACCGATGGGAAAGCACCCGAGTGGGCCGAAGAGGACCACACGAGAAAAACCGAAGCAACCAAGGCCAGCACCGTCCTCGGGGAGGAGGAGGAGGCCAGGGGCGAGGGAGAGACACCCCCCCGGCAACACCCGTGGCCAGCACCCCGCCCCCGGCCGGCCGGGGCAACCCCCCGATGCGCCCGGGGTTCCGAGCCAACGTCACGTGCCACCGATGCCAGCGAGTCGGCCACTACGCCAATGACCCGAGCTGCCCGCAGAACCAAACGCCCAAGCCCCGCCAGGTAGCTGCCGCCGCCCTGGGGGAAGAACGACTATCAGAGGAACAGGAAGAGTATGAGCCGGCCCAGCAAGAGTGGGAACCGGCCGCCATGGTTCTAGCGTGCCTAGGGGGAAAAGACATGGTCCCGCGGGCTCCCCTACCCGCCAACACCCGGAAATATGGCCAGTGGGTGACCATTAATGGGCGTCGGGCCGAGGCCTTACGTGACACAGGCGCCAGTGTGACGGCCGTCCGCTGTCACCTGGTGAAGCATGAGCAGATCCTGCCGAACATTCTCTGCCCCGTCCGCTCAGCCGACAATTCCGAAAGTCTGTGTCAAATGGCCTGCGTCCCCTTCGAATGGGGAGGGGTCTCCGGCCTGTTGAAGGTGACGGTCCGGGATGATGCCCCCGTGGACTGCCTCTTGGGGAATGACCTTGAAAGTTCCCCGTGGGCCGCCGTCGAAAGAAGAGAGCACCTGGGGATGCTGGGCCTCCCGGATTGGGCCTGCGTAACCACCCGGTCCATGGCCGCCCGTGCCGTCCCCCGACCAGAAGAACCAGAATGGCCAGCACCTCCGCCCCCGGTCGCCCCAGTAGAGGACAACGACGATGCCGACCCCCCAGAACCGACGGCCGAAGGGGTCGCTCAACCCCAGGACCTTCCCGGCCTGGCTCAGTGGCGTCAAGAAGGGGGGCCCACCCAGGAACAGTTCCGCCAGGAGCAAAAGACCTGCCCCTCCCTCGAGGGACTCCGCCAGCAAGCCAGCGCCCAGAGCGCAGGGGACTCCACCGGAACTCCTTGGGTCTATTGGGATAACGACCTGCTATACAGCGAACAAAGAATCGCGGAGTTAGGGGCCAGTCGAGTGCTGGTGGTACCTCTCCGCTTCAGAGACTTCCTACTAACTCTGGCCCACGATGTCCCCCTGGCTGGACACCTGGGCCAGGACAAAACCTACAGTCGCCTAGTGACCCACTTTTTCTGGCCGAAGATGCGGAACGACGTCCTTAACCACTGCCGGTCCTGCCCCACGTGCCAGGCCAGTGGGAAGAGCGGCCGTAAGCTAAAAGCCCCTCTGCAACCCTTCCCAGTGGTCACCACCCCGTTCGAGAGGGTAGGAATAGACATTGTGGGGCCCCTGGACCCCCGCACGGCGCAAGGACATAGGTTCATCCTGGTACTAGTGGACCACGCCACCCGCTACCCCGAGGCGGTGCCCCTGCGAACTGTAACAGCTCCGGTGGTTGGCCGGGCCCTAATGGGGATCTTCTCCCGGGTGGGCTTCCCCCGAGAAGTCGTCAGCGTCCGAGGCACGAACTTTATCTCAAAATATATGAAGTCCCTCTGGCAACAGTGCGGGGTCACCTACCGATTCACGACCCCCTATCACCCCCAAGGGAACGGACTAGTGGAGCGATTTAACCGTACCCTCAAGGGGATGATTGGGGGATTGGAAGAGCCCCTCCGTTGCCAGTGGGATGTACTACTCCCGTGCCTCCTCTTCGCCTATCGAGAAGTTCCCCAGAAGTCACTTGTCTTTAGCCCTTTCGAACTCCTGTACGGGCACCCTGTGCGAGGGCCCCTCAGCCTAGTCAGAGAAGGTTGGGAGATGGCCCCCCTAAAAACCCCTCCAGACGTCTTCAAGTACCTCCTGGCCCTCCGCAATCAGACCCGGCGCTTCAGGGAGATGGCCAAGGCGAACCTCGAGGCCTGTCAGGAGGACATGAAAAAATGGTACGATCAAAATGCCTCCTCCGTCGAATTCGAACCTGGTCAACAAGTGTGGGTGATGTCCCCCACCGAACCATGTGCCTTGCAAGATAAGTGGACGGGGCCCTTCAAAGTGGTCGAGCGCAAAAGCCCCGTCACTTACCTCATCGACATGGGGACCCCCCGGAACCCCCTCCGGGTCCTCCACACCAACAGACTCGAACCACACTTTGTGCGCTCAGAACTCAGCCACCTGATGGCTACGGACAGTGGGGCGGAGGAAGACTCCGAGCCCCTCCCTGATCTCCTGAAGACTCAGGAGAACGACGGTTCCGTGGACGGGGTCCGGCTCTCCGATGCCCTCACCCCAGAGCAACGCCAGGGCTGCCGGGACCTCCTGCTGCGGTTCGCTACATTGTTCTCCCTCACCCCCGGGATCACCCCTTGGTGCTTGCACGACGTGGACACCGGGGACAGTCCCCCTATCCGACACCGGGCCTACCGCGTGCCAGATCGGGTACGGGCCTGCATCCAAGAGGAAGTGGCCAAGATGCTCACGCTCGGGGTCATCGAGCCCTCGGACAGCCCCTGGGCCAGCCCGGATGTACTGGTCCCCAAAGCCGCTGCCCCCGGCACCACTCCTGAACTGCGATTCTGCGTTGACTATCGGGGCTTGAACGCTGTCACCCGGACCGACGCTCATCCTATCCCCCGAGCGGATAAATTGATCGACCGGCTGGGGGCCGCCCGCTACCTCAGCATCTTCGACCTAACAGCGGGCTACTGGCAGATCGGTCTCACACCCCGGGCTCAGGAACGGTCCGCCTTCTCTACCCCCGATGGCCACTACCACTTCAAGGTCATGCCCTTCGGCATGAAGAATGCCCCCGCTACTTTTCAACGTCTGGTGAACCAGGTCTTGGCGGGGCTCGAAGAGTTCATCGCCGCCTACCTGGACGATATCGCTGTGTACAGCCGCCACTGGTCCGACCACCTCCTCCACCTCCAAGAGGTCCTGCAGGCCCTCCAGCGGGCCGGCCTCACGATTAAGGCCGGCAAGTGCCAAATTAGTCAAGGGTCCGTGACCTACCTCGGGCACCAGGTGGGAAGCGGGCTGGTGGCCCCGCTGCAACTTAAAATTGCTGCCATCCAGTCCTGGCAGCCCCCCATCACCCGGACCGAGGTCCGAGCCTTCTTGGGGCTCACCGGCTACTACCGGCAGTTCGTGAGGGACTACGGCAGCATTGTGGGGCCCCTCACGGGTATCACGTCCAAAAACCACCCGAAGCGGATAAACTGGACCCCCGACTGTCAAGCGGCCTTCGAAAAGCTGAAGGCCGCCCTGTGCACCGCCCCTGTGCTCCAGGCCCCCGATTACAGTCGGGAATTCATTGTACAGACAGACGTCTCCGACCACGGCATCGGAGCGGTTCTTTCCCAGCTGAACCCCGAGGGTCATGACCAGCCGGTGGCCTTCATCAGCAGACGTCTCCTGGCCCGAGAACAGCGCTGGAGCACAATCGAGAGGGAGGCCTTCGCAGTGGTGTGGGCCCTCAAAAAGCTCCGGCCCTACCTCTTCGGTACCCACTTCCGGGTACAAACCGACCATCGACCCCTGCAGTGGCTGATGCAGATGCGGGGGGAGAACCCAAAACTATTGCGCTGGTCCATCTCCCTGCAGGGAATGGACTTCACCGTGGAACATCGACTGGGCCAAGACCACGCCAACGCAGATGGCCTGTCACGCTTTTTCCGCCTCGACGAGGAGAGTCCCCAAGAAGATGGGTGACTCTCCCCGCCTTCAGCTGGGGGGGACGCATGTTGGACAGGCCACACGAAGGGCTTGCTCCCTCCCCGCATGACAGGGCCCAAGCCCCGGCCCGCCAGGTGTTATCCACAAGAATCACCCGCACCCCGTCTCCCAACGGAACTCCTGCCCCCGGACCTCCATGTATCACGGGACCGAACCACCACCGGCTCCCCCGGCCGCATCAAGCCGCCATCTTGGGCCCTGCGCCACGAGGCCGTGTGGCCTCCACCCGACCCTAACCCTGGGCCTGGCCGGCCCTGACATCCCGGCACCACCATCCACCCAGGAGGTGAGCGGACCACTTGGCAGGTCAATGGGAGAACGAAGCGTCAAGGGCTCTCCCCCGCCAGGTGCCGATCGCCTCCAGCTCCCCCAGGCGCTGGCTCCACCCCCTGCTGGGTGTCTGGACACCTTCATCCCGGACCCTCCGACCTCCAAGTGCGAGGGTCCGGACATCAAAGGGCGCCAGACCTATAACTAGGGCAGCTCCGGAGCAGGAAGGCAGTTGTATCCTGGAGTCGAGAGACACCGAGAGAACTCAGCCTTGACGGACTACTGGCGCTGCCGTAGCCCTGCCTTGTGAACTATCGTCCTGCCTGCTGGCGCTGCCGCGGCCTTCTGCAACATCCATCCTCGTCGGGACCTGCTGGCGCTGCCGCGGACCGTTGTAACGACCACCTTCACCGGGACCTGCTGGTGCTGCCGCGGACCGTGTAACGACCACCTTCACCGGGACCTGCTGGCGCTGCCGCGGACCGTGTAACGACCACCTTCACCGGGACCTGCTGGCGCTGCCGCGGCCCGTCCAAGCTAGAACACCGAGCTCGAGGATTGTGAGCTATCCACCCTACCATCTCCACTACCAGACTGGTAACCAGACTGTCCCGCTACCCCCTTTTCCCCATCTTGAGAGACTCGAATCGAGGGGACCCCTGAGTCCAGACCTCCTTGTACCATATCATCGTACCTTAAGAAAGTGCCTATAAAGAACGCTGAATCTTCTCCCTGTGTGGTGTCTGTCTGTGGGGGGGAAGTTATTTATCTGTACGATCGCTGGAGACGGCTCTCCCCGGAGACCTCTCCCCTTGTCCTCGGCCGACCCTCCCGGTCCGTCTAACAAGGCACAACAAGAGTGGGAACCGGCCGCCATGGTTCTAGCATGCCTAGGGGGAAGAGACATGGTCCCGCGGGCACCCCTACCCGCCAACACCAGAAAATACAGTCAGTGGGTGAACATTAATGGACGCCAGGCCGAAGCACTACGTGACACGGGGGCCAGTGTGACGGCCGTCCGCTGTCACCTGGTAAAACCAGAGCAGGTCCTGCCGAACATTCTCTGCCCCGTCCGTTCAGCCGAAAACTCGGAGAGTCTATGTCGGATGGCCTGCGTCCCCTTCGAATGGGGAGGAGTCTCCGGCATGTTGAAGGTGACGGTCCGGGATGATGCCCCCGTGGACTGTCTCCTGGGGAATGATCTTGAGAGTTCCCCGTGGGCCGCCGTTGAGAGAAGAGAACACCTGGGGATGTTGGGCCTCCCAGACTGGGCGTGCGTAACCACCCGGTCCATGGCTGCCCGTGCCATCCCCCGACCCGAAGAACCCGAATGGCCTGCACCTCCTCCCCCGATCGCTCCCGTAGAGGACGCCGACTATACCGACCCCCCAGAGCAAGCCCCCGAAGGGGTAGCCCAGCCCCCGGTCCTTCCCGACCTGGCTCAGTGGCGTCAAGAAGGGGGGCCCACCCAGGAACAGTTTCGCCAAGAGCAGAAGACCTGTCCCTCCCTCGAGGGACTCCGCCAGCAAGCCCTCGCCCAGAGCGCAGGGGACACCACCGGTGCTCACTGGATCTATTGGGACAACGACCTGTTATACAATGAACAGAGAATCGCGGAGTTAGGGGCCAGTCGAGTGCTGGTGGTGCCCCTCCGTTTTAGAGACTTCCTGCTAAATTTGGCCCACGATGTCCCTCTGGCTGGACACCTGGGCCAGGACAAAACCTACAGTCACCTGGTGACCCACTTTTTCTGGCCGAAGATGAGGAACGACGTCCTCCACCACTGCCGGTCCTGCCCCACGTGCCAGGCCAGCGGGAAGAGCTGCCGCAAACTCAAAGCACCTCTGCAACCCTTCCCAGTTGTCACCACCCCGTTCGAGAGGGTGGGAATAGACATTGTGGGGCCCCTGGACCCCGTACAGCACAAGGACATCGGTTCATCCTGGTACTGGTGGACCACGCCACCCGCTACCCCGAGGCTGTGCCCCTGCGAACTGTAACAGCCCCGGTGGTCGGCCGGGCCTTAATGGGGATCTTCTCCCGGGTGGGCTTCCCCCGAGAAGTCGTCAGCGATAGAGGCACAAACTTTATTTAGAAATATATGAAGTCCCTCTGGCAACACTGCGGGGTCACCTACCGATTCACGACCCCCTATCACCCTCAAGGAAACGGACTAGTTGAACGATTCAACCGCACGCTCAAGGGAATGATTGGGGGATTGGAAGAGCCCCTCCGTCGCCAGTGGGATGTACTACTTCCGTGTCTCCTCTTCGCCTATCGAGAAGTTCCCCAGAAGTCCCTAGGCTTTAGCCCTTTCGAACTCTTGTACGGGCACCCTGTGCGAGGACCCCTCAGCCTAGTCAAAGAAGGTTGGGAGATGGCCCCCCTCAAAACCCCTCCAGACGTCTTCAGGTACCTCCTGACACTACGCAATCAGACCCGGCGGTTCAGGGAAATGGCAAAAGCAAATCTTGAGGCCAGTCAGGAGGACATGAAAAAATGGTACGATCAAAATGCCTCCTCCGTCGAATTCGAACCTGGTCAACAAGTGTGGGTGATGTCCCCCACCGAACCATGTGCCTTGCAGGACAAGTGGACGGGGCCCTTCAAAGTGGTCGAACGCAAGAGCCCCGTCACCTATCTCATCGATATGGAATCTCCCCGGAACCCCCTCCGGGTCCTCCACACCAACAGACTCAAGCCCCACTTTGTGCGCTCGGAGCTCAGCCTCCTGATGGCTACGGACAGTGGGGCGGAAGAAGACTCCGAGCCTCTCCCTGATCTCCTAAGGACTCAGGAGAAAGATGGTTCCGTGGACGGGGTCCGGCTCTCCGATGCCCTCACCCCAGAGCAGCGCCAAGTCTGCCGGGACCTCCTGCTGCAGTTTGCTACCTTGTTCTCCCTCACCCCAGGGGTCACCCCCTGGTGCTTGCACGACGTGGACACTGGGGACAGTCCCCCTATCAGACACCGGGCATACCGCGTACCAGATCGGGTGCGGGCCTGTATCCAAGAAGAAGTATCCAAGATGCTCACGCTCGGGGTCATCGAGCCCTCGGATCGCCCCTGGGCCAGCCCGGTCGTGCTGGTCCCCAAGGCTGCTGCCCCCGGCACCACTCCTGAACTCCGATTCTGCGTTGACTATCGGGGTTTGAATGCTGTCACCAGGACCGACGCTCACCCCATCCCCCGAGCGGATGAACTGATCGACCGCATGGGGGCTGACCGCTACCTCAGCATCTTCGACCTGACAGCGGGCTACTGGCAGATCGGTCTCACACCCCGAGCCCAAGAACGGTCCGCCTTCTCTACCCCCGATGGCCACTACCACGTCAAGGTCATGCCCTTCGGCATGAAGAACGCCCCCGCTACTTTTCAGCGACTAGTGAACCAGGTCTTGGCGGGGCTCGAGGAGTTCAGCGCCGCCTACCTGGACGATATTGCTGTATACAGCCGCCACTGGTCCGACCACCTCCACCACCTCCGAGAGGTCCTGCAGGCCCTCCAGCGGGCCGGCCTCACAATCAAGGCCGGCAAATGCCAAATTGGGCAGGGTTCGGTGACCTACCTCGGACACCAGGTAGGAAGCGGCCTGGTGGCCCCTCTGCAACTCAAAATCGCTGCCATCCAGTCCTGGCAGCCCCCAGTCACGCAGACCGAGGTCCGAGCCTTCTTGGGGCTCACCGGCTACTACCGGCGGTTCGTGAGGGACTATGGCAGCATTGTGGGGCCCCTCACGGGACTCACATCCAAAAACCACCCGAAAAAGATTAACTGGACACCAGACTGTCAAGCGGCCTTCGAGAAGCTGAAGGCCGCCCTGTGCACGGCCCCTGTGCTCCAGGCCCCCGATTACAGTCGGGAATTCATTGTGCAAACAGATGCCTCCGACCATGGCATCGGGGCGGTCCTCTCCCAGCTGAACTCCGAGGGCCTTGACCAACCGGTGGCCTTCATCAGCAGACGCCTCCTGGCCCGAGAACAGCGCTGGAGCACAATCGAGAGGGAGGCCTTCGCCGTGGTGTGGGCACTCAAAAAGCTCCGGCCCTATCTCTTCGGTACCCACTTCCGGGTGCAAACAGATCAGTGACCCCTGCAGTGGCTAATTCAGATGCGGGGGGAAAACCCCAAACTATTGCGCTGGTCCATCTCCCTGCAGGGGATGGACTTCACTGTGGAACATCGACCGGGCCAAGACCACGCCAACGCAGATGGCCTGTCACGCTTTTTCCGCCTCGACGAGGAGAGTCCCCAAGAGGATGGGTGACTCTCCCCGCCTTCAGCTGGGGGGGGACGCATGTTGGACAGGCCACATGAAGGGCTTGCTCCCTCCCCGCATGACAGGGCCCGAGCCCCGGCCCTCCAGGCGTTACCCACAGAAATCACCCGCACCCCGTCTCCCGACGGAACTCCTGCCCCCGGGCCTCTATGTATCATGGGGCCGAACCACTACCGGCTCCCCCGGCCGGACCAGCTGCCATCTTGGACACTGCACCACGAGGCCGCATGGCCTCAGCTCTACCCTAACCCTGGGCCTGGCCAGGCCCCGACATCCCGGCACCACCATCCACCCAGGAGGTGAACGGACCACTTGGCAGGTCGATGGGAGAAAGAAGTGTCGATGGCTCTCCCCCGCCAGGTGCCGATCGCCCTCCAGCTCCCCCGGGCGCTGGCTCCACCCCCCTGCTGGGTGTCTGGACTCCCTCATCCCGGACCTCCCGACCTCCAAGTGCGAGGGTCCGGACATCAAAGGGCGCCAGACCTATAACTAGGGCAGCTCCAGAGCAGGAAGGCAGTTGTATCCTGGAGTCGAGAGACACCGAGAAGAACTCATCCTTGACGGACTACCGGCGCTGCCGTAGCCCTGCCTTGTGAACTGTCGTCCTGCCTGCTGGCGCTGCCGCGGCCTTCTACATCCTCCATCCTCGTTGGGACCTGCTGGCGCTGCCGCGGCCCGTTATAACAACCACCTTCATCGGGACCTGCTGGCGCTGCCGCGGACCGTGTACCGACCACCTTCATCGGGACCTGCTGGCACTGCCGCGGACCGTGTACCGACCACCTTTATCGGGACCTGCTGGCGCTGCCGCGGACCGTGTACCGACCACCTTCACCGGGACCTGCTGGCGCTGCCGCGGCCCATCCCAGCTAGAACACCGAGCTCGAGGATTGTGAGCTATCCATCATCGCATCTACCAGATTGGTAACCAGACTGTCCCGCTACCCCCTTTCCCAAACCAAGAGACTAGAATCGAGGGGACCCCTGAGTCCAGACCTCCTTGTACCATTCCTTCGTACCTTAAGAAATCGCTTATAAAGAACGTTAAATCCTATCCTTGTGTGGTGTACATCTGTGGGGGGGAAGTTACTTGTCTGTACGATCGCTGGAGACGGCTCTCCCCGGAGACCTCCCCCCTTGTCCTCGGCCGACCCTCCCGGTCCGTCTAACACCGGTCCTGCCAGACCTGCCAAGCCAGCGGGAAGACGGGGGGTCGGGTCAAGGCCCCCCTCCAGCCCTTTCCAGCCGTCAGCACCCCGTTCGAACGGGTCGGAATCGATATTGTGGGGCCCCTGGACCCCCAAACCGCCCTGGGCCACCGCTTCATCCTGGTCCTCGTGGACCACGCCACCAGGTACCCGGAGGCGGTCCCGCTAAGAACTATAACGGCCCCCGTGGTAGGCCGGGCCTTAATGGGGATCTTCTCCCGAGTGGGATTTCCCCGCGAAGTGGTGAGCGACCGTGGCACGAACTTTATATCCAGGTACATGCGGTCCCTGTGGCAGCAGTGCGGGGTCACATACAAGTTCACGACCCCCTATCACCCTCAGGGGAACGGACTGGTTGAGCGGTTCAACAGAACATTAAAAGGAATGATCCAGGGCCTGGAAGAGCCCCTCAGGCGGAGATGGGATGTCCTGCTGCCGTGCCTCCTGTTTGCCTATCGGGAGGTCCGGCAGAAGTCCCTGGGGTTCAGCCCGTTTGAACTATTGTAGGGACACCCGGTCCGCGGACCGCTCAGCCTGGTCAAGGAGGGCTGGGAGATGAAGCCCCAAGGCGCCCCTCCTGACGTCTACCGATACCTCCTGACCCTCCAAAACCAGACCCGCAAGTTCCGAGCCATGGCCGAAGCCAACCTCGAGGCCAGCCAGGAGGACATGAAGCGGTGGTACGATCGGAACTCCTCTACCATCGAATTCGAGCCAGGTCAGAAAGTATGGGTCATGGCCCCGGTCGAACCCGGCGCCCTCCAGGACAAGTGGACCGGGCCCTTCAAGGTAGTGGAGAAGAAAAGTCCCGTCACCTACCTGGTTGACCTGGAGTCCCCCCGGAACCCCCTCCGGGTCCTACATGCTAACAGGCTAAAACCCCACTTTGCCCGGACCGAACTGAGCCTGCTGCTGGCGACCGACGAGGGGGGCGAGGACGACTCCGAGCCCCTGCCCGACCTCTTGCAGTCCAACATCCATGATGGATCGATCGAAGGTGTCCAACTCGCCTCTTCCCTGACTCCGGAACAGCGCAACGACTGCCAGCAATTGCTGCGGGACTACGCAGCCCTCTTCTCCCTCAGCCCGGGGGTGACCCACTGGTGCGTCCACGACGTCGACACCGGGGAGAGCCCCCCCGTGCGACACAGAGCCTACCGGGTACCCGACCGAGTGCGGGCCTGCATCCAGGCCGAAGTAACGAAGATGCTGGCCCTGGGGGTCATCGAACCCTCCGACAGCCCGTGGGCCAGCCCTGTCGTCCTGGTGCCCAAGGCCGCAGCTCCCGGCCACCCCCCAGAGTTGCGATTCTGCGTGGACTACCGAGCCCTGAATGCAGTGACCAAGACAGACGCCCACCCGATACCCCGGGCCGACGAACTCATCGACCGCCTAGGGGCCGCTCGCTACTTGAGCACGCTGGACCTCACCGCCGGGTACAGGCAAATCCAGCTCACCCCCGGCGCCCAAGAAAGATCCGCCTTTTCGACCCCGGATGGGCATTACCACTTTCGGGTGATGCCCTTCGGGATGAAGAACGCCCCGGCCACCTTCCAAAGACTGGTGAACAAGGTTTTGGCCGGGCTTGAGGCCTTCAGCGCGGCCTACCTCGATGACATTGCCGTGTACAGCAACCACTGGGCCGAGCACCTCCTTCACATTAAAGCCGTCCTGGCCGCCCTCCAGCGGGCCGGGCTCACAATCAAGGCCAGCAAATGCCAAATCGGCCACGGATCCGTGACCTACCTGGGCCATCAAGTGGGGACGTGCAGGTGGCCCCCCTCCAAGCGAAAATAGATGCCATCCAGGCCTGGGAACCCCCCACTACCCAGACCGCTGTCCGGGCCTTCCTGGGCCTCACCGGATACTACCGGCGGTTTATCCGGGACTATGGGAGCATTGTTGGCCCCCTCACAGAATTAACATCTAAAAAGCAGCCCAAGAAGGTACACTGGACACCCCGCTGCCAAGCCGCCTTTGACACCCTAAAGGCAGCAATGTGTACTGCCCCGGTGCTGCAGGCCCCTGACTACAATAAGGAGTTTGTGGTGCAGACGGACGCCTCCGAGTATGGGATCGGGGCCGTCCTATCCCAAGCCGATGAAAAGGGGCTCGACCGACCAGTGGCCTTCATCAGCCGACGACTACTGCCCCGATTCCCCGAGCAACGATGGAGCACCATTGAGCTTGAGGCCTTCGCTGTAGTGTGGGCCATCAAGAAGCTCCGGCCCTACCTCTTTGGTACCCACTTCCGGGTCCAGACTGACCACCGGCCCCTGCGGTGGTTAATGCAAATGCGGGGCGCGAACCCCAAGCTGCTGCGGTGGTCCATCTCGCTACAAGGGATGGACTTTGACGTCGAACACCGGCCCGGCAATGACCACGCCAACGCCGACGGCCTGTCCCGCTTCTTCCGCCTTGACGAGGAGAATCCCCAAGGAGATGGGTGACTCTCCATGCCTTCGGCTGGGGGGGACGCCTGTTGGACCCGGCCTCGTGGCGTGGTCCTTAACCCCATGGATGGTGCCCGTTCCCCGCCCCGGCCTTCACGGGCCACCCTTCTGAACTGCACCGAGGCCCTTCATCCTGAGCTGCACGAGGTCGCATACCCCTCGTGGCTCCACCATCTTGTGGGCAGCCACGTGACTCTGTGCACCCGCCAGCGCGACCCCGCTCAACCCGGCCTCGACCCCAGCGAAGCCCCGACATCGAGGCACCACGAACTGGCCAGGGGGTGCCGCAGGAACCATTCATCGCCCCCGGCGGAGGACAGTATCGATGGGACCCCCAACTGTCCTCCCCTCTCGAGGTGTGATCGCCCTGCAATTCCCTTGGGCCTGGCGCCTCTCCTGCTGGGCGTCTGGCCACCTCCACCCGGCCTCTCCGCCCCCCCCCGGGCGCCTGGGTCCGTACATCAAAGGGCTCCAGACCTATATCTGGGGCAACCCCGCCACAGATCGGCAGTTGTATCCCGGAGTCGAGAGCCCTGCTGATTGAATCGCGGCTGACCCTACGGAGAAGAACTCTTGTCGGAACCATCACGAGCCCTGCTGACTGCGTCGCGGCTCCTTCTTGTGAACACTTTGAACCACCTGGAACATCGGAGCCCTGCTGACGCTGTCGCGGCCCAACCTCGCTGAAACCTCCCTCGGAGCCCTGCTGACGACGTCGCGGCTCGAGCTGAGCAGAAACCATCTTGAGAGCCCTGCTGATTGGATCGCGGCTCTCCACGAACTGTACGCCGGAGCCCTGCTGATGCCGTCGCGGCTCGACCCCTCCGAGATCCGGAGGTCCTCCAGCTTGAGGATAAGAACTGGGCCCAAGGTACCCTCGTACCGCACTCCTGCCAAAGACTGTCCCGCTACCCCTACCCTTCCAAAGAGACACTGAGACTTTTGGTGGATCCCTCGATCCCTTCGTGTAAATATTGACCTCATAACCTTTTTATTGCTGATAAAGATTTGCTTGTCGTAAGACAACCCCCTTGAGTCCTGTGTGGTGGTGTTACTGTGCTAGTACGTGATAGGGGAAGGATCTCTCAGGAGACTTCTCGGCAGCGCTCGGCTACTTCGTACAGTGTGAGGGCCCCCCTTGGTGGTCTCGCCGACTCCTCGGGGTGCACCTTCCAACATCTGGGCACTGCTGGGAGTGATATGCTCCCACCCCCATATGTCTGGGCACTGCGGGGAGTCCTCTGCACCCACCCCTCATATGTCTGGGCACTGCTGGGAGTCCTCTGCACCCACCCCTCATATGTCTGGGCACTGCTGGTAGTGATATGCACCCACCCCTCAAATGTCTGGGCACTGCTGGGAGTCCTCTGCACCCACCCCTCATGTGTCTGGGCACTGCTGGTAGTCCTCTGCACCCACCCCTCATATGTCTGGGCACTGCTGGTAGTGATATGCACCCACCCCTCATATGTCTGGGCACTGCTGGGGGTCCTCTGCACCCACCCCTCATATGTCTGGGCACTGCTGGCAGTCCTCTGCACCCACCCCTCATATGTCTGGGCACTGCTGGTAGTGATATGCACCCACCCCTCATATGTCTGGGCACTGCTGGGAGTCCTCTGCACCCACCCCTCATGTGTCTGGGCACTGCTGGGAGTGATATGCACCCACCCCTCATGTGTCTGGGCACTGCTCGGAGTGATATGCACCCACACCTCATGTGTCTGGGCACTGCTGGGAGTGATATGCACCCACCCCTCATATGTCTGGGCACTGCTGGGAGTCCTCTGCATCCACCCATTGTTGGACAGGCCACACGAAGGGCTTGCTCCCTCCCCGCATGACAGGGCCCAAGCCCCGGCCCGCCAGGCGTGACCCACGAGAATCACCCGCACCCCGTCTCCCGACGGAACTCCTGCCCTCGGACCCCCATGTATCACGGGCCCAAGCCACCACCGGCTCCCCCGGCCGGGTCAAGCCGCCATCTTGGGCCCTGCGCCACGAGGCCGCGTGGCCTCCACCCGACCCTAAGCCTGGGCCTGGCCGGCCCCGACATACCGCCACCATCATCCACCCAGGAGGTGAGCGGACCACTTGGCAGGTCAATGGGAGAACGAAGCGCCAAGGACTCTCCCCCGCCAGGTGCCGATCGCCTCCAGCTCCCCCAAGCACCGGCTCCACCCCCTGCTGGGTGTCTGGACACCTTCATCCCGGACCCTCCGACCTCCAAGTGCGAGGGTCCGGACATCAAAGGGCGCCTGCCCTATAACTGGAGCAGCTCCGGAGCAGGAAGGCAGTTGTATCCTGGAGTCGAGAGACACCGAGAGAACTCAGCCTTGACGGACTACTGGCGCTGCCGTAGCCCTATCTTGCGAACTATCGTCCTGCCTGCTGGCGCTGCCGCGGCCTTCTGCAACATCCATCCTCGTCGGGACCTGCTGGCGCTGCCGCGGCCCGTTGTAACGACCATCTTCACCGGGACCTGCTGGCGCTGCCGCGGACCGTACATCGACCATCTTCACCGGGACCTGCTGGCGCTGCCGCGGACCGTGTATCGACCATCTTCACTGGGACCTGCTGGCGCTGCCGCGGCCCATACCAGCTAGACCACCAAGCTCGAGGATTGTGAGCTACCCACCATACCATCTCAACTACCAGACTGGTAACCAGACTGTCCCGCTACCCCCTTTTTCCCATCTTGAGAGACTTGAATCGAGAGGACCCCTGAGTCCAGACCTCCTTGTACCATTTCATCGTACCTTAAGAAGTGCCTATAAAGAACGCTAAATCTTCTCCTTGTGTGGTATCTGTCTGTGGGGGGGAAGTTATTTGTCTGTACGATCGCTGGAGACGGCTCTCCCCGGAGACATCTCCCCTTGTCCTCGGCCGACCCTCCCGGTCCGTCAAACATTGGTGGCCAGCGGCGCGATCCGAATCAACGCGTAATCGTACAGAGAGTAGCTCACCCCACGACAAAACCACGATGTCAGCCAAAGATAGCGGTTCCACTGAAAAGTTCCAAATGAATAAGTTGGAAGAATATAGCCACCGCGAACTTAAACAATTCTGCATGGAACTAGGCATTGCTACCACCGGCCTGAGTACCAAAGACGATTTGAA
This sequence comes from Triturus cristatus, assembly GCF_964204655.1. Taxonomy (NCBI): domain Eukaryota; kingdom Metazoa; phylum Chordata; class Amphibia; order Caudata; family Salamandridae; genus Triturus; species Triturus cristatus. The sequence goes on along the minus strand of NC_140591.1, from coordinate 1,149,574,861 downwards.
GCGCGCCCTTGAGTCGTGGGCAGAAACTGGGATCGCCGGATCCTCCGACCAAAACAGTGTCGCACCAGAGGGGAACGCCACGGCTCCCGAGGAGCGGGGAACGGGCCTCTCGCAGGAGGAGATCGAAGAAAGAGAAAGAACCAGATTACACGAGTTGGAAATGGCACGACTCAAGATGGACGGTGAACTAAAGTTAGCCGAGCAGAAACTAAATCTAGAGCATCTGCGGCTCCGAGAAGAACGAGAAGAAAAACAGAGACAGAGAGAGCTCGAGGAAAAAAGAATAACACTCGAACACGAGCGCAAACTGGCGGAAATAGAACTTCGGAAACAGAATAAAGAACCGGGGGTGCCTGAGCAACCGAGAAAAAAGTCCACATCCCCAAGGATGTTGTCCGAGAGTATGTCCGAGAAGACGACATACAACAGTGGTTCAAAGCCTACGAGATCGCCATGACCTCCCACCGGCTCGACCGGAGTGATTGGGGAGCCGGACTATGGGGGAGGTTCGTCAACGAAGGCCGCGATGCCCTGTTGCAGCTCCCAGATCACCAAATGTCGTCCTACGACCACATGAAGGCTGCCCTCCTCACCCGCTACGGCCTCACACCCGAGATGTACCGCCAGAGGTTCAGAGATTGCACCCGGATCCCGGGTACAACTTGGGTGGAGTACGTCAACTATTTCAGCCGAGCCTTCGAGGGTTGGATCAAGGGGAGCCATGTAACGACCTACGAACAACTCTTTAACCTTATGGTATGGGAACACCTGTCGAACAACTGTTTCGTCGAGCTCAGGCAGCACCTCCTCGACAGTAAATTGACTGACCCCCGGCAGCTCGCCGCTGAAGCTGACCGATGGGAAAGCACCCGAGTGGGCCGGAGAGGACCACACGAGCAAAACCGAAGCAACCAAGGCCAGCACCGTCCTCGGGGAGGAGGAGGAGGCCAGGGGCGAGGGAGAGACACCCTCCCGGCAACACCCGTGGCCAGCACCCCGCCCCCGGCCGGCTGGGGCAACCCCCCGATGCGTCCTGGGTTCCGCGCCAACGTCACGTGCCACCGATGCCAGCGAGTCGGCCACTACGCCAATGACCCGAGCTGCCCGTAGAACCAAACGCCCAAGCCACGCCAGGTAGCTGCCGCCGCCCTGGGGGAAGAACGACTATCAGAGGAACAGGAAGAGTATGAGCCGGCCCAGCAAGAGTGGGAACCGGCCGCCATGGTTCTAGCGTGCCTAGGGGGAAAAGACATGGTCCCGCGGGCTCCCCTACCCGCCAACACCAGGAAATACGGTCAGTGGGTGACCATTAATGGGCATCGGGCCGAGGCCTTACGTGACACAGGCGCCAGTGTGACGGCCGTCCGCTGTCACCTGGTGAAGCCCGAGCAGATCCTGCCGAACATTCTCTGCCCCGTTCGCTCAGCCGACAATTCCGAAAGTCTGTGTCAAATGGCCTGCGTCCCCTTCGAATGGGGAGGGGTCTCCGGCCTGTTGAAAGTGACGGTCCGGGACGATGCCCCCGTGGACTGCCTCCTGGGGAATGACCTTGAGAGTTCCCCGTGGGCCACCGTCGACAGAAGAGAGCACCTGGGGATGCTGGGCCTCCCGGACTGGGCCTGCGTAACCACCCGGTCCATGGTCGCCCGTGCCGTCCCCCGATCAGAAGAACCGGAATGGCCAGCACCTCCGCCCCCGGTCGCCCCAGTAGAAGACAACGACGAGGCCAACCCCCCGGAACCAACGACCGAAGGGGACGCGCAACCCCAGGACTTTCCCGGCCTGGCTCAGTGGCGTCAAGAAGGGGGGCCCACCCAAGAACAGTTCCGCCAGGAGCAAAAGACCTGCCCCTCCCTCGAGGGACTCCGCCAACAAGCCAGCGCCCAGAGCGCAGGGGACTCCACCGGAACTCACTGGGTCTACTGGGATAACGACCTGCTATACAGCGAACAAAGAATCGCAGAGCTAGGGGCCGGTCGAGTACTGGTGGTACCTCTCCGCTTCAGAGACTTCCTGCTCAACCTGGCCCACGATGTCCCCCTGGCTGGACACCTGGGCCAGGACAAAACTTACAGTCGCCTAGTGACCCACTTTTTCTGGCCGAAGTAGAGGAACGACGTCCTGAACCACTGCCGGTCCTGCCCCACGTGCCAGGCCAGCGGGAAGAGTGGCCGTAAGCTGAAAGCCCCTCTGCAACCCTTCCCAGTGGTCACCACCCCGTTCGAGAGGGTAGGAATAGACATTGTGGGGCCCCTGGACCCCCGCACGGCACAAGGACATAGGTTCATCCTGGTACTGGTGGACCACGCCACCCGCTACCCCGAGGCGGTGCCCCTACGAACTGTAACAGCTCCGGTGGTTGGCCGGGCCCTAATGGGGATCTTCTCCCGGGTGGGCTTCCCCCGAGAAGTCATCAGCGACCGAGGCACGAACTTCATCTCAAAATACATGAAGTCCCTCTGGCAACAGTGCGGGGTCACCTACCGATTCACGACCCCCTATCACCCCCAAGGGAACGGACTAGTGGAGCGATTCAACCGCACTCTCAAGGGGATGATTGGGGGATTGGAAGAGCCCCTCCGTCGCCAGTGGGATGTACTACTCCCGTGCCTCCTCTTCGCCTACCGAGAAGTTCCCCAGAAGTCCCTCGGTTTTAGCCCTTTCGAACTCCTGTACGGGCATCCTGTGAGAGGGCCCCTCAGCCTAGTCAAAGAAGGTTGGGAGATGGCCCCCCTAAAGACCCCTCCAGACGTCTTCAAGTACCTCCTGGCCCTACGCAATCAGACCCGGCGCTTCAGGGAGATGGCCAAGGCGAACCTCGAGGCCAGCCAGGAAGACATGAAGAGATGGTATGATCACAATGCCTCCTCCGTCGAGTTCGAACCTGGTCAACAAGTGTGGGTGATGTCCCCCACCGAACCATGTGCCTTGCAAGATAAGTGGACGGGGCCCTTCAAAGTGGTCGAGCGCAAAAGCCCCGTCACTTACCTCATCGACATGGGGACCCCCCGGAACCCCCTTCGGGTCCTCCACACCAACAGACTCAAACCACACTTTGTGCGCTCAGAACTCAGCCTCCTGATGGCTACGGACAGTGGGGCAGAGGAGGACTCCGAACCCCTCCCGGATCTCCTGAGGACTCAGGAGAACGACGGTTCCGTGGACGGGGTCCGGCTCTCCGATGCCCTCACCCCAGAGCAACGCCAGGGCTGCCGGGACCTCCTGCTGCGGTTCGCTACACTGTTCTCCCTACCCCCGGGGTCACCCCTTGGTGCTTGCACGACGTGGACACCGGGGACAGTCCCCCTATCCGACACCGGGCCTACCGCGTACCAGATCGGGTACGGGCCTGCATACAAGAGGAAGTGGCCAAAATGCTCACGATGGGGGTCATCGAGCCCTCGGACAGTCCCTGGGCCAGCCCTGTTGTATTGGTCCCCAAAGCCGCTGCCCCCGGCACCACACCTGAACTGAGATTCTGCGTCGACTACCGGGGCTTGAACGCTGTCACCCGGACCGACGCTCATCCTATCCCCCGAGCGGACGAATTGATCGACCGGCTGGGGGCCACCCGCTACCTCAGTATCTGCGACCTAACAGCGGGCTACTGGCAGATCGGTCTCACACCCCGGGCTCAGGAACGGTCCGCCTTCTCTACCCCCGATGGCCACTACCACTTCAAGGTCATGCCCTTCGGCATGAAGAACGCCCCCGCCACGTTTCAACGTCTTGTGAACCAGGTCTTGGCGGGGCTCGAAGAGTTCAGCGCTGCCTACCTGGACGATATCGCTGTATACAGCCGCCACTGGTCCGACCACCTCCTCCACCTCCAAGAGGTCCTACAGGCCCTCCAGCGGGCCGGCCTCACGATTAAGGCCGGCAAATGCCAAATTGGTCAAGGGTCCGTGACCTACCTTGGGCACCAGGTGGGAAGCGGGCTGGTGGCCCCGCTGCAACTTAAAATTGCTGCCATCCAGTCCTGGCAGCCCCCCGTCACCCAGACCGAGGTCCGAGCCTTCTTGGGGCTCACCGGCTACTACCGGCGGTTCGTGAGGGACTACGGCAGCATTGTGGGGCCCCTCACGGGTCTCACGTCCAAAAACCAACCGAAGCGGATTAACTGGACCCCCGATTGTCAAGCGGCCTTCGAAAAGCTGAAGGCCGCCCTGTGCACCGCCCCTGTGCTCCATGCCCCCGATTACAGTCGGGAATTCGTTGTATAGACAGACGCCTCCGACCACGGCATCGGAGCGGTTCTTTCCCAATTGAACCCCGAGGGTCATGACCAGCCGGTGGCCTTCATCAGCCGACGTCTCCTGGCCCGAGAACAGCGCTGGAGCACAATCGAGAGGGAGGCCTTCGCAGTGGTGTGGGCCCTCAAAAAGCTCCGGCCCTATCTCTTCGGTACCCACTTCCGGGTACAAACTGACCATCGACCCCTGCAGTGGCTGATGCAGATGCGGGGGGAGAACCCAAAACTATTGCGCTGGTCCATCTCCCTGCAGGGAATGGACTTCACCGTGGAGCACCGACCGGGCCAAGACCACGCCAACGCAGATGGCCTGTCACTCTTTTTCCGCCTCGACGAGGAGAGTCCCCAAGAAGATGGGTGACTCTCCCCGCCTTCAGCTGGGGGGGACGCATGTTGGACAGGCCACACGAAGGGCTTGCTCCCTCCCTGCATGACAGGGCCCAAGCCCCGGCCCGCCAGGCGTGACCCACGAGAATCACCCGCACCCCGTCTCCCGACGGAACTCCTGCCCTCGGACCCCCATGTATCACGGGCCCAAGCCACCACCGGCTCCCCCGGCCGGGTCAAGCCGCCATCTTGGGCCCTGCGCCACGAGGCCGCGTGGCCTCCACCCGACCCTAACCCTGGGCCTGGCCGGCCCCGACATCCCGGCACCATCATCCACCCAGGAGGTGAGCGGACCACTTGGCAGGTCAATGGGAGAACGAAGCGCCAAGGACTCTCCCCCGCTAGGTGCCGATCGCCTCCAGCTCCCCCAAGCACCGGCTCCACCCCCTGCTGGGTGTCTGGACACCTTCATCCCGGACCCTCCGACCTCCAAGTGTGAGGGTCCGGACATCAAAAGGCGCCTGCCCTATAACTGGATCAGCTCCGGAGCAGGAAGGCAGATGTATCCTGGAGTCGAGAGACACCGAGAGAACTCAGCCTTGACGGACTACTGGCGCTGCCGTAGCCCTATCTTGCGAACTATTGTCCTGCCTGCTGGCGCTGCCGCGGCCTTCTGCAACATCCATCCTCGTCGGGACCTGCTGGCGCTGCCGCCGCCCGTTGTAACGACCATCTTCACCGGGACCTGCTGGCGCTGCCGCGGACCGTACATCGACCATCTTCACCGGGACCTGCTGGCGCTGCCGCGGACCGTGTATCGACCATATTCACCGGGACCTGCTGGCGCTGCCGCGGCCCGTACCAGCTAGACCACCAAGCTCGAGGATTGTGAGCTACCCACCATACCATCTCAACTACCAGACTGGTAACCAGACTGTCCCGCTACCCCCTTTTTCCCATCTTGAGAGACTTGAATCGAGGGGACCCCTGAGTCCAGACCTCCTTGTACCATTTCATCGTACCTTAAGAAGTGCCTATAAAGAACGCTAAATCTTCTCCTTGTGTGGTATCTGTCTGTGGGGGGGAGTTATTTGTCTGTACGATCGCTGGAGACGGCTCTCCCCGGAGACCTCTCCCCTTGTCCTCGGCCGACCCTCCCGGTCCGTCTAACACCCATCGTATGTCTGGGCACTGCTGGTAGTGATATGCATCCACCCCTCATGTGTCTGGGCACTGCTGGGAGTCCTCTGCACCCACCCCTCATATGTCAGGGCACTGCTGGGAGTGATATGCACCCACCCCCATATGTTTGAGCACTGCTGGTAGTCCTCTGCACCCACCCCTCATATGTATGGGCACTGCTGGTAATGATATGCACCCACCCCTCATATGTCTGGGCACTGCTGGGAGTCCTCTGCACCCACCCCTCATGTGTCTGGGCCCTGCTGGTAGTGAAATGCACCCACCCCTCATGTGTCTGGGCACTACTGGGAGTCCTCTGCACCCACCCCTCATATGTCTGGGCACTGCTGGGACTGATATGCACCCACCCCCATATGTCTGGGCACTGCTGGGAGTACTCTGCACCCACCCCTCATATGCCTGGGCACTGATGGTAGTGATATGCACCCACCCCTCATATGTCTGGGCACTGCTGGTAGTCCTCTGCACCCACCCCTCATATGTCTGGGCACTGCTGGTAGTGATATGCACCCACCCCTCATATGTCTGGGCACTGCTGGGAGTCCTCTGCACCCACCGCTAATGTGTCTGGGCACTGCTGGGAGTGATATGCACCCACCCCTCATATGTCTGGGCACTGCCGGTAGTCCTCTGCACCCACCACTCATATGTCTGGGCACTGCTGGTAGTGATATGCACCCACCCCTCATGTGTCTGGGCACTGCTGGGAGTCCTCTTCACCCACCCCTCATATGTCTGGGCACTGCTGGGAGTGAGATGCTCCCACCCCCATATGTCTGGGCACTGCGGGGAGTCCTCTGCACCCACCCCTCATATGTCTGGGCACTGCTGGGAGTCCTCTGCACCCACCCCTCATATGTCTGGGCACTGCTGGTAGTGATATGCACCCACCCCTCAAATGTCTGGGCACTGCTGGTAGTCCTCTGCACCCACCCCTCATGTGTCTGGGCACTGCTGGTAGTCCTCTGCACCCACCCCTCATATGTCTGGGCACTGCTGGTAGTGATATGTACCCACCCCTCATATGCCTGGGCACTGCTGGGAGTCCTCTGCACCCACCCCTCATATGTCTGGGCACTGCTGGCAGTCCTCTGCACCCACCCCTCATATGTCTGGGCACTGCTGGTAGTGATATGCACCCACCCCTCATATGTCTGGGCACTGCTGGGAGTCCTCTGCACCCACCCCTCATGTGTCTGGGCACTCCTGGGAGTGATATGCACCCACCCCTCATATGTCTTGGCACTGCTGGTAGTCCTCTGCACCCACCCCTCATATGTCTGGGCACTGCTGGTAGTGTTATGCACCCACCCCTCATGTGTCTGGGCACTGCTGGGAGTCCTCTGCACCCACCCCTCATATGTCTGGGCACAGCTCGGAGTGATATGCACCCACCTCCATATGTCTGGGCACTGCTGGGAGTCCCCTGCACCCAACCCTCATATGTCTGGGCACTGCTGGGAGTCCTCTGCACCCACCCCTCATATGTCTGGGCACTGCTGGTAGTGATATGCACCCACCCCTCATATGTCTGGGCACTGCTGGGAGTCCTCTGCACCCACCCCTCATGTGTCTGGGCACTGCTGGGAGTGATATGCACCCACCCCTCATATGTCTGGACACGGTTGGAAGTCCTCTGCACCCACCCCTCATATGTCTGGGCACTGCTGGTAGTGATATGCACCCACCCCTCATGTGTCTGGGCACTGCTGGGAGTGATATGCACCCACCCCTCATATGTCTGGGCACTGCTGGGAGTGATATGCACCCACCCCTCATATGTCTGGGCACTGCTGGTAGTCCTCTGCACCCACCCCTCATATGTATGGGCACTGCTGGTAGTGATATGCACCCACCCCTCATATGTCTGGGCACTGCTGGGAGTCCTCTGCACCCACCCCTCATGTGTCTGGGCACTGCAGGGAGTGATATGCACCCCCCTTCATATGTCTGGGCACTGCTGGTAGTCCTCTTCACCCACCCCTCATATGTCTGGGCCCTGCTGGTAGTGATATGCACCCACCCCTCATGTGTATGGGCACTGCTGGGAGTCCTCTGCACCCACCCCTCACATGTCTGGGCACTGCTGGGAGTTATATGCACCCACCCCCATATGTCTGGGCACTGCTGGGAATCCTCTGCACCCACCCCTCATATGTCTGTTCACTGCTGGGAGTCCTCTGCACCCACCCCTCATATGTCTGGGCACTGCTGGTAGTGATATGCACCCACCCCTCATATGTCTGGGCACTGCTGGTAGTCCTCTGCACCCACCCCTCATATGTCTGGGCACTGCTGGTAGTCCTCTGCACCCACCCCTCATATGTCTGGGCACTGATGGTAGTGATATGCACCCACCCCTCATATGTATGGGCACTGCTGGGAGTCCTCTGCACCCACCCCTCATGTGTCTGGGCACAGCTGGGAGTGATATGCACCCACCCCTCATGTGTCTGGGCACTGTTTGGAGTGATATGCACCCACCCCCATATGTCTGGGCACTGCTGGGAGTCCTCTGCACCCACCCCTCATATGTCTGGGCACTGCTGGGAGTCCTCTGCACCCACCCTTCATATGTCTGGGCACTGCTGTTAGTGATATGCACCCACCCCTCATATGTCTGGGCACTGCTGGGAGTCATCTGCACCATCCCCTCATATGTCTGGGCACTGCTGGTAATGATATGCACCCACCCCTCATGTGTCTGGGCACTGCTGGGAGTCCTCTGCACCCACCCCTCATATGTCTGGGCACTGCTGGGAGTTATATGCACCCACCCCCATATGTCTGGGCACTGCTGGTAGTCCTCTGCACCCACCCCTCATATGTATGGGCACTGCTGGTAGTGATATGTACCCACCCCTCATATGTCTGGGCACTGCTGGGAGTCCTCTGCACCCACACCTCATGTGTCTGGGCACTGCTGGTAGTCCTCTGCACCCTCCCCTCATATGTCTGGGCCCTGCCGGTTGTGATATGCACCCACCCCTCATGTGTCTGGGCACTGCCGGGAGTCCTCTGCACCCACCCCTCACATGTCTGGGCACTGCTGGAAGTGATATGCACCCAACCCCATATGTCTGGGCCCTGCTGGGAGTCCTCTGCACCCACCCCTCATATGTCTGGGCACTGCTGGGAGTCCTCTGCACCCACCCCTCATATGTCTGGGCACTGCTGGTAGTGAGATGCACCCACCCCTCATATGCCTGGGCACTGCTGGTAGTCCTCTGCACCCACCCCTCATATGTCTGGGCACTGCTGATAGTCCTCTGCACCCACCCCTCATATGTCTGGGCACTGCTGGTAGTGATATGCACCCACCCCTCATATGTCTGGGCACTGCTGGGAGTCCTCTGCACCCATCCCTCATATGTCTGGGCACTGCTGGTAGTCCTCTGCACCCACCACTCATATATCTGGGCACTGCTGGTAGTGATATGCACCCACCCCTCATGTGTCTGGGCATTGCTGGGAGTCCTCTGCACCCACCCCTCATATGTCTGGGCGCTGCTGGGAGTGATATGCTCCCACCCCCATATGTCTGTGCACTGCTGGGAGTCCTCTGCACCCACCCCTCATATGTCTGGGCACTGCTGGGAGTCCTCTGCACCCACCCCTCATATGTCTGGGCACTGCTGGTAGTGATTTGCAACCACCCCTCATATGTCTGGGCACTGCTCGTAGTCCTCTGCACCCACCCCTCATATGTCTGGGCACGGCTGGTAGTCCTCTGCACCCACCCGTCATATATATGGGCACTGCTGGTAGTGATATGCTACATGATATGCAGGGTGCCCTGTCTTCGAAAAGGGGAGCAGTGAGGCCTGTGTGTGCAGGGGCGGGCAGACACCTCTGGGCAGCGGGAGTGGATGATGTGCAGCAGCAACCTCGATGCACAAATGCGGAACAGCGATTTAGGCGTGCACAGTCGTATATACTCTACCATTACTAATTCTGTACTATGTTTCAGATGTGGGAGTTTGAGGGCTCCACTAGGTCCAGGCACATGGTTGGAGACACAGCGTTGGCGTAAAGGTGAGCTGTGATGGTTTTGTTCAGATATGGGCACTCGCTGTCCCTCTTCTTCTCTTCCTTTCTCTCCTTCACACTCTTTCTCTCTCTCTCCCTCTCACACTACTCTCTTTCTCTCTCTCTTCCTCCTTCTCACACTCTTTCTCTCTCTCTTCCTCTCACTCCCACTGTTTCTCTCTTTCTCTTTGTTTTCCTCTCACTATTTCTTTCTTTCTCTCTCTGTCTTCCTCTCACTCTTTCTTTCTCTCTCTATCTCTCTTTCTATCTCCTTTGATGGACGCATGATGCACAATCTTATCTTGCTTTTTATCTAACAGACTGTGATTCACAAATTGAGGCCCCCCCAATATGGAACTCCTGCGACTCAGTGCCACCAGAGAGGAACTCGTGTGGAAACTGCAATGATGCATGGCAATCCTCACAATCAACATCGACTTTGAATTGTGCGCTCTTGTTGGAAGGCGGACCCCGAGGAGTCGGTGAGACCACCAAGGGGGGCCCTCACACTGTATGAAGTAGCCGAGCGCTGCCGAGAAGTCTCCTGAGAGATCCTTCTCCTATCACGTACTAGCCCAGTAACACCACCACACAGGACTCAAGGAGGTTGTCTCAAGACAAGCAATTCTTTATCAGCAAAAAAGGTTACGAGGTCAACATTTACACGAAGGGATCGAGGGATCCACCAAAACTCTCAGTGTCTCTTTGGAAGGGTAGGGGTAGCGGGACAGTCTTTGGCAGGAGTGCGGTACGAGGGTACCTGGGGCCCAGTTCTTATCCTGAAGCTGGAGGACCTCCGGATCTCGGAGGGGTCGAGCCGCGACGGCGTCAGCAGGGCTCCGGCGTACAGTTCGTGGAGAGCCGCGATCCAGTCAGCAGGGCTCTCAAGATGGTTTCTGCTCAGCTCGAGCCGCGACGTCGTCAGCAGGGCTCCGAGGGAGGTTTCAGCGAGGTTGGGCCGCGACAGCGTCAGCAGGGCTCCGATGTTCCAGGTGGCTTCAAAGTGTTCACAAGAAGGAGCCGCAACGCAGTCAGCAGGGCTCGTGATGGTTCTGACAAGAGTTCTTCTCCGTAGGGTCAGCCGCGATTCAATCAGCAGGGCTCTCGACTCCGGGATACAACTGCCGATCTGTGGCGGGGTTGCCCCAGATATAGGTCTGGAGCCCTTTGATGTCCGGACCCAGGTGCCCGGGGGGGGCGGAGAGGCAGGGTGGAGGTGGCCAGACGCCCAGCAGGAGAGGCGCCAGGCCCAAGGGAGTTGCAGGGCGATCACACCTCGAGAGGGGAGGACAGTTGGGGGTCCCATCGATACTGTCCTCCGCCGGGGGCGATGAATGGTTCCTGCGGCACCCCCTGGCCAGTTCGTGGTGCCGCGATGTCGGGGCTTCGCTGGGGTCGAGGCTGGGTTGAGCGGGGTCGCGCTGGCTGGTGCACAGAGTCACGTGGATGCCAACAAGATGGCGGAGCCACGAGGGGTATGCGACCTCGTGCAGCTCAGGATGAAGGGCCTCGGTGCAGTTCAGAAGGGTGGCCCGTGAAGGCCGGGGCGGGGAACGGGCACAATCCACGGGGTTAAGGACCACGCCACGAGGCCGGGTCCAACAGCTCTGCTTTGCTGCGAGTATGCAACGCCTGAGAAGGTTGCTTCGGCATGTGGTGGAACCTCTTACACACACGCGGGTGGCGGAAGGTGGGCAGTCACCTCTGGGCTGTGGGAGTGGATAGTGTGCAGCAGCCTGGGCGCATTAGAATGCACATACACCTTCGACCAGTGGGAGTGGATGGGGTGCAGCAGCCTTAGTGCACAGTGGTGAAATGGAGAATTATGCGTTGTTAGAAGGGCGACCTCCGGGGAGTTAGATGGTGTCGGACTGACCACCCCGAGAGGCACCGTTCCGTTAGGAAGTAGCCGAGCGTCGCTGAGAAGCCTCCTGGGCGAGGTCCTTCTCCTAGGATCGTACAGCCAAGTAATCCCCCCCACCACAAAGGGACACAACAAGGGTATCAAATCTTACAAGGCTTTATCGGTTGCAAAAGGCAGGTTTCTGTGGCAATATTTACAGGTGGATCGAGGGATCCCAAAGAGTCTCAGGGTCGTTCAGGGACGGGGTAGCGGGACAGTCTGAGTACCAGCCTGGTACGGGAACACCCTGCGCTCAGCTCTCAATCCTCGAGCTGGAGGGGTTCCGGGAGCCGAGACGTCGTCCGCAGGGCTCGGAGGGTTGCCTCGATGAGGTCGAGCCGCGACGAGGTCAGCAGGGCTCCGATGGTTACTTCTGCGAGGTTGAGCCGCGACGAGGTCAGCAGGGCTCCGATGGTCACTCCTTCGGGGTCGAGCCGCAACGAGGTCAGCAGGGCTCCGATGGTTACTCCTTCGAGGTTGAGCCACGACGAGGTCAGCAGGGCTCGAGTTCCGCGTTTCAGGCAATGAGTCTCTCTCCGTAGGGTCAGCCGCGATCCGATCAGCAGGGCTCTCGACTCCAGGATACAACTACTGTTCTGGTTGTGAGTTGCCCCAGATATATGGCTGGAGCCCTTTGATGTCCGGACCCTCGCGCCGGGGGGGGCCAGAGGGGCCGGGATGAGAGAGTCCAGACACCCAGCGGGGGGTGGAGCCATCGCCCAGGGAGGCCGGAGGGCGATCGGGCCCAAGCGTCGGGGGCCGGCGGGAGGCCCCTTAGAAACTACCCTCCTCCGGGATCTGTGGAGTGGCCACTCGACCCCCTTGGGTCGGGTCTTGGCGCCTCAATGTTGGGGTTTCGCAGGGAACGAGGCCCGGGCGGGCCGCGTCGCGAGGGCTGATGCGGGTAGCGGGGTACAATCTCGGGAGCCTTCGAAGGGTTGGGGTTGCCCCCGTTTGGACTGGTAGGAGGGTTCGGGACCACGCCACGAGGCCAGGTCCAACAGGCGTCCCCCCAGCAGAAGGCAGGGAGAGTCACCCATCTTCTTGGGTGTTCTCCTCGCCGAGGCGGAAGAAGCGAGATAGGCCGTCGGCGTTGGCGTGGTCGTTGCCAGGCCGATGGTCTACAGTGAAGTCCATCCCGTGCAGAGAGATGGACCATCGCAACAACTTCGGTGTTGGAAGGCGGACCTCTGGGGAGTCGGCGGGACCACCCAGTGGGCCTCCTTACGGCAAGGAAGTAGCCGAGCGCCGCTGAGAAGCCTCCTAGGAGAGGTCCTTCCCCTATAATCGTACTAGCCCAGTAACACCACCACACAGGACTCGACACGGGTATCAGTTCTCATATATCTTTATCGGTAATTATCGTAGGTTTCTTTGGCAATATGTACAGGTGGATCGAGGGATCCGCAAAGAGTCTCAATGTCTTTGTGGGGAAGGGGTAGCGGGACAGTCTCAGTTTCAGCCTGGTACGGGGGTACCCTACGCCCAGGTATTAAGCCTCAAGCTGGGGGGGACTCCGGGAGTCGGAGCGTCGGGTGCCGGACACAAGGGCGGCTCGAAGAGGTCGAGCCGCGATGAAGTCAGCAGGGCTCGGCAGTCAGTTCAGCTAGCTCGAGCCGCGACGAAGTCAGCAGGACTCCGATGGTCGTTCAGCGAGGTTGGGCCGCGACGGCGTCAGCAGGGCCCCGAGGTTTCCGTGAGGATCTTATTCTCAGCAAGGCGGAGCCACGACGCAGTCAGCAGGGCTCGAGGTACAGTTCCAGGCAAGAGTCTTTTCTCCGTAGGGTCAGCCGCGATCCGATCAGCAGGGCTCTCGACTCCAGGATACAACTACTGTCCTGGTGCGGGTCCGCCTCAGATATAGGTCTGGAGCCCTTTGATGTCCGGACCCTTGCGTCCGGGGGGGTGGAGAGGCCGTGCTGGGAGAGGCCAGACGCCCAGCGGGAGAGGCGCCAGTGCCCAGGGAGGCCGGAGAGCGATCGCACCCAGGTGTTGGGGGACGGTTGGGGGTCCCATCGAAACTCCCCTCCTCCGGGATCGGGGGATTGGCCACGTGGTGCCCCCTGGCCGGATCTTGGAGCCTCGATGTCGGGATTTCGCTCGGGCCGCGGCCGGGGGGGCCAGGTCACGTTGGCTGGTGCGGGTCGATGTGTACAATCCAGGGGGGGCCCCGAAGGGTGAAGAGGTCCCCGGTCGGCCTGAAAAGGGGGCCAGGACCACGCCACGAGGCCGGGTCCAACATTCGTGTTCTCGCCTCTCATCTGCATTAACCACCGCAAGTTCCGGTGGTTGGTTTGGACCCGGAAGTGGGTGCCGAAGAGGTAGGGCCGGAGCTTCTTGAGGGCCCACACCACACCGAAGGCCTCCCGTTCAATGGTGCTCCATCTTTGCTCCCGGGGCAGCAGGCGCCGGCTGATGAAGGCCACCGGCTGGTCAATCCCCTCAGAGTTCACTTGGGACAAGACAGCCCCGACTCCGTGTTCCGAGGCATCAGTCTGTACCACAAACTCTTTGCTGTAGTCGGGAGCTTGTAGCACGGGGGCGGTACACATGGCTTGAGGGTCTCAAAGGCCGTCTGACAGAGGGGCGTCCAGTGCACCTTCTTTGGTTGTTTCTTTGAGGTGAGCTCCGTGAGGGGGCCCACAATGCTTTAATAGTTCTTAATGAACCGCCGGTAATAGCCGGTGAGTCCCAGGAAGGCCCTTACAGCGGTTTGGGTGGCTGGGGGCTCCCAGGCCATGATGGCGTCGATCTTTGGCTGGAGGGGAGCCACCTGGCCGCTCCCCACTTGATGTCCCAGATAGGTTACGGATCCTTGGCCTATCTGACATTTGCTGGCTTTTATTGTGAGCCCGGCCCTTTGGAGGGCGGTCAGAACCTCCCAGAGGTGCCTCAGGTGTTCGGCCCAGTGGCTGCTGACCACCGCAATATCGTCCAGGTAGGTGGCGCTGAACGCTTCTAGGCCGGCCAGTACTTTGTTCACTAGTCTTTGGAAGGTCGCCGGGGCATTCTTCATGCCGAAGGGCATCACTCGGAAGTGGTAGTGGCCATCGGGGGTGGAGAAATCAAAACTCTCTTGGGCGCCCGGGGTGAGCCTGATCTGCCAGTACCCGGTGGTGAAGTCAAAGGTGCTAAGGTAGCGGGCTGCTCCTAGGCGGTCGATCAGTTCATCTGCCCGAGGAATGGGATGGGCATCGGTTTTGGTGACGGCATTTAATCCCCGATAGTCCACGCAAAACCGGAGCTCCGGGGTGGTGCCCGGGGTGGCCGCTTTCAGCACCATCACCACAGGGCAGGCCCAGGGACTGTCGGAGGGCTCGATGACCCCCAGGGCCAACATCTTGGAGACCTCGGCGTGGATGCAGGCCTGCACCCGGTCGGGGACTCGGTAGGCTCGGTGTCGCATGGGGGGACTGTCCCCGGTGTCGACGTCGTGGACGCACCATCGGGTGACTCCGGGAGTGAGGGAGAAGAGAGCAGCGAAGTGATGCAGCAGTCTTTGACACTCTTGGCGCTGTTCCACAGTCAGGGTGGCGGAGAGGATGACTCCCTCTACGGAGCCGTCCTTTTCGGAGGTTCTCAGGAGGTCGGGTAGGGGCTCGGAGTCGTCCTCGGCCCCATCGTCCGTAGCCATCAGCAGGCTAAGTTCCGTTCGGGCAAAGTGGGGTTTGAGCCTGTTGGTGTGGAGGACCCGGGGGGGGTTCCTCAGGGATTCCATGTCGACCAGGTAGGTGACGGGGCTCTTTTTCTCTACCACCTTGAAGGGCCCGGTCCATTTGTCCTGGAGAGCACAGGGGTCAACGGGCGACATGACCCAAACCTGCTGGCCTGGCTCAAACTCGATGGAGGAGGCGTTCTGGTCATACCAGCGTTTCATTTCCTCCTGGCTGGCCTCGAGGTTGGCTTCGGCCAGTTCCCTGAATTTCCGGGTTTGATTTCGCAGGGTCAGGAGGTACCGGTAGACGTCGGGCGGAGCATCCTGGACGGTAGTCTCCCAGCCTTCTTTGACCAGGCTGAGGGGGCCCCGGACAGGGTGTCCGTACAAGAGTTCGAAGGGGCTGAACCCCAGAGACTTCTGCGGGACCTCCTGACAGGCAAACAGGAGGCAGGGCAGCAGGACGTCCCATTTGCATCTGAGAGGCTCCTCCAGGCCCTTGATCATTCCTTTCAGTGTCCGGTTAAATCGTTCGACTAGTCCGTTCCCCTGGGGGTAGTATGGGGTGGTGAATTTGTAGGGGACCACGCATTGTTGCCACAGGGTCCGCATATACTTTGAGATGAAGTTCGTGCCTCGGTCGCTCACGACCTCCCGGGGGAACCCCACTCTGGAGAAGATTCCCATTAAGGCCCGGCCCACTACGGGGGTGTTGGACCCGGCCTCGTAGCATGGCTCTACTTGTCCCCGCACCACCTAACCTGGTACCTACAGCCCCGAGCACACGGCCTAGCCGATCCTTCCCACCAGAACACACGCACCCGACCCGGACATCCTTGTCCATGGCCTCTCTCCTTTCGGCCACCCCGGGCCCGCGCGCCCACTTCATGCACCAAGATGGCCGCCCGGCCCCAGCGCGACCCGGGCCTAGAGGCGCCACTCCGGCTGGAGGACATCACGCTTCCAGGGGATGAGAGAGGGAGGAGCAGTTTCTATCGCACCTCTGAACTCCCCTGGGACGATGGGTTTCGATCGGCCCTCCGGCCTCCCTGAGGGCTGGCTCCACGCCTGCTGGGTGTCTGGGACTCCTCCCGACCCGGCCCTGAAAGGATCAAAAGACAATGGCAGGAAACCCCGACAAGCGACCCCCAGGTGACAAGACCCCTGCCTGCACAGACTCCGGACATCAAAGAGGGGTCGACCTATAACAAGGGGTGCTCTGGTACTGTCCGGCAGATTCGACGCTGGAACAACGAGAGCCCTGCTGACGTGGTCGCGGCTCCTGGAACTTGTACCTGAGCCCTGCTGAGTGACTCGCGGCTCCCTGAAGATCGTAAGACCTCCGAACTTGTATCTGAGCCCTGCTGTGTGACTCGCGGCTCCTTGAAGATCGTAAGACCTCCGAACTTGTACCTGAGCCCTGCTGAGTGACTCGCGGCTCCCACGGACTCCCACGGTCCCGCCGGACCCCAACTACAACAAGCGTATCCCCCAGCTCGAGGATTGTGAGCTGTGCGCCGGGTACGTCCCTGCCTTGAACCTTTGCCAGAGACTGTCCCGCTACCCCCTATCCCTGCCGAGACTCATTGAGCCCACGCTCTCCTTGTACATAGTTGCAGTGCTAATCTTATTGATAAAGATTGATTCCTAAGAACGCACGGTGTGGTGTCTCTGTGTCGTGTGGTGCCAGGGGTACGATCCTAGATACGAGATTCCTCCCCCTGAGGAGTCTCCCGCCAGTGCCCGGCTACGATACTTCGAGGGTGGGTCTCAGGGTAGTCAGGACCCCTTCCGGGCTCCTCTGAGGTCGCCGTCTAACATTGGTGGCAAGCGACGGGATTCGGGCCCATAACCTAGAGATCGTACCGTGAACGACGAACGCACTACCGACAAAGATGGCAGAAGGAAGCGCCATGAGCCACGCAGAAACCAACGCCAACAGGGTGTTCCAGGTGGAACAACTAGAAGAATACACACACAAAGAACTAAAGCAATTCTGCAAAGAGCTTAAAATCGCTACCACCGGTCTCAACACCAAAGAAGATTTGCAGAAAGCACTGAAAGCTTGGGTGGATGCCGGGGCCTCCCGCCCGGAAGGCACGGGGGAGCGCCCCGACGAAGCCGAACCCCCCCAAGGCGAAAGCAGCAGCAATCAGGTGCGAGGCATCGTACCAGACGGGGGCCTATCCCCGGAAGAACTCGCGGACAGAGAGAGAAATCGCCATTGTAGGAGAGTAGGGTCTGCAATCCTATGATCACCCAGATTTTTTGCTTTTGCTTCATTGGTTTACGACTTTCCCCGGCTGTGGGCCTGCCAATCAGACCCACAGCCTAACTGTTCTCTCTCGAAATTAACACACATGTACATTAGGTGCATCCACCAATTGGAACTGGGCCGCCTTGTCAGTCCCTGTCTCAGCATACCACAGGTATCCAGGGCATCGGTGTACCCAGGGCCTACCAGGGGCTGCAGCATGTATTATGCCACCCCTGGAATGGCCGCCCAAATCTGACACAACTGGCTGCACGACAGCTGGGGAAACGTGGTGTAATCACCCGTTGCTGTAGGTGTAGTATTCCTACACCTAACCCTAAAATGGACACATGGATTCCTATCAGTCACTCCTATGGCAGGCCTTATCAATTCAATTCAAAATATCTTTATTCGGATATAAAAAAATCCAAGAAAAGAACAAAAATGGATACATATAGTACAACATAATATTACATACAAAATCACATGTTAAAATTCATCAAGACTGGGAGAAAAATGCCGAATTAAGGCGGATCTAAATGTCTTATTCATAATCTTACAAACTAGTTTTTGCAGAGCGACTGGCTAGCTCTACAGTCATCAAATATTCATTAATAAAGTGCAGGGTGCAGGAACTATATAATACAAGAAAGAAAAACAGTAACCAAGTTAAAATGTGCGATCATAGAGGCTTAAAACACATGTATTAAAAATGCTAACATTAAAATACCCTGTGACTTCCCTGGTACGATAAATCATCTAATGCGTCATTTACATACTTTTATGGCATTTTTACTGTTTTCTGCGTGGTGCGGAACTAATAACATGAGGCGATACGCCATCTCCTTTATACTGACAACGAGGTAACTTATATCTCACATCTCGATTTCCTCGATTTTACAGCAAGTCTTAAAAAATTCACAGTACAAAACAGTGTAAGAGGTTCCGCAGAAAGTTTTAAATATAACAGAGCTACCCTGACGTGTGTGAATTTATTCGCTTTTAGGATGCGTTTTAAAAAGATATTCCGCGGGAAATCATATAGGGGACAAAAGAATACAAAGTGAAGAGTGTCCTGTGGAGATACCAGATCGCAGCCACAGGGACCCTTTGAACCGATATCTTTTGTGAATCCCGCGGGGACAGCTAAAATGTGGTGTAAAAGGTCCAGTCTAAATCTGGTCATTAAAAATCTGTCATTTTTGTTATAGATTTGCGCCAAATAAGGTTCCATACCAGCAACGGATTTAGTAAGTATATGTGCACGCACTGAAGCTTTCATTAATTCACTATCTTCTCTATGGCAAGCTACCCGCCTCAAGTATTCTGCTTTTATGAGTGTTTTTAATTGAGGCGTCATAGAGGAGGGTTCATCAAAACATCTTGCATAGCCCAGCCACTTCAGTTTATCCTTCACGAATTTTAGCCATGGAATCTTGTGGCTTTTTTCCCTTCTGATACAGTCTATAATTATATCTCTGCTGAAGCTAGCGTCAGGATTGGTCCAAATTTTAATCCAACACATTACTGGTTTTAGGCTTATTCTATCAGAGATGTAAGGGAGCCCTAACTCTTCATGTAAGATAAATGCCGGGATACTTTGTGGTACTTGCAAAATCCTTCTCAGAAACTTATTTTCCTCCAGTTGAATCGTAGAGGTGTTTCTGGTACCCCAGACCTCGCTCCCATACATAATCTTAGAACAACAGATTGAATTATATAAATTCAATAATTCGTTCGGTGACCAGTGGCCTAGCCTCGTAACGCGTGACATAATGGAACCCATTATGCTTGTGTGCTGTTTGCATTTTTCTGTGATTAGTGGCGTGAATTTTAGGTGTTTATCAAAAATGATTCCCAGATAGTTAAAAACCTCTACCTTCTCGAGCTTATGATCCCCGATTTTGAAACTAAAATTCCTCTTTGGTCTTTTACCAGCTTCCATGATATAGGATTTTGTTAGGTTGGCAGATAAGTCAAGTTGTGCCATAAACCGACAGAAGCCGTCAATGAGGGCCTGCAGACCCCTCCCTGTTCGTGCGAGGAGTACTGCGTCGTCCGCGTATAGCAGAACGGGTATACTTCTATTGGCTACTCTCGGACAGTCCACCCCCAGTTCTACTAGGGCTTTATCCAGGCCATTTATGTATAACGTAAATAAGAAAGGCGCTAGGATACAACCCTGTCTTACCCCCCCAGTGCAAGCAAAATGATCAGTTAAATTCCCTTCATTGCTGTATCTGATCCGGGCAGTTGTGTCCCTGTGTAGGGTTTTTAAAATAAAAATCAGACTAGGGTCCACCCCAAGCAACTTTAAAATCTCCCATAATTTTTCCCGGTTGACCCGGTCAAAAGCTGCCGTTAGGTCCATGAAAGCAAGATAAACTGTCCCATCATCGGCAAGAGTATACTTAGCCACCAGATTATAAAGGTTGAGGCATTGATCTGAAGTAGAGCGACCCGTTCTAAAACCGTACTGGGTATCTGTAATAATATTGTTTTCTTCAGCCCAGTCCATCAAACGGTTTAGGATTACCTTCCCTAAAACTTTTGCTGAAACATCGATTAATGAAATCGGGCGGTAACATTGAGGATCACTTTTATTGCCCTTTTTAAAAAGGGGAACAATTGTGGCAGTCGACCAAGACCTGGGCATACCCCTTTCCACTGCTGTGTTAAAAACTCTAGTGAGTATAGGGGCCCAAAGGTCAACCTGGGATAAGAATAAGTCGGGAGGGATCCCGTCTGGGCCCGGGGCCTTGTTCTTTGTCAGGGCTTGAATTCCAATTTTAATTTCGTCCACTGAGAACTGAACCCATGAACTTGACAACGCGCCTGCATCAGAGATGTAGTGAGTCAGGGTACTGCCCTGATTATACAATTTTTTAAAGTGGGAGACCCACGCTTCCGGCAAGATGTTGCAGGAGACCTTCGCACTATTTGGGGGCTGAAAACTAGGATCGTTAATCACCCTCCAAAACCGTGACATGTCTCTCATTTCGGCTGCCTCCCTTAAATTCGCCCAGGCTTCATAGTGGATCGATTTTTTCCTATTTTTTATGGCCATTTTATAATTGGTCCTACATTCCACTATCATACTCCTGTCCTTCGGGACCTTTTTAAGTGCCCGTTTAAGTTCTTTTTGGGCTCTAGAGCATGCTTTGTCAAACCATTTCGGCGTAAGATTGGGCGGTGCGTGTGATTTAATCCTCAATAGTCTGTCAATATCCCTTGCCATGCTTTCAAATGCGATTATCAAATCTTGGCCTCTGATATCTTGGTTTAGGCACAGCCATATCCCACTTTCTGGGTTTGCGAGAAGTTTTTTATAGAATATTTCCCCATCGGTATTAGACCAACGCAGTCGCCTACCCTGATCAGTTGCTTCCAAATTTCCCCTTATCATCCTAGGCATTAACTGCCCGGGGTCATCAGCATCCCTCAATGATAACACCAGTGGGTTATGGTCGCTGAAGATACTGATTTCTATATTAAAATCTATGATCCTACTTTTAAACTCATAAGAAATAAAGATAAAATCTATAATAGTTTCATTACCCCTGCCTTTAAACGTGGGATTTATGATATTTGGGAGCCTGGGCTTAATCAGGTCCATTGTAGGGACGAGATTATATGTCCCCAAGATCATGCTTAATTCACTGCCTTCCTGCGTATGTTCAAGGTGCCAGTCATCAGTGGAAGGACAAGAATTCCAAGATCCCTCGAACCATTTCAGATATGGGCATGGGTGACAATTAAAATCTCCCACCAAGATTACGTTTGGGGGATAATTTCCCCTAGAATTCAAATCCGCCAGTCTGTTCTTCAGGTCTGCCAACCTCTGCATTGATTGGCCCGCATTGTAAAAATTTATCAAAACAAACTTAGTCCCCTTGTTACTGTAACTAAGACCCTGAGTATATTCCGAGTTCCAGCCCAAATCATCCCATGTCCCATGTAGCGTCAGAGATACATAAGTTATTAGTCCTCCTTTCGCTCTTCCCATCACGGATTTTTGAGCGGGCACAAAAAACATTTTGTACCCATCTAAATGGGGGACATTACTATCCATTTCCCATGTTTCTTGTAAACAGATAATGTGGAACTTTTTGCTGTACTCCAACCATTCCTTGGTTCTTAGTTTGGAAGAGATTCCAGCAATGTTCCACGATACTACCCTAAGTTCCCCGTTCCCCGGGTTAGTCCCGTTCCATACATGGGAATATTTAGTTTGGGAACCCCCTTCTCCTGAGCTAATCTGGTCTGCTTCGGGACTAATCGCTAATTGAGTTGTTGCACCCTCATTTTGGGGGATTTCGGGAAGATGACTGTTTCCTATGGACCCAGCAATTTCCACAGGCTTAATGTTGTCTGGGGGTGGTAAATTTACCGGTATTTCTACTTGGGTCTGTCAATCTAGTTCATCCATCACCGCCGCATCAGACAATGGGTTGAACCTATTGGAGACTAACCCCAGTCTAAATGGTCTTGATAGCGGGACTACCGCTCTATTACTAGGCTCCTGACGCGGTACTTTTGCCTGATCCCTATAGAAAAAATTTAGAGGGAGCATTTTAATAGACGACCCACTGTCAAACGCCCCATAACTATAACCCAACAGTTCTTTTACCAGCTCTCTGTGTCTGAAATTGACAATAACGCAATCTCCGGCAAACTTCTTTTTTGAGGTACCAAGCCAAGCTACCCTCCTTGCCATGAGAATATGCGATCTCCACTGCATAGAATCCTTCGCGTTATTATCCAACCAATGGCTGACCTTGTTTATCAAGGAAACTGTAGATTCTTCTCTTTCCCCGTTATGGGCTGGTACCCCTGCTAAAACTATCGTATAGGGGCAACATGCCGGAGGCAAATCTAACGTCTGGAGGCCCGGCGAGCTCGATACCTGGGCATTATGGGAACCTGTGGCTGCTAACTGAGCTTTTATACTAAACTCTTGATGGGTGCTTACAGGGGCCTGGACCGGGTGTGTGACTCTATCGTTACTCCCAATACGATCTACCCTCTGCTTTGACCCTGCTCGTTCCGGGTCAGCTACAGACTCTAGCCCATCCGGTAATGAAATTAACTGGGGGACTGGGAGAACACGTTTATCCATCTCCAGCAATCTATTGACCTTTTCCTCGATTTTCTTTATATCTGCTACCAAGGGGGCCAAGTGTTTAAGAAAAAGGGCTTCCAACTTGAAATCGAGTGTTTTCATTATCTCCTGTGACCAGTCCATTCTGTTTGCAGGGGAGCTAATATGACTTTGTGAGCAAGCTGACCTATTGCTTTCGTCCTCAACTATTATAGGGTCTATTTTAGAACCACCTTTTTTTGTATTTGAATCATTTTTGTTTTTATTTTTACTTGTCCCCTTGTTCTGTGGCCTGATTGAGGACTTCAAACTCACAATAGTGGCACTTTCTGGTGCGGGGTCTGGCGTTATTAAGGCTTTTTTTGATCGGGTAACTACTACCCTTTCTGAGTCCACTAGGGCGTTTAGCTCCCTCTCGCCCCCGGGAATGATCTCATTTTGTTCTTGGACATCCTCCTGTGCCCCCCCGGGTCCGCTAACCTCCAGTTCTACCGCGGGACCCCCCACTGGCGGTAGCTCATCACCACCGTCACTTTGGCTATTTCTATGAACTTGAGCTAATGTGACACCCTGAGTTTTACTAGACAGAGAGGGACCCTGATCTGTCGCTGTGCTCGTCCCCGGTGTGACGCATTCCGCTATTGTCCCCAATGAGGAGCGTTTATGTGCCAGTAAGGAATCAAGGGACAATCTACGCTCCGTCAGTTGTATCTCATGTGTCAGCAGTGATTCCGCCCGTGTGATAAATGCATCTAATGTACCCCTAACTCCTGTCCCAGGTTTGAGTGGTGTTTTTTTAGTTTTCCCCATAATCTCAAACTGACAATTTGAGCCTGGCCCGGGAGCAAAAACCACCAAATGCTAACTTGCCCACTGCAGTGAGGAATTGACCCACGCTGTGACTCACAAGCGGTGGCTGCACCAAAACGTTACAAAGCAGGACAAAATGTTATGCCCCCAGCTGTGGTGCCTCATACAACTAACAATATGGAATCTACGCACCACTCACGGACTTAACTTAGTGTTCGTAGAAGTCTATCAGAGGAGGTGGAACGATGCCCGGCTTGAACAGACGGACCAATAGGGATGGCCCAGCCCGGCCTCCTCTGGCCTCGGACGGCCGCAGACGGCCCCGCCCTTGTCCCGGGCTTCTCCCGGCGTCGCCCGCGCGCGTCCCGCGACGCGGAGGGAGCCTCTGCAATTTATGCGCCTCCGGGCGCGCAGGTCGTTTCCACCCGGAAGTGGTACCGGGAACTCTGGGAGCTGTAGTCTCCCCCCACAGCGGCCAGCGGTAACGGTGGCGGCGGGAGAGACCAACAGCGTCAGCAGCCCAGGCGAGATGCAGAAAGAAGTGCCCAGTGTCGGCGGCGTCAGGTGAGTTCAATTTCAGGCCCCCGCTCCACCGAGGGAGCCTCTGCAATTTATGCGCCTCCGGGCGCGCAGGTCGTTTCCACCCGGAAGTGGTACCGGGAACTCTGGGAGCTGTAGTCTCCCCCCACAGCGGCCAGCGGTAACGGTGGCGGCGGGAGAGACCAACAGCGTCAGCAGCCCAGGCGAGATGCAGAAAGAAGTGCCCAGTGTCGGCGGCGTCAGGTGAGTTCAATTTCAGGCCCCCGCTCCACCGAGGGAGCCTCTGCAATTTATGCGCCTCCGGGCGCGCAGGTCGTTTCCACCCGGAAGTGGTACCGGGAACTCTGGGAGCTGTAGTCTCCCCCCACAGCGGCCAGCGGTAACGGTGGCGGCGGGAGAGACCAACAGCGTCAGCAGCCCAGGCGAGATGCAGAAAGAAGTGCCCAGTGTCGGCGGCGTCAGGTGAGTTCAATTTCAGGCCTTATCAATCTTGAAGGCAGAGTGCAGGGAATCATGTGGGACGGTGCTCTGGCGCGAGCTGAGCCCGTCGACGGCTTGCGGAACCAAGTCCTAATAGCCGTTCCATGGTGACGCGGGCCAACTACTTTTAAATGCATTATAATCTGTTGGACAGGCCACACGAAGGGCTTGCTCCCTCCCCGCACGACAGGGCCCAAGCCCCGGCCCGCCAGGCATGACCCACAAGAATCACCCGCACCCCGTCTGACAGTGTGTGTTCCCTTTGGCTATCTTAGTTTGGTATGCAGTTCCATGACTATACAGTCTGTTGGCATGAAATCAGGGTGTGTATTGTGCTGCATCTGCCATGGGTAGGTATGCATGTGTTATATGTCCTCACACCCACATGTGGTGTGTTGTTGGACAGGCCACACGAAGGGCTTGCTCCCTCCCCGCATGACAGGGCCCAAGCCCCGGCCCGCCAGGCGTGACCCACGAGAATCACCCGCACCCCGTCTCCCGACGGAACTCCTGCCCCCGGACCTCCATGTATCCCGGGACCGAGCCACCACCGGCTCCCCCGGCCGGATAAAGCCGCCATCTTGGGCCCTGCGCCACGAGGCCGCGTGGCCTCCACCCGACCCTAACCCTGGGCCTGGCCGGCCCCGACATCCCGGCACCACCATCCACCCAGGAGGTGAGCGGACCACTTGGCAGGTCAATGGGAGAACGAAGCGTCAGGGGCTCTCCCCCGCCAGGTGCCGATCGCCTCCAGCTCCCCCAGGCGCTGGCTCCACCCCCTGCTGGGTGTCTGGACACCTTCATCCCGGACCCTCCGACCTCCAAGTGCGAGGGTCCGGACATCAAAGGGCGCCAGACCTATAACTAGGGCAGCTCCGGAGCAGGGCGGCAGTTGTATCCTGGAGTCGAGAGACACCGAGAGAACTCAGCCTTGACGGACTACTGGCGCTGCCGTAGCCCTACCTTGTGAACTATCGTCCTGCCTGCTGGCGCTGCCGCGGCCTTCTGCAACATCCATCGTCGTCGGGACCTGCTGGCGCTGCCGCGGCCCGTTGTAACGACCATCTTCACCGGGACCTGCTGGCGCTGCCGCGGACCGTGTATCGACCATCTTCCCGGGACCTGCTGGCGCTGCCGCGGACCGTGTATCGACCATCTTCACCGGGCCCTGCTGGCGCTGCCGCGGACCGTGTATCGACCATCTTCACCGGGACCTGCTGGCGCTGCCGCGGCCCGTCCCAGATAGAACACCAAGCTCGAGGATTGTGAGCTATCCACCATACCATCTCAACTACCAGACTGGTAACCAGACTGTCCTGCTACCCCCTTTTCCCCATCTTGAGAGGCTTGAATCGAGGGGACCCCTGAGTCCAGACCTCCTTGTACCATTTCATCGTACCTTAAGAAATTGCCTATAAAGACCGCTAAATCTTCTCCTTGTGTGGTGTCTGTCTGTGGGGGGGAAGTTATTTATCTGTACGATCGCTGGAGACGGCTCTCCCCGGAGACCTCTCCCCTTGTCCTCGGCCGACCCTCCCGGTCCGTCTAACATAATCCTTGCGGTTATTTGCTAACTTTGGCATCGCATCACCTACACATGTCGAGTAAGGTGTCATACGAATTGGAATACGAACCCCTCGCCAGTTCTGGCGACGGGGTTAGCATTCCCCCCTTTTAGAGGGGCACGACATGGAAGTAACCTTGAACCCCGGTTAAAGTTGACTCAAGCCTCAGCATCACAAAATGGATGCTGCCACCAGACACAAGTCTGACCTCCTGCTGCTGGGAGACCTTCCAGCGAGGGGAGCTTGGACAAAGGGTTTCCTGTCGAGGGCGGTGTTAGCACCATCCCAGACAGGGTTTGTGTATCCCCGGTAGGCAGGGCTGAAAGGAAGGTGATTGCAAGTGGCACCCCGGTGCTCACTGTGCATAGCCCGGCTCAAACCAGTTTCGGCGGCACACCAGCCCCTGAGCTGGGGCGAAGCCGGACAAAGGATAGGGGTGTAACCACCCCCCTCCTGGCTCCACCCATAGGTAGAACCTAGTCACGGGCCAGCCCCTTTTCTTAGAATAAAGGTAGGAGCGAGTCCCCTTCCCAAATTGGATAATTCTGAATCTTGAACTACTTTCCACGAAAGGAACTCTTGACTATTTCTGAAGACTCTCCCTTGTGGCTAAGGAGTAGCCACCCTGCACCAGCAGGCACCACCTAAGCGCTTGCGGGTTGCTTTAAGTCTCTCCTACGGATCAAGACTGCTCAGCTCGACGAGACCCGAGTTCCCTGCCATCTCTGACCTTTTACCTACCTCATCAGCCCAGCTGAGAGCCGTAGGTGTGACGAGACTTGCGGGACCGGCCATCTTCAGAACCTGCACGACGCTTATCTAGCACGCCCACCGAGGGACCCTCGAGTGAGTGCACCTAGGGTTTGAGAAGCCCTAACCCTGAGCAGCTCCAGCACCGAAGTCTGCCTCCCCAGCATCCACGAGATCTGCGTGGGGGCCCTTCCTCTCCTTGCTGTTCACCGCGTTGTCTGACCACGTGCCGACCAGCTTGTGGCCCTCTTCACGACGCACCACGATTGTTTTCATCACTAGTCTGGTTTCTCCAGACTGGCTCTTGCTCCCCTTCAACAGAGGAGTACCACGGACCCTCCTGGTCCACTCCAGACGCCATCTTGACTCCACCGCGTGGGTTTACCATTGCCAAGATCCGCTGCCCCATTCCTGGGCCCAGCATCATCGACAGCAGACACCTTCGTGGGACAGCTCGCCCTCCATCCTGGTCGCCGCCGCACCTCCTGGTCCGAGGAACTGCCGAGTCCGACGTCATCCACTCACCTGGTCGAGGTGACTTCAGCCGGTACCCTCCTGGTGCCCACACGATCGCTGGCTAGCGGTTGAGAACTGAGTCCCCTCTGCTTTCAGGTTTCCTTCATCACTGATCCAGGCTTGGATCTCGCTGAACATCGACACTGGTCGCCTGCCAGCAACTCTTCTTTCAGGCTCCTGAGACTACAACGAGGACTTCCGACATCTTGCCGAACCTTCCACAGCCGCAGCCTCTGGGCTAGGTAACTCGAGCATTTCGGTGCTCCATCGCAGGTTCGCTTTACAAGTGTCCAGTTCCTTTTTCGT
This sequence comes from Triturus cristatus, assembly GCF_964204655.1. Classification (NCBI taxonomy): domain Eukaryota; kingdom Metazoa; phylum Chordata; class Amphibia; order Caudata; family Salamandridae; genus Triturus; species Triturus cristatus. The sequence continues at coordinate 1,149,547,170 of NC_140591.1, read as the reverse complement.
TTAGTCCCACTGATCGGATCACTCCGGAATCAGTAACTTTAGACTTTCTAACCTCTCCCCTTCCACTTGCAGTGTAATGGTTTCGTGCCCTCGGGCATTTGTGTAAATTGTGCAACCAGAAGTATTTTCCTAAGAGTTTTGTATTGTGCTTAGCTCCCTGACTCATAAAGAGCCAGGGTAGTCTTGTTATAAATAAATATCCTTTATTTTCATAACAACTTGTGTGGTGTCCTTTCACTTGGTGTTCAAGGGGTATATGTGATGGTAAACAGCTGGCTTAACACGCCCTCTAGAGTTTAGCCTAAGACTGCTCGTATCCACGCTACTAGGATAGCTGGTCTATAAGGTTGACTTACAACCAATCATCAATAAGGGTTGCTTGGAATGATACACAGTGATCACTAGAATAGTGAGCACTACATATCAGGCCAACTTCTCACATTGGTGAGCAGCGGTTGGGATTTGAGCTTGCTGTTGTTTTACCACACACGTATCCTAAGAATATCGCAGTGAAAGATCACATAAGTACCCAGGTACATATAACTTAACTTAGAATACTCCGAGTTCTACTGAACCGGCTGTTGTAGTGTAACAGGGCTTAGCACACCCTGACTACAACTCTTAGCAAGGGATCAGTAGGTAAACACATAGTGTAGGTAGGTGCATCACTTACACCTCACTAGAAAAGCATGTCGGTCCACGGAGAGTCTTCAGAGACTCCCTTAGTGGTCAGTGACCCTCCACAGGTCGTGTCACGATATGCAGCTCTTAGCTTCAAGGAGATGAGACAACTGTGTGCCTCCAGGAAGCTAAACCAGGGTTCTAACCCTACCATCGCAATTCTGATAGGTCTCTTAGAGGCGTACGATGCTAGGAGGTCCTCCAACACAGGTCCCCCCAGTGCTGATGGGAACATGCCTCCCTTAGAGGGAACCCTCGGTGACCCAGACCTCGACCTCCACACAGAGGAGGAGGACGAGGAGGAGTTATCAGAAGACGAGGCAGACAAAGGTCCAGTGGTAGTCGGCAGGCTTACAAGGACCAACTTAAGCAGGCATGAGAATGGAACTGGGGGAGCCCCGGGCCCACGCTCAAGCAGGCCTAACCTTGGGAACGGTCGAGCTAGGTCTCTCTCCAGAGGCTCTGGCAGATCGGTTCATACACATGTCTCTCAGGCATCTTCTCAGAGAGGAATGACGTCCCCTCAGAGAAGGGAGCATGAAGCGAAGATGAGGGAAGTCAATCTGAGGATCGAGCGGGAAGAACTTGCCCTCGCCAAAGAAAGACTTGCCCTGGCCCGAGAGCAGAAATTAAGTGGGTTAGATCCCACTGGTAGCAGCATTCTCAATAGAGAGAAAGACAGGGGTATAGACACTAGACACCTGAGTAAAATAGTGCCCCCCTTTAAACAAGGGGACGACATCCACAAGTGGATAACTGCCTTGGAGAGGACCTGCACTGTCCAGTGCGTCCCCCCAAGTCAGTGGGCAGCTATACTGTGGCTTTCCTTCGAAGGTAAAGGAAGGGACAAGCTCCTCACTACTAGAGCTGAGGATGCTAACAACCACCAAGTCCTGAAGAGCACACTGATTGATGGGTTCGGCTTAACCACGGAACAGTACCGGGTGCTGTTCCGGGACACCCAGAAAATTCAGTCTCAGGATTGGACTGACTTTGTCGATTGTGCCACTAAGGCTTTGGAAGGCTGGTTGCTGGGTAGCAAGGTTACTGATTACACAGGATTGTACAATCTTATCATGCGAGAACAGATTTTAAACAACTGTCAGAACCAATTGTTGCATCAGCACCTTGTCGACTCGGATCTGACCTCTCCCCAAGAATTGGGAAAGAAGGCAGACAGATGGGTCAGAACAAGGGTCAAGCAGAACCAGAACCAGAACCAGGGTGGTCAGAAGAAAGCAGACCAGAAGGGTAGTAACAAAAACGAACAAAATTACCAGAAGTCTTCGACAGGTCCCCAACAAACCAAAGAGGGTGGGTGTAGGAGAGTAGGGTCTGCAATCCTATGATCACCCAGATTTTTTGCTTTTGCTTCATTGGTTTACGACTTTCCCCGGCTGTGGGCCTGCCAATCAGACCCACAGCCTAGCTGTTCTCTCTCGAAATTAACACACATGTACATTAGGTGCATCCACTAATTGGAACTGGGCCGCCTTGTCAGTCCCTGTCTCAGCATACCACAGGTATCCAGGGCATCGGTGTATCCAGGGCCTACCAGGGGCTGCAGCATGTATTATGCCACCCCTGGAATGGCCGCCCAAATCTGACACAACTGGCTGCACGACAGCTGGGGCCACGTGGTGTAATCACCCGTTGCTGTAGGTGTAGTATTCCTACACCTAACCCTAAAATGGACACATGGATTCCTATCAGTCACTCCTATGGCAGGCCTTATCAATCCTGAAGGCAGAGTGCGGGGAGTCATGTGGGATGGTGCTCTGGCGCGAGCTGGGCCCGTCGACGGCTTGCGGAACCAAGTCCTAATAGCCGTTCCATGGTGACGCGGGCCAACTATTTGCTAACTTCGGCATCGCATCACCTATACATGTCGAGTAAGGTGTCATACGAATTGGAATACGAACCCCTCGCTAGTTCTGGCGACGGGGTTAGCATTCCCCCCTTCTAGAGGGGCACGACATGGAAGTAACCCTGAACCCCGGTTAAAGTTGACTCAAGCCTCAGCATCACAAAATGGATGCTGCCACCAGACACAAGTCTGACCTCCTGCTGCTGGGAGATCTTCCAGCGAAGGGAGTTTGGACAAAGGGTTTCCTGTCGAGGGCGGTGCTAGCACCATCCCAGACAGGGTTTGTGTATTCCAGGTAGGCAGGGCTGAAAGGAAGGTGATTGCAAGTGGCACCCCGGTGCTCACTGTGCATAGCCCGGCTCAAACCAGTTTTGGGGGCACACCAGCCCCTGAGCTGGCGCGAAGCCGGACAAAGGATAGGGGTGTAACCACCCCCCTCCTGGCTCCACCCATAGGTAGAACCTAGTCACGGGCCAACCCCTTTTTTTAGAATAAAGGTAGGAGCGAGTCCCCTTCCCAAATTGGATAATCAGATAATCGGATAACTCCGAATCACGAACCACTTTCCACGAAAGGAACTCTTGACTATTTCTGAAGACTCTCCCTTGTGGCTAAGGAGTAGCCACCCTGCACCAGCAGGCACCACCTAAGCGCTTGCGGTTTGCTGTAAGTCTCTCCTACGGATCAAGACTGCCCAGCTCGACGAGACCCGAGTCCCTGCCATCTCTGACCTCTTACCTACCTCATCAGCCCAGCTGAGAGTCGTAGGTGTGACGAGACCTGCGGGGCCGGCCATCTTCAGAACCTGCACGACGCTTATCTAGCACGCCCACCGAGGGACCCTCGAGTGAGTGCACCTAGGGTTTGAGAAGCCCTAACCCTGAGCAGCTCCAGCATCGAAGTCTGCCTCCCCAGCATCCCCGAGATCTGCGTGGGGGCCCTTCCGCTCCTTGCTGTTCACCGCGTTGTCCGACCACTTGCCGACCGGCTTCTGGCCCTCTACACGACGCTCCAAGATTGTTTTCATCACCGGTCTGGTTGCTCCAGACTGGCTCTTGCTCCCCTTCAACAGAGGAGTACCCCGGACCCTCCTGGTCCACTCCCGACGCCATCTTGACTCCCCCGCTTGGGTTGCCACTGCCAAGATCCGCTGCCCCCTTCCTGGGCCCAGCATCATCGACAGCAGACACCTTCGTGGGACAGCTCGCCCTCCATCCTGGTCGCCGCCGCGCCTCCTGGTCCGAGGAACAGCCGAGTCCGACGTCACCCACTCACCTGGTCGAGGTGACTTCAGCCGGTACCCTCCTGGTACCCACACGATCGCTGGCTAGCGGTTGAGAACTGAGTCCCCTCTGCTTTCAGGTTTCCTTCATCACCGATCCAGGCTTGGGTCGCTCTGAACATCGTCACTGGTCGCCTGCCAGCAACTTCTTCTTTCAGGCTCCTGAGACTACACGAGGACTCCCGACATCTTGCCGAACTTCACGCAGCCGCAGCCTCTGGGCTAGGTAACTTGAGCATTTCAGTGTTCCATCGCAGGTTCGCTCTACAAGTGTCCAGTTCCTTTTTCGTCTAGTCCCACTGATCGGAACACTCCGGAATCAGTACCTCCAGACTCTATCCATTCGCATTTCCCTGTAAGTGTAGATGGTTTCCCGTGCCCCTCGGGCATTTGTGTAAATTGTGCAACCAGAAGTATTTTCCTAAGAGTTTTGTATTGTGCTTAGCTCCCTGACTCATAAAGAGCCAGGGTAGTCTTGTTATAAATAAATATCCTTTATTTTCATAACAACTTGTGTGGTGTCCTTTCACTTGGTGTTCAAGGGGTATATGTGATGGTAAACAGCTGGCTTAACACGCCCTCTAGAGTTTAACCTAAGACTGCTCGTATCCACGCTACTAGGATAGCTGGTCTATAAGGTTGACTTACAACCAATCATCAATAAGGGTCGTTTGGAATGATACACAGTGATCACTAGAATAGTGAGCACTACATATCAGGCCAACTTCTCACAGTGGGGGTCAGGCTTCACAGAAGAAGAAGACTCAAGAAGGCCAGTCAAAAAGGTGGTGCCAATACTGTAAAAGTAAGACTCACTGGTTTAGTGAGTGCACCAAGAAAGGAGGGCAAACTCCTACCACTGCAGCCCCTAAGGCACCTGCACCCCCTAGTACAGTCAGCAGTGGTAGTGCGCCTCCCAAGGCATTAGTTGGGTTAACCTTGGGAACCGAGGGGAGTGACGACTTAGTCAGCACACTCACTCAGGCCGTCCTTGTCTGTACAGGGGATATGGATATGTCCCCTGATGCCAGTCCCAATACTTTGGGCAAATACAGACAGACACCTTTGATTAATGGAAAAGTGGCTCAGGCCTACAGGGACACTTGTGCCAGTGTCACCATGGTGACGCCTAACTTTGTGGACCCTGGACAGATCATGCTAGATACCAGTTACCTAGTGACCAATGCCAGCAACGTCACTACCAATCACAGTATGGCGGTTGTTGATTTCTCCTGGGGAGGGGTAAGTGGCCCGAAAAAGGTTGTGGTTAGTTCAGACCTCCCCGTAGAATGTCTGTTGGGCAATAATTTGGAAACGTCACAATGGTCAGAAGTGGAGCAGAGGACTCACATGGAAATGTTAGGCTTGCCAGCACATGTCCTTGCTGTGACCAGGTCACAGGCCAAAAGGTGCCCCACTGAACAGGTGCTGGATCCTGGAAGAACGGACCAGACACCTTCCAAGAAGAGGAGCAGTAAGGGTAAGGCTTCGCCTTCCCCCTTGCCCCAGGGCGTGGATCAAGTCTCTGAGGAGGCTGACCTTAAAGAACTGAGGGAAACTGAGCCGAAAGAGCTTGAACCTGGTCAGGTTGAGTTTCTGGGCTCAGGGGGACCCTCCAGGGAAGACCTGGGAAAGGCACAGTTAGACTGCCCCTCCCTTGAACTCCTCAGACAGCAGGCTGCTGCTGAGGCTGCAGGGAACGCCACAGGTACCCACAAAGTGTACTGGGACGATGGACTCCTGTACTCCGAGGCAAGAGACCCCAAACCTGGTGCAACCAGGAGGCTGGTCATCCGCTTGTCTCTGAGAGGTTTCCTTCTTACCTTGGCCCACGAGATTCCCCTTGCAGGTCACTTAGGCCAGAATAAGACTTGGGACAGAATTGTTCCACACTTTCACTGGCCCCACATGTCCGAAGATACGAAGGAGTTTTGCCGCTCCTGTGTCACTTGCCAAGCCAGTGGTAAGTCAGGTGGCACAACAAAGGCCCCCCTCATACCACTACCGGTGGTGGGGGTACCCTTTGAACGAGTGGGGATCGACATTGTCGGACCAATGGAACCCCAGACAGCATCAGGGCACAAGTTTATACTGGTGGTGGTGGACCACGCCACTAGGTATCCTGAAGCTATTCCACTTAGGACCACTACAGCACCTGTGGTGGCACGGGCCCTACTTGGAGTGTTCTCTAGAGTGGGCTTCCCTAAGGAGGTCGTCTCAGACAGAGGTGCAAACTTCATGTCGGGATATCTGACTGCAATGTGGAAGGAGTGTGGTGTCAACTACAAGTTCACCACACCCTATCACCCACAATGCAATGGGCTTGTTGAGAGATTCAACAGGACCCTAAAAGGGATGATTCACGGACTACCTGAAAAGCTTCGGCGGAGATGGGATGTCCTGATACCCTGCCTCTTGTTCGCCTACAGAGAGGTCCCGCAGAAGGGGGTTGGCTACAGCCCTTTTGAGCTTCTGTTCGGACATCCTGTAAGGGGACCCCTTTGTTTGGTAAAGGAAGGATGGGAGAGACCTCTCAGAAAGCTGGCATCGAACATTGTGGACTATGTACCCGGTCTCCGCTCGCGGATGGCGGAGTACATGGAAAAGGCGTCTAAAAACCTTGAGGCGAGCCAAGAATTACAGAAAGCTTGGCACGACCAAAAGGCTGTCCTGACTGTGTACCAGCCTGGACAGAAGGTGTGGGTGCTGGAGCCAGTGGCCCCAGCAGCACTCAAAGACAAATGGTCTGGGTCCCACACGATCATTGAGCAAAAGGGAGAGGTCACCTACTTGGTAGACCTGGGAGCTCCCCGGAGCCCCCACAGGGTGCTCCATGTAAACAGGCTCAAGGCATATGTCGACAGGGTGGGCATGGGCTTGCTCATGGCCACAGATGAGGGACAGGAGGAGGAGAGTGACCCTCTCCCGGACCTGCTCTCTCAGAACCCTGACGATGGGTCAGTAGACGGTGTTGTCTTTTGTGGCAGCCTCTCTGGACATTAACAAAAGGATTGTAAACAGGTTCTTCAATCCTTTCGACATATGTTCTCTCTGACGCCCAGTCAGACCAATTGGTGTACCCATGAGGTCGACACTGGGGACAGTCTGCCCGTAAAGAGTAAAATCTATCGGCAACCTGATCATGTCAGAGACTGCATCAATACGGAGGTGCAGAAAATGTTGGAGCTGGGAGTCATTGAACCCTCGGACAGCCCCTGGGCTAGTCCCGTAGTTCTCGTGCCGAAACCTCACACCCAGGGCGGTAAGAAAGAGATGAGGTTTTGCGTGGACTACAGAGGTCTCAATGCAGTCACTAAGACTGACGCCCACCCAATACCAAGAGCAGACGAACTTATCGACCGGTTGGCTTCGGCCAGCTACTTAAGTACATTTGACCTGACAGCTGGGTATTGGCAAATCAGGTTAGCTGAGGAGGCCAAGCCCAAAACAGCATTTTCTACCCCGGGTGGGCATTATCAGTTCGTGGTAATGCCCTTTGGTTTGAAAAATGCACCTGCCACCTTCCAAAGGCTGGTGAATCGAGTTCTCACTGGGTTGGACGACTTCTGCGCGGCGTATCTGGACGATATCGCTGTCTTTAGCTCCACCTGGGAGGATCACCTGGTCCACCTGAGGAAAGTGTTAGAGGCCCTGCAAAAGGCAGGCCTCACTATCAAGGCCACTAAGTGCCAGATAGGGCAGACACAGGTTGTATACCTGGGCCACCTTGTAGGTGGAGGCCAGGTTCAACCATTGGAAGGCAAAATACAGGCCATCCAGGACTGGGCTCCTCCAACCACCCAGACTCAGGTTCGAGCTTTCTTGGGCCTGACTGGTTATTACCGGAAATTTGTCAGAAATTATGGATCCATTGTGACCCCACTAAACGACCTGACAAGTAAAAAGATGCCAAAAAAAGTTCAGTGGACAGCAAGCTGTCAGAAGGCATTCGATGACCTAAAGCAGGCCATGTGCACAGCACCTATCCTAAAGAGTCCAGACTACTCCAGACCATTCATTGTCCAAACAGACGCTTCGGAGCTGGGTGTGGGGGCTGTTCTATCTCATCTGAATTTTGATGGTCATGACCAGCCCATAGCTTTTATTAGCAGGAGGCTGACCCCCAGAGAGAAGAATTGGTCAGCTATTGAGAGGGAGGCCTTTGCTGTGGTTTGGGCCCTGAAGAAGTTGAGGCCATACTTGTTTGGCACTCACTTCAAGATTCAGACCGACCATAATCCCCTCTTGTGGCTAAATCAAATGAAGGGTGAAAACCCCAAACTACTTAGGTGGTCCATTTCCCTACAGGGGATGGACTTCACAGTGGAGCATAGACCTGGCACTGATCATGGCAATGCAGATGGGCTCTCCAGGTATTTCCACTTAGAGCAAGAAGACTCACCTGGTCAAGGTTAGCTTATTGTCCCAAAGTTTGGGGGGGGGTCATGTAGGAGAGTAGGGTCTGCAATCCTATGATCACCCAGATTTTTTGCTTTTGCTTCATTGGTTTACGACTTTCCCTGGCTGTGGGCCTGCCAATCAGACCCACAGCCTAGCTGTTCTCTCTCGAAATTAACACACATGTACATTAGGTGCATCCACCAATTGGAACTGGGCCGCCTTGTCAGTCCCTGTCTCAGCATACCACAGGTATCCAGGGCATCGGTGTACCCAGGGCCTACAGGGGCTGCAGCATGTATTATGCCACCCCTGGAATGGCCGCCCAAATCTGACACAACTGGCTGCACGACAGCTGGGGCAACGTGGTGTAATCACCCGTTGCTGTAGGTGTAGTATTCCTACACCTAACCCTAAAATGGACACATGGATTCCTATCAGTCACTCCTATGGCAGGCCTTTTATCAATCCTGAAGGCAGAGTGCAGGGAATCATGTGGGACGGTGCTCTGGCGCGAGCTGAGCCCGTCGACGGCTTGCGGAACCAAGTCCTAATAGCCGTTCCATGGTGACGCGGGCCAACTACTTTTAAATGCATTATAATCCTTGCGGTTATTTGCTAACTTTGGCATCGCATCACCTACACATGTCGAGTAAGGTGTCATACGAATTGGAATACGAACCCCTCGCCAGTTCTGGCGACGGGGTTAGCATTCCCCCCTTTTAGAGGGGCACAACATGGAAGTAACCTTGAACCCCGGTTAAAGTTGACTCAAGCCTCAGCATCACAAAATGGATGCTGCCACCAGACACAAGTCTGACCTCCTGCTGCTGGGAGACCTTCCAGCGAGGGGAGCTTGGACAAAGGGTTTCCTGTCGAGGGCGGTGTTAGCACCATCCCAGACAGGGTTTGTGTATCCCCGGTAGGCAGGGCTGAAAGGAAGGTGATTGCAAGTGGCACCCCGGTGCTCACCTTGCATAGCCCGGCTCAAACCAGTTTCGGGGGCACACCAGCCCCTGAGCTGGGGCGAAGCCGGACAAAGGATAGGGGTGTAACCACCCCCCTCCTGGCTCCACCCATAGGTAGAACCTAGTCACGGGCCAGCCCCTTTTCTTAGAATAAAGGTAGGAGCGAGTCCCCTTCACAAATTGGATAATTCTGAATCTTGAACTACTTTCCACGAAAGGAACTCTTGACTATTTCTGAAGACTCTCCCTTGTGGCTAAGGAGTAGCCACCCTGCACCAGCAGGCACCACCTAAGCGCTTGCGGGTTGCTGTAAGTCTCTCCTACGGATCAAGACTGCCCAGCTCGACGAGACCCGAGTTCCCTGCCATCTCTGACCTTTTACCTACCTCATCAGCCCAGCTGAGAGCCGTAGGTGTGACGAGACTTGCGGGACCGGCCATCTTCAGAACCTGCACGACGCTTATCTAGCACGCCCACCGAGGGACCCTCGAGTGAGTGCACCTAGGGTTTGAGAAGCCCTAATCCTGAGCAGCTCCAGCACCGAAGTCTGCCTCCCCAGCATCCACGAGATCTGCGTGGGGGCCCTTCCGCTCATTGCTGTTCACCGCTTTGTCCGACCACTTGCCGACCGGCTTGTGGCCCTCTTCACGACGCACCACGATTGTTTTCATCACTAGTCTGGTTGCTCCAGACTGGCTCTTGCTCCCCTTCAACAGAGGAGTACCACGGACCCTCCTGGTCCACTCCAGACGCCATCTTGACTCCACCGCGTGGGTTTACCATTGCCAAGATCTGCTGCCCCATTCCTGGGCCCAGCATCATCGACAGCAGACACCTTCGTGGGACAGCTCGCCCTCCATCCTGGTCGCCGCCGCGCCTCCTGGTCCGAGGAACAGCCGAGTCCGACGTCATCCACTCACCTGGTCGAGGTGACTTCAGCCGGTACCCTCCTGGTGCCCACACGATCGCTGGCTAGCGGTTGAGAACTGAGTCCCCTCTGCTTTCAGGTTTCCTTCATCACCGATCCAGGCTTGGATCTCGCTGAACATCGACACTGGTCGCCTGCCAGCAACTCTTCTTTCAGGCTCCTGAGACTACAACGAGGACTTCCGACATCTTGCCGAACCTTCCACAGCCGCAGCCTCTGGGCTAGGTAACTCGAGCATTTCGGTGCTCGATCGCAGGTTCGCTTTACAAGTGTCCAGTTCCTTTTTCGTTTAGTCCCACTGAACGGATCACTCCGGAATCAGTAACTTTAGACTTTCTAACCTCTCCCCTTCCACTTGCAGTGTAATGGTTTCGTGCCCTCGGGCATTTGTGTAAATTGTGCAACCAGAAGTATTTTCCAAAGAGTTTTGTATTGTGCTTAGCTCCCTGACTCATAAAGAGCCAGGGTAGTCTTGTTATAAATAAATATCCTTTATTTTCATAACAACTTGTGTGGTGTCCTTTCACTTGGTGTTCAAGGGGTATATGTGATGGTAAACAGCTGGCTTAACACGCCCTCTAGAGTTTAGCCTAAGACTGCTCGTATCCACGCTACTAGGATAGCTGGTCTATAAGGTTGACTTACAACCAATCATCAATAAGGGTTGCTTGGAATGATACACAGTGATCACTAGAATAGTGAGCACTACATATCAGGCCAGCTTCTCACAGCCATCACGAACTCGAGTTAGCCAAACTCAAAATCGAAGGCGAATTGAAGTTAGCGGAAAAAAAGCTAGCAGTAGAGCAAATGCGCGTAAAAGGCGAACTAGAAGAGAAGAAGCTCCAACGGGAGCACGAAGGAAGGAAGCTTCAACTAGAGCACGAACGCAGCTTGAAGGAAATCGAGCTCAAGGCCAGAAACGAGTAAGGGAGGCCCCCGGGAAACCGAGAGGCGGCCTCCCCAGCGGAGCAGAAGGTCCACATCCCCAAGGACGTGGTCAAAGAATATTATAAAAACGATGACATTCAACAATGGTTCAGGGCCTACGAGGTCGCCATGACCTCCCATCGGGTCCCGCAGAAGGACTGGGGGGCAGGGTTGTGGGGACGGTTTCTGAGCGAAGGGAGAGACACCCTGCTCGACCTACCCATCTCCCTGCAGACCTCCTACAGCCACATGAAAGAGGCTCTACTCACAAGGTACGGCCTCACCCCCGAGATGTACCGTCAGCCATTCCGGGACTGCAGGAAGATCCCGGGCACCACCTGGGTGGAGTATGTAAACTTTTTCAGTCGGGCCTTCGATGGGTGGATCAAGGGCAGCAAAGTCACCACCCTTGATGAACTCACCGACCTCATGTTGTGGGAACACCTGGCTGCGAACTGCTTTGTGGAACTACGCCAGCATCTGCTCGACAGCAAACTCACCGATCCCAGGAAGCTGGCTGTGGAAGCAGACCGCTGGACCAACACCCGGGTCCCCCGGGGCATGGTAGGAGAATAACCCCGAGCCAGTCAGGGACCACCCCGCCAGAGAGGAGGAGGGAACCAGGGAGGGCAGAGAGAGTCTCAGCCTAGCCCACCAAAGACCCAACCTCCACCTTTCCCAGCGCCCCACCCACCAGTAACCGGACCCCCCGGGAGACGGGGACACCGGGTAAATGTCACTTGTTTCCGTTGCCAGAAGCCCGGGCACTACGCCAATGACCCGGAGTGCCCCATGGCCACCCAAGTCCCCCCTGCGGCAACCCCTGCGAGACAGATAGCCAACGTAGCCCTGGGGGAGGAGGTTGAGGAAACCGGGGAGTGGGAACCCGCAGCTATGGCCCTAGTATCCCTGGGAGATAGAGAGATGGTCCCTGGTAGCCTCCTGCCCTCCAACACGAAGAAATACGGGCAGCTCGTCAAGATCAAGGGCCACCAAATAGAGGCCCTGCGGGACACCGGGGCCAGCATCACCGGTGTCCTCAGGCACTTAGTCCCCGAGGAGCAGATCCTCCCCAACGTCTTTTGCCCGATAATTTCCGCAGATAATAGAGAGAGTATGTGTCAGGTAGCCCTGGTGCCGTTTGAGTGGGGAGGGGTGATAGGTAAACTAAGGGTTGCCGTAAGAACCTCCCAGCTGGTCGACTGCCTCTTAGGGAACGACCTGGAGAGTTCTCCCTGGAAGCACGTCGAGCGCAAGGCCCACCTAGGAATGATGGGACTCCCCGAGTGGGTGTGCTCCACCACCCGATCTATGTCAGCCCGACTCACCCCCCTGGGAGAAGTCGAAGACGCCCCGACCGAAGAAGTCAGAACAGTCCCCGCCGAGGGTCCTCCCGTCCCCCCAGCGGAAGGGTCAGTCGCCTGCGGCGAACCCTCACCGCCCGACACCGCCCCGGTCCCCGAGTTAGGCGATCTACCCGAATTGGCCCAATGGCGCCACGGGGGCGGGCCCACCCGGGAGGAATTTTGCCGGGAGCAAGCCACCTGTCCTTCCCTGGTCGGACTGCGGCGCCAGGCCGAGGGCCAAGCCGCAGGCGACCAAACCGGAACGCACTGAGTTTATTGGGAGAATAACATTTTGTACAGTGAGCAGAAGTCGGTGGAGCTGGGATCTGGCCGGGTGCTGGTGGTACCCCTACGCTTCCGAGACTTCCTCCTGGGCTTAGACCACGACGTCCCCCTCGCCGGCCACCTGGGTCAGGACAAGACCTACAGCCATCTCGTGACCCACTTTTACTGGCCTAGAATGAGAGCAATTGTAGAGGCCCACTGCAAATCCTGTCCCACGTGCCAAGCTAGTGGGAAGAGTGGGGGGAAGCGCAAGGCTCCCCTCCAACCCTTCCCGGTCATCAGTACCCCATTCGAACGAGTCGGGATCGACATCGTGGGGCCCCTGGATCCCCCCACCTCCCAAGGTCACCGTTTCATCCTGGTCCTAGTGGATCACGCCACCCGACACCCTGAGGCTATTCCCCTACGCACCGTCACGGCCCCCGTGGTGGGCCGGGCCCTGATGGGGATCTTTTCCCGGGTGGGTTTTCCCCGCGAGGTCGTGAGCGATCGCGGCACTAATTTTATCTCGAAATACATGAAATCCCTGTGGCAACAATGTGGAGTGTCCTATAAGTTCACCACCCCGTACCATCCCCAAGGGAACGGCCTAGTAGAGAGGTTTAACAGGACTCTGAAAGGGATGATCACCGGCCTAGAAGAGCCCCTCCGGCGTAAGTGGGACGTCCTGCTCCCCTGCCTCTTGTTCGCTTACCGGGAAGTCCCCCAGAAGTCCCTAGGGTTCAGCCCGTTTGAGTTACTCTATGGACACCCCGTCCGAGGTCCCCTCAGTTTGGTTAAGGAAGGGTGGGAGGCGGCACCCCAGACCACCCCACGAGATGTGTTCCAATACGTTCTGACCCTCCGGAACCAAACCAGGAAGTTCCGAGAACTGGCCGAGGCCAACCTGGAGGCAAGCCAAGAAGAGATGAAGCGCTGGTACGACCAGAATGAAACTCTGGTCGAGTTCCAGCCGGGCCAGCAGGTATGGGTCATGGCCCCCATGAAGCCTGGCGCCCTCCAGGACAGGTGGACCGGGCCCTACAAGGTGATTGAGCGGAAGAGTCAAGTCACATACTTGGTGGACGTCCAGTCGCCTCGGGATCCCCTTCGGGTCCTTCACGTGAACCGCCTCAAGCCTCACTTCGTGCGGACAGAACTGAGCCTCCTGCTGGCCACCGATGACGGGGCCGAAGATGAGTCCGATCCCCTCCCGGACCTCCTGTGTGTCAAGGAGCAGGATGGCTCCGTGGAAGGAGTGAACCTCTCCCCAGCCCTCACTGCCCAGCAACAAGAGGACTGCCGCCAGCTCCTAGGACAATTTTCCGACCTCTTCTCCCTGATCCCCCGAGTCACCGACTGGTGTGTCCATGACGTGGACACCGGGGACAGCCCGCCGGTGAGACACCGAGCATACCGAGTCCCTGACCGGGTCCAGTCCTGCATTCAAGCTGAAGTCTCGAAGATGTTGACCCTGGGGGTGATCGAGCCATCTGACAGTCCCTGGGCCAGCCCCATGGTCCTAGTCCCGAAGGCAGCGGCCCCCGGTGTCGCCCCCGAGCTCCGATTCTGCGTGGACTACCGGGGGCTCAATGACGTCACCCGAGCCGATGCCCACCCCATTCCACGAGCCGACGAGCTCATTGACCGACTCGGGGCAGCCCGGTTCCTCAGCACATTCGACCTCACCTGCGGATACTGGCAGATTGCGCTCACCGAGGGAGCCAAGGAGCGGTCCGCCTTCTCCACCCCAGGTGGGCACTACCGCTTCCGCGTAATGCCCTTCGGAATGAAAAATGCCCCGGCCACCTTCCAGCGACTGGTGAATAGAGTCCTGGCCGGGCTGGAACAGTTCAGCGCGGCCTATCTAGACGACATCGCCGTTTTCAGTTCCGAATGGAGTGAGCACCTCCAGCACCTCCGGAGGGTGCTAACCGCCCTGCGCCAGGCAGGCCTCACAGTAAAAGCCAGCAAGTGCCAGATTGGGCAAGGATCAGTAGTCTACCTCGGGCACCAGGTCGGGAGCGGCCAGGTCGCCCCTCTACAGCCGAAGATCGACGCCATCTTAGCCTGGGAACCACCCACCACCCAAACGGAGGTCCGAGCCTTTCTGGGCCTCACTGGCTACTACCAAAGATTCATCCGGGGGTATGGCAGCCTGGTCGGCCCCCTCACAGAACTCACGTCCAAAAAACAGCCAAAGAAGGTGCAGTGGACGACTGCCTGCCAGGAGGCGTTCGATGCCCTAAAGAAGGCCATGTGTACTGCCCCCGTCCTCCAGGCTCCCGACTACTCCAAGGAGTTTGTAGTCCAAACCGATGCCTCCGAGCATGGCATTGGGGCCGTCCTGTCCCAGATGAATGACCAAGGCCTAGACCAGCCCATCGCCTTCCTCAGCCGGCGGCTGTTGCCCAGAGAACAGAGATGGAGCACCATTGAGCGCGAAGCATTTGCCGTGGTCTGGGCACTCAAGAAGCTACGCCCCTACCTGTTCGGCACCCATTTCAAAGTCCAAACCGACCATCGGCCCTTGCGATGGCTCATGCAGATGCGAGGAGAAAACCCCAAGCTACTGCGGTGGTCAATCTCCCTCCAGGGGATGGATTTCACCGTAGAACATCGCCCTGGTACGGACCACGCCAACGCTGACGGCCTCTCCCGGTTCTTCCGCCTCAGCGAAGAGAACCCCCCAAGATGATGGGCAGTTCTCTCCGGCTTTCAGCTGGGGGGGACGAGTGTTGGACCCGGCGTCGTAGCATGGCTCTACTTGTCCCCGCACCACCTAACCTGGTACCTGCAGCCCCGAGCACACGGCCTAGCCGATCCTTCCCACCAGAACACACGCACCCGACCCGGACATCCTTGTCCATGGCCTCTCTCCTTTCGGCCACCCCGGGCCCGCGTGCCCACTTCATGCACCAAGATGGCCGCCCGGCCCCAGCGCGACCCGGGCCTAGAGGCGCCACTCCGGCTGGAGGACATCACGCTTCCAGGGGATGAGAGAGGGAGGAGCAGTTTCTATCGCACCTCTGAACTCCCCTGGGACGATGGGTTTTGATCGGCCCTCCGGCCTCCCTGAGGGCTGGCTCCACGCCTGCTGGGTGTCTGGGACTCCTCCCGACCCGGCCCTGAAAGGATCAAAAGACAATGGCAGGAAACCCCGACAAGCGACCCCCAGGTGACAAGACCCCTGCCTGCACAGACTCCGGACATCAAAGAGGGGTCGACCTATAACAAGGGGTGCTCTGGTACTGTCCGGCAGATTCGACGCTGGAACAACGAGAGCCCTGCTGACGTGGTCGTGGCTCCTGGAACTTGTACCTGAGCCCTGCTGAGTGACTCGCGGCTCCCTGAAGATCGTAAGACCTCCGAACCTGTACCTGAGCCCTGCTGAGTGACTCGCGGCTCCCTGAAGATCGTAAGACCTCCGAACTTGTATCTGAGCCCTGCTGAGTGACTCGCGGCTCCTTGAAGATCGTAAGACCTCCGAACTTGTACCTGAGCCCTGCTGAGTGACTCGCGGCTCCCACGGACTCCCACGGTCCCGCCGGACCCCAACTACAACAAGCGTATCCCCCAGCTCGAGGATTGTGAGCTGTGTGCCGGGTACGTCCCTGCCTTGAACCTTTGCCAGAGACTGTCCCGCTACCCCCTATCCCTGCCAAGACTCATTGAGCCCACGCTCTCCTTGTACATAGTTGCAGTGCTAATCTGATTGATAAAGATTGATTCCTAAGAACGCACGGTGTGGTGTCTCTGTGTCGTGTGGTGCCAGGGGTACGATCCTAGATACGAGATTCCTCCCCCTGAGGAGTCTCCTGCCAGTGCCCGGCTACGATACTTCGAGGGTGGGTCTCAGGGTAGTCAGGACCCCTTCCGGGCTCCTCTGAGGTCGCCGTCTAACAGGGGGCCGTCACTGTTCGGAGAGGGATGGCCTCAGGGTATCGGGTGGCGTGATCGACCAGGACGAGGATGAAGCGATGTCCTTGGGAGGTTCGGGGGTCCAGGGGCCCCACGATGTCGATCCCCACCCGCTCGAACGGGGTGTTTACTATTGGAAAGGGCTGGAGCGGGGCTTTGACTTTTCCCCCACTCTTCCCGCTGGCTTGGCAGGTCGGGCAGGTGCGGCAATGGTTGTCCACGTCCTTCCGCATTCGGGGCCAGTAGAAGTGGGTCACCAGGCGGCTGTAGGTTTTGTCTTTCCCCAGGTGTCCGGCGAGGGGCACATCATGCGCCAGATTGAGGAGGAAGTCTCGGAATTGGAGGGGGAGCGCCAGCACCCGGTTGGCCCCCAGTTCTGCGGTCTTCTGCTCGCTGTAGAGGAGGTCATTGTCCCAATAGACCCAGTGGGTCCCTGTTTGTTCTCCAGTGGCCTGGGCGGCTGCTTGCTGTCCGGTCCCTTCGAGGGAGGGGCAGGTTTTCTGTTCTTGGCGGAACTGCTCCCTGGTGGGGCCACCTTCTTGGCGCCATTGGGCGAGTTCGGGTAGGTCGCCGAGCATGGCAACCTCGTCCGGGGGGACTTCTGGCGGCCCGGACTGAGCGTCGGCTTCTTCTTCGATGGAGGGGGGTGGCGGTTCGGGCCACTCCGGCTCTTCGGGGGGAGCAGGTGTGCTCAGCTGGATGGCCCGGGCGGTCGTGGACTGGGTGGTTGCGCAAACCCACTCGAGCAGTCCCAGCATTCCCAGATGCTCTCGGCGCTCGACGTGGGCCCAGGGGGAACTTTCCAGGTCGTTCCCCAGGAGGCAGTCTACGGGGGGCGTCATCGCGGACGGTCACCTTCAGCATGCCCGACATTCCCCCCCACTCGAAGGGAATCCGGGCCATCTGGCACAAGCTCTCGGTGTTGTCTGCCGACCGGACGGGGCACAGTACATTAGGCAGGATCTGTTCGGGGGTCACCAAGTGGCAGCGGACGGCTGTCACGCTGGCTCCGGTGTCGCGGAGGGCTTCGGGCCGGCGTCCATTAATGGTGACCCACTGTTGATACTTCTGAGTGTTGCTCGGGATGGGAGCCCGGGGCACCATTTCCCGGCTGCCCAGGCATACCAAAGTCATGGCGGCGGGTTCCCATTCGGTGGCCTCTGCGTCGTCGTTTTCTTCATCTTCTCCCCCTTCGCCCAGGGCCGTGGCCGCCAACTGGCAGGGGGGTGGCCCGGTGGTCCCGGCTCGTCGGTTCATGGGGCAGGTCGGGTCACTGGCATAGTGCCCTGGCTGTTGGCAGTTGTAGCATGTTACCGTCGGTTGAGGCCCTGGTCGGGCTAGGGGGCCCCTCTTCGGGCGAGGGATGGGGACGTGCAGTTCGGGGGCGGTCTCTGGGGAGGACTCCGGGGCGGCCCTGCTGGAAAGTCTCTGTTCCGGTTCGCTCCCCCTCCTCCGCCACGCTGGCGGGGGGGCCCCGTGGTGTTCCATTGGTACTCCCCCATCGAGTTCCGAGGGACCCGGGTGTTCACCCATCGATCGGCCTCGGCGGCGAGCTTCCGTGGCTCGGTCAGCTTGCTGTCGAGGAGGTGCTGTCTCAGCTCGATAAAGCAGTTGATGGAGAGGTGCTCCCATACAATGAGGTCGAACAGCTGTTCGTATGAGGTGACTTTGCTGCCCTTGATCCACACTTCCAGGGCTCTGCTGAAAAAGTCTACGTATTCCACCCAGGTGGTGCCAGGGAGCTTCCTGCAGTCCCGGAAGCGCTGGCGGTACATCTCTGAGGTGAGACCATAGCGAGTGAGCAGGGCCTCCTTCATATGGTCATAAGAGGTCATCACTGCGTCTGGGAGCTGTAGCACGGTGTCTCTGCCTTCGCTGAGGAACCGTCCCCATAGGCCGGCACCCCAATCTTTCCGGGGTACCCGATGGGCGGTCATGGCTACCTAGTAGGCCTTGAACCATTGTTGGATTTCATCGTTCTTGTAGTACTCTTTGACGACATCCTTGGGGATATGTACCTTTGCCTCAGCCGTCGGAGGGGTGTCCCTGTTTCCGGGGGCGCCGGTCTCTCTATTTTTGGACTTAATTTCAAGTTCTTTAAGGCCCCGCTCATGCTCGAGGGTTAGCCTCCTCTCTTCCAGTTCTCGGTGCCGCTTTTTCTCCTCTATTTCTTCTTGAAACCACAGTTGCTCTAGGGCCAATTTTTTTTCTGCTAGTAGGAGTTCGCCGTCCAGGCGGAGTCGGGCGAGCTCTAACTCGTGGGTCCGGTCCCTCTCCCGTTCTCGCATCTCTTCTGGGGAGAGGCCGGTCTCCATGCTAGTTCTTCTCCCATCTGCTGGGGCTGCGGCTGGTTGCTGGTGCATGCATGGCACTGGGTTCTCTTCGGTTTGGGGGGAAGCCGCTTCGGGCTCTACCCAGGCCCTTAGGGCTTTTTGAAGGTCTTCCTTTGTGTTTAATCCGGTGGTCGCGATGCCTTTGTCTTTACAAAACTGTTTTAGTTCCTTATGGGTATATTGCTCCAACCGTTCTTGGTGGAACTCCACGGTTGGGGTTGTCTCTTGGTTGCTCATAGTTACTCTGTGTCTGGGTAGGTAGTGGGCGAATTACTCGCTGTACAATTTGCGTCGGGCTCGGATCGCACCGCTGCCACCAATGTTAGAAGGGCGACCTCCGGGGAGTTAGATGGTGTCGGACTGACCACCCCGAGAGGCACCGTTCCGTTAGGAAGTAGCCGAGCGCCGCTGAGAAGCCTCCTGGGCGAGGTCCTTCTCCTAGGATCGTACAGCCAAGTAATCCCCCCCACCACAAAGGGACACAACAAGGGTATCAAATCTTACAAGTCTTTATCGGTTGCAAAAGGCAGGTTTCTGTGGCAATATTTACAGGTGGATCGAGGGATCCCAAAGAGTCTCAGGGTCGTTCAGGGACGGGGTAGCGGGACAGTCTCAGTACCAGCCTGGTACGGGAACACCCTGCGCTCAGCTCTCAATCCTCGAGCTGGGGGGGTTCCGGGAGCCGGGACGTCGTCTGCAGGGCTCGGAGGGTTGCCTCGATGATGTCGAGCCGCGACGAGGTCAGCAGGGCTCCGATGGTTACTTCTGCGAGGTTGAGCCGCAACAAGGTCAGCAGGGCTCCGATGGTTACTTCTGCGAGGTTGAGCCGCGACGAGGTCAGCAGGGCTCCGATGGTCACTCCTTTGAGGTCGAGCCGCGACGAGGTCAGCAGGGCTCCGATGGTTACTCCTTCAAGGTTGAGCCGCGACGAGGTCAGCAGAGCTCGAGTTCCGCGTTTCAGGCAATGAGTCTCTCTCCGTAGGGTCAGCCGCGATCTGATCAGCAGGGCTCTCGACTCCAGGATACAACTACTGTTCTGATTGTGGGTTGCCCCAGATATATGGCTGGAGCCCTTTGATGTCCGGACCCTCGCGCCGGGGGGGGCAGAGGGGCCGGGATGAGAGAGTCCAGACACCCAGCGGGGGGTGGAGCCATCGCCCAGGGAGGCCGGAGGGCGATCGGGCCCAAGCGTCGGGGGCCGGCGGGAGGCCCCATCGAAACTCCCCTCCTCCGGGATCTGTGAAGTGGCCACTCGACCCCCTTGGGTCGGGTGTTGGCGCCTCGATGTCGGGGCTTCGCGGGGACCGAGGCCCGGGCGGGCCGTGTCGTGAAGGCTGATGCGGGTAGCGGGGAACAATCTCGGGGGGCTTCGAAGGGTTGGGGTTGCCCCCGTTTGGACTGGTAGGAGGGTTCGGGACCACGCCACGAGGCCGGGTCCAACACACGTGTGCAGTTGTATGTACTCTGCAATTACTAATTCTATACTATCATTTAGATGACTAAACTTGAGGGTGCACTATGTCACGGTACGTGGTTGGAGACACACCGGTGGCAGAAAGGTGAGCTGCAAAGATTTATCCCAGTGTCAACACTCCCTCTCCATCTCTTCCTTTCTCTCTCTCACACTTTCTCTCTTTATCTGTATCTTCCTCTCTCTCTCATTCTTTCTTTTTCTCTCTTTCTCTCTCACTCTTTCTCTCTCTCTCTTCCTCTCTCTCACATTGTTTCTCTTCCTCAATTACACTGTTTCTCTCTTCCTTGTATCTCATTCCTTCTATCTTTCTCTGTATTCCTCTCTCTCACTCTTTCTCTCTCTCTCCCCCTCACTCTGACTCTTTCTCTCTCTTCCCTTCTATCACTCTTTCTCTCTCTCTCTTCCTCTCTCTCACTCTTTCTCTCTCTCTCCTCTTCTCTCCCACTCTTTATCTCTCTCTTCGTCTCTCTCACTCTTTCTCTCTTTCTTCCTCTCACTCTTTCTTTCTTTTTCTCTCTCTCTTCCTCTCACGCCCACTGTCTCCCTCTTTCTCTCTGTCTTCCTCTCACTCTTTCTTTCTTTTTTCTCAATCTTCCTCTCGCTCTTTCTTTCTCTATCTCTCGCTCTCTTTTTCTCTCCTTTGATGGACGCATGATGCACAATCTTATCTTGCTTTTTATCTAACAGGATGTGATTCACAAATCAACGTCCCCCCCAACACCACCAGAGCTGAACGTGTGCAGAATCTGTGATGATGCATGGCCATCCTGACAATGCCTTAGAAAGTTGCTTCGGCACGTGTTGGACTGTCTTATACACACGCTGGTGGTGGAAGGTGAGCAGAGAGGCTTCTTTCCGCAGTAGCGGGCAGTCACCTCTGGGCCGTGGGAGTGGATAGTGTGCAGCGGTCTGGGCACACAAGAGTGCACAGATACCTCTGAGCAGTGGGAGTGGATGGGCTGTAGCAGCCTGAGTGCGCATTGGCGAAACAGAATTAGGCGTGTGCAGTTGTATGTACTCTGCAATTACTAATTCTACACTATATTTCAGATGACTAAACTTGAGAGTGCACTATGTCCCGGCATATGGTTGGAGACACACCGGTGGCACAAAGGTGAGCTGCAAAGATTTCCCCCAGTGTCAATACTGCCTCTCCCTTTCCATCTCTTACTTTCTCTCTCTCATACTTTCTCTCTTTCTTTGTCTCTTCCACTCTCTCATTCTTTCTTTCTCTCTCTCTTCCTTTTTCTCACTCTTTCTCTTTCTTGCTTCCTCTCTCTCACACTGTTTCTCTCTCTGTTTTCCTTCCCTTTTTCTCTCACTCTTTCTCTCTTTCTCTGTCTTCCTCTCTCACTCTTTTTCTCCTCCTCTCTCTTTCTCTCTCTCTCTCTTCCTCTCTCTCACACTGTTTCTCTCTTTTTTTCTTCCTTGTATCTCACTCTTTCTCTTTCTCTCTATCACTCTTCTCTCTTTGTCTTCCTCTCTCTCTCTCACTCTTTATTTAATTCTCTCTCTCCCTCTCTCTCACTCTTTCTCTCTTTTTGTTCTCCTTTGCTGGACACATGATGCACCATCTTATCTTTATTTTTGTCTTGCAGGCTGTGATTCACAAATGGTCCAGTGATTACATGATATGTCTGCACATAGTTTTATTTGTTGTTGTTTTGTTTTAATAAACTGTTTTATATGTAAATCCATATATGACTAAGATTCTTATTTGTCCAACCTCACAAGCATCTTCTTATAAATAATTGTAGGGAAAGGTACGGGCCATCGGCTTCCAAAGGGTTAGCTGCAGAACAGTGATGTGGGGAGAGGGACCGTGAAGAGCGTATCTCGCAGATTATTAAATTGCCCCAGGACCTTTCTTTTATATTTTCACTCGATGCGAGGCACAAGATGGCTGCTAACACTTCCTGGTTGGAAGTTTAGCAGCCAATCAGAGAATACTTCCTGGTTTGAAGTGTTAACAGCCAATCAGAGGCAAGATCGTGCTCGGGAGTTAGGCACTGTCCAGATATAGATAAAAGAAGAGTTTCCCAGGTATTACCAAAAGGGACCAGGTATGTAAAATATTCAAAATTAAAGAACTTCCCTTTTGTATTTATTCAAGAACTCCTATGATAAAATCATACACAATGTATACTGAACCAAAGATAAGAAGTCTAAAGACTATAGCACCACGGAGGTAAGATATATTGGTATTTTATTAAAAATACCTGTATCTCAGATTGTCTGCAAAATTGTATTCAAAACCGTTTTGTACATTACAGTAGACATTTATATGAACAGCATTCGTATAAAAACACAGCCATTATAATTACTCATAATGATTCATATTGACAGTTCTTATCAGTGATTGCATATAATCAAATCAAACATAAAATGAGACATTGGAAATGAGAATAGAAAAGAATAAAAATGAATAAAAAGAAATTATAAAGATAAAATAGTGTCCTCTTGTCGACGTGTTTCGGTGTGATTTGTAATACGTAACACCTTCTTCAGGACCAACACTTTAAAAACAGCTCTCACTATCAAATACAATCAATAAAAGGGATGGAACTTCGTGGTTCTTATCCTTTAATGACCAGAAGAGGATGTCGATTCACTTCATCCCTGGTATTGCACTTGTATCTTCTATAATTGCTCATCAATGTTGTACATATTCGTTTATAGAGAACAGTACACAATTCATAGACCCATATAAACACAGATGTATGTTGTTTTATTTTGTTCGTAACCTTCCCATTTGTTGCAAAGACGTTTGGTTTGTTTAGTTACTTCCCACGATACCGGTGATTCTACTGCCTTTATTTAATTCAAGCAGAATCCAGTTCCTTGTTAGAACGCGTTCTAACAAGGAACTGGATTCTGCTTGTACAACATTGATGAGCAATTATAGAAGATACAAGTGCAATACCAGGGATGAAGTGAATCGACATCCTCTTCTGGTCATTAAAGGATAAGAACCACGAAGTTCCATCCCTTTTATTGATTGTATTTGATAGTGAGAGCTGTTTTTAAAGTGTTGGTCCTGAAGAAGGTGTTACGTATTACAAATCACACCGAAACGCGTCGACAAGAGGACACAATTTTATCTTTATAATTTCTTTTTATTCATTTTCATTCTTTTCAATTCTCATTTTCAATGTCTCATTTTATGTTTGATTTGATTATATGCAATCACTGATAAGAACTGTCAATATGAATCATTGTGAGTAATTATAATGGCTGTGTTTTTATACGAATGCTGTTCATATAAATGTCTACTGTAATGTACAAAATGGTTTTGGATACAATATTGCAGACAATCTGAGATAGAGGTATTTTTAATAAAATAACAATATATCTTACCTCCGTGGTGCTACAGTCTTTAGACTTCTTATTTTTGTTCAGTATACATTGTGTATGATTTTATCATAAGAGTTCATGAATAAATACAAAAGGGAAGCTCTTTAATTTTGAATACTGTCCAGATATATATATATATATCTTTTTTTCCTTTAATATCTCAAAAACTACTGAACGGATTTACACCATGTCAACAAAAGCACACTTTCTGGACCAAGACCTTTCACCCTATCAAATTTGGCATAATTCCGTTCAGCAGTTTGACCGGTAGCCTTGTCTAAAGTTTCCAATGAAAAATGCATTGAGAATACACTTTTTCGGACCCCCTTTTTTCTCAGCCCCTCCTTGACCAATCACCCTGTAATATGTCTTTACAGCTGAATGGCTCCGGTTGTGGGTGCAAATCTCTTGCAATAAACTTGCTTTCAATCAACAACCAACCTTGTACGTCCTCAATACACACCTTAACTTTCAAGATAGGAGCTGATAAAAAAAGAGAAACTTTTTGGAAAATTTTGTTAAGATTCGTCAAATGACGCCAAAGTTATAAGCACATGGAGGACTCCAGGATGGGGGCAGCGCAACCCCCCTCCCAACATGAGTGAAGCCCTGTCGGCCCCCACAGCCCTAACGAGCCCCCGCTATTATTTTTTAAGGAATGCCCCCAGAACCTAGCCCACTCCAGGGTATCATTAAAATAAACCACAAACCCAGCACAAATTGCGCCGATCTTCTTTTAAAAAAAAAAAAAAGCTTTCTATGGCCCTGAGGGTCCTTCTGGGACCTCCTGAGAGGCCTAGAGGTTCAGGGTGTTTCTACCCTGCCCCCTTCTCTTGTTTTATACCTTTGTTTCTCTGTTTTCTGGTGATTTGCTTCTACCGCATCACAAGATGGCTGCCAACACTTCCTGGTTTGTAGTGTTGACAGCCAATCACAGTGAAGCTCGTTCTTGGTACTTAAGCTTCGCCCAGATATCAAAACTTTTATTTTTCTAATATCTGAGCAACTACTGAACGATTTACACCATTTAAAAAAAAGGTCTTTTCACACCATTTAAAAAAAAGGTTAAAAAAAAGGTCTCTTTCTGATCCAAGCACTACCTTTTTGCCAAATTTGGGGTAATTCCGTTCAGTAGTTTCGGCTCTAGCCTAGCACAGAGTTTCCTATGGGAAATTGTTTTTTTGACTCTTATTCTTTGAATCTCTCTAAAACTACTGAACGGATTTATACTATTTAAAAAAAGGTTGCTTTCTGAACCAAGCTCTACCTTTCTGCCAAATTTGGGGTAATTCCGTTCAGCAGTTCGGGCTGTAGCTCATCGCAACATTTCCTATGGAAATTAACATAGGGAAAACGCGTTTTGGGTTTTGGGACCCCGCTTTTTTCTCAGCCCCCACTTGATGAATAACCCCAAACTTTCAGCATAGGAGCTGACCTTGATAGACTTTTTTTGGGAGAATTTCGCAAAGATTCGTCAAATGTCTCCAAAGTTATTAGCAAACAAAAACATGTTTTTCCTAAGGAAACTAGGTTGTAACTATAACTACCTACTGGAGGTCGCGACCTTTTTTTTAAATGGTGTAAATTTGTTCAGTAGTTTTTGAGAAATTCAAAGAGTAAGAGTCAAAATATCAATTTCTAAGGCTTCGAGCTGAAATTACTGGACGGAATTACCCCAAATTTGGCAAATTTGGCAAAAAGGTAGTGCTTGGCTCAGAATACGACCTTTTTTTAAATACATTCAGTAGTTGCTGAGAAATTAGAAAAATAAAAGTTTCGATATCTGGGAGGAGCCTAAGTCCCAAGCACGAGCTTCACCATGATTGGCTGTCAACACTTCAAACCAGGAAGTGTTGGCAGCCATCTTGGTAGAAGCGAGTCACCAGAAAACAGAGAAACAAAGGTATAAAACAAGAGAAGGGGGCAGGATAGAAACACCCTGACCCCCTAGGTCTGCTCAGGGGGTCCCAAAAGGACCCTCAGGGCCAAAGAAAGCATTTTTTTTAAATAAAAAAGAAATCAGCGGAATTCGCGCTGGGGTCGCGGGTTCCTGCGTTTTGTTTTAATGAGACCCCGGGGTGGGCTAGGTCCCAGGGGCATTTCTTAAAAAATAATAGCGGGGGCTTGCTGGGGCTGCGGGGGCCCACTGGGGTCCCCACAGACCCAGGGCTTCACTGATGTTGGGAGGGGGTTGCACAACCCCCCTTCTGGAGTCCTCCGTGTGCTTATAACTTTGGCGTCGTTTGCCGAATCTTTACTAAATTTTCCAAATAGCGTCTCTTTTTTGATCAACTCCTATCTTGAAAGATTAGGGGTGTATTGAGGACGTACAAGGTTGGTTGTTGATTGAAAGCAAGTTTATTGTGAGATATTTGCACCCACAACCGTAGCCATCCAGCTGCGAAGACATATTACAGGGGAGGCTGTGAAAAAAGGGGGGTCCGAAAAAGTGTTTTCTTAATGCATTTTCCGTAGGAAACTTTAGATAAGGATACAGGTCAAACTGCAGAACGGAATTATGCCAAATTTGGCAAGGAGAAAGGTCTTGGTCCAGAAAGCGTGCTTTTGTTGAAATAGTGTAAATCCGTTCAGTAGTTTTTGAGATATTAAAGGAAAAAAAGATATATGTATCTGGATGTTGCCTAACTCCCGAGCACAAGCTTTCCTCTGATTGGCTGTTAGCACTTCAAACCAGGAAGTGTTCTCTGATTGGCTGCTAACACTTCAGACCACTAAGTGTTAGCAGCCATCTTGTGCCTTCGCATCAAGTGAAAATAGAAAAGAAAGTTCCCAGGGGGCAATTTGATATACCGGAGCTCTCTCTGTGCGAGATACCCCTTTCATGCTGCGTCTCCCTACATCAGCAGGGAATGCACCCTTTTCCCCCATCAACAGCATACCTCCAACAACATTCTTGGGCCCATAAGTCTCCCTCTGCGAACCACTTTTCGGCTCACAGCTCTTCGGGTGCGAGTTCTTGGGCCCGTAGTTGTATCTGTGAATCCAAGACTGGAAATATATTGCAGATCTCTCTCTGCGAGATACGATCTTCACGGTCCCTCTCCCCACATCACTGTTCTGCAGCTATCCCTTTGGAAGCCGATGGCCCGCACCTTTCCCTCTACCAGTCGGCCTGCAGTTGTTCCTCTGTAAGCTGGCCCACAGCTCTCCCTCTGCCAACTGATGGGCTGCGGTTCTCCCTCTATGAGCCTGCCAGTTGGCTCACAGCTCTTCATCTACGAGCCAGCCAGCAGCTTGTTAGTCTCTGAGAACAGATGCAATGGAGGCATTGATCATGCAGGTCGGACACCCAACACTGCTCCGACATCCCCCAGCAGGAGCTCCTTGTCCACCATCCCCCCTCTCCCCCAAAAACAAATGTGACAGTCAAGTTAGGGAATCTGGAACGTAAACAGTTGGGTAATGTTGCAAAATTATTAATAAGAAGATGCTTGTTAGGTTGGACGAATAAGAATCTTAGTCGTGTATGGATTTACGTATAAAACATTTTATTAAAACAAAACAACAACAAATAAAACTAGGTGCAGCCATGTTGTGTCATCGCTGGACCATTTGTGAATCACAGCCTGCAAGACAAAAAGAAAGATAAGATGGTGCATCCTGCATCCAACAAAGGCTAAAAAGAAAGGGATAAATAGTGAGAGAGAGGGAGAGAGAGAGAGAAACAAAGAAAGAGTGAGAGAGCGAGGAAGACAAAGAGAGAAAGACTGAGAGAGAGAAAGAGCGAAAGAGTGAGATACATGGAAGAAAGAAAGGAAGAAACAGTGTGAGAGAGATAGAGAAAGAGTGAATGAGAGGAGGAGAGAAAGAAGGTGAGAGAGGATGACAGAGAAAGAGTGAGAGAGAGAGGAAGACAGAGAAAGAGTGAGATAGAAAAAGACAGAGTAAGATACAAAGAAAAGAGAGAGAAAGAAACAGTGTGAGAGAGAGATAGAGAGAGAGAAAGAATGTGTGAGAGAGAAAGGAAGAGATGGAGAGGGAGAGGGAGTGTTGACGTTGGAGAAAATCTTCGCAGCTCACCTTTGTGCCACCGGTGTATCTCTCACCACATGCCGGGACGTAGTGCACCCTCAAGTTTAGTCATCTGAAAGATAGTATAGAATTTGTAATTACAGAGTACATACAACTGCACACGCCTAATTCTCTGTTTCACCAATGCGCACTCAGGCTGCTACAGCCCATCCACTCCCACTGCTCGGAGGTGTTTGTGCGCTCTTGTGCGCCCAGGCTGCTGCACTCTATCCACTCCCACCGGCCAGAGGGGCTGCCCGCTGCTCCGGAACAAAGCCTCTCTGCTCACCTTTCACCACTGGCATGTGTGTAAGAGGGTCCACCACGTACCGAAGCAACCTTCTCAGGCATTGTCAGGATGGCCATGTATCATCGCAGGTTCTACATGTGTTCAGCTGTGGTGGTGTTGGGGGGGACGTCGATTCGTGAATCGCAGCCTGTTAGATAAAAAGCAAGATACGATTCTGCGTCATGCGTCCATCAAAGGAGAGAGAAAGAGAGAGAGTAAGACAGAGAGAAAAAGAAAGAAAGAGTGAGAGGAAGACAAAGAGAAAGAGAGAAACAGTGAGAGGAAGAGAGAGAGAAAAATAAAGAGAGTAAGAGGAAGACAAAGAGAAACAGTGAGAGTGAGAGGAAGAGAGAGAGAAAAAGAAAGAGAGTGAGAGGAAGACACAGAAAAAGAGTGAGAGAGACAAAGAGAGAGAGAAACAGTGAGAGAGAGGAAGAAAAAGAGAGAGAAAGAGTGTGAGAAATGGGAGAGAGAAAGAGAGAAACAGTGTGAGAGGAAGAGAGAGAGAAAGTTTGAAGGAGAGAAAGGAAGAGATGAAGAGGGACAGTGAGCGCCCATACTGTGTACCACCGCTGTGTCTCCAACCACGTGCCGGGACCTTGTGGAGCCCTCAAGCTCCCACATCTGAAACATAGTACAGAATTAGTAATGGCAGAGTATATACGACGGTGCACGCCTAAATCGCTGTTCCGCATATGTGCATCCAGGCTACTGCACATCATCCACTCCCGCCGCCCAGAGGTGTCTGCCCGCCCTTGCACACCCAGGCCTCACTGCTCACCTGTTCGCGGACAGGGCACCCTGCATGTCATGCAGGCCCGCTCCGCAGGCCATCAAGTCTCATATTTGCTGCTGGGTCTTGATTCTGCCATGGCAGAGGACATTCCAGAGCACCGGGCTTTTCATCTCAGGCTGTACACCCGCTCAGCCCTTGCGGTGCCACTAACTCTGTGACCAGCGAGGTGACGCTACATGACGGTAGGCCTGCGCTATCTGATGGCTCAGGCCTACACTGTAGTCCAGCAGGACACACAAAACCTGAGCTGTCCAGACCGCTGGGACAAGCCATCACCGCAGGCTGCACACCCACTCAGCAGTTACTGCACTTGTACCTCAGTGGACCAAAAGTCACCGTCCCATGCCGGTGTGCCTGTGCCTGCCATAGTGCATCCGGTGCGAGCAACTCTGAAATGGCGTTGAGCATGTGCGCCCGATCTCTTTTATTGGGAGGGTCACGTGTCCTGTGACACCTGTGCTGGATGGGTTTGGTGTGGGTGTATACTAGCCATGAGGGAGTGGCTGTGGCATACTGACAACTAGGGTGTGACCAGCAGATCATTGCAATGAAAATCTGGGCCATGTAGTGTTGTTGTCTTTCCCTGTAAGCATAAGTAGAGTGGGCTGGCCTGGCGTATGCCAGTCCTGCGTGAGGCTGTGAAGAATGACTCCAGAGCTATGGGTGTTGCTCCATCGTGAGCTGCATGAGGAATCAACTGATACAGCCCTGTTGCCATATTGGGCTAGATAACACACAATTGGGCTATATTTTTCCCGTTGTGGGGTAAAATTTTGGTTTGTGCTAGTTGCCAGATTATAAATATATACAGTGCTCCAGCAAAGTAGTATGTTAAAGCACTTTATTAGATAAATATTTACTTGGCAGCCTGCTGCTACATCAATTCCAATTAATTCTTGACGATGTCCCTGCCCCCCCTTCCTTAAAAATAGCAATATTGGTGTACTTTGGGCTACTTTTTGGTTGGCTTTGGGCTAGAGAATGCTTAAAAAATCTGGAAACACTGGAATGCGGGTGTTCTTGTTTTAGTGCTGCAGTCACCCGGGTCATAAGCGTCAATGTGTCACTCTGTGAGCCAAGTCCCACAACATGGCCAACATGGAAGGTACGGTGAATCACTGACCCTACATTCATCCATAGTTCCACACAAGAAAGATGGCGGACATAACACATCTGTGTGAATGTGAATGTTTACTGCACATTCAGTGGAGTATTGCAGCTGTAGCAATACAGGACCATGCAAAGCCCACATTTCAGTTTTTGGGACATGGAGGGCAGCCAATTAGAGACAAGCTCGTTGTCGGAGTTAGGCTGCGCCAACATATATACTTATACAATCACTCTGCCACACCCCACGCACTTATAAATTCACTGCAGTACTCTAAACATCCAGTCTCTACGTACGTACAATGACCGAGACAAAGTTACATAACCAAGATTTTCTCCCACTGTCAAAGGTAAGTTGGTTGCATATGCTGTCCAGAGCACAATGTAATGTGGTAGGGCCCAGGGGCAGCATGTTGGTCGGATACATAATGAACACACAGACACAGATAGATGTGGAACTGGGTACGGGCACATGCGCTTGACTCCTTTTTATTACCAGGGTCACATGTCCAGTGATGTCTGTGCTGGATGCATGTGGGATGAGTGTAAGCCCGCCCTCTGGGAATGGTTGGTGCTGGCAACAAGTACAACAGTAATCATTGGATCAGACACAGAGATTCAATCATAAAGGGTAAATGATTTGTGCTGCACTAAGGTAAGGGCACCAGATGTGAAATAATACACAAACAAGTATATCGTAAAGGGTCCATGACTTGTGGTACACTGAGGTCGGGGCACCAGATGTGAAATTATACACAAAATATAGTATCATAGAGGCTCCATGAGTTATGCTCCATTGAGATAGGGGCATTAGAAGCATTCAGCATGTGCGCAGCCAGCGATGATGCGTGGTCCAGTCAGGCCGTACTGGGAGCAATGTCTCTTGCCTACTGGACTGCATCATCTGCAATTGTGACTCGATCTGAATTGTGAACCCTGCAGTCTGCAATGTAGATGGAAGGCAATAGTCAGCACAAACATCGAGGAATGCTTTTTGTCACTTTCTCTTGACAAAATCGGAGGACATAGAGTACAATTCTGCCTGCAATTAATAAATCATGTCTAAGTGTAAATTGTGAGCTCTGCTGCCCGCATTGTAGGCATCAAAAGATGAAATATGTATGGAATACGTTGTCGAAATGTGTAGGTCTCGGGGACGTTATAGTTAGTTGCCTACTGGACTCTGAAATGAATGAATGAAGACTGAATTTGAACTGCGAGCTGTGCTGGCTGCAGTGTAGACTGCCATTCAGTGTACCTTTCGATTTGCAAGATGAATTTGGTCATTGTACTAAAGCTATATTTGATATCAAAAAAGTTCTTGAAGCATGGATATTAAAAGGATATTGTGTAGGTTTCAGGGACGCTGTAGTTAGTTGCCTACTTGACTCTGTAATTAATGAATTAATACTCAATTTTAATTGTGAGTCATGCTGACCGCGGTGTATGCCAGAGGTGGCGATCTGCAAAGGCCCACAGCCACGTGGCGTTGAGTTGAGTTGCACAGTTTGTGGCATCAGAAGCATTCAGCGTGCGCGGAGCCTGCGATGATGCGTGGTCAGGGTGGGCTGCACTGGTAGCAATGTCTTTTGTCTAATGAATTCTGCCTTAATAGGGCTACATGGTGATGACTTGTGGTGCAGTGAGTTAGTGGCACCTGAAGCAACCAGCGTGTGCGCACCCCGTGATGATGCGTGGTATGGGCGGGCCGCACTGGTAGCAATGTCTTTTGTCTAATGAATTCTGCCTCAGTAAGGCTACGTGGCAGTGACTTGTGGTGTACTGAGTTAGTGGCACCTGAAGCACTCAGCGTGTGCGCACCCTGCGATGATGCGTGGTCCAGGCGGGCCATACTGGTAGCAATGTCTTTTGTCTAAGGATTTCTGCCTTATTAAGGCCACGTGGCATTGACTTGTGGTGCATTCAGTTAGTGGTACCTCTGGCGCTCAGCGTGTACGCAGCGTGCGATGATGCGTGGTCCATATGGGCCACACTGGGAGCAAAGTGTCTTGCCTACTGGACTGCATCATCTGCGATCGCAACTCCATCTGAATTGTGAGCCCTGCTGTCCGCAGTGTAGAGCTACCAAAAAATAACCCAGAGCGAAATAGGCTGTTCAATATTTATACAGTTAAAATCAAACTACTCAAAAGACAACTGGTCAGGTTAGGACTAGTTTCTATGCCAGTTATGAAATTGAGGTGCTGTGCCACTGTGTTCGCATGGGGCCTGTGTCGAGGAGGCCCGTGGTCATGGCGGTAGCCACGTGGCAGGGTGAGTGCTGCCTCTCTGGCAGATGTGTTGGCCTTCACACAAGTGAACCACGCCCAGAACCCCGGCATATATATTCACACTTCTATGCTGGAGTGGCGTACGTTGGTCCAGCCCACTGCGCTTCCCCTTACAGGGGACGACGACACAGGTACTTGACTGAGATCTTCCCCACTGCCTGAGGTGACATGGTTGCATCCACTGTCCACAACACTACAAGCACCAGCAGTATATGTACACATGGAGAGGTTTGTGCTCTGCATAGTGAGGTCTGTCCAGCACATCACCACTACACTTGGTATTGTGTGCATTGTTATTGGTGGGTGACTTGCATCGTTCACACATGTTTGGTTGCCAAATCTGGCAACATTCAGCTATTGTGTGGCTGAGGGGACATGCCGTTTTTGGAAGGTTCGCTGTCCTGTTGTGTGCTGCCTCAGTGGTAGTAGTGGGGGTGGTCCAGGGGGAGGTCCTGAGGATGGTGGCCATGGGTTTTGTGGCCTTCTTGGGTGTGGGAAGTGCATGATCAGTAGATCTATGACATGAGTTGGTCTTCAGATGTGATTCTGGGCTGGGCTCCCTTTCACACTGTAGGTAGTCTTCCTACTTTACACCAGTAAAAGGCAAATGTTACATTCCTACAGCTAACGCAGCTTATTGCCTGTTTTAATATTATTATTAGCGTTAATTGTTGCTCTCATTTGTGGCGATTTTTTTTTTGTGGAAGCTATTGCTGGAAAACTGGCGATATCGGCTGTTTTCACCAGGATGAGAATGGAATGATAGTTTAAAATCACTGCAAAAACCATAGGTTTAATTAACATTATAATTAGAAATAAGCATTTAACAAACCTTTGAAATTCACTAAAAAAACCATAGGTTTCAGGGACGTTATAGTTACAAATTAGTATTTAAAAAACCTTTAAAAATTCACTGGAAAAACCATAGGTTTCAGGGACGTTATAGTTAGTTGCACATTTCTTTCATACAAAACCATAGAAATTCGGCAGTTATAGTTAGTTGAGCAAACTATAACGTACGCCCCCGCAATGCACTGCTGATGACGTCACATATTATATCATTCATGACATGGTCAGTGACATCACTGATGACATCTCAAATTACATCACTGATGACATCATCTATGTGACAATCAGGTACACCTCATCATACACTAGTATAACCTTTCATCACTCACTGTAAAATACAGAGTGCCAGATTTAAAACCATTGACACACCAATACAAGTTTCTAAACACCCACTCAGTGATTCCTAGATCTATACACACATGTAATCACTTACCTATAGATTCACTCATACATGCTATCAATGATCAATAGAACAGTATCAAATAAACTTATAGACCTATATCGACATTACACACCAACACACATCCTAATCAATTATGAAGTCATCCTACTCACTTATACAAACAATGGATCATACTTACTTTTACTTAGCTATACACTTATAAAAACACCACTTCATCTATTCATATAGATAATAACTCATACTTAGTGTGTTATGAAAACACTATTACAAGTATACAGTTATCCATACAGTCACTCATAAAATCACTGACTCTTATGTGTACTCTTATGTATACTTGTTTCTATACAACAACTGACACATGCACTGGCTTTTATTTTTCTAGTTTGTTGGACATGTACCATTGAGACATATATTGGCTCATCGCCACACCCATAAAGATATTCACTCACCCAAACAACTGTTATAACATGTAGTTTTAACTTCATATACCTACTGAATCAACTATTCACACATCTTTGGGCAGTCACACCCCTCCCACCGAACCACACACACATTCACTCTCCCATACAAATACTCAGTTAACTAATCAATCACTAATATAGACTTTCACGTCGCTAGTAACCAACTGGTGCAGCAGTTTACACAACAACTGACAAAGTGATACGAATATTCACACAATTTAGTCACTATCCAATATATTTAGTGAGACACTATAAATTAGTCAAGTAAACAGTCAATCACACTGCTACTAAATCCTCCATCCAGATATTTATATTTATATATCCACTCATTCTTCAATACAAATTGCTATACATATAATACATATATAAACTAACGAACCAAACCACATTCACTGGATGATGTCATCAGGGATGTCATCAGTGATGTCATTTGAGATTGCGGGCGCGCGAGATGTAGTTAGTACAACTAACTATATCGGAAGAATTTCAATGGTTTTGTTCGAGTGAAATGTCCAGCTAACTATAACACCCCTAAAACCTATTGTTTTTCAGTGAATTTCTAAGGTTTTTTTAAATGCTAATTCCTAACTATATCAGGCCTGAAACCTATGTTTTTTCAGTGAATATATATATATATATATATTTAAAAAATATTGTGAATAATATTTAGTTAGGAAAACTATAGTCAATCTTTTTTTTTTTTTAAATATTACACCGAAGTCGCGCTCCCTTTGTGCACCCTACATGATGACTGCACGCATTCTGGTAGCCATTTTGAAAAGTCGCACTGGGGTCGCGACTTCGGCGTAATTTGTAATGTATGAATTATCTTTAAATTAATTATAAATAAATGTTTTTCTTTAAGTGTTTTCCTAAATTTATTAATAAAAGTATTTTTAAAGTATTATTTTCAATATAATTTTGACGAAAAATTATTCCATTATTATTGGATTCGGAGGTTAGGAGGGATGGCCATTTTACTTGATCTGTTTTGCAAGATTTTTTGGTCTAGTCAGATGGACACACTCCTCCAGGTGAGGTATGGCTTGGGGTTTCTATTCAAAAGGTGAGGAAGCCACAGGCAGAAGTATCCATCAGAAAAACAAGTTACTTACCTTCGGTAATGCTTTTTCTGGTGGAAACAGTATCTGCCTGTGGATTTCTCACTGTCACTCCCGCCTCCCCGTTGTCCACATGTTTCTACCAAAAAGATGCTATTACTGTTTGTCATGATTATTTTTAATATGTCTTAATCATGCGTTTGTTTTAATAGTGAGAAATGATTGATCTGTTACTATTTCTTTATGCCTTTATTGGTTATGCATTTGTATATTATCTACTGGGTAGATAGTTATAGTTAGGACCTAGTTTCCATTGGAAACAAATTTTTTGTTTTCCCAATAACTTTGGCGACGGTTGACGAGCCTTCGCGAAAATTTCAAAACCTATGGCCCTTTTCCGGACAGCTCCTATCCTGAAAGTTTCGGGGTGATTCACCAAGCGGGGGGCGAGAAAAAAGGGGGGGTCCCAAAACGTGTTTTCTCCATGTTATTTGCTATAGGACACTTTAGCAACAGCTACAGCCCGAACTGCTGAACGGAATTACACCAAATTTTGCAAATAGGTAGCTCTTGGTTCAGAAAGAGACATTTTTTTTAATGGCTTAAATTCGTTCAGTAGTTCAAGAGAAATTAAAAAAATAGAGGTTGGGGGCGTGGCTTGGATGCCGCGCAAGATGGCCGGCTAGGTACGGAGCTCCGCCGCATCGATCACCTCACGGCGTATTTTTCCCGATGTAAACGGGACCGCTATTGAGCACCGTCGCCGGATTTGGCTGGCGGAACATTAACGGAATCAGCGGAGCAGCTTTTCACCGCTTGTGGAGCCGTTTTCACCCCTCTCCGCGATGAATTCCCTGCCCCTCACGGAGCCGCCATTTTGAAGCTCTTCCGAACATCGGAGCCTCTGCTGACAGGAGCTGTCACTACACGACGTGCCACTGGACACCAACGAACTTTCAGACACCGACTTCACTTCAGGGGTGAGATTTATATATATTGTGCAAGACGCCTTTACTGCATTTTTTCTCTCCTCCTCCACATTAGAGGAAACGTCCAAATACGCAGTTTTACGGCGCTTCACCCCTGACAACTGGATGT
The DNA here is from genome assembly GCF_964204655.1 of Triturus cristatus. NCBI lineage: Eukaryota > Metazoa > Chordata > Amphibia > Caudata > Salamandridae > Triturus > Triturus cristatus. Next base: position 1,149,511,037 of record NC_140591.1, on the reverse strand, counting down.
TTCCCGCCCTAACATGCTCACTGCTCTGAAATACTTTTTATCCTAAATTTCTTCCTCATGGCGCTATGACAACAACGTTCTCTGAGACTTTCTGCCCGTTTCTCCTGCGCCTCAGCTACTTCAGGATGCTCCTTCCTGTGCTTCCATTTTAATCATCCTCCCCTTTTTGTACTCGTTATTTAGCACACTCTAATTCCCTGTCGCCTTTTCCACTGAGTTACGTCTGGGTGCTTCACCCTCTCTTTGGAGATATTTCTGGAACATTTCACATGCACCTTTAGTCGTCTCACAGGGAATTGAGACTATATTGTCGCACGTTCATTTCTTTCTATGGTCAACTTACGCAAACCTAAATTTGTCTTCACACCATCGGGGAGTACTTCAGGAGCATCTTCATCTGGTACAAATAGAGCCACTGCATCTGCGAAAATGACGACTCCAAAATCATCATTGGCTCATACTAACACCAGTAAGTCTTCCCCACCCGCTCCGGCGGGCAAGCGCCTCAAGCAAAATTCTCCTACGCCAGAAGACAATCCTTCACATTCTTCTACTGACCAAATTCTAGAGGAATTGCGTGCGCTGCGCCCATTTATTGAAAAAACGAGTACAGATATGCAGCTTTTAAAGGATAAATGGGAAAATATGGATGCCCGTCTTTCTACTGTTGAACAGCACCTTCCTGAAGTTCAGTCCAACACACAACGTATAGACTCTTTAGAAAAAACGGTCCTCTCACTCCAAAAGCATACAGAGGATTTGGAAAATCGAAATAGGAGGAATAACCTCCGTATTTACAATCTGCCGGAAAATCTTGAGGGGGATAATCCAGTAACTTTCTTCACCACTTTCTTGTCGAAACTTCTGGACCTACCACCTTCCACCTCCATTAGTATACAAAGAGCCCATAGACTAGGTGCCAGAACGGGCTCCTCCTCAAAACCTCGTGGAGTCATCATTTTATTTCTAAAATACACAGATCTTTTATTGATTCTCTCAGCTGCGAGGAGTAAAAAACAAGTGTCTTGGCAAGGTCAACGAGTATATCTATCTCAGGATGTCTCTAACGTCACTGCCTCCAGACGTAAAGAATTTCTGGCTATGCGTCCCTCTCTGCGCGCCTTGGGAGCAAGATATGGCTTGTTTCATCCTTGTACTCTCAGAGTCACCTATCGAGAAAAGACTTGGTCATTTCAGGAACCTGGAGAATTAAGGAACTTTCTTCTTCTACACAGTGAAGAAGGGATGGACGCCTCCTCTTCTGCTTCGACCAGTGGCTGAAATTGGACTTTTATTGCTTAACTTGTTTGTCTTCCTAATGGCTTGTCTTTGACTTCATGTATTCTCCTTACTTCTCATCTCAGTTCTTACACTCTCTTTTCGTATCTCTTCTCTCCTTTATCTGTTTCTGGGATCTCCTATATATCCCTCTATTTTCTTTTTCTACTTTCTGGACTTCTGTTTTTACGTCTACATGTTATGTATGTTAACATTTTTTCCCTTTTTTCCTCCCCAGACGGATATGTATCGGATACTCCTCTCAACACCTTGTCCCATTCCATGTTCCTTTTGTGCGGTCTCGATGTGGTTCTCCTCCTGATCCTGGTCCGTACGTCTTGTAAAGCATCACCACCTCCCCACCTTCCCTATGTGTATTTTTTCTCTTTCAGGTATGTTTAATACAGTCATCCTTCTGGATTTGTACTGTCTTCTATGCATTCTCTCTTTTCTTCCTTCTTCCTTCCCCACTGATCTCCCTTCCCTTTTCCCATCCCTCTCCTCCTCCCTTTTCCTTTTTCTTCTTCCTTTTCTACCTGTTCTTCCTTCTTCCTTTTTGAAGAGTTTTATGGTTAATACTTCTATACAGTTTGAATTATTATTACATGTACAGTATGCTTTTGCAATTCTTGATTTAGATCAGTTTAGTAAGCTTTCACCTTCAAAGTTGTTTCATGGAATGTGAAAGGATTTAATCACCCTATCAAAAGGCAAAGAGTACTCTCCCACCTTTCCTCTTACAATCCAGATATCGTCCTTATCCAAGAAACTCACCTATCTGACATCGAATCTTTAAAGCTAAAGCGACTATGGGTTGGAACTGTTTTATTTTCTCCTGCTTCTCAAAAAAAGAATGGAGTAGCCATTTTGATTCATAAGCGACTCCAGTGTAAAGTAGTTCTAGAAGAAAAGGATGACGAGGGACGCTGGGTCTTAGCTAAACTACTAATTAACAATATCCCACTTACGATATTCAATGTTTACGGTCCCACATGTTTTGACTCCTCTTTTTGGCCCTCCATTACAGCAAAATGTATTCAACATAAAGATGATGCTTTTCTATTGGGTGGAGATTGTAACCAGATCATTGACCCATTTTTAGACCGAAGATCCTCTGTTCGTTTTTCCCCTCATAAACCACATAAACAATTCCTTGACACTATTACCCAAACTCATCTTGTAGACTCATGGAGACTCACTCACCCAGACGTTATGGATTTCTCCTTCTTCTCTCCTCCTCATGCTTCCTTCTCCCGCTTAGACTATATCTTTCTCTCTTCATCTCTTTCTCAACACCTTATTTCTTCTTCTATTGAACCGATTGTTATCTCTGACCATGCTCCTATTATTACTGTTTTTGACCTTCTTCCTCCTACTCCTAAATCTTCTCGCTGGCGCTTCAACCCTTCTCTTCTTACTGATCCTCTTTTTTCCTCCTCTTTTCGTGCTTTTGCTTCTGAATTTTTTCATCTTAACTCTACGCCTGATACCCCACCTCATATTCTTTGGGATTCCTTCAAGGCCACAGCCCGAGGTTTTATTATTGATTTTGTCTCTAAAAAGAAGAAAAAATTCCTTCAAAAACGTAAAGTCACCCTTGCACATATTAAATCTCTGGAACATCAATTCTATACTTCCTCTGATAAGATTATGTCTCCTGAATTGCTTAAGGCTAAGATTGCCTTTAACAAACTTACCACAGACTCTGCCTCCTCTTTTCTTCTCCGGAGCAGCGCGCGATTTTATGGAGGTCGAAATAAATCAGGTAAACTGTTAGCTAACTATTTAAAATCTCGTAAAGAACGTACTAATATTGATTCTATTTATTCCCCCTCTAATGTACTTCTTCATACCAATGCAGAAATTTTGGAACAATTCCACTCTTTTTATGAGACTTTATATACTCCGGAAAACCCTCCCACCCCAGAGCTTATTCAATCCTACTTTGACAACATACCTCAACCGGATACTTCCCACCTTAATATTTCGGCCGTTGATTCTGATCTTACGATTTCGGAACTGTCCTCTGCTCTATCCTCCCTCACTAAGGGGAAAACCCCAGGACCTGACGGCTTCCCAGTTGAATTTTACCTACATTTCTCAGACCTTCTTTTACCCCACCTTCTATCTCTATTTCAGTCTTTTTGTTCTACTGGATCAGCCCAAGGCTCTTTTCAGGACGCTACCATATGCCTTATCCCTAAAGATGGTAGAGACCCTAAGTTCTGTAAAAATTATCGACCTATATCTCTAGTTAATGTTGACTATAAAATTTTTGCGAAACTATTAGCTCTTCGCCTTGACCCGCTCCTACCACATCTTATAGGGAAAGAACAATGCGGCTTTGTTAAAGGCCGCTTGACCTCGGATAATTCTAGACTCTTCCTTAATGTTTTAAGTAAAGCCCCTTCACTATCGATTCCCCTTGCAGCCATTTCAGTAGATGCTGAGAAAGCCTTTGACCGGGTCGACTGGTCTTTTCTTCTGGCCTCCTTAAAATGGCACGGCTTTAACCCCAAATTCATATCTTATATTTCTTTGATATATTCTATGCCCAAAGCATCTGTTCTCGTTAATGGTCAACTCACTTCCCCATTCACACTCCAACGTGGTGTTCGTCAGGGCTGTCCCTTATCACCTCTTTTATTTATTTTAGCGCTTGAACCTTTCCTTACCTCCATACGCAATAATCCATCCATCTCTGGCTTCCCGTACGGTAAACGTCATCTTAAATTGTCTGCATATGCTGACGATATTCTTTTATTTATTTCTGACCCGCCTACCTCAGTCCCCGCATTACTAGACGAATTTCAGAAATTCTCCTTGGTCTCCGGTTACAAAATAAACTCGGACAAAACAGAGATTCTTCCTTTAACCAAACTTTGTCTCCCCCACTTTTTCACGGCTACTGGCTTTGCTTGGAATTCTACAAAAATTAAATATCTCGGTGTTCTTTTTTCTAGCTCTATATCCTCCTCCATTCAACTCAACATGAATGCAGTCATATCTAGGATAGACTCATTACTCACCTCTTGGAATCCACTATTTCTTTCCTGGTGGGGCCGTCTTGACTCCATCAGAATGATGATTGCCCCTATTTTGATTTACTTATTATCCATGCTCCCACTTCGTATTCCAAACTCCTATTTCCGTCGCATTGATTCTGCGTTGTCCAAATTTCTTTGGAAGCAGAAAAAAGCCCGCATATCGCTTTTCAACTTACGTAAGTCTAAACTTAATGGTGGTACCAACTTTCCAGACTTTCGCCTCTATCATAAGTCCTTTTCCCTTCGACAGGCTTCCCGCTGGTTATCTCAGGAACCCTCCCCTTTTTCTCCCCTCTGGCTTTCTGTTGAACAGGAACTACTGCTTCCGTACTCTTTCCAAGAAGTAATTCGTTTTACCTCTAAAGCCCCATGCCTTAATCCCCTTTTATTCAAGCATACTTCTTCTCTTCTGCGCCCTTTAGTTTCACCTTCTTCAGTAACGCAGGAATCCTTCCTACTATTGCCTATATGGTACAATTCACTTCTATTAATTAACAACCGACCTATTGCATGGCCCTCATGGAGAGCGAAAGGTATCATTTGGATACGTCATCTTTTTGATGGGTCATCCCCTTGCTCATTTCCTGCATTTCGGTCTCAATTCCACTCCCCTCCTTCTTTTGCAAAGAAATTCCCTATCCTTATGGAAACCATTCTAGATCGTTATTACTCTCTCCCCTCTGAAGATCTATCTACCTCATCTTCCTCTCTACTCACTGTCCTTTCTACAACTCCTAAAGCTTCCATCATTTACCGGTACTTTGCAGCCCCCAATCCAGATCGTCTCAAATCAAAATTAGAATTGTCCTGGGAGACAGACTTACATTCTTCATGGCCGACTTCTCTCTGGGACAAAATATGGGCTCGATCCTTGAAGATTTCCCGTACTGCCTCTCTCACTCAATCCCTATTTTTCTTTTACCACAGACTATACTTTTCTCCTCTTTCTATCTCTCGCTTTCAACCTGATGCTGTATCTAATTGTTGGACCTGTAATGCCCCTTCTGCGGATCTTTTCCACCTCTTCTTCTTCTGTCCTTCAACTCGTATTTTCTGGTCTCAGCTACTCTCTCGCCTTTCTCGCATTTTCAACCTCTCTATTCAATTTTCTCCTTCTTTAGTATTTCTTGGTAGCCTTTCAGAGGATTTAGACCTCCCCCCACATTCTCGCGGTCTTTTTGACCTTTTGCTGGCTCTGGCATTACAGCATATTGTCTCTAATTGGAAATCTCTGAACAAATTGTCTCTCAATTGTTGGTGGAATCTTGTATGTCACTCACACAGACTTGATGTTGCCTTTGCTTCCTCCTGTAAACCCTCCCGAAATGTTGAATTTTATTGGCTACCTCTTACTCTATACCTTGATCAATCCGCCAAAAAGAGTTACTCTCCACTATCTTCAGATAATTTCAAGCCCCCCTGAACACATGTACTCTTGCCTGCAGTTTTTCATGATACTTTTCAGTCTCAATATTGTAATTATTTAGCTTTATATTGACCTTCTTCATACTTCTTTTTCATTCATGCAATTACTCATATGATGGTTTTTTACTGTACTTTTTGATTGCCATTTACTGTATTTCCTATTATTGCTTACCCATCTTCTACGATAAATACCATGTTTTTGTTTTCTTCTCTCCTCCCTTCCCCCCCCTCCTTCCCTCCCCATAACTTAAAATGCTTTGTTTTTCATTGTGATATTGGCTGCTTCTATTTTCTTTGTCCCATCTTATACCTTTTTTTTTTTTTTCTCATATTTGCTGATGTCACCTTATTGTAATACTTATTTTTCTCTAATAAAGCTTTCAAACATAAAAAAAAAAAAAAATAGAGGTCAAAAAATCAATTTCTCATAGGAAACTTTAGACACGGCTATAGCTGGAACTGCTGAATGTAATTACATCAAATTTGGCAAAACGGTAGCGCTTGGTTCATAAAGCGATCTTTTTTTAAATGGTGTAAATCCGTTCAGTAGTTTTTGAGATATTGAAGGAAAAAAATCTTTTTATATCTGGGAGGAACCTAACTCCACAAACATGGCTCTAATTGGCTGCCAACACTTCAATCCAGGAAGTGTTGACAGCCATCTCAGTGCAATTCATTTTAGGTCTCGCCTAACGATGCAGTGCATGCGCTGTCACTACTAAAACACCACTGCACTGCCTAAACCCTAGAACACTACCCCAGCACGACCCCCTACACTGCCCGAACACCACTGCACTGCCCTAAACCCTAAACACTACCCCCAGCAAGACAGCCTACACTGCCGAACACCACTGCTCTGCCCTAAAACACTACCCCCAGTAAGATGCCCTACACTGCCTAAACACCACTGCTCTGCCCTAAACCAAAAAAAAAACACTAGCCCCAGCACGACACTCTGCACTGCCTGAACACCACTGCACTACCCTACACCCTAAAACACTAGTTCAAGCACTATACTCTACACTGCCCGAACACCACTGCAGTGCCCTAAACACTAACTCACCACCCCCAGCATAACACCCTACACTGCCCGAACACCACTGCTCTCCCTATACCCTAAATACCACCCCCAGCACGACCTCCTACACTGCCGGAACACCACTGCACTGCCCTAAACCCTAAAACACAACCCCCAACATGACTCCCTACACTGCCGGAACACCACTGCACTGCCCTAAACAATAAAACATCACCACCAGCATGACCCCCTACACTGCCGGTATACCACAGCTCTGCCCTAAACAAAAATACACCACCACCAGCCTGACCCCCTACACTGCCGGAACTCCACTGCACTGCCCTAAACCCTAAAACACCACCCTCAGTACGACCCCCTACACTGCCGGAACACCACTGCACTGCCCTAAACCCTAAAACAACACCCTCAGTACGATCCCCTACACTACACAAACACCACTGCACTACCCTCAACCCTAAAACACTACCCCCAGCATGACCCCCTACACTACAAGAACGGAACTGCACAACCCTAAACTCTAAAACACTATCCCCAGCAAGACACCCTACCCTACCAAAATACCATTGCACTACCCTAAACTCTAAATGTACCCCCACATGATGCCCTAGACTACCGGAACACCACTTCACTGTCCTAAACGCTGAAACACCACCCCCAGCATGACCCCTACACTGCCCGAACACCACTGCACTGCTCTAAACCCTAAATCACCACCCCCAGCATGACCCCCAACACTGTCCGAACAAAACACCACCGCACTATCCTAAACCCTAAAACACAAGCCCCAGCATGACCACTACACTGCCCGCACACCACTGCTCTGCCCTAAACCCTAAAACATTACACCAAGCACGACCCACTATACTGCCGAAACACAACTGCACTGCCCTTAACCCTAAAACACCACCCCCAGCATGACCCCCTACACTGCCAGAACACCACTGCTCTGCCCGAAACCCTAAAACACCACCCCCAGCACGACCCACTACACTGCCCGAACACCACTGCCCTAAACCCTAACACCACTCCCAGCATGACCCCCTACACTGCCAGAACGACACTGCACTGCCCTAAACCCTAAAACACCACCGCCAGCACGACCCCTACACTGCCGGAACACCACTGCACTGCCCTAAACCCTGAAACACCACCCCCAGCAAAACCCCCTACACTGCCTGAAAACCACTGCTCTAAAACCTAACACCACCCCCAGCATGACCCCCTACACTGCCCAAACAGCACTGCCCTCAACCTTGAAACACCACCCCAGCACGACCCCCTACTCTGACCGAACACCACTGCACTGCCCTAAACCCTGAATCACCATCCCAATCACGACCGCCTACACTGCCGGAACACTACAGCACTGCCCTAAACCCTAAACCTCAGCCCAGCACGACCCCTATGATGCCCGAACAACAATGCACTGCCCTAAACCCTAAATCACAACCCCCAGCACGACACCCTAAACTGCCTGAACATCACTGCACTGCCCTAAACAATAAAACACCACCGCTAGCATGATACCCTACTAGAGGTGGGTGGAATTTGCGAAATTCACTTTCACAGATTATCGCGAAAATGTTAAAAATCTCCGCAAACACGCGGAAATATCGCGAAGATGCTGAAGTTTTTTTCCCGCCCGTTCGCGGTATTTTCTGCGTGGTCGCAGCTCGCCAACTTACCCATGCGGTTGCTCGCGGGCGCGGCCATCTTGTTTTCAATTGTCTCGCGGTGCATGATCGCGGGAAGAAAGATGTGATCGCGCGACGCATGATGTTACTGCGGGCGCGAACTGTCGTGAGACAGCGCAAATGGCTACCAACAATCCAACATCTCGTGGAGAACGCAACCAGATCGGGAAAACTAGTCGGTGAACGCGGGGATTCAGGTAAGGCGATGGCACGCACGCGAGAATGTATTATTTTACAGCGCGAGCAAGAAACAAATTATCTCTAAGCTGTGGAATGTGGAAATTTTGACATTTTCGCGCTTTCCGCGGAACGCGAAAATGCCAAATTATCGCAATTTCCGCGAACGGAACGGAATTTTGGCACAGGCCTATACCTTACACTGCAGGAACACCACTGCACTGCCCTAAACAATAAAACACAACCGCCAGCATGAACCCCTACACTGCTGGAACACCACTGCTCTGCCATAAACCCTAATAAACTAGCCCCAGCAAAATCCCTCACACTGCCTGAACACCACTGGACTGCCCTAAACCCTAAAACACTACCCCCAGTACGACCCCCTACACTGCCCGAACAACACAACTCTGCCATAAACCCTAAAACACCACGCCAGCACGACCCCCTATACTGCCGGAACACCACTGCACTGCCCTAAACCCTAAAACACCACCCCCAGCACGACTGCCTACACTGCTGGAACACCACTGCACTGCCCTAAACCCTAACACACCACCCCCAGCATGACACCCTATGCTGCTCGAACACCACTGCTCTCCCTAAACCCTAAACACCACCCCAGCACGACCCCCTACACTGCCCGAACACCACTGCACTGCCCTAAACCCTAAAACACTACTCCCAGCACAACTCCTCACACTGCCCAAAAACCACTGCTCTGCCATAAACCCTAAAAAACTAGCCCCAGCAAAACCCCCCACACTGCCCGAACACTACTTCACTGCCCTAAACCCTAAAACACTACCCCCAGCACAACCCCCACACTGCCCGAACACTACTGTTCTGCAATAAACCCTAAAACACTCGCCCCAGCAAACCCCCCAGATTGCCCGAACACCACTCCACTGCCCTAAACCCTAAATCATCAGCCCTAGCACAAACCCCTACACGGCCCGAAAACCACTGCACTGCCCTTAACCCTAAAACACCACCCCAGCACAACCCCTATGCTGCCCGAACACCACTGCAATGCCCTAAACCCTAAAATACAACCCCCAGCATGACACCCTAAATGGACTGAACACCACTGCACTGCCCTAAAACCTAATACACTACTCCCAGTATGACCCCCCACACTGCCTGAACACCACTGCTCTGCCATAAACCCTAAAACTCTAGCTCCAGCAAAAAACCCCACACTGCCTGAACACCACTGCACTGCCCTAAACCCTTAAAACACTACCCTCAGCACAAACCCCCACACTGCCCAAACACCACTGCTCTGCCATAAACCCTAAAACACTAGCCCCAGCGAAACCCCCCAGATTGCCCAAACACCACTCCACTGACCTAAACCCTAAAACACCAGCCCCAGCACGACCATCTACACTGCCCTAACACATCTGCACTGCCCTAAACCCTAAAACACCACCACAGCATGACCACCTATATTGCCGGAACACCACTGCACTGCCCTAAGCCCTAAAACACCACCCCCAGCACAACCACCTACACTTCCGGAACACCACTGCACTGCCCTAAACCCTAAACACCACCCCCAGCATGACCCCCTACACTGCTCGAACACCACTGCTCTGCCCTTAAACCTTAAAACACCACCCACAGCACGTCCCCCTACACTGCCCGAACACCACTGCTCTGCCCTAAACCCTAAAACACCACCCCCAGCATGACCCCCTACACTGCCCGAACACCACTGCACGGCCCTATACCCTAAAACACCACCCCCCTGCACAACCCCCGTACACTTGCCGAACATCGCTGCACTGCCCTAAACCCTGAAACACTACCCCCAGTATGACCCCCTACACTGCCCGAACAACACTGCACTGCCCTAAACCCTAAAACACCACCCCTAGCACGACCACCTATGCTGTCAGAACACCACTGCACTGCCCTAAACACCACCCACAGCACGACCACCTACACTGCCCGAACATCACTGCACTGCCCTAAACCCTAAAACACAAGCCCCAGCACGACACAATAAACTGCCCGAACAGCATTGCACTGGCCTTTAACAATAAAAAAACACCGCCAGCACGACCCCCTACACTGCTGGAAAACCAATGCACTGCCCTAAACCCTAACACACCACCCCCAGCACGACCTCCTACACTGCCCGAACACCACTGCACTGCCCTAAACCCTAAAACACAACCCCCAACATGACTCCCTACACTGCCGGAACACCACTGCACTGCCCTAAACAATAAAACACCACCGCCAGCACGACCCCCTACACTGTCGGTACACCACAGCACTGCCCTAAACAATAAAACACCACCGCCAGCATGACCCCCTAAACTGCCGGAACACCACTGCACTGCCCTAAAACACGACCCTCAGAACGACCCCCTACACTGCCCGAACACCACTGCACTGCCCTAAACTCTATAACACCTGACCCAGCATGACCCCCTACACTGCCCGAACACCACTGCACTGCCCTAAAACCTAAAGCACCAACCCTAGCGCGACCCCCTATACTGCTGGAACACCACTGCACTGCCCTAAACATTAAAACACCACCCCCAGCACAACCATGTACACTGCCAGAAAACCACTGCACTACCCTAAACCCTAAATCACCCCCCCAGCACAACACCCTACACTGCCTGAACACCACTGCTCTGCCATAAAACCTAAAACACTAGCCCCAGCGAAACACCCCAGATTGCCCGAACACCACTCCACTGACCTAAACCCTAAAACACCAGCCCTAGCATGACCCCCTACACTGCCCGAACACCACTGAACTGCCCTAAACCCTAAAACACAACCACAGCACGACCCCTACACCACCAAAACACCACTGCACTGCCCTAAACCCTAAAACACCACCCCCAGCATGACCCCCTACACTGCCCAAACACCACTGCTATACCTGTAAACCCTAAAACACCACCCACAGCACGACCCCCTACATTGCCCAAATACCACTGCTCTGCCCTAAACCCTAATTCACCACCCCCCTGCACAACCCCCATACACTGCTCAAACACCACTGCACTGCCCTAATCCCAGAAACACCACCTCCAGTATGACCCCCTACATTTCCTGAACACCAATGCACTGCCCTAAACCCAGAAACACCACCACCAGCACAACCACCTACACTGCCCAAGCACCACTGCACTGCCCTAAACCCTAAAACACAAGCCCCCGCAAGACACCATAAACTGCCCGAACAGAAATGCACTGGCCTTAAACAACAAAAAAACTACCCCCAGCACCACCCCCAACACTGACCGGACACCACTGCCCTAAACCCTGAAACACCACCCCCAGCAAAACCCCCTACAATGCCTGAACACCACTGCTCTAAAACCTAACACCACCCCCAGAACGACCCCCTACTCTGCCCGAACACCACTGCACTGCCCTAAAACCTAAAACACCACCCCCACCACGACCACCTACACTGCCCAAAAACACCACTGCACTTCCCTAAACCGTGAAACACCACCCCAGCACCACCCCCTACACTACCCTAACACCACTGCACTACACTACACCCTAAAACACGACCAACAGCACAACCTCCTACACTACAAAAAGACCACTTCACTACCATAAACCCTAAAACACTCCCCCAGACCCACCCCCTACACTACCCAAACACCACTGCACTACCTTAACCCCTAAACAGTAACCCCAGCATATCCCCCTACACTACACAAACTGAACTGCACTACCCTAAACTCTAAAACACTACCCTCAGCAAAACACCCTACCCAAACACCATTGCACTACCCTAAACCCTAAATCTACTCCCAGCACGACCCCTAGTATTCCAGAACACCACTGCACTGCCCTAAACCCTGAAACACCACCCCCAGCACGACCCCTACACTGCCCAAACACCACTGCACTGCCCTAAAGCCAAAAACACCACCCCCAGCACGACCACTACACTGCCCGAACACCACTGCCCTAAACCCTAACACCACCCCCAGCACAACCCCCTCCACTGCCAGAACAACACTGCACTGCCCTAAACCCTAAACACTACCCCCAGCATATCCCTCTACACTACACTAAACTGAACTGCACTACCCTAAACTCTAAAACACTACCCCCAGCAAGACACCCTACCCTACCCAAACACTATTGCACTAGCCTAAACCCTAAATCTACCCCCAGCAAGACCCCCTAGTCTACCAGAACACCACTGCACTGCCCTAAACCCTGAAAAACCACCTTCAGCATGACCCCCTACACTGCCCAAATACCACTGCACTGCCCTAAACCCTGAAACAACACCCCCAGCATGACCCCTACACTGCCCAAACACCACTGCACTGCCCTAAACCCTGAAACACCACCTCCAGCACAACCACCTACACTGCCCGAACACCACTGCACTGCCCTAAACCCTGAAACGCCTCCCCCAGCAAAAACCCCTACACTGTCCAAACAGCACTGTCCTAAACCTTCAAACACCACCCCCAGCACGACCCCCTACTCTGCCCCAAACACCACTTCACTGCCCTAAACCCTAAACACTACCCCCAGCATGACCCCTATGCTGCCTGAACACCACTGAACTGCCCTAAACCCTAAAACACAATCCCCAGCACGACACCCTAAATTTCCCGAACACCACTGCACTGCCCTAAATATTAAAACACCACCGCCAGCACGACCCCCTACACTGCCGGAACACCACTGCACTGCCCTAAACCCTAAACACCACCCCCAGCAAGACCCCCTACACTGCAGGAACACCACTGCTCTGCCATAAACCATTGTTGGACCCGGCCTCGTAGAATGGCCCTCCGTGCCCCCGCACCCCCGAAACCGGGTGCCTACAGCCCCAGCACACGGCCCAGCCGACCCTTCCCACCAGGACACCCGCACCAACCCCGGACATCCCCGTCCATGGCCTCTCTCCTTTCGGCCACCCCGGGCCCGCGTGCCCACTCCATGCAACAAGATGGCCGCCCGGCCCCAGCGCGACCCGGGCCTCGAGGCGCCACTCCGGCTGGAGTACATCACGCTTCCAGGGGATGAGAGAGGGAGGAGCAGTTTCTATCGCACCTCTGAACTCCCCTGGGACGATGGGTTTCGATCGGCCCTCCGGCCTCCCTGCGGGCTGGCTCCGTACCTGCTGGGTGTCTGGGACTCCTCCTGACCCGGCCCTGAAAGGATCAAAAGACAATAGCAGGAAACCCCGACCAGCGGCCCCCAGGTGACGAGACCCCTGCCTGCACAGACTCCGGACATCAAAGAGGGGTCGACCTATAACAAGGGGTGCTCTGAGACTGTCCGGCAGATTCGACGCTGGAACAACGAGAGCCTGCGACGTGTGCGTGGCTCCTGAAACTGAACCCACCTAAGCCTGCTGAGTGACTCGCGGCTCCCTGAAGATCGTAAGACCTCCGAACTTGTGCCTGGCCCTGCTGAGTGACTCGCGGCCCCTTGAAGATCGTAACACCTCCGAACTTGTACCGAAGCCTGCTGAGTGACTCGCGGCTCCTTAAAGATCGTAAGACCTCCGAACTTGTGCCGAAGCCTGCTGAGTGACTCGCGGCTCCTTGAAGATCGTAAGACCTCCGAACCTGTACCTGAGCCCGCTGAGTGACTCGCGGCTCCCCCCCAGACTCTCACGGTCCCGCCGGACCCCGACTCCGACCACGTATCCCTCAGCTCGAGGATTGTGAGCTGTGCGCCGGATACATCCCTGCTTGAACCGTTACCTGAGACTGTCCCGCTACCCCCTACCTTTCCGAGACTCTTGAGCCCGTGCTCACCTTGTACATATTTGCAGTGATACCTATTTGATAAAGCTTGTTTTCTGAGAATATCCAGTGTGGTCACTCTGTGTCGTGTGGTGCCAGAAGTACGATCCTAGTTGCGAGATTCCTCCCCCTGGGGAATCTCCCGCCAGCGCCCGGCTACGATACTACACGGGTGGGACTCAGGGTAGTCAGGACCCCCTTCCGGGCTCCTCTGAGGTCGCCGTCTAACATTGGTGGCAAGCGACGGGATTCGGGCCCATCACCTAGAGATCGTACAGTGAACAACGGATGCACGAACAACAAGGATGGCAGAAGGAAGCGCCATGAGCTCCACAGAAACCAACGCCAACAGAGTGTTCCAGGTGGAGCATCTAGAAGAATACACACACAAAGAGCTAAAGCAATTTTGCAAAGAACTTAAAATCGCTACCACTGGCCTCAACACTAAGGAAGACTTGCAGAAAGCACTGAAAACTTGGGTGGAGACCGGGGCCTCCCGCCCGGAAGGCACGGGGGAGCGCCCCGACGAAGCCGAACCCCCCCCCAAGGGAAAGCAGCGGCAATCAGGTGCAAGGCATCGTACCAGACGGGGGCCTATCCCCGGAAGAACTCGCGGACAGAGAGAGAAGCCGCAGTCATGAACTCGAGTTAGCCAAACTCAAAATCGAGGGCGAATTGAAGTTAGCGGAGAAAAAGCTAGCGGTAGAGCAAATGCGCGTACAAGGCGAACTGGAAGAAAAGAAGCTCCAACGGGAGCACGAAGGAAGGAAGCTCCAACTAGAGCACGAACGCAGCTTAAAGGAACTCGAGCTCAAGGCCCGAAACGAGGACGGGAGGCCCTCGGGAAACCGAGAGACGACCCCCCCAGCGGAACAGAAGGTCCACATCCCCAAGGATGTGGTCAAGGAATATTATAAAAACGATGACATTCAGCAATGGTTTCGGGCCTACGAGGTCGCCATGACCTCCCATCGGATCCCACAGAAGGACTGGGGGGCGGGGTTGTGGGGGCGGTTTCTGAGCGAAGGAAGGGACACCCTGCTCGACCTACCGCTCTCCCTGCAGACCTCCTACAGCCACATGAAAGAGGCTCTCCTCACAAGATACGGCCTCACCCCAGAAATGTACCGCCAACGGTTCCGGGACTGCAGGAAGATCCCGGGCACCACTTGGGTGGAGTATGTAAACTTTTTTAGTCGGGCCTTCGATGGGTGGGTCAAGGGCAGCAAAGTCACCACCCTTGCCGAACTCACTGATCTCATGTTATGGGAACACCTGGCTGCGAACTGCTTCATAGAGCTACGTCAACATCTGCTGGATAGCAAGCTCACAGATCCCCGGAAGCTGGCTGTAGAGGCCGACCGCTGGACCAACACCCGGGTCTCCCGGGGCATGGTAGGAGAGTACCCCCGAACCAGTCAGGGACCAACCTGCCAGAGAGGAGGAGGGAACCAGGGAGGGCCGAGAGAGTCCCAGCCTAGCCCCCCGAAGACGCCACCTCCACCTTTCCCGGCGCCCCCCCCACCAGTGACCGGGCCCCCTGGGAGATGGGGACACCGGGTGACCGTCACATGCTTCCGTTGCCAGAAACCAGGGCACTACGCCAATGACCCAGAGTGTCCCATGGCCACCCAAGTCCCCCCTGCGAGACAGATAGCCAACGTAGCCCTGGGGGAGGAGGTTGAGGAAGCCGAGGAGTGGGAACCCGCAGCGATGGCCCTAGTATCCCTGGGAGATAGGGAAATGATCCCTGGTAGCCTCCTACCCTCCAACACACAGAAATATGGGCAGCTCGTCAAGATCAATGGCCACCAGGTAGAGGCCCTGCGGGACACCGGGGCCAGTATCACCGGTGTCCTCAGGCACCTAGTACCCGAGGAGCAGATCCTCCCCAATGTCTTTTGCCCCGTAATATCCGCAGACAATAGGGAAAGTATGTGTCAGGTAGCCCTGGTGCCATTTGAGTGGGGAGGGGTGATAGGTAAACTCAAGGTGGCCGTAAGAACCTCCCAGCCGGTCGACTGCCTCCTAGGGAACGACCTGGAGAGTTCTCCCTGGAAGCACGTAGAGCGCAAGGCCCACCTAGGAATGATGGGACTCCCCGAGTGGGTGTGTGCCACCACCCGATCTATGACAGCCCGACTCACTCCCCAGAGAGAAGTAGAGAGCACCCCGGTCGAAGAAACCAGTACCGTCCCCGCCGAGGGTCCTCCCGTTCCCCCATCAGAAGGGTCCGTCGCCAGCGACGAACCCGCACCATCCGACCCCGCCCCAGTCCCCGAGTTGGGGGATCTACCCGAGTTGGCCCAGTGGCGCCACGAGGGCGGGCCCACCCGGGAAGAATTTCCGGGAAGAATTTTGCCGGGAGCAAGCCACTTGTCCTTCCCTGGTCGGGCTGCGGCGCCAGGCCGAGGGCCAAGCCGCAGGTGACCAGACCGGAACGCACCGAATCTATTGGGAGAATAACATCCTGTATAGTGAGCAGAAGTCGGTGGAGCTGGGATCCGGACGGGTACTGGTGGTACCCCTCCGCTTCCGAGATTTCCTCCTGGGCTTAGCCCACGACGTCCCCCTCGCCGGCCACCTGGGTCAGGACAAGACCTACAGCCGTCTCGTGACCCATTTTTATTGGCCTAAGATGAAAGCAGCGGTAGAGGCACACTGCAAGTCCTGCCCCACGTGCCAGGCCAGTGGGAAGAGTGGGGGGAAGCGCAAGGCTCCCCTCCAACCCTTCCCGGTCATCAGCACCCCCTTCGAACGAGTCGGAATCGACATCGTGGGGCCACTGGACCCCCCCACCTCCCAAGGTCACCGTTTCATCTTTGTCCTAGTAGACCACGCCACCCGCTATCCGGAGGCCATTCCCCTACGCACCATTACGGCCCCCGTGGTGGGCCGGGCCCTGATGGGGATCTTTTCCAGGGTGGGTTTCCCCCGCGAAGTCGTGAGCGATCGCGGAACTAATTTCATATCAAGGTATATGACGTCCCTGTGGCAACAATGTGGGGTGTCCTATAAGTTCACCACCCCGTACCATCCCCAAGGGAACGGCCTAGTAGAAAGGTTTAATAGGACTTTGAAAGGGATGATCGCTGGCCTAGAAGAGCCCCTCCGGCGTAAGTGGGACGTCCTGCTCCCCTGCCTCCTGTTCGCTTACCGGGAGGTCCCCCAGAAGTCCTTAGGGTTCAGTCTGTTTGAATTGCTCTATGGACACCCCGTCCGAGGTCCCCTCAGTCTGGTTAAGGAAGGGTGGGAGGCAGCACCCCAGACCACTCCCCGAGATGTGTTCCAATTTGTCCTGGCCCTCCGGAACCAGACCAGGAGGTTCCGAGAACTGGCCGAGGCCAACCTGGAGGCGAGTCAAGAAGAAATGAAGCGCTGGTACGACCAGAATGCTACTCTGGTCGAGTTCCAGCCGGGCCAGCAGGTGTGGGTCATGGCCCCCGTGAAGCCTGGCGCCCTCCAGGACCAATGGACTGGGCCCTACAAAGTGGTTGAGAGGAAGAGTCAAGTCACCTACTTGGTGGACGTCCAGTCGCCTCGGGATCCCCTCCGGGTCCTGCACGTGAACCGCCTCAAGCCTCACTTCGTGCGGACAGAACTGAGCCTCCTGCTGGCCACCGATGACGGGGCCGAAGATGAGTCGGATCCCCTCCTGGACCTCCTGTGTGTCAAGGAGCAGGATGGCTCCGTGGAGGGAGTGAACCTCTCCCCAGCCCTCACTGCCCAGCAACAAGCAGACTGCCGCCAGCTCCTAAGACAATTTTCCGACCTCTTCTCCCTGACCCCCCGGGTCACCAACTGGTGTGTTCACGATGTGGACACCGGGGACAGCCCGCCGGTGAGACACCGAGCCTACCGGGTCCCTGACCGGGTCCGGTCCTGCATTCAAGCTGAAGTGGCGAAGATGTTGACCCTGGGGGTGATCGAGCCCTCTGACAGTCCCTGGGCCAGCCCTGTGGTCCTGGTCCCGAAGGCAGCGGCCCCCGGTGTCGCCCCCGAGCTCCGGTTCTGCGTGGATTACCGGGGGCTCAATGACATTACCCGAGCCGATGCCCACCCCATTCCACGAGCCGACGAACTCATTGACCGACTAGGGGCCGCCCGGTTCCTCAGCACTTTCGACCTCACCTGCGGATACTGGCAGATTGCGCTCACCGAAGGGGCCAAGGAGCGGTCTGCTTTCTCCACCCTCGATGGGCATTACCGCTTCCGCGTGATGCCCTTCGGGATGAAAAATGCCCCGGCCACTTTCCAGAGACTGGTGAATAGGGTCCTGGCCGGGCTAGAACAGTTCAGCGCGGCCTATCTGGACGACATCGCTGTCTTCAGTTCAGAGTGGAGTGAGCACCTCCAGCACCTCCGGAGAGTGCTAACCGCCCTGCGCCAGGCAGGCCTCACAGTAAAAGCCAGCAAGTGCCAGATCGGGCAAGGATCCGTAGTCTACCTGGGGCACCAAGTCGGGAGTGGCCAGGTCGCCCCTCTACAGCCAAAGATCGACGCCATCCTGGCATGGGAACCACCCATCACCCAAACGGAGGTCCGAGCCTTTCTGGGACTCACGGGCTACTACCGCCGATTCATTCGAGGGTATGGCAGCTTTGTCGGCCCTCTCACTGAACTTACGTCTAAAAAACAGCCAAAGAAGGTGCAGTGGACGGCTGCCTGCCAGGAAGCTTTCGATGCTCTAAAAAAGGCCATGTGCACTGCCCCCGTCCTCCAGGCTCCCGACTACGCCAAGGAGTTCATAGTCCAGACCGATGCCTCCGAGCATGGCATTGGGGCCGTCCTGTCCCAAGTGAATGATCAAGGCCTAGACCAGCCCGTCGCCTTCCTCAGTCGGCGGCTGCTACCCCGAGAACAGAGGTGGAGCACCATAGAGCGCGAAGCATTTGCCGTGGTCTGGGCACTCAAAAAACTACGACCCTACCTGTTCGGCACTCATTTCAGAGTCCAAACTGACCATCGACCCTTGCGATGGCTCATGCAGATGCGAGGAGAAAACCCCAAGCTACTGCGGTGGTCAATCTCCCTCCAGGGAATGGACTTCACCGTAGAACACCGCCCTGGCACGGACCACGCCAACGCTGACGGCCTCTCCCGGTTCTTCCGCTTCAGCGTAGAGAACCCCCCAAGGTGATGGGCAGTTCTCTCCGGCTTTCAGCTGGGGGGGACGCATGTTGGACCCGGCCTCGTAGAATGGCCCTCCGTGCCCCCGCACCCCCGAAACCGGGAGCCTACAGCCTTCCCACCAGGACACCCGCACCAACCCCGGACATCCCCGTCCATGGCCTCTCTCCTTTCGGCCACCCCGGGCCCGCGTGCCCACTCCATGCAACAAGATGGCCGCCCGGCCCCAGCGCGACCCGGGCTTTGAGGCGCCACTCCGGCTGGAGGACATCACGCTTCCAGGGGATGAGAGAGGGAGGAGCAGTTTCTATCGCACCTCTGAACTCCCCTGGGACGATGGGTTTCGATCGGCCCTCCGGCCTCCCTGCGGGCTGGCTCCGTACCTGCTGGGTGTCTGGGACTCCTCCTGACCCAGCCCTGAAAGGATCAAAAGACAATAGCAGGAAACCCCGACCAGCGGCCCCCAGGTGACGAGACCCCTGCCTGCACAGACTCCGGACATCAAAGAGGGGTCGACCTATAACAAGGGGTGCTCTGGGACTGTCCGGCAGATTCGACGCTGGAACAACGAGAGCCTGCGACGTGTGCGTGGCTCCTGGAACTGAACCCACCTAAGCCTGCTGAGTGACTCGCGGCTCCCTGAAGATCGTAAGACCTCCGAACTTGTGCCTGGCCCTGCTGAGTGACTCGCGGCCCCTTGAAGATCGTAACACCTCCGAACTTGTGCCGAAGCCTGCTGAGTGACTCGCGGCTCCTTAAAGATCGTAAGACCTCCGAACTTGTGCCGAAGCCTGCTGAGTGACTCGCGGCTCCTTGAAGATCGTAAGACCTCCGAACCTGTACCTGAGCCCGCTGAGTGACTCGCGGCTCCCCCCCAGACTCTCACGGTCCCGCCGGACCCCGACTCCGACCACGTATCCCCCAGCTCGAGGATTGTGAGCTGTGCGCCGGATACATCCCTGCTTGAACCGTTACCTGAGACTGTCCCGCTACCCCCTACCTTTCCGAGACTCTTGAGCCCGTGCTCACCTTGTACATATTTGCAGTGATACCTATTTGATAAAGCTTGTTTTCTGAGAATATCCAGTGTGGTCACTCTGTGTCGTGTGGTGCCAGAAGTACGATCCTAGTTGCGAGATTCCTCCCCCTGGGGAATCTCCCGCCAGCGCCCGGCTACGATACTACACGGGTGGGACTCAGGGTAGTCAGGACCCCCTTCCGGGCTCCTCTGAGGTCGCCGTCTAACAACCATAAAACTCTAGCCCCAGCAAAACCCCCCACACTGCCTGAACACCACTGCACTGCTCTAAACCCTACAATACTTCCCCCAGCAAGACCCCCTACACTGCAGGAACGACACTGCACTGCCCTAAACCCTAAAACACCAGCCCCAGCACAACCCTACACTGCGGGAATACCACTGCACTGCCCTAAACTTTGAAACACCACACCCAGCAAAACCCCCTACACTGCCTGAACACCACTGCTCTAAAACCTAGGACCACCCCCAGCACGACCCTCTACTCTGCACATACAACACTGTACTGCCCTAAACACTAAAACACCAACCCCCGCATGAATGCTAAACTGCCTGAACACCAATTCACTGCCCTAAACCCTAAACACCAGCCCCAGCAAGACCCTTAAGCTGCCCGAACACCACTGCACTGCCCTAAACCCTAAAACACAACCCCCAGTACGACACCCTAAACTACCCGAACATCACTGCACTACCCTAAACAATAAAACACCACCGCCAGCACGATACCCTACACTGCCGGAACACCATTGCACTGCCCTAAACATTAAAACACCACCGCCAGCATGATCCCCTACCCTGCCAGAACACCACTGCACTGCCCTAAGCCCTAAAACACCACCCCCAGCACGACCCCCTCCACTGCCCAAACACCACTGCTCTGCCCTAAACCCTAAACACGACCCCCAGCATGACCCCCTGCACTGCACGAACACCACTGCACTGCCCTAAACCCTAAAACACCACCCCCCTGCAGAAACCCCCATACACTGCACAAACACAATTACACTGCCCTAAACCCTGAAACACCACCAATAGTATGACCCCCACACTGCCCGACCACCAACGCACTGCCCTAAACCCTAAACACAACCCCCAGCACGACCACCTACACTGCCCGAGCACCACTGCACTGCCCTAAACCCTAAAACACAAGCCCCAGCACGACCCCTTTGCTGCCCAAACACCATTGCAATGCCCTAAATCTTAAAACACAACCCCCAACATGAAACCATAAACTGCCCGAACACCACTGAACTAACCTAAACAATAAAACACAACCGCCGGCACGACCCCGTACACTGCTGGAACACCACTGCACTGCCCTAAACCCTAACACACCTACCCCAGCATGACACCCCACACTGCCCGAACACCACTAAACTGCCCTAAACCCTAAAACACCAGCCCCAGAATGACCCCCTACACTGCCCAAACACCACTGCGCTGCCCTAAACCCTAAAACACCAACCCCAGCACGACCCCCTATCCTGCTAGAACACCACTGCACTGCCATAAACATTAAAACATCACCCTCAGCACGAACATCTACACTGCCGGGACACAACTGCATGGTGCTACACCCTAAACACCACCCCAGCACAGCCCCCTACACTGCCCAAACACCACTGCACTGCCCTAAACCCTGAAACACCACCCCCAGCAAAGCCCCCTACTATGCCCAAACACCACTGCTCTAAAATCTAACACCAGCCCCATCAGGACCCCCTACACTGCTCGAACACTAATGCACTGCCCTAAACCCTAAAACACCTGCCCCAGCACGACCACCTACACTGCCTGAACACCACTGCACTGCCCTAAACTGTGAAACACCACCCCCAGCACCACCCCCTACACTACCCTAACACTACTGCACTACACTACACCCTAAAACACTACCAACAGCACGACCCCCTACACTACAAAAAGACCACTTCACTACCATAAACGCTAAAACACTCCCCCAGCACCACCCCCTACACTACCCAAACACCACTGCACTACCCTAATCCCTAAACACTACCACCAGCATATCCCCCTACACTACACAAACCGAATTGCACTACCCTAAACTCTAAAACACTACCCCCAGCAAGACACCCTACCATGCCCAAACACTATTGCACTACCTCAAACCCTAAATCCACCCCCAGCACGACCCCCTAGACTACCAGAACACCACTGCACTGCCCTAAACCCTGAAACACCACCCCCAGCACGACCCCTACACTGCCCGAACACCACTGAACTGACCTAAACCCTGAAACAATACCCCCAGCATGACCCCTACACTGCCCAAATACCACTGCACTGCCCTAAACCCTGAAACACTACCCCCAGCACAACCCCCCACACTGCTCGAACACCACTGCTCTGCCATAAACCCTAAAACACTAGCCCCAGCAAAAACCCCCACACTGCCTGAACACCACTGCACTGCCCTAAACCCTAAAACACTAACCCCAGCATGACCTCCTACACTGCTGATACACCACTGCACTGCCCTAAACCCTAAAACACCACTCCCAGCTCAACCCCTAAAACTGCCGGAACACCACTGCACTGCCCTAAACCCTGAAACACCACCCACAGCAAAACCCCCTAAACTCCCTGAACACCACTGCTCTAAAACCTAACACAACCCCCAGCACGACCCCCTACACTGCCCAAACAGCACTGTCCTAAACCTTGAAACTCCACCCCCTGCACGACCCCCTACTCTGCCCCAACACCACTGCACTGCCCTAAACACTAAAATACCACCCCAAGCACGACTGCCTACACTGCCGGAACACCAATGCACTACCCGACGCCCTAAACACCACCCCCAGCACGACCCCTATGCTGCCTGAACACCACTGCACTGCTCTAAACCCTAAAACACAACCCCCAGTATGATACCCTAAACTGGCCGAACACCACTGCACCGCCTTAAACAATAAAACACCACCGCCAGCACGACCCCCTACACTGCCGGAACAACACTGCACTTCCCTAAACCCTAAAACACCACCCCCAGCACGGCCCCCTACACTGCCCGAACACCACTGCACTGCCCTAAACCCTAAATCACTACTCCCAGCATGACCCCCACACTGTTCGAACACCACTGCTCTGCCCTAACCACCACCCCCAGCACGGCCCCCTACACTGCCCGAACACCACTGCTCTGCCATTAAATCCTAAAACACCATCCACAGCACGACCCCCTACACTGCCTGAACACCACTGCTCTGCCCTAAACCCTAAAACAGCACCCCAAGCACGACACCCTACACTGCCCAAACACCACTGCACTGCCCTAACCCCTAAAACACCACCCCCAGCACGACCCCCTACACTGCCCGAACACTACTGCACTGCCCTAAACCCTAAAACACCTGCCCCAGCACGACCCCTACACTGTCCAAACACCACTGTGCTGCCCTAAACCCTAAAACACCACCCCCCTGCAGAAACCCCCATACACTGCCTGAACACCACTGCACTGCCCTAACCCCCAAAACACCACCCCCAGCATGACCACCTACACTGCCCGAGCACCACTGCATTGCCCTAAACCCTAAAACACAAGCCCCAGCACGACCCCTCTGCTGCCCAAACACCAATGCACTGACCTAAACAATAAAACACCACCGCCAGTATGACCCGCTACACTGCTGGAACACCACTGCACTGCCCTAAACCATAACACATCACCCCCAGCATGACACCCTATGCTGTCCGAACACCACAGCTCTCCCTTAACACTAAATACCACCCCCAGCAAAACCTCCTCTCTGCCCGAACACCACTGCACTGCCATAAACCCTAAAACACAACCCCCAACATGACTCCCTACATGGCCAGAACACCAGTGCACTACCCTAAACAATAAAACACCACTGTCAGCTCGACCCTCTACACTGCCGGTACACCACTGCACTGCCCTAAATAATAAAACACCACTGTCAGCATGAACCCCTACACTGCCGGAACACCACTGCACTGCCCTAAACCCTAAACACAACCCCCAACACTACCAGCTACACTGCAAAAGCACCACTGCACTGCCCAAAACCCTTAAACACAACCGCTAGTATGACCCTCTACACTGCTGGAACACCACTGCTCTGCCCTAAACCCTAACGCACCACCCCCAGCATGACACCCTACACTGCCCGACCACCACTGCTCTCCCTAAACACTAAACACCATCCCCAGCACGACCCCCTACACTGCCCAAACACCACTGCTCTGCCATAAACCATAAAACACTATCCCCAGCAAAAAAAAACACACTGCCCGAACACCACTGCACTGCCCTAAACCCTAAAACACTACCCCCAGCACAACCCCCACAGTGCCCGAACACCACTGCTCTGCCATGAACCCTAAACACTCGCCCCAGCAAACCCCCCAGATTGCCCGAACACCACTTCACTGCCCTAAACCCTGGAACTTCAGCCCCAGCACGACCCCCAACACTGCCCGAAAACCACTGCACTGCCCTTAACCCTAAAACACCGCCCCAGCACAACCCCTATGCTGCCCGAACACCACTGCACTGCCCTAAACCCTAAAACTCAAACCCCAGCACGACACCCTAAACGGACCGAACACCACTGCACTGCCCTAAACAATAAAACACCACAGTCAGCACGATACCCTAGACTGCTGGAACACCACTGCACTGCCCTAAACAATAATAAAACACCGCCTCACGACCCCCTACACTGCCGGAAAACCACTGCACTGCCTAAACCCTAAAACACCACCCCCAGCACAACCCCCTACACTGCCTAAACAACACTACATTGCCCTAAACCTTAAAACACTACTCCAAGCAAAACCCCCCAAACTGCCCGAACACCACTGCTCTGCCATAAACCCTAAAACACTACCCCAGCACGACCCCCTAAACTTCCTGAACACCACTGCTCTGCCCTAAACCCTAAAACACTACCCCAGCACGACCCCCCAAACTTCCCGAACACCACTGCACTGCCCTAAACCCTAAAACACTATCCCCAGCACGACCCCCCACACTGCTCAAACACCACTGCTCTGCCATAAACCCTAAAACACTAGCCCCAGCGAAACCCCCCAAACTGCCCGAACACCACTGCTCTGCCATAAACCCTAAAACACTACCCCAGCACGACCCCCTAAACGTCCTGAACACCACTGCTCTGCCCTAAACCCTAAAACACTACCCCAGCACGACCCCCCAAACTTCCCGAACACCACTGCACTGCCCTAAACCCTAAAACACTATCCCCAGCACGACCCCCCACACTGCTCAAACACCACTGCTCTGCCATAAACCCTAAAACACTAGCCCCAGCGAAACCCCCCAGATTGCCCGAACACCACTCCACTGACCTAAAACCTAAAACACCAACCCCAGCACGACCACCTACACTGCCCGAACACCACTGCACTGCCCTAAACCCTAAAACACCACCGCAGAACGATACCCTATACTGCCGGAACACCACTGCCATAAATCCTAAAGCACCACCCCCAGCATGACCGCCTACACTTCCGGAACACGACTGCACTGCCCTAAACCTTAAACACCACCCCCAGCACAACCCCCTACACTGCCCGAACACCACTGCTCTGCCCTTAAACTCTAAAACACCACCAACAGCATGACCCCCTACACTGCCCGAACACCACTGCTCTGCCCTAAACCCTAAAACAGCACCCCCATCACAACACCCTACACTGCCAGAACACCACTGCACTGCCCTAAACCCTAAAACACCACCCCCAGCATGACCCCCTACATTGCCCTAACACCACTGCACTGCTGTTAGACGGACCGGGAGGGTCGGCCGAGGACAAGGGGAGAGGTCTCCGGGGAGAGCCGTCTCCAGCGATCGTACAGACAAGTAACTTCCCCCCCACAGATGTACACCACACAAGGATAGGATTTAACTTTCTTTATAAGCGATTTCTTAAGGTACGAAGGAATGGTACAAGGAGGTCTGGACTCAGGGGTCCCCTCGATTCTAGTCTCTTGGTTTGGGAAAGGGGGTAGCGGGACAGTCTGGTTACCAATCTGGTAGATGCGATGATGGATAGCTCACAATCCTCGAGCTCGGTGTTCTAGCTGGGATGGGCCGCGGCAGAGCCAGCAGGTCCCGGTGAAGGTGGTCGGTACACGGTCCGCGGCAGCGCCAGCAGGTCCCGATAAAGGTGGTCGGTACACGGTCCGCGGCAGCGCCAGCAGGTCCCGATGAAGGTGGTCGGTACACGGTCCGCGGCAGCGCCAGCAGGTCCCGATGAAGGTGGTCGGTACACGGTCCGCGGCAGCGCCAGCAGGTCCCGATGAAGGTGGTAGTTACAACGGGCCGCGGCAGCGCCAGCAGGTCCCAACGAGGATGGAGAATGTAGAAGGCAGCGCCGGTAGTCCGTCAAGGATGAGTTCTTCTCGGTGTCTCTCGACTCCAGGATACAACTGCCTTCCCGCTCTGGAGCTGCCCTAGTTATAGGTCTGGCGCCCTTTGATGTCCGGACCCTCGCACTTGGAGGTCGGGAGGTCCGGGATGAGGGAGTCCAGACACCCAGCAGGGGGGTGGAGCCAGCGCCCGGGGGAGCTGGAGGGCGAGCGGCACCTGGCGGGGGAGAGCCATCGACACTTCTTTCTCCCATCGACCTGCCAAGTGGTCCGTTCACCTCCTGGGTGGATGGTGGTGCCGGGATGTCGGGGCCTGGCCAGGCCCAGGGTTAGGGTCGAGCTGAGGCCATGCGGCCTCGTGGTGCAGTGTCCAAGATGGCCGCTGGTCCGGCCGGGGGAGCCGGTAGTGGTTCGGCCCCATGATACATAGAGGCCCGGGGGCAGGAGTTCCGTCGGGAGACGGGGTGCGGGTGATTTCTGTGGGTAACGCCTGGAGGGCCGGGGCTCAGGCCCTGTCATGCGGGGAGGGAGCAAGCCCTTCATGTGGCCTGTCCAACATGCGTCCCCCCCAGCTGAAGGCGGGGAGAGTCACCCATCCTCTTGGGGACTCTCCTCGTCGAGGCAGAAAAAGTGTGACAGGCCATCTGCGTTGGCGTGGTCTTGGCCCGGTCGATGTTCCACAGTGAAGTCCATCCCCTGCAGGGAGATGGACCAGCGCAATAGTTTGGGGTTTTCCTTCCGCATCTGCATTAGCCACTGCAGGGGTCGATGATCTGTTTGCACCCGGAAGTGGGTACCGAAGAGATAGGGCCGGAGCTTTTTGAGTGCCCACACCACAGCGAAGGCCTCCCTCTCGATTGTGCTCCAGCGCTGTTCTCGGGCCAGGAGGCGTCTGCTGATGAAGGCCACCGGTTGGTCAAGGCCCTCGGAGTTCAGCTGGGAGAGGACCGCCCCGATGCCATGGTCGGAGGCATCTGTTTGCACAATGAATTCCCGACTGTAATCGGGGGCCTGGAGCACAGGGGCCGTGCACAGGGCGGCCTTCAGCTTCTCGAAGGCCGCTTGACTGTCTGGTGTCCAGTTAATCTTTTTCGGGTGGTTTTTGGATGTGAGTCCCGTGAGGGGCCCCACAATGCTGCCATAGTCCCTCACGAACCGCCGGTAGTAGCCGGTGAGCCCCAAGAAGGCTCGGACCTCGGTCTGCGTGACTGGGGGCTGCCAGGACTGGATGGCAGTGATTTTGAGTTGCAGAGGGGCCACCAGGCCGCTTCCCACCTGGTGTCCGAGGTAGGTCACCGAACCCTGACCAATTTGGCATTTGCCGGCCTTGATTGTGAGGCCGGCCCGCTGGAGGGCCTGCAGGACCTCTCGGAGGTGGTGGAGGTGGTCGGACCAGTGGCGGCTGTATACAGCAATATCGTCCAGGTAGGCGGCGCTGAACTCCTCGAGCCCTGCCAAGACCTGGTTCACTAGTCGCTGAAAAGTAGCGGGGGCGTTCTTCATGCCGAAGGGCATGACCTTGAAGTGGTAGTGGCCATCGGAGGTAGAGAAGGCGGACCGTTCTTGGGCTCGGGGTGTGAGACCGATCTGCCAGTAGCCCGCTGTCAGGTCGAAGATGCTGAGGTAGCGGGCAGCCCCCATGCGGTCGATCAGTTCATCCGCTCGGGGGATGGGGTGAGCGTCGGTCCTGGTGACAGCATTCAAACCCCGATAGTCAACGCAGAATCGGAGTTCAGGAGTGGTGCCGGGGGCAGCAGCCTTGGGGACCAGCACGACCAGGCTGGCCCAGGGGCTATCCGAGGGCTCGATGAACCCGAGCGTGAGCATCTTGGATACCTCTTCTTGGATACAGGCCCACACCCGATCTGGTACGCGGTATGCCCGGTGTCTGATAGGGGGACTGTCCCCAGTGTCCACGTCGTGCAAGCACCAGGGGGTGACCCCTGGGGTGAGGGAGAACAAGGTAGCAAACTGCAGCAGGAGGTCCCGGCAGACTTGGCGCTGCTCTGGGGTGAGGGCATCAGAGAGCCGGACCCCGTCCACGGAACCATCTTTCTCCTGAGTCCTTAGGAGATCAGGGAGAGGCTCGGAGTCTTCTTCCGCCCCACTGTCCGTAGCCATCAGGAGGCTGAGCTCCGAGCGCACAAAGTGGGGCTTGAGTCTGTTGGTGTGGAGGACCCGGAGGGGGTTCCGGGGAGATTCCAAATCGATGAGATAGGTGACGGGGCTCTTGCGTTCGACCACTTTGAAGGGCCCCGTCCACTTGTCCTGCAAGGCACATGGTTCGGTGGGGGACATCACCCACACTTGTTGACCAGGTTCGAATTCGACGGAGGAGGCATTTTGATCGTACCATTTTTTCATGTCCTCCTGACTGGCCTCAAGATTCGCTTTTGCCATTTCCCTAAACCGCCGGGTCTGATTGCGTAGTGTCAGGAGGTACTTGAAGACGTCTGGAGGGGTTTTGAGGGGGGCCATCTCCCAACCTTCTTTGACTAGGCTGAGGGGTCCTCGCACAGGGTGCCCGTACAAGAGTTCGAAAGGGCTAAAGCCTAGGGACTTCTGGGGAACTTCTCGATAGGCGAAGAGGAGACACGGAAGTAGTACATCCCACTGGCGACGGAGGGGCTCTTCCAATCCCCCAATCATTCCCTTGAGCGTGCGGTTGAATCGTTCAACTAGTCCGTTTCCTTGAGGGTGATAGGGGGTCGTGAATCGGTAGGTGACCCCGCACTGTTGCCAGAGGGACTTCATATATTTCGAAATAAAGTTTGTGCCTCTATCGCTGACGACTTCTCGGGGGAAGCCCACCCGGGAGAATATCCCCATTAAGGCCCGGCCGACCACCGGGGCTGTTACAGTTCGCAGGGGCACAGCCTCGGGGTAGCGGGTGGCGTGGTCCACCAGTACCAGGATGAACCGATGTCCTTGTGCTGTACGGGGGTCCAGGGGCCCCACAATGTCTACTCCCACCCTCTCGAACGGGGTGGTGACAACTGGGAAGGGTTGCAGAGGTGCTTTGAGTTTGCGGCCGCTCTTCCCGCTGGCCTGGCACGTGGGGCAGGACCGGCAGTGGTGGAGGACGTCGTTCCTCATCTTCGGCCAGAAAAAGTGGGTCACCAGGCGACTGTAGGTTTTGTCCTGGCCCAGGTGTCCAGCCAGAGGGACATCGTGGGCCAAATTTAGCAGGAAGTCTCTAAAATGGAGGGGCACCACCAGCACTCGACTGGCCCCTAACTCCGCGATTCTCTGTTCACTGTATAACAGGCCGTTGTCCCAATAGATCCAGTGAGCACCGGTGGTGTCCCCTGCGCTCTGGGCGAGGGCTTGCTGGCGGAGTCCCTCGAGGGAGGGACAGGTCTTCTGCTCTTGGCGAAACTGTTCCTGGGTGGGCCCCCCTTCTTGACGCCACTGAGCCAGGTCGGGAAGGACCGGGGGCTGGGCTACCCCTTCGGGGGCTTGCTCTGGGGGGTCGGTATAGTCGGCGTCCTCTACGGGAGCGATCGGGGGAGGAGGTGCAGGCCATTCGGGTTCTTCGGGTCGGGGGATGGCACGGGCGGCCATGGACCGGGTGGTTACGCACGCCCAGTCTGGGAGGCCCAACATCCCCAGGTGTTCTCTTCTCTCAACGGCGGCCAACGGGGAACTCTCAAGATCATTCCCCAGGAGACAGTCCACGGGGGCATCATCCCGGACCGTCACCTTCAACATGCCGGAGACTCCTCCCCATTCGAAGGGGACGCAGGCCATCCGACACAGACTCTCCGAGTTGTCGGCTGAACGGACGGGGCAGAGAATGTTCGGCAGGATCTGCTCTGGTTTTACCAGGTGACAGCGGACGGCCGTCACACTGGCCCCCGTGTCACGTAGTGCTTCGGCCTGGCGTCCATTAATGTTCACCCACTGACTGTATTTTCTGGTGTTGGCGGGTAGGGGGACCCGCGGGACCATGTCTCTTCCCCCTAGGCACGCTAGAACCATGGCGGCCGGTTCCCACTCTTGTTGTGCCTGCTCGTATTCTTCTTGTTCTTCATAGATTTGTTCTCCCCCCAGGGCGGCGGCAGCTACCTGGCGGGGTTTTGGAGTTTGGTTCTGTGGACAGTTCGGGTCATTGGCGTAGTGGCCGACTCGCTGGCATCGGTGACACGTGACGTTGGCTCAGAACCCCGGGCACATCGGGGGGTTGCCCCGGCTGGCCGGGGGCGGGGTGCTGGCAGCGGGAGCGGCCGGGACGGTGTCTCTTCCTCGTCCCTGGCCTCCTCCTCCTCCTCGGGGACGGTGCTGACCTTGGTTGTTCCGGTTCTGTTCGTGCGGCCCTCTCCGGCCCACTCGGGTGCTTTCCCACCGGTCAGCTTCGGCGGCGAGTTGCCGTGGGTCAGTCAATTTACTGTCGAGGAGGTGCTGCCTGAGCTCAACGAAGCAGTTGTTAGAGAGGTGCTCCCACACCATGAGATTAAAAAGTTGCTTGTAGGTCGTTACGTGGCTTCCCTTGATCCAACCCTCGAAGGCTCGGCTGAAATAGTTGACATATTCCACCCAAGTTGTACCCGGGATCCGGGTGCAGTCTTGGAACCTCTGGCGGTACATTTCGGGTGTGAGCCCATATCGGGTGAGTAGGGCAGCCTTCATGTGGTCATAGGATGACATCTGATGGTCTGGGAGCTGTAGCAGGGCATCGCGGCCTTCGTTGACGAACCTCCCCCACAGGCCGGCTCCCCAGTCACTTCGATCGATCCGGTGGGAGGTCATGGCGATCTCGTAGGCCTTGAACCACTGTTGTATGTCGTCCTCTCGGACATATTCTCGAACGACATCCTTGGGGATGTGGACTTTCTTTTCTGTTGCTCCCGGGGTGCGCGGTCGCTCGGGCACCTCTGGTTCTTTGTTCTGCTTCCGTAGGTATATTTCTGCCAGTTTGCGCTCGTGTTCGTATGCTAACCTCTTTTCTTCGAGCTCTCTCTGTCTCTGTTTCTCTTCCCGTTCCTCTCGGAGCCGCAGATGTTCTAGGTTCAGTTTTTGCTCGGCTAATTTTAGTTCACCGTCCATTTTGAGCCGTGCCATTTCTAACTCATGTAGCCTGTTTTTCTCTCTTTCTTGGATCTCTTCCTGCGAGAGGCTCGTTCCTCGCTCCTCGGGAGCAGTGGCGTTCCTCTCTGATGCGGCCATGTTTCGGTCTGGGGATCTGGCGACCCCGGTTTCTGCCCACGACTCAATGGCGTGCTTAAAATCGTCCTTGGTACTCAAGCCGGTGGTAGCAATGCCTAGTTCCATGCAGAATTGTTTCAGTTCATGATGGCTGTACTCTTCCAATTTCTCCATCTGGAATTTCTCGGTGGATCCGCTCTCTTTGGTTGACATAGTGGTTTTGTCGTGGGGTGAGCTACTCTCTGTACGATTACGCGTTGATTCGGATCGCGCCGCTGGCCACCAATGTTAGACGGACCGGGAGGGTCGGCCGAGGACAAGGGGAGAGGTCTCCGGGGAGAGCCGTCTCCAGCGATCGTACAGACAAGTAACTTCCCCCCCACAGATGTACACCACACAAGGATAGGATTTAACGTTCTTTATAAGCAATTTCTTAAGGTACGAAGGAATGGTACAAGGAGGTCTGGACTCAGGGGTCCCCTCGATTCTAGTCTCTTGGTTTGGGAAAGGGGGTAGCGGGACAGTCTGGTTACCAATCTGGTCGATCCGATGATGGATATCTCACAATCCTCGAGCTCGGTGTTCTAGCTGGGATGGGCCGCGGCAGAGCCAGCAGGTCCCGGTGAAGGTGGTCGGTACACGGTCCGCGGCAGCGCCAGCAGGTCCCGATAAAGGTGGTCGGTACACGGTCCGCGGCAGCGCCAGCAGGTCCCGATGAAGGTGGTCGGTACACGGTCCGCGGCAGCGCCAGCAGGTCCCGATGAAGGTGGTCGGTACACGGTCCGCGGCAGCGCCAGCAGGTCCCGATGAAGGTGGTAGTTACAACGGGCCACGGCAGCGCCAGCAGGTCCCAACGAGGATGGAGGATGTAGAAGGCCGCGGCACCGCCAGCAGGCAGGACGACAGTTCACAAGGCAGGGCTACGGCAGCGCCGGTAGTCCGTCAAGGATGAGTTCTTCTCGGTGTCTCTCGACTCCAGGATACAACTGCCTTCCTGCTCTGGAGCTGCCCTAGTTATAGGTCTGGCGCCCTTTGATGTCCGGACCCTCGCACTTGGAGGTCGGGAGGTCCGGGATGAGGGAGTCCAGACACCCAGCAGGGGGGTGGAGCCAGCGCCCGGGGGAGCTGGAGGGCGATCGGCACCTGGCGGGGGAGAACCATCGACACTTCTTTCTCCCATCGACCTGCCAAGTGGTCCGTTCACCTCCTGGGTGGATGGTGGTGCCGGGATGTCGGGGCCTGGCCAGGCCCAGGGTTAGGGTCGAGCTGAGGCCATGCGGCCTCGTGGTGCAGTGTCCAAGATGGCGGCTGGTCCGGCCGGGGGAGCCGGTAGTGGTTCGGCCCCATGATACATAGAGGCCCGGGGGCAGGAGTTCCGTCGGGAGACGGGGTGCGGGTGATTTCTGTGGGTAACGCCTGGAGGGCCGGGGCTCGGGCCCTGTCATGCGGGGAGGGAGCAAGCCCTTCATGTGGCCTGTCCAACAACTGCCCTAAACCCTAAAACACCACCACCCTGCACAACCTCCGTACACTGCGCGAACACCACTGCACTGCCCTAAACCCTGAATCACCACCCCCAGTATGACCCCCTACACTGCCCAAACACCACTGCACTGCCTTAAACCCTAAAACACCACCCCCAGCACGACACCATAAGCTGCCCAAGCAGCACTGCACTGGCCTAAACAATAAAACAGCACCGCCAGCACGACCCCCTATACTGCTTGAACACCAATGCACTGCCCTAAACCCTAACACACCACCCTCAGCATGACACCCTACACTGCCTGAACACCACTGCTCACCCTAAAACCTAAACACCACCCCCAGCACGACCCCATACACTGCCCGACCACCACTGCACTGCCCTAAACCCTAAAACACTACCCCCAGCATGACCACCCACACTGCCCAAACACCACTGCACTGCCCTAAAGCCTAAAACACTACCCCCAGTACGACCCCCTACACTGCCCGAACACCACTGCACTGCCCTAAAACCTAAAACACTAGCCCAGCAAAACCCCCCACACTACCCGAACACCACTGCACTGCCCTAAACCCTAAAACACCACCCCCAGCACAACCGCCTGCACTGCCGGAACACCACTGCACTGCCCTAAACCCTAAACACCACCCCCAGCACGACCCCCTACACTGCCTGAATACCACTGCACTGCCCTAAACCCAAAAAACACCAGCCTCAGCACGACCCCTATGCTGCCCGCACACCACTGCACTGCTCCAAAGCCTGAAACACCACCCCCCGCATGACACCCTACACTGCCCGAACACCACTGCTCTGCCCCAACCCCTAAACACCACCCCCAGCACGACCCTCTACACTTCCAGAACACCAAT
Organism: Triturus cristatus; assembly: GCF_964204655.1. Classification (NCBI taxonomy): domain Eukaryota; kingdom Metazoa; phylum Chordata; class Amphibia; order Caudata; family Salamandridae; genus Triturus; species Triturus cristatus. The sequence continues at coordinate 1,149,476,543 of NC_140591.1, read as the reverse complement.
GCACTGCCCTACACCCTAAAACACCACCGCAGCATGACCCCCTATACTGCCAGAACACCACTGCACTGCCCTAAACCCTAAAACACCACCCCTAGCACAACCGCCTACACTTCCGGAACACCACAGCACTGCCCTGAACCCTAAACACCACCCCCAGCACAACCCCCTACACTGCCCGAACACCACTGCTCTGCCCTTAAAACATAACACACCACCCACAGCAAGACCCCCTACACTGCCCGAACACAACTGCTCTGCCCTAAACCCTAAAACAGCACCCCCGGCATGACACCCTACACTGCCCGAACACCACTGCACTGCCCTAACCCTAAAACACCACCCCCCTGCACAACCCCCATACACTGCCCGAACACCACTGCACTGCCCTAAACCCTGAAGCACCACCCCCAGTATGACCCCCTACACTGCCCGAGCACCACTGCACTGCCCTAAACCCTAAATCACAAGCCCCAGCACGACATCATAAACTGCCCGAACAGCACTGTACTGGCCTAAACAATAAAACACCACTGCCAGCACAACCCCCTACACTTCTGGAACACCAATGCACTGCCCTAAACCCTAACACACCACCCCCAGCATGACACCCTACACTGCCTGAACACCAATGCACTGCCCTAAAGCCTAAAACACGACCCCCAGTATGACCCCCTACACTGCCGAAACACCACTGCACTACCCTAAAACCTAAAACACTAGCCCCAGCACAAACCCCCACATTGCCCGAACACCACTACACTGCCCTAAGCCCTAAAACACTACCCCCAGCACAACAACCCACACTGGCGGAACACCACTGCTCTGCCATAAAACCTAAAACACTAGGCCCAGCAAAAACCCCACACTGCCTGAACACCACTACACTGCCCTAAGCCCTAAAACACTACCCCCAGCACAACAACCCACACTGGTGGAACACCACTGCTCTGCCATAAACCCTAAAACAATAGCCCCAGCAAAACCCCCCAGATTGCCCGAACTCCTCTCCACTGGCATAAAGCCTAAAACACCAGCCCCAGCATGATTCTCTACACTGCCCGAACACCACAGCGCTGCCCTAAACACTAAAACACCACCCCAGCACGACCTCCTATACCGCCGGATCACCACTGCACTGCCCTAAACCCTAAAACACCACACCCAGCATGACCCCTACACTGCCCGAACACCACGGCTCTGCCCTAAACCCTAAAACATTACCCCCAGCATGACTTCCTACAGTGCCAGAACAACACTGCACTGCCCGTAACCCTAAAACACCACCCCCAGCACGACCCCCTACACTGCCAGAACACCACTGCTCTGCCTTATAACCTAAAACACCACCCCCATCACGACCCACTACACTACCCAAAAACCACTGCCCTAAACCCTAACTCCACCCTCAGCACGACCCCCTACACAGCCTGAAAACCACTGCACTGCTCAATACCCTAAAATACCAGCCCCAGCATGACCCCCTACACTGCCCAAACACCACTGCACTGCCCTAAACCCTAAAACACAACCCCCAACATGACTCCCTACACTGCCGGAACACCACTGCACTGCCCTAAACCCTAATACACCACCCCCAGCAAAGCCCCCTACACTGTCTGAATACCACAGCTCTAAAACCTAACACCACCACCAGCACGACCCCCTACACCGCCCAAACAGCACTGTCGTAAACCTTGAAACACCACCCCCAGCACGACCCCCTACTCTGCCCGAACACCACTGCACTGCCTTAAAACCTAAAACACTACCCCCAGCACAAACGACTACACTGTTGGAACACCAATGCACTGCCCTAAACCCTAACCACCAGCCCCTGCATGACCCCTATGCTGCCCGAACACCACTGCACTGCCCTAAACCCTAAAACACAACCCCCAGCACGACACCCTAAACTGCCCGAACACCACTGCACTGCCCTGAACACCACCGCCAGCATGATACCCTACACTGTCGGAACACCACTGCACTGCCCTAAACAATGAAACACCACAGCCAGCACGACCCCCTACACTGCAGGAGCACCACTGCACTGCCCTAAACCCTAAACACCACCCCCAGCACAACCCCCTCCACTGCCCGAACACCACTGCTCTGCCCTAAACCCTAAGCACCATCCCCAGCACGACCCCCTACAATGCCCGAACACCACTGCAGTGCCCAAAACCCTAAAACACTACTCCCAGCATGACCCCCACACTGCTCGAACACCACTGCTCTGCCATAATCCCTAAAACACTAGCCCCAGCAAAAACCCCACACTGCCCGAACACCACTGCACTGCCCTAAACCCTAAAACACTAGCAGCAGCACAACCCTCTATACTGCCCGAACACCACTGCTCTACCCTATAACCTAAAACACTAGCCCCAGCATGAACCCCTACAGTGCCCGAACTCCACTGCACTGCCCTGCCTAAACCCTAAAACACCACCCACAGCACAACCCTCTACACTGCTCGAAAACCACTGCACTGCCCTAAACCCTAAACACTATCCCACGCCCAACCATCTACACTGCCTGAACACCACAGCACTGCCCTAAACTCTAAAACACTACCCCCAGCATGACCCCCTACACTGCCCGAAAACCACTGCCCTAAACCCTAAAACACTGGCCCCAGCAAAACCCCCTACACTGCCCGAACACCACTGAACAGCCCTAAACCATAAAATACTAGCCCCAGCACGACCACCTACACTGCCCGAAAACCAATGTTCTTCCCTAAACCACCTCCCCCAGCATGACCCCCTACACTGCCCGAACACCACCGCCCTAAATCCTAAAACACCACCCCCAGCACGACCCCCCTACACTGTCCGAACAAAATACTTCCCCCTACACTACACAAACACCACTGCACTGCCCTAAAATCTAAAATACCAGCCCCAGCATGAACCCCTATACTGCACAAACACCACTGCACTGCCCTAAGCTCTAAAACTCCAGCCCCAGCACAACCCCCTACACTGACCGCACAACTCTGAACTGCCCTAAACCCTAAAACACCACCTCAGCATGACCCCCTATACTGCCCGAACACCACTGCACTGTCCTAAACCATAAAACACCACCCACAGCATGACCCCGTACACTGCCCGAACACCACTGCACTGACTGAACCCTAAAATGCTGGCCCCAGCACAACCCCCTACACTGCCCAAACACCACTGAACAGCCCTAAACCCTAAAATACTATCCCCAGTAAGACCACCTATATTGCCCGAACACTACTGCTCTGCCCTAAACCCTAAACCACCTCCCCCAGCATGACCCCCTACAGTGCCCGAACACCACTGCCCTAAAGCCTAACACTACTCCCAGCACGACCCCCTACACTGCTGGAACACCACTGCACTGCCCTAAATCCTAAATCACCACCCCCAGCATGACCCCCTACACTGCTGGAATACTACTGCAATGCCCTAAACCCTGAAACACCACCTCCAGCATGACCCCCTACACTGTCCAAACAAAATACTTCCCCCTACACTACACAAACACCACTGCACTACCATATACCCTAAAACAATACCCCCAGCACGACCCCCTACACTAGCCAAACAGCACTGCACTATATTCCAAAACAACACCCTACACTACACAAACACCACTGCAATATCCTAAACCCTAAAACGCTCCCCAAACACCACTCCCTACACTACCCAAACATCACTGCACTACCATAAGCCCTAAAACACTACCCCGAGCACGATCCCTACACTACCAGAACACCACTGCACTACCCTAAACTCTAAAACACTACCCCCTGCACTTTCCCCTACACTGCCCAAACTCCACTGCACTGCCCTGGCCTAAACCCTAAAACACCACCCCCAGCACGACCCTCTATCCTGCATGAACACCACTTCACTAACCTAAACCCTAAACACTACCCCCAGAATGATCCCCTACACTGCCCGAACACCACTGCACTGCCCTAAACACTAAAACACTGGCCCAGCAACACCCCCTATACCGCCCGAACACCAATGCACTGCCCTAAACCCTAAACACTACCCCAAGCACAACCATCTAAACTGCCTGAACACCACTGCACTTCCCTAAACCCTAAAAAACTACCCCCAGCCCGAACCCCTACACTGCCCGAACACCACTGCACTGGCCTAAACCCTAAAACACTGGCCCCAGCACGACCCCCTACACTGCCCAAACACCACTGAACAGCCCGAAATCCTAAAATACTAGACCCAGCACGACCCCCTACACTGCCTGAACACCACTGCTCTGCCCTAAACCCTAAACTACCTCCCCCAGCATGACCCCCTAAATTGCCCGAACACCACTGCCCTCAACCCTAACACTACCCCCAGCACGACCCCCTACACTGCGTGAACACCACTGCACTGCCCTTAATACTAAAACATCTCCCCCAGCATGACCCCTACAGTGCCTGAATACCACTGCAATGCCCTAAACCCTGAAACAAGACCCCCAGCACAACCCCATACACTGTCCAAACAAAATACTTCCCCCTAAACTATACAAACACCACTGCACAACCCTAAACCCTAAAACACTACCCCCAGCATGAACCCCTACACTTCCCAAACACTACTGCACTATCCTAAACTAATCCCCCCAGCAGTACTCCCTACACTACCCAAACACCACTGCACTACCCAAAACCCTAAAACACTTCCCCCAGCAGTACGCCCTACTCTACCCAAACACCACTGCATTACCCTAAAACCCAAAACACTACCCCCAGCAGTACCCCCTACACTACCTAATACACCACTGCACTACCCTAAACCCTAAAACACTACCCCCAGCATGACCCCTTACACTACCAAAACAGCACTGCACTACACCCTAAAAACACCCCAGCTTGACCCCCTACACTACACAAACACCACTGCAATACCCTAAACCCTAAAACACTCCCCCAGCACCACTCCCTATACTACCCAAACATCACAGCGCTACCCTAACCCCAACACACTACTCCAAGCACAACCCCTACACTACCCGAACACCACTGCACTACCCTAAACTCTAAAACAGTAACCCCAGCACTTCCCCCTACACTACCCGAACACCACTGAACAACCCAAAACCCTAAAACACCACCCCAGGCATGACCCCCTACAAAGCCCGAACACGACTGCACTGCCCTAAACCCTAAAACACCACCACCAGCACAACCCCCTTCACTGCCCGAATACCACTGCCCTAAACCCTAAAACACTACCCCCAGCACGACCCCCTATAATGCCCGAACACCACTGCACTGCAGTAAACCCTAAAACACTACCCCAGCACGACCACCTACACTGCCCAATCACCACTGCACTGCCCTAAACCCTAAAACACCACCCCTAGCACGACCCTCTAAACTGCACGAACTACACTGCACTGCCCTGGCCTAAACCCTAAAACACCACCCCCAGCATGAACCCCTACTCTGCCCGAACACCACTGCACTGCTCTAAACCCTGAAACACCAGCCCCAGCACGAACCCCTACACTGCCCGAACACAACTGCACTGCCCTAAACCCTAAAACACCACCTCAGCACGACAACCTACACTGCCGGAAAACCACTGTAATGCCCTAAACAATAAAACACTACCGACAGCACGACCCCCTACCCTGCCCGAACACCATTGCACTGCCCTAAACGCTAAACACTACCCCAGCTCAACCCCTATGCTGCCCGATCACCACTGCACTGCCCTAAACCCTAAGACACCACTCCCAGCATGACACCCTACACTGCCCGAATACCACTGCACTGCCCTAAACCCTAAAACACCAGCCCCAGCACAACCCCTATTCTGCACAAACACCACTGCACTGCCCTAAACTCTAAAACACTACCCCCAGCACAACCCACTACATTGCCCGAACACCACTGCACTGCAGTAAACCCTAAAACACTACCCCAGCACAACCACCTACACTGCCCAATCACCACTGCACTGCCCTAAACCCTAAATCACCACCCCCAGCACGACCCTCTAAACTGCGCGAACTACACTGCACTGCCCTGGCCTAAACCCTAAAACACCACCCCCAGCATGAACCCCTACTCTGCCCGAACACCACTGCACTGCCCTAAACCCTGAAACACCAGCCCCAGCACGAACCCCTACACTGCCCGAACACAACTGCACTGCCCTAAACCCTAAAACACCACCCCCAGCACGACAACCTACACTGCCGGAAAACCACTGTACTGCCCTAAACAATAAAACACTACCAACAGCACGACCCCCTACCCTGCCCGAACAACATTGCACTGCCCTAAACGCTAAACACTACCCCAGCTCAACCCCTATGCTGCCCGATCACCACTGCACTGCCCTAAACCCTAAAACACCACTCCCAGCATGACACCCTACACTGCCCGAATACCACTGCACTGCCCTAAACCCTAAAACACCAGCCCCAGCACGACCTCTATTCTGCACAAACACCACTGCACTGCCCTAAACTCTAAAACACTACCCCCAGCACAACCCACTACATTGCCCGAACACCACTGACCTAAACCCTAACACCACCCCCAGCACGGCCCCGCTACACTGCCGGAACACCACTGCTCTTCCCTAAACCCTAAAACACCACCCCCAGCATAACCACCTACACTGCCCGAGCACCACTGCACTGCCCTAATCCCTGAACAACCACACCCAGCATGACCCCCTACACTACCCACACACCACTGCATTGCCCTAAACCCTAAAACACCTGCCCCAGCACGACCTCTACACTACCCAAAGACCAATGCACTACCATAAACCCTTTAACATGACCACCTACACTACACAAACACCACTGCATCACCCTAAACCCTAAAACACTACCCCCAGCAGTGCCCCCTACACTACCCAAACACCACAGCACTACCCTAAACCCTAAAACACTACCCCCAGCAGTACCCCCTTCACTGCCCTAACACCACTGCACTTCCCTAAACACTAAAACACCGGCCCCAGCATGACCCCCTACACTGCCCAAACACCACTGCACAGCCCTAAACCCTAAAACACCAGCCCCAGCATGACCCCCTACACTGTCCGAAAACCTCTGCACTGCCCTAAAACCTAAAACAGCCCCAGCATGACCACCTACACTGCCCGAATTCCACTGCACTGCCCTAAACCCTGAAACACCACACCCAGCACGACCCCCTACACTGCCCGAACACCACTGCACTGCCCTAAACCCTGAAACACCATCCCCAGCACAACCCCCTACTCTGCCTGAACACCACTGCACTGCCTTAAACCCTGAAAAACCATCCCAAGCATGACCCCCTACACTGCCCGAACTCCACTGTACTACTCTAAACCCTAAAATACCAACCTCAGCACTACCCCTACACTACCCAAAGACCACTGGACTACCCTAAACCCTAAACTATGACCCCCTACACTACACAAACACCACTGCACTACCCTAAATCCTAAAACACTACATCCAGCATGACCCCCTACACTACCAACTCACCATCACTACCCTAAACACTAAAACACTACCTCCAGCAGTACCCCCTACACTACCCAAACACCACTGCACTACCCCAGACCCTAAAACACTCCCCCTAGCAGTAACCTCAACACTACCCAAACACCACTGCACTACACTACACCCTAAAATACTACCCCCAGCAGTACCACCAACACTACCCAAACACCACTGCACAACCTTAAACCCTAAAACACTACTCCCAGCATGACCCCCTACACTGCCCGAACACCACTGCACTGCCCTAAAGCCTAAAACACCAGCCCCAGCACAACCCCCTATACTGCCCGAACACCACTGCACTGCCCTAAACCCTAAAACACCAGCCTCAGAATGGCCCCCTACACTGCCTGAAAACCTCTGCACTGCCCTAAAACCTAAAACAGCCCCAGCACGACCCCCTACACTGCCCGAACACCACTGCACTGCCCTAAACCCCAAAACACCGCATTCTTGCATGACCCCCTACACTGCCTGAACACCACTGCTCTACATTGGACTAAACCCTAAAACACCCCCCCAGCACAACCCCCTACACTGCCCAAACACCACTGCACTGCCCTAAACCCTGAAACACCACCCCCAGCATGAGCCCCTACTCTGCCCAACACCACTGCACTGCCCTAAACCCTGAAACACCATCCCCAGCACGACCCCCTACACTGCCCAAACACCACTGCACTGCCCTAAACCCTAAAACACCAGCCCCAGCATGAACCCTACACTACCCAAAGACCACTGTACTACCCTAAACCCTAAAACATGACACCCTCCACTATAGAAACACCACTGCACTACCCTAAACCCTACAACACTACCCCCAGCATGACCCCCACACTACCCAAACACCACAGCACTACCCTAAACACTAAAACACTACCCCCAGCAGCACCCCCTACACTACCCAAACACCACTGCACTACCTTAAACCGTAAAACACTGCCCTCAGAAGTACCCCCTACTCTACTCAAACACCACTGCACTGCCCTAAACCCTAAAACACTACCCCCAGCATGACCCCCTACACTGCCCGAACACCACTGCACTGCCCTAAAGGCTAAAACACCAGCCCCAGCACAACCCCCATATGCCCGAACACCACTGCACTGCCCTAAACCCTAAAATAGCAGCCCCAGAATGGCCCCCTACACTGCCTGAAAAACTCTGCACTGCCCTAAAACCTACAACAGCCCCAGCTCGACCCCCTACACTGCCCAAACACCACTGCACTGCCCTAAAGCCTAAAACACCACATTCTTGCACGACCCCCTACACTTCCCGAACATCACTGCTCTACATTGGACTATACCCTAAAACACCACCCCCAGCACAACCCCCTACATTGCCCAAACACCACTGCACTGCCCTAAACCCTGAAACACCTCCCCCAGCATGACCCCCTACTCTGCCCGGACACCACTGCACTGCCCTGAACCCTGAAACACCATCCCCAGCACGACCCCCTACACTGCCCAAACACCACTGCACTGCCCTAAACCCTAAAACACCAGCCCCAGCATGACCCCTACACTACCCAAAGACCACTGTACTACCCTAAACCCTAAAACATGACTCCCTCCACCATAGAAACACTACTGCACTACCCTAAGCCCTAAAATACTACCGCCAGCATGACCCCCTACACTACCCAAACACCACAGCACTACCCTAAACACTAAAACACTAGCCACAGCAGTACCCCTACACCACCCAAAAACCACTGCACTACCCTAAACCGTAAAACACTGCCCTCAGCAATACTCCCTACACTACCCAAACACCACTGCACTATCCTAAACCCTAAAATACTACCCCCAGCAGTACTACCAACACTACCCAAACACCACTGCAGGATACTAAACCCTAAAACTCTACCCCCAGTACGACCCGCTACACTGCCCAAACACCACTGTACTACCCTAAAGCCTAAAACACCAGCCCCAGAACAACCCCCTATACTACCAACCCACCAGCACTACCCTAAAAACTAAAACACTACCCCCAGCAGTACCCACTACACTACCCAAACACCACTGCCTTATCCTAACCCCTAAAATACTACCCTCAGCAGTACCACAAACACTACCCAAACACCGCTGCACAACCCTAAACCCTAAAACACTACTCCCAGCACAACCCCCTACACTGCCCGAACACCACTGCACTGCCCTAAACCCTAAAACAGGAGTGTGAGAAGTTGGCCTGGTATATGCTGTTCACTAGTTCTAGTGACCACCTTGTACCATGCCAAGCAACCCTTATGGTGTGGTTGTAAGTCAACCTTTTTGGACTAGCTGCCCTAGTGGTAGCGTAGGCTAAGCAGTCTTTGAGGCTAAACTCGTGATGCGTGTTAAGCAAGCTGTTTTACCAATAGTAACCCCCTTTTATACCAATGAAAGGACACCACACAGATATATATTCAAAATATATAGGTATTTATTTCTCAAAGTAACCCCTAGTCTCTTTATGAGCACAGGAGCACAAATCGTCAAACAAGATTACAGTAGAATACACAGAAGTTGCACTTTATATGGATAGCCCCGGGTGGCCACTCAAACCATATACTAAAATAGTGGTATAAGTACCACGAACAGAAAAGGGAAAAGGCCTAGGGCCTCTAGAATCGCTGGGCCTACAAGGAGCTAACTTCAGTTAGTGACCAGGAGGTCCACGGGTGGCGTGTGCAGAGCAAATAGTCACACGCGTGCTCCCATAGGTTTCAATGGGTGCGTAAAAAGTACAAAGTTACTGCAAAAGGAATCTTCCGGATGACCTAGGAACTTAAGATTTGGAACACAGGCACTAGAGATGTAATACTACACTTGGGCACAGGAGTGCCAGCTTTACCTCACCCACAGGAAGCGGGTGCATAGGCCTCGAAGTGCGTCGGGTTTCTTCTATCTGTTCCGTGGGGCCTGTAGACAAAAGTGCTGCAGGCGGTCGGTCAGGAAGAGATGCAGTTGATCCCAGAGTGGATCGGAGATGTTGAAGACCTGAAAGCAGAGGGGACAGTGTTCACAGTCACTAGCCAGTGACCAGCGTGGCACCAGGTGGGTACCAGGCGATGTCGGGTGCAAACAGGTGATATGGGGTAGCTTGTCTCCGCAGCCACGTGGTCCCTGAAGGTCGACGACGTCCAGGAGTCGAGTCACGAGCTGTCCCACGCAGGCTCTCGCTGTCGGCGGTGTCGGCGACTTGATCGAAGCAAACAAGCCTTGGCAAAAGCAATTGTTGTAGGCAAGGAGTTTAAGCTGATAGTTCTGACCAGCAAGGTCAGAGGAACTGCTCCTTTGGAGGGGAGCAAGGGCCAGTCTGGAGCAACCAGACCAGCGGTGTTTTTCGTAGATTTCGTCGCCAAGATGGCCACTAGCCAGCGGGCCAGCAACCGGTTAGGCGCGTCGAGTGGCAAAATGCAGAAGGGCCCCACGCAGATCGTGGAGATGCTGGAGGGCTCACCTTTGGTGCAGATGCTGCTCGAGGGTTGGGCTTCTCAGGACCCAAAGCACAACTTGGAGGGAGCCTCGGTTGTTGCACTGGTCAGCTTGTCGTGGTCGTTTCAAGATGGCTGGCTCCACGTGTCTCGGTGCCTCCACGGGTCTCCTCTTTGCAGGGACTGTGGATCGGGCGGTGAGAGGTCTGGAGGTCCAGGTCTTGTCAGTCTCTGGGCTCGGGCTCCGGCGGGAGGCGGCGGCAAAGCAGACGTTGATTCGCTGGATGGTGCTTGCGTTAGCAAGGTGGTCACTCCCTGACCACAGGGGAGATTGGCTTCAGTCCTCTGTGCGGCAGAGCGTCGAAGTTCCCGTCTTCTTCTTAGTTTTAAGTTGATTCCAGGATGTCTGAAGTCTTAGGACACAGCTCCTACCTTTAAGCGGATTCTAGGGGCCGGACTACCTGCTAGGTCCCTCCCTAAGGGTGGGACCAGGAAGGGGGGTGGTTACACCCCCAATCCTTTGTCCAGCTCGCCCCAGGCCCGGGACTGGTGTGCCCCAGGACCGGTTTGAACTGGCATATGCCCCGAGGCTCCTTGTGAGCCACAGGCATGTCTGGGTTCTTTCAAGCCCTACCTGACCAATACACAAAATCCTGTCTGGGGTGGTGCACGCACCTCCCCTAGCAGGAAACCCTTTGTCCACACCTCCCAAGCTGGAAGGACTCCCAGCAGCAGGAGGGCAGACTTGTGTCTGTGGTGGCAGCATCCATTTTGTGGAGCTGAGGCTATGTCTGATTTTACCCGGGTTTCAGGTACTGTACATGTCGTGTCCCTCTAGAAGGGTGGAATGCTAACCCCGTCGCCAGAATTGGCGAGGGGTTAGTATTCCAATTCGTATGACACCTTACTCGACATGTTTTGATAAAGCCAAACCAAAGATAGCATTTAACCGCGAGGTTCATAATGCACTTAAGAGTATATGGTATGACGATATCTGGAAACAGTAGAAGGAAGTTGTTCCGACCACTGCAGACAGGCTCAGCTCATGCCAGAGCACCATCTCACATGGAACCAAGCACTCTGCCTTCAGGATTGTTAAGGCCTGCCATAGGAGTGACTTATAGGTTACCAGGTGTCCCATTTAAGGTTAGGTATAGGTATACTACACCTAAGTAAGAGGTGGTTACACCAACTTACCCCAGCTGAGTGATCAGCCAGTTGTGTCAGATTTGTTAGGCCAAGCCTGGGGTGGCATAATACATGCTTCAGCCCCGGGCAGGCCTTGGGTACACCAATGCCCTGGGTACCTAGTGTACACTGGTACAGGGGCTGACAGGGTGATCCAACCAATTGGGTATGTACCTAGGGTACATGGAGTCCATTTTACAGAGAGAGCAGATAGCCTGAGAGCCTGAATGGCAGGATCTCAGGCCAACTAAGTCGAAAAACCAGCTAGACACTAGGCAAAAATTTGGGGGTAACCATAGTCAGATATCCACCTTCCTACACAACCCCCCCCCAAACGAAGGGAGATAAGGCTGACCTTGACCAGGTAAGCCTATATTGCCCAAGTGGCCATATAAGGAGGAACCAGCACTGGCATGGTTACCCCCTGTCTCATGGTCCACTAAGCAATCCCTCACCCTAAGGGTATCAGAGGGTCTCCACCATAGGGAATCTCTACCTTTGGCGTGTCTTGGCAAAGTAAAAGGCTGGTGTTGAGATGGAGTACTGAAGTGAGTGTCCTCAAAGTGAGGCCTCAGCTTCCTCCAATCATCCTTCACCATGGATGCCTTTCTTTCCTTAACTGAGTTGCACTGTGCTCTCAGGGTCAGCCTCTGGCTACCTAAAGCTGGAGGCTGGGTCCCTTTTGTGGGCTTACAGGAGGGACAGGTCAGGTTTGGGGCCCTCAGGTCCCAGGTTTGCCTGTGCCCAACAGAATCCCTCTGGGGGAGGTCCCTAACTACCTGTAAATGAGATCCCTCAGGAATGTTTTTACCCATCACCTGACTAGGGCTACTAGCCAGGCAATCCTCATTCTTTTGATGGGGGGGTTCTTGTGGACAGGGGCCCTCTGGGGGTCCACTGGCCTCCCTGACCTCTGCAGCCCTGGGCTGACTGAGGCAGGGTAGAGAGAGGCAGGCTACCTGCACCAGACTGGGTCCCACCTTGGAAGGGGCCACTGACATCAGAGGCTCTGCCAGGCCAGGCCTGGCTACCTCTGGGGCAGTTCCTTCACAAGGGGTGAGGTCAGATCCCTGAGGAGGCTGACCTTTTCCTAATGTCTGGGGAGAGGGAGACTTTTCTTCCTCCCCACTACTCTCAGTTTGTGTGGAGTGATCCATTGTTTCAGGCTTCACTACACCTATGTCAGTCTGAGTATAGGCTGAGACCATTACAGCCTTGCCAACCTTTTCAGGGGGGCACTCAGTTTGTGTTTGAGCTGTGACTGTCACAGCTCTGCCAGTCTCTACAGGGAAGTCTGTCTGTGCCTGGGCGGTGGCTACCACTGCCCTTCCAACCTTTTCAGGGAGGAAATCTATTTGGACAGGGGTTGTGAATGGCACAACCCCCCTACCCTTTTGTGACAGGCCTACCATTTTAGAATGGGTGTCTTGTTCAACTCCAGCCCAAGCTGAGAGTTCTAAGTCATTCCCCAGTAAGCAGTCTACAGGCAAGGTTGGGGACACTGCTACCCTTTTAGGGCCAGTGACCCCTCCCCAGCTGAGACATACCTCTGCCATGGGATGACTGTTCTGTTTGCCATCAATGTTAGTCACCTGGTAGGAGAAACCAGGCAAAAGCTGCTCAGAGGGAACTAGCCAATGGGCCACCATTGTGATGCTAGCTCCAGTGTCTCTGTAGGCCTCAGCTTTTGTACCATTGATGTGGGGCTCCTGTCTGTACCTGCCCAAAGTGTTGGGACAGGCAGTGAAGTTGGCAAACCCCATGCCACCATCACAGACAAGAGTGGTTGCTGTAGGGGAATTGGCTAAGCCAGGGTCCCCCTGTGTTCCCCAAGTAAACCCACCCAGATTTCTGGGGGCACTCCCACCACCTGGGGGATTACTGCTGACAGTAATAGGTGGTGTGACAGGAGTAGTTGGAGGAACAGTTTTGTTTTTAGCCTGTGGACAACTGCTGTCAGTTTTCCAATGCCCAGGAGTTTTACACACATGGCAGTAAGGCTTTTTAACTGTGGTAGAGGAGGGAGCTTGGGACCCACCACCCTGTGTGGAGTTTTGGGGCCCTGAGGAAGGTTTCTCTTTTTCTTTATCCCCACCCTTCTCTTGAGGCTTGGTGGTATCTTTCTTTTGGTCACCACCCTGGTTTTTAGGCCTGATCCTGGTCCTGACCCATTTATCTGCCCTCTTTCCCAATTCTTGGGGAGAGGTCAAATCTGAGTCTACCAGGTGTTGATGGAGAAGCTGGTTTTGACAATTACTTAAAATCTGCTCTCTCATCATCAAATTGTACAATCCTGTATAATCAGACACCTTACTTCCCAGCAACCAACCCTCCAAAGCCTTAGTGGCACATTCCACATATTCAGACCAGTCCTGAGTCTGTGTCTTCTGGGTGTCTCTGAACATTAACCTGTACTGTTCAGTGGTTAAGCCTAACCCATCAACTAGGACACTCTTCAGGACTCTGTAATTTCTGACATCCTCTTCTCTAACAGTGAGGAGTCTATCTCTGCCTCTCCCCTCAAAGGAGAGCCATAAGATTGCTGCCCACTGGTCTTCAGGAACCTGCTGCACTTTGCAGGCTCTCTCAAGAGCAGTCATCCATTTGTGGATGTCATCCCCACTTTTGTAGGGAGGCACAATCTTGGACAGGTTCCTATTGTCAAAGACCCTATCTTTGTCCCTAGGGACATTGCTGCCACCAGTGGGTATAGACCCACTCTCTCTATGCTGTCTAGCCTTGCTAAGTTTCTCTTCCATCAGGGCTACTTCTAGCTCCTGCTTCCTGATCCTCAGCTGAGCCTCTTGCATCTTGGCCTCATGTTCCCTCCTCTGAGGGGTGGTCATCCTTCTCCTGGAGTGACCTTGAGAGCCTCTAGAGCCATGGGAAGCATTGGAGTCACCTGAGCGATTCCTTTGCCTTCCAAGCCCTGGGTTAAGTCCACTGGGGAGATCCAGTGGGTTGAACCCACTGTCAGTCCCCAATAGCCTTGGTTTAGCTGGGCCAAGTATAACACTTGGCACTGGGCTAGTTCTCCCTTCATCCTCACCACTGTCTGTGTCCCCCTCACTTTCTTCCTCTGTGGTAGGCATCCCATCTAAGGGGTGACTATTGGAAAGGGGTGTTTCAGTGGCATCTTCAGAAAGGGGGCCTCCTGTTCCTGTCCCTAAGGGGGCTAACTGGGAAGCTTTCTTGAGGGCTCTCTGATTCTCATCATTCTGTAAGAGCTCTCTGAGCTCAGCAGAGTTCGGGTTCTTGGGCTGTTTAAGGCCTCTAAGAGTTGCCAAATGCCTGAGCTCATTCTGATTAAGGGTAGCATAGATGGATGGTGCCCTCGGGGGGTCACTCTCAACAGAGATGGGTACAGTGGACCCCTCTGCCCCAGCCATTGCTCTTAAGTGTGGGTGGATGTGTTGCAATCTACCTACACTTGGGTTTACCTACTAAACCTATCTAGTAGTTGTAGTCAGGGTGTGCTACTCCCTTTGCTCTACAACAACTAAGTTCAGTAGAACTTAAGTATATCTAATCTTGTTTTATATGTACCTACAGGTACCTATGTGATCTTTCAATTGGTAACCAAGAGATTACAATGGTAAAACACAGCAAGCTCAAATCCAACCGCTGCTCACCAATGTGAGAAGTTGGCCTGGTATATGCTGTTCACTAGTTCTAGTGACCACCTTGTACCATGCCAAGCAACCCTTATGGTGTGGTTGTAAGTCAACCTTTTTGGACTAGCTGCCCTAGTGGTAGCGTAGGCTAAGCAGTCTTTGAGGCTAAACTCGTGATGCGTGTTAAGCAAGCTGTTTTACCAATAGTAACCCCCTTTTATACCAATGAAAGGACACCACACAGATAAATATTCAAAATATATAGGTATTTATTTCTCAAAGTAACCCCTAGTCTCTTTATGAGCACAGGAGCACAAATCGTCAAACAAGATTACAGTAGAATACACAGAAGTTGCACTTTATATGGATAGCCCCGGGTGGCCACTCAAACCATATACTAAAATAGTGGTATAAGTACCACGAACAGAAAAGGGAAAAGGCCTAGGGCCTCTAGAATCGCTGGGCCTACAAGGAGCTAACTTCAGTTAGTGACCAGGAGGTCCACGGGTGGCGTGTGCAGAGCAAATAGTCACACGCGTGCTCCCATAGGTTTCAATGGGTGCGTAAAAAGTACAAAGTTACTGCAAAAGGAATCTTCCGGATGACCTAGGAACTTAAGATTTGGAACACAGGCACTAGAGATGTAATACTACACTTGGGCACAGGAGTGCCAGCTTTACCTCACCCACAGGAAGCGGGTGCATAGGCCTCGAAGTGCGTCGGGTTTCTTCTATCTGTTCCGTGGGGCCTGTAGACAAAAGTGCTGCAGGCGGTCGGTCAGGAAGAGATGCAGTTGATCCCAGAGTGGATCGGAGATGTTGAAGACCTGAAAGCAGAGGGGACAGTGTTCACAGTCACTAGCCAGTGACCAGCGTGGCACCAGGTGGGTACCAGGCGATGTCGGGTGCAAACAGGTGATGAGGGGTAGCTTGTCTCCGCAGCCACGTGGTCCCTGAAGGTCGACGACGTCCAGGAGTCGAGTCACGAGCTGTCCCACGCAGGCTCTCGCTGTCGGCGGTGTCGGCGACTTGATCGAAGCAAACAAGCCTTGGCAAAAGCAATTGTTGTAGGCAAGGAGTTTAAGCTGATAGTTCTGACCAGCAAGGTCAGAGGAACTGCTCCTTTGGAGGGGAGCAAGGGCCAGTCTGGAGCAACCAGACCAGCGGTGTTTTTCGTAGATTTCGTCGCCAAGATGGCCACTAGCCAGCGGGCCAGCAACCGGTTAGGCGCGTCGAGTGGCAAAATGCAGAAGGGCCCCACGCAGATCGTGGAGATGCTGGAGGGCTCACCTTTGGTGCAGATGCTGCTCGAGGGTTGGGCTTCTCAGGACCCAAAGCACAACTTGGAGGGAGCCTCGGTTGTTGCACTGGTCAGCTTGTCGTGGTCGTTTCAAGATGGCTGGCTCCACGTGTCTCGGTGCCTCCACGGGTCTCCTCTTTGCAGGGACTGTGGATCGGGCGGTGAGAGGTCTGGAGGTCCAGGTCTTGTCAGTCTCTGGGCTCGGGCTCCGGCGGGAGGCGGCGGCAAAGCAGACGTTGATTCGCTGGATGGTGCTTGCGTTAGCAAGGTGGTCACTCCCTGACCACAGGGGAGATTGGCTTCAGTCCTCTGTGCGGCAGAGCGTCGAAGTTCCCGTCTTCTTCTTAGTTTTAAGTTGATTCCAGGATGTCTGAAGTCTTAGGACACAGCTCCTACCTTTAAGCGGATTCTAGGGGCCGGACTACCTGCTAGGTCCCTCCCTAAGGGTGGGACCAGGAAGGGGGGTGGTTACACCCCCAATCCTTTGTCCAGCTCGCCCCAGGCCCGGGACTGGTGTGCCCCAGGACCGGTTTGAACTGGCATATGCCCCGAGGCTCCTTGTGAGCCACAGGCATGTCTGGGTTCTTTCAAGCCCTACCTGACCAATACACAAAATCCTGTCTGGGGTGGTGCACGCACCTCCCCTGGCAGGAAACCCTTTGTCCACACCTCCCAAGCTGGAAGGACTCCCAGCAGCAGGAGGGCAGACTTGTGTCTGTGGTGGCAGCATCCATTTTGTGGAGCTGAGGCTATGTCTGATTTTACCCGGGTTTCAGGTACTGTACATGTCGTGTCCCTCTAGAAGGGTGGAATGCTAACCCCGTCGCCAGAATTGGCGAGGGGTTAGTATTCCAATTCGTATGACACCTTACTCGACATGTTTTGATAAAGCCAAACCAAAGATAGCATTTAACCGCGAGGTTCATAATGCACTTAAGAGTATATGGTATGACGATATCTGGAAACAGTAGAAGGAAGTTGTTCCGACCACTGCAGACAGGCTCAGCTCATGCCAGAGCACCATCTCACATGGAACCAAGCACTCTGCCTTCAGGATTGTTAAGGCCTGCCATAGGAGTGACTTATAGGTTACCAGGTGTCCCATTTAAGGTTAGGTATAGGTATACTACACCTAAGTAAGAGGTGGTTACACCAACTTACCCCAGCTGAGTGATCAGCCAGTTGTGTCAGATTTGTTAGGCCAAGCCTGGGGTGGCATAATACATGCTTCAGCCCCGGGCAGGCCTTGGGTACACCAATGCCCTGGGTACCTAGTGTACACTGGTACAGGGGCTGACAGGGTGATCCAACCAATTGGGTATGTACCTAGGGTACATGGAGTCCATTTTACAGAGAGAGCAGATAGCCTGAGAGCCTGAATGTCAGGATCTCAGGCCAACTAAGTCGAAAAACCAGCTAGACACTAGGCAAAAATTTGGGGGTAACCATAGTCAGATATCCACCTTCCTACAAGGAGCCCCAGCACAACCCCCTACGCTGCCCCTGAAAACCTCTGCACTGCCCTAAAACCTAAGACAGCAGCCCCAGCACGACCCCCTACACTGCCCGAACACCACTGCACTGCCCTAAAGCCTAAAACACCACATTCCTGCATGACCCCCTACACTGCCTGAACACCACTGCTCCGCACTGGACTAAACCCTAAAACACCAACCCCAGCACAACCCCCTACACTGCCCGAACACCACTGCACTGCCCTAAACCCCAAAACACCACCCCCAGCATGACCACCTACACTGCCCGAGCACCACTGCAAACCCCTAATCCCTGAACAACCACCCCCAGCATGACCCCCTACACTACCCAAACACCACTGTATTGCCCTAAACCCGAAAACACCAGCCCCAACACGACCTCTACACTAACCAAAGACCAATGCACTACCATAAACCCTTCAACATGACCACCTACACTACACAAACACCTCTGCACTACCCTAAACCCTAAAACACTACCCCCAGCAGTGCCCCCTACACTACCCAAACATCACAGCACTACCCTAAACCCTAAAACACTACCCTCAGCTGTACCCCTACACTGCCCTAACAACACTGCCCTGCCCTAAACCCTAAAACACCAGCCCCAGCATGACCCCCTACACTGCCCGAACACCACTGCACTGCCCTAAACCCTAAAACACCAGCCCCAGCACGACCCCCTACACTGTCCGAAAACCTCTGTACTGCCCTAAAACCTAAAACAACAGCCCCAGCACAACCCCCTACACTGCCCGAACATCACTGCACTGCCCTAAACCCTAAAACACCACATTCCTGCACGACCCCATACACTGCCCAAACACCACTGCTCTGCACTGGTCTAAACCCTAAAACACCAACCCCAGCACAACCCCCTACACTGCCCGAACATCACTGCACTGCCCTAAACCCTAAAACACCACATTTCTGCATCACCCCTTACACTGCCCGAACACAACTGCACTGCCCTAGACCCTGAAACACCACCCCCAGCATGACCACCTACACTGCCCGAACTCCACTGCACTGGCCTAAACCCTGAAACACCACCCCCAGCACAACCCCCTACACTGCCCAAACACCACTGCACTGCCCTAAACTCTGAAACACCACCCCAGCACAACCCCCTACTCTGCCCGATCACCACTGCACTGCCCTAAACCCTGAAACACCACCCCTAGCACGACCCCCTACACTGCCCGAACACCACTGCACTGCCTTAAACCCTGAAACACCATCCCAAGCACGACCCCCTACAATGCCCGAACTCCACTGCACTGCTCTAAACCCTAAAATACCAGCCTCAGTACTACCCCTACACTACCCAAAGACCACTGGACTAACCTAAACCCTAAAATATGACCCCCTACACTACACAAACACCACTGCACTGCCCTAAACCCTAAAACAGGAGCCCCAGCACAACCCCCTACGCTGCCCCTGAAAACCTCTGCACTGCCCTAAAACCTAAGACAGCAGCCCCAGCACGACCCCCTACACTGCCCGAACACCACTGCACTGCCCTAAAGCCTAAAACACCACATTCCTGCATGACCCCCTACACTGCCTGAACACCACTGCTCCGCACTGGACTAAACCCTAAAACACCAACCCCAGCACAACCCCCTACACTGCCCGAACACCACTGCACTGCCCTAAACCCCAAAACACCACCCCCAGCATGACCACCTACACTGCCCGAGCACCACTGCAAACCCCTAATCCCTGAACAACCACCCCCAGCATGACCCCCTACACTACCCAAACACCACTGTATTGCCCTAAACCCGAAAACACCAGCCCCAACACGACCTCTACACTAACCAAAGACCAATGCACTACCATAAACCCTTCAACATGACCACCTACACTACACAAACACCTCTGCACTACCCTAAACCCTAAAACACTACCCCCAGCAGTGCCCCCTACACTACCCAAACATCACAGCACTACCCTAAACCCTAAAACACTACCCTCAGCTGTACCCCTACACTGCCCTAACAACACTGCCCTGCCCTAAACCCTAAAACACCAGCCCCAGCATGACCCCCTACACTGCCCGAACACCACTGCACTGCCCTAAACCCTAAAACACCAGCCCCAGCACGACCCCCTACACTGTCCGAAAACCTCTGCACTGCCCTAAAACCTAAAACAACAGCCCCAGCACAACCCCCTACACTGCCCGAACATCACTGCACTGCCCTAAACCCTAAAACACCACATTCCTGCACGACCCCCTACACTGCCCGAACACCACTGCTCTGCACTGGTCTAAACCCTAAAACACCAACCCCAGCACAACCCCCAACACTGCCCGAACATCACTGCACTGCCCTAAACCCTAAAACACCACATTTCTGCATGACCCCTTACACTGCCCGAACACAACTGCACTGCCCTAGACCCTGAAACACCACCCCCAGCATGACCACCTACACTGCCCGAACTCCACTGCACTGGCCTAAACCCTGAAACACCACCCCCAGCACAACCCCCTACACTGCCCAAACACCACTGCCCTGCCCTAAACTCTGAAACACCACCCCAGCACAACCCCCTACACTGCCCGAACACCACTGCACTGCCTTAAACCCTGAAACACCATCCCAAGCATGACCCCCTACAATGCCCGAACTCCACTGCACTGCTCTAAACCCTAAAATACCAGCCTCAGTACTACCCCTACACTACCCAAAGACCACTGGACTAACCTAAACCCTAAAATATGACCCCCTACACTACACAAACACCACTGCACTAACCTAAATCCTAAAACACTACACCCAGCATGACCCCCTACTCTACCAACTCACCAGCACTACCCTAAACAATAAAACACTACCTCCAGCAGTACCCCCTACACTACCCAAACACCACTGCACTACCCTAGACCCTAAAACACTCCCCCTAGCAGTACCTTCTACACTACCCAAACACCACTGCACTATGCTACACCCTAAAATACTAAACCCAGCAGTACCACCAACACTACCCAAACACCACTGCACAACCTTAAACCCTAAAACACTACCCCCAGCATGACCCCCTACACTGCCCGAACACCACTGCTTGCCCTAAAGCCTAAAACACCAGCCCCATCACAACCCTCTATACTGCCCGAACACCACTGCACTGCCCTGAACCCTAAAACAGCAGCCTAGAATGACCACCTACACTGCCTGAAAACCTCTGCACTGCCCTAAACCCTAAAACAGCCCCTGCACGACCCCCTACACTGCCCGACAACCACTGTACTGCCCTAAAGCCTAAAACACCGCATTCTTGCACGACCCCCTACACTGCCCGAACACCACTGCTCTACATTAGACTAAACCCTAAAACCCAACTCCCAGCACAACCCCCTACACTGCCCAAACACCACTGCACTGCCCTAAACCCTGAAACACCACCCCCAGCATGACCCCCCACTCTGCCAAACACCACTGCACTGCCCTAAACCCTAAAACACCAGCCCCAGCATGATCCCTACACTACCCAAACACCACAGCACTACCCTAAACACTAAAACACTTCCCCGAGCAGTACCCCCTACACTACCCAAACACCACTGCACTACCCTAAACTGTAAAACACTGCCCTCAGCAATACCCCCTACACTACCCAAACACCACTGCACTATCCTAAACCCTAAAATACTACACCCAGCAGTACTACCAACACTACGCAAAAACCACTGCAGGATCCTAATCCCTAAATCTCTACCCCCAGTATGACCCGCTACACTGCCCGAACACCACTGTACTGCCCTAAAGCCTAAAACACCAGCCCCAGAACAACCCTCTAAACTACCAACCCACCAGCACTACCCTAAACACTAAAACACTACCCCCAGCAATACCCCCTACCCCCAAACACCACTGCATTATCCTAAACCCTAAAATACTATCCTCAACAGTACCAACAACACTACCCAAACAACACTGCACAGCCCTAAAACACGACCCCAAGCACAACCCCCTACACTGACCGAACACCACTGCACAGCCCTAAACCCTAAAACAGGAGCCCCAGCACAACCCCCTACACTGCCCCTGAAAACCTCTGCACTGCCCTAAAACCTAAGACAGCAGCCCCAGCATGACCTCCTACACTGCTCGAACACCACTGCACTGCCCTAAAGCCTAAAACACCACATTATTGCGCGAACCCCTACACTGCCTGAACACCACTGCTCTGCATTGGACTAATTCCTAAAACACCAACACCAGCACAACCCCCTACACTGCCCAAACACCACTGCACTGCCCAAACCCTAAAACACCAGCCCCAGCACGACCCCCTATACTGTCCGAAAACCTCTGCACTGCCCTAAAACCTAAAACAACAGCCCCAGCACAACCCCCTACACTGCCCGAACATCACTGCACTGCCCTAAACCCTAAAACACCACATTCCTGCACGACCCCCTACACTGCCCGAACACCACTGCTCTGCACTGGTCTAAACCCTAAAACACCAACCCCAGCACAACCCCCTACACTGCCCGAACATCACTGCACTGCCCTAAACCCTAAAACACCACATTTCTGCATCACCCCTTACACTGCCCGAACACAACTGCACTGCCCTAGACCCTGAAACACCACCCCCAGCATGACCACCTACACTGCCCAAACTCCACTGCACTGGCCTAAACCCTGAAACACCACCCCCAGCACAACCCCCTACACTGCCCAAACACCACTGCACTGCCCTAAACTCTGAAACACCACCCCAGCACAACCCCCTACTCTGCCCGATCACCACTGCACTGCCCTAAACCCTGAAACACCACCCCTAGCACGACCCCCTACACTGCCCGAACACCACTGCACTGCCTTAAACCCTGAAACACCATCCCAAGCACGACCCCCTACAATGCCCGAACTCCACTGCACTGCTCTAAACCCTAAAATACCAGCCTCAGTACTACCCCTACACTACCCAAAGACCACTGGACTAACCTAAACCCTAAAATATGACCCCCTACACTACACAAACACCACTGCACTGCCCTAAACCCTAAAACAGGAGCCCCAGCACAACCCCCTACGCTGCCCCTGAAAACCTCTGCACTGCCCTAAAACCTAAGACAGCAGCCCCAGCACGACCCCCTACACTGCCCGAACACCACTGCACTGCCCTAAAGCCTAAAACACCACATTCCTGCATGACCCCCTACACTGCCTGAACACCACTGCTCCGCACTGGACTAAACCCTAAAACACCAACCCCAGCACAACCCCCTACACTGCCCGAACACCACTGCACTGCCCTAAACCCCAAAACACCACCCCCAGCATGACCACCTACACTGCCCGAGCACCACTGCAAACCCCTAATCCCTGAACAACCACCCCCAGCATGACCCCCTACACTACCCAAACACCACTGTATTGCCCTAAACCCGAAAACACCAGCCCCAACACGACCTCTACACTAACCAAAGACCAATGCACTACCATAAACCCTTCAACATGACCACCTACACTACACAAACACCTCTGCACTACCCTAAACCCTAAAACACTACCCCCAGCAGTGCCCCCTACACTACCCAAACATCACAGCACTACCCTAAACCCTAAAACACTACCCTCAGCTGTACCCCTACACTGCCCTAACAACACTGCCCTGCCCTAAACCCTAAAACACCAGCCCCAGCATGACCCCCTACACTGCCCGAACACCACTGCACTGCCCTAAACCCTAAAACACCAGCCCCAGCACGACCCCCTACACTGTCCGAAAACCTCTGCACTGCCCTAAAACCTAAAACAACAGCCCCAGCACAACCCCCTACACTGCCCGAACATCACTGCACTGCCCTAAACCCTAAAACACCACATTCCTGCACGACCCCCTACACTGCCCGAACACCACTGCTCTGCACTGGTCTAAACCCTAAAACACCAACCCCAGCACAACCCCCAACACTGCCCGAACATCACTGCACTGCCCTAAACCCTAAAACACCACATTTCTGCATGACCCCTTACACTGCCCGAACACAACTGCACTGCCCTAGACCCTGAAACACCACCCCCAGCATGACCACCTACACTGCCCGAACTCCACTGCACTGGCCTAAACCCTGAAACACCACCCCCAGCACAACCCCCTACACTGCCCAAACACCACTGCCCTGCCCTAAACTCTGAAACACCACCCCAGCACAACCCCCTACACTGCCCGAACACCACTGCACTGCCTTAAACCCTGAAACACCATCCCAAGCATGACCCCCTACAATGCCCGAACTCCACTGCACTGCTCTAAACCCTAAAATACCAGCCTCAGTACTACCCCTACACTACCCAAAGACCACTGGACTAACCTAAACCCTAAAATATGACCCCCTACACTACACAAACACCACTGCACTAACCTAAATCCTAAAACACTACACCCAGCATGACCCCCTACTCTACCAACTCACCAGCACTACCCTAAACAATAAAACACTACCTCCAGCAGTACCCCCTACACTACCCAAACACCACTGCACTACCCTAGACCCTAAAACACTCCCCCTAGCAGTACCTTCTACACTACCCAAACACCACTGCACTATGCTACACCCTAAAATACTAAACCCAGCAGTACCACCAACACTACCCAAACACCACTGCACAACCTTAAACCCTAAAACACTACCCCCAGCATGACCCCCTACACTGCCCGAACACCACTGCTTGCCCTAAAGCCTAAAACACCAGCCCCATCACAACCCTCTATACTGCCCGAACACCACTGCACTGCCCTGAACCCTAAAACAGCAGCCTAGAATGACCACCTACACTGCCTGAAAACCTCTGCACTGCCCTAAACCCTAAAACAGCCCCTGCACGACCCCCTACACTGCCCGACAACCACTGTACTGCCCTAAAGCCTAAAACACCGCATTCTTGCACGACCCCCTACACTGCCCGAACACCACTGCTCTACATTAGACTAAACCCTAAAACCCAACTCCCAGCACAACCCCCTACACTGCCCAAACACCACTGCACTGCCCTAAACCCTGAAACACCACCCCCAGCATGACCCCCCACTCTGCCAAACACCACTGCACTGCCCTAAACCCTAAAACACCAGCCCCAGCATGATCCCTACACTACCCAAACACCACAGCACTACCCTAAACACTAAAACACTTCCCCGAGCAGTACCCCCTACACTACCCAAACACCACTGCACTACCCTAAACTGTAAAACACTGCCCTCAGCAATACCCCCTACACTACCCAAACACCACTGCACTATCCTAAACCCTAAAATACTACACCCAGCAGTACTACCAACACTACGCAAAAACCACTGCAGGATCCTAATCCCTAAATCTCTACCCCCAGTATGACCCGCTACACTGCCCGAACACCACTGTACTGCCCTAAAGCCTAAAACACCAGCCCCAGAACAACCCTCTAAACTACCAACCCACCAGCACTACCCTAAACACTAAAACACTACCCCCAGCAATACCCCCTACCCCCAAACACCACTGCATTATCCTAAACCCTAAAATACTATCCTCAACAGTACCAACAACACTACCCAAACAACACTGCACAGCCCTAAAACACGACCCCAAGCACAACCCCCTACACTGACCGAAC
Source organism: Triturus cristatus (assembly GCF_964204655.1). Taxonomy (NCBI): domain Eukaryota; kingdom Metazoa; phylum Chordata; class Amphibia; order Caudata; family Salamandridae; genus Triturus; species Triturus cristatus. The sequence goes on along the minus strand of NC_140591.1, from coordinate 1,149,450,373 downwards.
ACCACTGCACAGCCCTAAACCCTAAAACAGGAGCCCCAGCACAACCCCCTACACTGCCCCTGAAAACCTCTGCACTGCCCTAAAACCTAAGACAGCAGCCCCAGCATGACCTCCTACACTGCTCGAACACCACTGCACTGCCCTAAAGCCTAAAACACCACATTATTGCGCGAACCCCTACACTGCCTGAACACCACTGCTCTGCATTGGACTAATTCCTAAAACACCAACACCAGCACAACCCCCTACACTGCCCAAACACCACTGCACTGCCCAAACCCTAAAACACCAGCCCCAGCACGACCCCCTATACTGTCCGAAAACCTCTGCACTGCCCTAAAACCTAAAACAACAGCCCCAGCACAACCCCCTACACTGCCCGAACATCACTGCACTGCCCTAAACCCTAAAACACCACATTCCTGCACGACCCCCTACACTGCCCGAACACCACTGCTCTGCACTGGTCTAAACCCTAAAACACCAACCCCAGCACAACCCCCTACACTGCCCGAACATCACTGCACTGCCCTAAACCCTAAAACACCACATTTCTGCATGACCCCCTACACTGCCCGAACACAACTGCACTGCCCTAGACCCTGAAACACCACCCCCAGCATGACCACCTACACTGCCCGAACTCCACTGCACTGGCCTAAACCCTGAAACACCACCCCCAGCATGACCCCCTACACTGCCCAAACACCACTGCACTGCCCTAAACTCTGAAACACCACCCCCAGCACAACCCCCTACTCTGCCGGATCACCACTGCACTGCCCTAAACCCTGAAACACCACCCCTAGCACGACCCCCTACACTGCCCGAACACCACTGCACTGCCTTAAACCCTGAAACACCATCCCAAGCACGACCCCCTACAATGCCCGAACTCCACTGCACTGCTCTAAACCCTAAAATACCAGCCTCAGTACTACCCCTACACTACCCAAAGACCACTGGACTAACCTAAACCCTAAAATATGACCCCCTACACTACACAAACACCACTGCACTACCCTAAATCCTAAAACACTACACCCAGCATGACCCCCTACTCTACCAACTCACCAGCACTACCCTAAACAATAAAACACTACCTCCAGCAGTACCCCCTACACTACCCAAACACCACTGCACTACCCTAGACCCTAAAACACTCCCCCTAGCAGTACCTCCTACACTACCCAAACACCACTGCACTATGCTACACCCTAAAATACTACCCCCAGCAGTACCACCAACACTACCCAAACACCACTGCACAACCTTAAACCCTAAAACACTACCCCCAGCATGACCCCCTACACTGCCCGAACACCACTGCTTGCCCTAAAGCCTAAAACACCAGCCCCATCACAACCCTCTATACTGCCCGAACACCACTGCACTGCCCTGAACCCTAAAACAGCAGCCTAGAATGACCACCTACACTGCCTGAAAACCTCTGCACTGCCCTAAACCCTAAAACAGCCCCTGCACGACCCCCTACACTGCCCGACAACCACTGTACTGCCCTAAAGCCTAAAACACCGCATTCTTGCACGACCCCCTACACTGCCCGAACACCACTGCTCTAAATTAGACTAAACCCTAAAACCCAACTCCCAGCACAACCCCCTACACTGCCCAAACACCACTGCACTGCCCTAAACCCTGAAACACCACCCCCAGCATGACCCCCCACTCTGCCCAACACCACTGCACTGCCCTAAACCCTAAAACACCAGCCCCAGCATGATCCCTACACTACCCAAACACCACAGCACTACCCTAAACACTAAAACACTTCCCCGAACAGTACCCCCTACACTACCCAAACACCACTGCACTACCCTAAACTGTAAAACACTGCCCTCAGCAGTACCCCCTACTCTACCCAAACACCACTGCACTGCCCTAAACAATAAAACACTACCCCCAGCATGACCCCCTACACTGCCCAAACACCACTGCACTGTCCTAAAGCCTAAAACACAAGCCCCAGCACAACCCCCTATGCTGCCCGAACACCACTGCACTGCCCTAAACCCTAAAACAGCAGCCCCAGAATGACCCCCTACACTGCCTGAAAACATCTGCACTGCCCTAAAACCTAAAACAGCCCCAGCACGACCCCCTACACTGCCCGAACACCACTGCACTGCAGTAAAGCCTAAAACACCGTATTCTTGCACGACCCCCTACTCTGCCCGAACACCACTGCTCTACATTGGACTAAATCCTAAAGCACCATCCCAGCACAACCCCCTACACTGCCCAAACACCACTGCACTGCCCTAAACCCTGAAACACCACACCCAGCATGACCCCCTACTCTGCTCGAACACCACTGCGCTGCCCTAAACCCTGAAACACCATCCCCAGCACGACCCCCTACACTGCCCAAACACCACTGCACTGCTCTAAACCCTAAAACATCAGCGCCAGCATGACCCCTACACTACCCAAAGACCACTGTACTACCCTAAACCCTAAAACATGACCCCTCCACTATAGATAAACTACTGCACTACCCTAAACCCTAAAACACTATCCCCAGCATGACCCCCTACACTACCCAAAAACCACAGCACTACCCTAAACACTAAAACACTACCCCCAGCAGTACCCCCTACACTACCCAAACACGACTGCACTACCCTAAACTGTAAAACACTGCCCTCAGCAATACCTCCCACACTACCCAAACACCACTGCACTATCCTAAACCCTAAAATACTACACCCAGCAGTACTACCAACACTACGCAAAAACCACTGCAGGATCCTAAACCCTAAAACTCTACCCCCAGTATGACCCGCTACACTGCCCGAACACCACTGTACTGCCCTAAAGCCTAAAACACCGCATTCTTGCACGACCCCCTACACTGCCCGAACACCACTGCTCTACATTAGACTAAACCCTAAAACCCAACTCCCAGCACAACCCCCTACACTGGCCAAACACCACTGCACTGCCCTAAACCCTGAAACACCACCCCCAGCATGACCCCCCACTCTGCCAAACACCACTGCACTGCCCTAAACCCTAAAACACCAGCCCCAGCATGATCCCTACACTACCCAAACACCACAGCACTACCCTAAACACTAAAACACTTCCCCGAACAGTACCCCCTACACTACCCAAACACCACTGCACTACCCTAAACTGTAAAACACTGCCCTCAGCAATACCCCCTACACTACCCAAACACCACTGCACTATCCTAAACCCTAAAATACTACACCCAGCAGTACTACCAACACTACGCAAAAACCACTGCAGGATCCTAATCCCTAAATCTCTACCCCCAGTATGACCCGCTACACTGCCCGAACACCACTGTACTGCCCTAAAGCCTAAAACACCAGCCCCAGAACAACCCTCTAAACTACCAACCCACCAGCACTACCCTAAACACTAAAACACTACCCCCAGCAATACCCCCTACCCCCAAACACCACTGCATTATCCTAAACCCTAAAATACTATCCTCAACAGTACCAACAACACTACCCAAACAACACTGCACAGCCCTAAAACACGACCCCAAGCACAACCCCCTACACTGACCGAACACCACTGCACAGCCCTAAACCCTAAAACAGGAGCCCCAGCACAACCCCCTACACTGCCCCTGAAAACCTCTGCACTGCCCTAAAACCTAAGACAGCAGCCCCAGCATGACCTCCTACACTGCTCGAACACCACTGCACTGCCCTAAAGCCTAAAACACCACATTATTGCACGAACCCCTACACTGCCTGAACACCACTGCTCTGCATTGGACTAATTCCTAAAACACCAACACCAGCATAACCCCCTACACTGCCCGAACACCACTGCACTGCCCAAACCCTAAAACACCAGCCCCAGCACGACCCCCTATACTGTCCGAAAACCTCTGCACTGCCCTAAAACCTAAAACAACAGCCCCAGCACAACCCCCTACACTGCCCGAACATCACTGCACTGCCCTAAACCCTAAAACACCACATTCCTGCACGACCCCCTACACTGCCCGAACACCACTGCTCTGCACTGGTCTAAACCCTAAAACACCAACCCCAGCACAACCCCCTACACTGCCCGAACATCACTGCACTGCCCTAAACCCTAAAACACCACATTTCTGCATGACCCCCTACACTGCCCGAACACAACTGCACTGCCCTAGACCCTGAAACACCACCCCCAGCATGACCACCTACACTGCCCGAACTCCACTGCACTGGCCTAAACCCTGAAACACCACCCCCAGCATGACCCCCTACACTGCCCAAACACCACTGCACTGCCCTAAACTCTGAAACACCACCCCCAGCACAACCCCCTACTCTGCCGGATCACCACTGCACTGCCCTAAACCCTGAAACACCACCCCTAGCACGACCCCCTACACTGCCCGAACACCACTGCACTGCCTTAAACCCTGAAACACCATCCCAAGCACGACCCCCTACAATGCCCGAACTCCACTGCACTGCTCTAAACCCTAAAATACCAGCCTCAGTACTACCCCTACACTACCCAAAGACCACTGGACTAACCTAAACCCTAAAATATGACCCCCTACACTACACAAACACCACTGCACTACCCTAAATCCTAAAACACTACACCCAGCATGACCCCCTACTCTACCAACTCACCAGCACTACCCTAAACAATAAAACACTACCTCCAGCAGTACCCCCTACACTACCCAAACACCACTGCACTACCCTAGACCCTAAAACACTCCCCCTAGCAGTACCTCCTACACTACCCAAACACCACTGCACTATGCTACACCCTAAAATACTACCCCCAGCAGTACCACCAACACTACCCAAACACCACTGCACAACCTTAAACCCTAAAACACTACCCCCAGCATGACCCCCTACACTGCCCGAACACCACTGCTTGCCCTAAAGCCTAAAACACCAGCCCCATCACAACCCTCTATACTGCCCGAACACCACTGCACTGCCCTGAACCCTAAAACAGCAGCCTAGAATGACCACCTACACTGCCTGAAAACCTCTGCACTGCCCTAAACCCTAAAACAGCCCCTGCACGACCCCCTACACTGCCCGACAACCACTGTACTGCCCTAAAGCCTAAAACACCGCATTCTTGCACGACCCCCTACACTGCCCGAACACCACTGCTCTACATTAGACTAAACCCTAAAACCCAACTCCCAGCACAACCCCCTACACTGCCCAAACACCACTGCACTGCCCTAAACCCTGAAACACCACCCCCAGCATGACCCCCCACTCTGCCCAACACCACTGCACTGCCCTAAACCCTAAAACACCAGCCCCAGCATGATCCCTACACTACCCAAACACCACAGCACTACCCTAAACACTAAAACACTTCCCCGAACAGTACCCCCTACACTACCCAAACACCACTGCACTACCCTAAACTGTAAAACACTGCCCTCAGCAGTACCCCCTACTCTACCCAAACACCACTGCACTGCCCTAAACAATAAAACACTACCCCCAGCATGACCCCCTACACTGCCCAAACACCACTGCACTGTCCTAAAGCCTAAAACACAAGCCCCAGCACAACCCCCTATGCTGCCCGAACACCACTGCACTGCCCTAAACCCTAAAACAGCAGCCCCAGAATGACCCCCTACACTGCCTGAAAACATCTGCACTGCCCTAAAACCTAAAACAGCCCCAGCACGACCCCCTACACTGCCCGAACACCACTGCACTGCAGTAAAGCCTAAAACACCGTATTCTTGCACGACCCCCTACTCTGCCCGAACACCACTGCTCTACATTGGACTAAATCCTAAAGCACCATCCCAGCACAACCCCCTACACTGCCCAAACACCACTGCACTGCCCTAAACCCTGAAACACCACACCCAGCATGACCCCCTACTCTGCTCGAACACCACTGCGCTGCCCTAAACCCTGAAACACCATCCCCAGCACGACCCCCTACACTGCCCAAACACCACTGCACTGCTCTAAACCCTAAAACATCAGCGCCAGCATGACCCCTACACTACCCAAAGACCACTGTACTACCCTAAACCCTAAAACATGACCCCTCCACTATAGATAAACTACTGCACTACCCTAAACCCTAAAACACTATCCCCAGCATGACCCCCTACACTACCCAAAAACCACAGCACTACCCTAAACACTAAAACACTACCCCCAGCAGTACCCCCTACACTACCCAAACACGACTGCACTACCCTAAACTGTAAAACACTGCCCTCAGCAATACCTCCCACACTACCCAAACACCACTGCACTATCCTAAACCCTAAAATACTACACCCAGCAGTACTACCAACACTACGCAAAAACCACTGCAGGATCCTAAACCCTAAAACTCTACCCCCAGTATGACCCGCTACACTGCCCGAACACCACTGTACTGCCCTAAAGCCTAAAACACCAGCCCCAGAACAACCCTCTAAACTACCAACCCACCAGCACTACCCTAAACACTAAAACACTACCCCCAGCAGTTCCCCCTACCCCCAAACACCACTGCATTATCCTAAACCCTAAAATACTATCCTCAACAGTACCAACAACACTACCCAAACACCACTGCACAGCCCTAAAACACGACCCCAAGCACAACCCCCTACACTGCCCGAACACCACTGCACAGCCCTAAACCCTAAAACAGGAGCCCCAGCACAACCCCCTACACTGCCCCTGAAAACCTCTGCACTGCCCTAAAACCTAAGACAGCAGCCCCAGCACGACCTCCTACACTGCTCGAACACCACTGCACTGCCCTAAAGCCTAAAACACCACATTCCTGCACGAACCCCTACACTGCCCGAACACCACTGCTCTGCATTGGACTAATTCCTAAAACACCAACACCAGCACAACCCCCTACACTGCCCGAACACCACTGCACTGCCCTAAACCCTAAAACACCAGCCCCAGCACGGCCCCTACACTACCCAAAGACCACTGCACTATCCTAAATCCTAAAACATGAACCCCTACACTAAACAAACACCACTGCACTGCTCTAAATCCTAAAACACTACCCCCAGCATGACCCCCTACACTGCCCGTACACCAGTGCACTGCCCTAAAGCCTAAAACCCCAGCCCCAGCACATCCCCCTACACTGCCCGAACACCACTGCACTGCCCTAAACCCTAAGACTGCAGCCCCAGCACAACCCCCTACACTGTCAGAAAACCTCTGTACTGCCCTAAAACCTAAAACAGCCCCAGCACGACCTCCTACACTGCCCGAACACCGCTGCACTGTCCTAAAGCCTAAAACACAACATTCCTGCATGACCCCCTACACTGCCCGAACACTACTGCTCTCCACTGGACTAAACCCTAAAACACCAACCCCAGTACAACCCCCTACACTGCCCAAACACCACTGCACTGCTCTAATCCCTGAAACACCACCCCAGCACAACCCCCTACACTGCCCGAACACCACTGCACTGCCCTAACCCTAAAACAGGAGCCCTAGCACAACCCCCTACACTGCCCCTGAAAACCTCTGCACTGCCCTAAAACCTAAGACAGCAGCCCCAGCATGACCCCCTACACTGCCTGAACACCACTGCACTGCCCTAAAGCCTAAAACACCACATTCCTGCATGACTCCCTACACTGCCCGAACACCACTGCTCTGCACTGGACTAAACCCTAAAACACCAACCCCAGCATAACCCTCTACACTGCCCAAACACCACTGCACTTCCCTAAACCCTAAAACACCAGCCCCAGCACGGCCCCTACACTACCCAAAGTCCACTGTATTACGCTAAATCCTAAAACATGACCCCCTACACTGAACAAACACCACTGCACTGCCCTAAACCTTAAAACACCAGCCCCAGCACAACCCCCTACACTACCAACACACCAGCACTACCCTAAAACACTCCCCCCAGCAGGACCCCTACACTACCCAAACACCACTGCACTTTCCTATACCCTAAAATACTATCCCCAGCAGTACCACCAACACTACCCAAACACCACTGCACGACCCTAAACCCTAAAACACTACCCTCAGCACGACACCCTACACTGCCTGAACACCACTGCACTACACTAAACCCTATAACCTGACCCCTTACACTATACAAACAACACAGCACTACCCTAAATCCTAAAACACTACCCACAGCATGACCCCTACACTACCCGAACTCCACTGTACTTCACTAAACCCTAAAACACTACCCCAGCACTACCCTGTACACTACACAAACACCACTGTACTACCCTAAACCCTAAAGCACTACCCCAGCACGACCCTGTACACTACACAAACACCACTGTACTACCCTAAACCCTAAAACACTACCCACAGCTTGACCCACTACACTACCCTAACACCACTGCGCTACCCTAAACCCTAAAACACTACCCCCAGCATGACCCCCTACACTACCCAAACACCACAGCACTACCCTAAACACTAAAACACTACCCCCAGCAGTACCCCCTACACTACCCAAACACCACTGCACTACCCTAAACCATAAAACACTGCTCCCAGAAGTACCTCCTACACTACTCAAAAACCACTGCACTACCCTAAACCCTAAAACATTTCCCCTAGTACAACCCCTTACACTGCCCGAACACCACTGCACTGTGCTAAACCCTAAAACCCCAGCGCGACCCCCTTCAGTGCCCGAAAACCTCTGCACTGCCCTAAAACCTAAAACAGCCCCAGCACGACCCCCTACAAAGTCCGAACACACTGCACTACCCTAAACCCTAGAACACCACCCCTAGCATGACCCCCTACACTGCCCAAACACCACTGCACTGTCCTAAACCCTAAAACACCACATTCCTGCACGACCCCCTACACTGGCCGAACACCACTGCCCTGCACTAGACTAATCCCTAAAATACCACCCCCAGCACAAACCCTACACTGCCCAAACACCACTGCACTGACCTAAACCCTGAAACACCACCCCCAGCACAACCCCCTTCTCTGCCCGAACACAACTGCACTGCCCTAAACCCTGAAACACCACCCCTAACACGACCCCCTACACTTCCCAAACACCAATGCACTGCCTTAAAACCTGAAACCCCACCCCCAGCATGACCCTCTACACTTCCGAACACCACTGGACTGCCATAAAAACCCTAAAACACCAGCCCCAGCACGACCCCTATACTACCCAAAGACAAGTGCACTACTCTAAACCCTAAAACATTGCCCCCTACACTACCCAAACACCAGTGCACTACCCTAAACACTAAAACACTACCCCCAGCATGATCCACTATACTACCCAAACACCACAGCACCACCCTAAACACTAAAACACTACCCCCAACAGTACCCCCTACACTACCCAAACACCACTGCACTACCATAAACCATAAAACACATGCCCCCAGCAGTACCCCCTACACTACCCAAACACCACAGCACTAGCCTAAACCCTAAAGCACCACCCGAGCAGTACCCCGTATACTACCCAAACACCACTGCACAGCCCTAAACCCTAAAACACCAGCCCCAGCACGACCCCTACACTGCCCAAAGACCACTGCACTACACTAAACCCTATAACCTGACCCCTTACACTATACAAACAACACAGCACTACCCTAAATCCTAAAACACTACCCACAGCATGACCCCTACACTACCCGAACTCCACTGTACTTCACTAAACCCTAAAACACTACCCCAGCACTACCCTGTACACTACACAAACACCACTGTACTACCCTAAACCCTAAAGCACTACCCCAGCACGACCCTGTACACTACACAAACACCACTGTACTACCCTAAACCCTAAAAC